>NC_080391.1:11987120-12639411 GCF_028751815.1 Salvia miltiorrhiza
CATAGCGATGGATTTTGTGATAGCTTTACCGAAAAGTCAAAGAGGAAATACAACAATTTGGGTGATTGTAGATCGACTAACAAAATATGCACATTTCATACCGATCCTAATCGCGTATGGACCAGATAAGTTAGCACAATTGTATGTTCGTGACATTATAAGATTGCATTGAGTACCAGTGTAGATCACCTCAAAAAAAAAAAAAAAAATTTACATTACGTTTTTGGATGAGTTACAGAAAGAGTTGGGTACAAGGATGAATTTTAGCATAGCAGACGATAGAAGATATGATAAGAACTACTATCCTTGATAGAGGAGTAAATCGGGAGAATGTGTTGCCACTAATTGAGTTTGCATATAAGACGTGAGACAAAGTTTCGAGATAGGAGACAAAGTTTTCTTGAAGGTTTCACCCTCAAAGGGGATGAATAGATTTGGAGTTAAAGGACAGCTTAGACCCAGAGTTATAAGTCCTTACGAGATATTGCAAAAGATAGGTCCAATAGCGTATAGGTTGGTTTTGTCACCTAGCTTTGGAAATGTGCATAACGTGTTTCACGTGTCACAATTGAGAGGATATATATTTTCGGCAATTGAGTTATGAAGAGAGACCTCAGATGATGTTAGATCATAAAATTCGGCAATTGAGTAATAAGTCGATTGCATTGGATAAGGTCCAATGGAGATATGATAGTTAAGAAAGAAGTGGAAAGAGAGCTTGAGGATAAGATGTGAGAGAAATACCCGATACATTTACAAGAGGTACAAATTTCGGGATGAAATTTATTTTAAGGGGGAAGGTATGTAATACCCGGGCTTTTGATGACGTGTTTAGTTGCTTAAGTTTGAGTAAGTAGGGTATAAGATCCCTTGTTTGATTACTTTGTATAGAGATGAGGAGTTATATGAAGTTTTGTTGTTATATTTTAAAGATGTTGAGATGTTCTTTTGATGATGTGAGGATGATGTGTGATTTTATATCCGTAATTGAGTTTGAGTATTTGAATAATTCGAGATAATTATTTGAATGAGAACGGTGAACTCGGAAGTGAGATCTGAGTCCGTTAAGACGTTTTTGAAATTTTTGACTTTTTGACGATGAATAGTAAAATACTGCTATTTCGTCTTTTTGTCGACTTTCAAAATCTTACGTGCATGTCGTCGAGAAATATTCTTAATTTTTCGATACGAGTCCAATAATGAAAGTTTTTATTTTTGGACGACGAGTGAATAGTAAATCGGGATTTCTCGATAAACGAACCGAGCTCGTTTATCAGAATTTCGAGAACGAGCTTGCGTTTTCTATATTTATATAGAATTACGAGTGTAATGAAAGTGAGTAGGAGTTAAGAGGGTGAGTAACGAAGAATGTGGGTAATTAGTCGTTAAAACGAGACGAAACGGGATATTTAACGACTAACGGGTTAATATCTTAAATATCTAAGGCTACCCCACCAAAACTGAAAGATATTATGGACTAGATTAGGATATATTTGATATATTCTAATACTAAGTAAGACAGTTCAAGTGTGAATTCCTTAGTCGTAATTGTTGACTCAAGTGTGAATTCCTTAGTCGTAATTGTTGACTAAGGAAGACAAGACAATTTAGAATTGTCTTCTTCGCTTATAAATAAGGGAGCTTGGTCTTACGAATCGATATATGAAAATATACGAAAACATTAGCTTAGAGCTTTTGACTTCCGATTTGAGCACCGAGACGAGCGTCGATCATCTTTTCGATCACGTATCTAAGTAGGTAAGATCTCTACCTACGTTTTGATGGTTTTCTTTTCGATTTTCGTCGACGTCGAAAAACGTCGATTCTCGACTCTATTTTGAAACGACGTCGGATCGTCGTGAAATTTTAGTATGTTGTTCTTGGGTAGATGTTGAGCATGTTTAATGAAGGGAGTAAGAACGGAACGAACCGTAGCTATGAAACCCATGAGGGCAGCCCCGTTTTTCACATATTAGCTTGTCTTTCGATTTTTGTTTGATCGTTTTGACTTGATATTTGTGCTTAGGGGTATGCTAGAATCGATATATATTAAATTCGTATTTTTCCAAGCACGAAAATTGTATAAATTTTTAGAGTATGATTATTTAAATTCGTGAAGTTTGAGACGTTGCATAATGAATATTATTGCGTATATGTGTTCTACGATATCACATGAGCATGCTAATTGATTTACAATTTATGGATGATAATTGTTGAACGAGATTAAAACTGGAATTCTGTCAAAATTTTACAGCAGTTTCAAGCTTATGTTTCGATGAGTTTTCATTGCTTGATGGCTCTGAAATTTTAGTATGTTTATCTATGATATGTGTATTTCGTTTCTGCAAAATTTCATGTCTTTTGGATGATGTTTGCTATTTTAAAGATATTTTGAAAAATCCTTGACAGAATCTGTCAACTATTGGTAGACTTCACAAAAACGTTTATATCTATTAATCCATGAAGGATTTTGCATCACCGTTTTTTTTAAACGAAACTAGACTTCAATAATTTTCTAAAAACATAAGATTTCGATTTTTATGACCTCTGAAACAGAGCAGTTTATTATTTCAAAAATGCCCTGTTCTGCTGTCATATTTGTCCAACAGTAAAAGTGTATGAGTTTCATTGTTTATTTGGCAGATCATATGAACGTTTTCTCTTGTGAAAATTTTAACCAAATCTTCAAGGATACCTTTAGTTTTGGATGATTAAATTTGATGGAATTTTATTAAGGTTTGCCTTGGTTTCTAATGGCCTAAACAAAATTGGCAGAAACTGTCAATCTTTGACAGTCTGCACTAAAAGAGCAATATCTCCAAAAACCTTTAACCTTTTTGGTTAACTACCATTTTTAGAGTGAACTACACTTCATGAAGTTTTTGAGATCAATTGGTATGATAGTTTATGATGATTGAGTTGGTTGTTATGAATTTTTAAAGATGACACAAAAACAGCAAAACTTTCTAGAAAACAACTTGATTATATTTGTTTTGATGGATGATACGATATGACTAAATGGTGTGAGTTGTGAGAGTTATGATTAACGCACATAAATGTTGGTATCTGACACTCGAACAATTGGTGTCGAGTATAAATGATAGTTTACTGATAAAGAGTTTTGATGATTTTGAATTGTTTGGTTTGCGTTGAAAAGATGTCAAGATGTTAAGTTTTGAGTCGAGAGACGAGTTCACGTAGTGAGATTCACGCGTTGAAATCTCGTGGCTGACATTATATATGAATAGGTCATGCCGAAATTTTTAGTGAAATTAGAATTTGAGCATAGTCAATTCTTGTTGACCCGTGACTCAAATACATGCCTAATGGAAAGTTTAACTTTCTAATCGGTTAATTAGACGAGATGAGAGCGAATAGATCTGCTAAGAAAGTGGACTTTTCGATGTGTTAAATATTTCTTTTAATTGAAGCGCTGCTAATTATAACATAAGGATGTTATAATTAATGAGTAATGACGAGAGATAATAATTGTTATATTGATTAACAATCAAGAGAGATGAACATTAGAGATACTAATGTTTCATAAAAGAGATTAGATTATTAATCGAGGTTTCTTTTATAACTTCTCACCAATTCTTCATAACGATGAAGGTCCTTTTGGGAAGTAACGACTTGAGGGAGAGAGTGACGTTACTCATTGATACAGAGACACAACGAGGTGGGCATTACTTTTACTATACGTATATAGAGATCCCCTGCGTGTCGTAGGCCTCTTATACGAATGAATGCATGAGATGATTTAACTGTTAATTTCAGTTTTATATATATCTATCAAATGAGTTTAATGTTACATTTGAGCAAGTTATTTCGTTACAAAATATTTGAGTTAAAGTTATTTCAAGTATTGTCTTGCCATAAAATGTTTAAATTTTAGTATGATATCTATCTGCTTTGGCTTTGCCAATGATGCAATCGAATTCGGGTCCTGAGCAGTTGATAGCTATCCTGCCAGGGCTAGTGTACACCAGTGACCGTGAGTCATCTAGCGGGTTGGCCGGTCAAGTGACCGTGAGAGGTGGCCACCTCTCCGGCACACAGTTTCAGATATGATAGATTACAAAAGAACTTAGTCTGATCAGACGAACTTTAAGAATCACAAATGAACTTAGTAAGCTTGGGCCTTTTTAGCGAAAAACTCCCTTGCTGTACTGATTATGATGGCATGACAATTTACAGTTTTGAAGCATGTATTTTTATACCTAGGCATACGTGCCCACTGAGTGCTTTTGTACTCAGCCCTGCATATGTTTTCTAAATGTGCAGGTTGAGCTGATGTGATGATGGTGCTGCAATGAGCGGAGTCTCCAGGGTTGTTAATAAATAGTTAACCTGTCTAGAATATGTCTTCATACATATGTCTAGCTACTTTCCGCTGCAAGATGTTGTTGATGTTATAGTATGTTATGTCATACTTTGAGTCTTAAGAGAATGGTTTCATATGATGTATAACTTGATTAATGATATTAATTAAGTTTTATGTTGTCTTTCATAGACTGTTCAAAAGAGTATTAATGAGTAAATACGACGATTTTTCTTAGGTTGAGTAAGATTTACGGTTTCAAATGACGCCCCTTTCTTTCCCTTATTCTTTAACCCCATCCCTAGTCGTAGATCACTCGGCTTAACTATCCTTAGTTAAGGCGGGCTGTGACAGAGTGGTATCAGAGCGAAGGAAAGCTCTGAATTAGAAGTCTTGAGTTTAGTCTAGAATGAGTTACTAGGCTAATAGTAATTAACAACCGTGAGCTCAGCGCACCATCACACCAGGCTCAACGAGGTATGTAAAATTTCAAAGTTTATTTGACGTTAAATTTTGAAGAGCATGATGTTGAGGTTATATGATGAGTTATGATGTTACACTTTGAAGATGCATAATTTGAGTTTGAGGATGACAACATGATTAATAATGAGTTATTATGTTGTAAGAGTATGATGTTGATGTTACATGATGAATCATGAGAGAGTTTATATCATATGATGTTATATGATTGAGGATGCATAATTATGAGTTATGATGTGATGTATTTGAGATATTTTGTGATGAGAATTGTTTGAGCAGTTGTGATAAGTCACGATGATTTAGATGAAGGAATCTAATGTCATTGTTAAGAGAGATTTTCTACTAAGTAGAAGGATGAAATGAGAACTTAGAGCTAAAGCTTGAGAGAATTAGCAATTGCTTTAAGTACTTGTTGGTATGAGTTATGAGTTATGAGTTTGAGTTATGAGCTTGAGTATAATAGCATGATTAATGATGAGTTATTAGCATGCTGCAATGAGATATTGTACGATATGTTTGAGATGTTTTGTAACGCGAGTTTTGCTCACGCAACCTGAATGGTACTTGAGAAGGTATCATGAGCCATAGTCTTTGGAGATGGCTTTGAGAGAGAATTGTTTGAGTTGTCTTACTGAGTCGCGATGATGTAGATTAAGGGATCTAATATCATTGTTTAGAGAGGTTACCTACTATGTAAAGATGGGACGAGATGAGAATTTAGATGTTTTGAGCTTGAGTTTTAAGAAAACAGTACTACTTAATAGGAGTTTTGCTAAGTTATGTTTTGTTTATTTCTGTTGCTGGAGCCAAGTAGAGTTAGTTCCTAGAGTCACCTTTAAGTTCTCCTTATAGGTTGGCCAGGACTGTTGGCACTGCACGAAAGTGGACTGTTGTGAGATCGAACTCAGGAAAGATCGGATACGAGGACGAGGCGTACAGTATGTGGTACAGAGATACCCTAGCAGATTTTCAAACACATGTTCATAGACTATGAAAGGATGAAAGCCTTATGGTTGTTACTAGACTGGATGGCATCGTGCACCTAGTCCCCGTGCTACCAATCGAGTGGTAGGATTGAGCAAGGAAGAAAGCCACTCAATATGATGGGACATGTTGTCTTGAGCATTGGACCCACAGGAGATGAGATTTGTTACAGATACCCAGATTTTCTATGCGGATCTAATGACCGGATGCTTGTTTTCTACCAGAGACTCTAGAAGAGTGTAGTAGATATCGAGTCGATCCTTGAGTATCAGTTACCAAAGATGATAAAATGATAAACGATAATGAGGATGAGAAGTAGCCGAGGATGGCTAGAGTTGATGAGGATGAGAAGAGAAGTCGATGTAGGCTAGAGCTAAGGATGATCTTGAGAGTATGCGCGGTACACCCTCGTTTTTGATTAGTTGCAATTACATTGCGATGTATATAACTTACTTAGGAGATACTGGTACTTGAGATTTTGACATGATGATAGATAAGCATGCGAATATAGTACCCTACTGATGTTAAATAGATGGATGTTCCTAGTGTGCTAAAGTAGCAACTAGATGAGTTAACTGGTAGCAGTTACCGTAGGAGGTCCAGACCGAGACATAGTACTATTAATGGTGTCGGTTTAGAAGGGACATTACGATAGATACTATGGTTTTTGTAGGGTTTAAATAACCCCTTTATGTAAGCCCTCTAAAAAGAGGCATTCTACTGATGGATATATTAGGTTGACCAGAGTGGTCTTTTTGTTAGCATTTCGTGAGTGCTTATTGCCTTACAGATGAATGTTAAGGTGACCGTGAGGGTTTCCTTAAAGTTGAGTTAGTAAATTGAACTTGAGTTTCGAGGATGCTTAGAGCGTTGGTCGAGTTGAGTTTTCCTTTTGTGATCTTCAGGCTTTGCCTATCCAGGTGGGCTTACTTTCCAAATGTATAAAGTATGATTGAGTTATTAAGCTCTAAATGTTTCAATGAAATGCAAATTGTTTATTCTATTAAATGCAAACTGTTTATCCAATAAAATATTTTGTGCACTCTGCTCCGTTTAAGGCTCGCAACAATGAATCGATCGAGGTTCTCTCTTGACCTAACACGTTATTTGAGAATTGTGTACACCTATTAGATGACCTGTTGGGTTGATCTCCATCGGGCACTAATCATGTATGAGGCGTTATAAGGGTGCTCGACGGGATGTGTTCCGGAGCATTGGGTCCCAAATGGGAACTTGACTGGGTTACGCCCTCAGTTCAAGTAAGAAGGAGAAATGGATCCGTCGGTGGCTAAAAGGTCCGGGATCACTGCGAGTAACGGAAAGGGAGTGTGACATGTGCGCACAAATGAAAGAAATTATTTTAACATGCTTAGAAGTTCTTTCAATTTAAAACCTTCTAAGTCATGTCAAGTATGATTGGATAAACTGTCTTTATTAAAATAATGAAATGTTTATGAAAATGCATGCCCACTAAGTACATTAGTACTTAGCCCAAAAATACTTTCAAATGTTTTCAGGTTGGCTGGCCGGTGCTGACGGGACGGAGCTGAGGCTAGAGTTAAATTCCTATGTTAGACTTCCGCTGTAGCAATTACTCATATCAGTCTTTTGTTTTCCCAACTTAAGATCTTCATGTTAAATTTCAAATGATATATTTGACCTAGCTTAGACTCTTCACTACTAAATTTATGTCAATGAATGTCGGTTGTCAGAAGCATGAAACAAAACTTGTGATCCAAAGGGGCATAGCCCGACTTTCTATCCTATTTCGGGTTTTAACAAGGTATTTCCCTTGTTTATTTCTATGAATTAGTTGCACCTCGATTATATTTATTCATTCAAGAATTGGGGTGTGACAGTAGTGTTGTAAACTCTCTTCCAACTCCAGATCAAAGATTTAATCTCCAAGACCAGATTTTCTTTGTTCCATCCCCCTGTGTTGAAAATGCAGTTGTTCCTCGCTTTCCAAATGCACCACACCGTGCAAATCCACACGCAAGAAAGAAGAGATGTCGCTTCTTTACTCCCCAAGCTCACAAAAGCAATAAAATGGTCTTTTGCGTTGCAATTCAGTGCCGTTTGGAAGCCAAGCCAGTTGAGTAAATCATGCCAAACCTCCACAACCTTTTGGAATCCTGCAACTTAGTACTTCAAACTCTGCAACATCAGGTTTAATTGTTCTAGAATATGTGAGGTATGTAAGATCTTTAGTGAGGTCCACTTCAATGGGTTCATACTCAGCTAGAAAACATAATCAATGTTGAGTCTTTGTCTTCTGTTGGATCTGTACATCCATTGGGTATTCACATAAGCTGGGTCTTCTTTTTAGCGGATCCACTTTTCAGCAAAGTCTTTAGGCTGCTTTGATCTTCATAGATTTTCTCTAAGTACTGTTGCTTGAAAGAGCTTCGACTTATATTACAATTTACTATGCTTCGATTGGGAACTTTATGATCTGAATCAGTTCTATACGCACCTTTGTTGAGCTCGTTCCCCCTTAGATGAAAATCTGTAAAGTAAAGAGAACAGTTCCCTAACAAGTGAACTGAAGATTTACTAAACAGCATGTCTGGTCATGAGCAAGGTTTTGGTATCTATCAGAACATAAAATTTTTCTGACAATTTAATAAATATAAAATTACGTGCAACTTTAATATTTGTAGATTAAATGTATTTTTTGTGGGTTGATATCTTTGTTTGATCTTCTGATTCTTGTTTTTGAGTTGATTCTTTGATGGTCTTTGATTAGTCCTTGAAATTTGTTGAAAAATATGGCTCCGATCTTCTCAAACTTAAGCTTTGGGCTTGACTAAAATTTGGATTTAATAACACTTATTGGATTTATTTCATAAAGAATGACTTGAATCTCTATGGGACACCTTGAGTATTGGAGGAATTTCGTTGTAGAGAAATTCTCCTCCATTTATTGAGCTATTCAATTATGATATGATGTGTTTAGAACTAATAAGAAATTATCAACCATTAATTAGTTGTAGGAAGAGTAAGGCTTTCAGGCCGAGCCCCCGTTATTATGGACTTAAGAATAACATGACACGCTTTCATTCGCTCTTGAAGATCAATATATATTAATTAATAATATCAAAATTTGATTTACTATTAAAGAAATTGATCTACATATTAAAAATATGACAATATCTTTAATAATAATATATTTTAACTAATCTTGAACTTTTTAGAATTTCAAAATAAAATTAAAAAAAGATAAAAATCCATGATTTAGCTATTTTCAAAATAACAAAAGTGAAAATGATACCGTGGACGAAGGGAGTATTATTTTCTCAAAATTTCCGTACCTACATATGCTCAATGATTTAGCTATTTCCAACTCAAAAAATGATTTAGCTACTTCAATCAACCAAAAAAATAAATTGGGTATAATATTTCGTACGATTAATCTTATTTCTTCTTAATAAAAAAAAATGTACAAATGTTTCGTACGATTAATCTTAGTACCGTCGACTCAATAAGAACTAAAGATAATTCTCGACAAATTTGATAGTAAAAGAAAAAAATAAAATGATAAGCCCCTCCCAAACACAATCTATCGCCAAAACCTCTACTCATAACCATATTAAGAATTCCAGGCGTAAATTAAAGCACAAAAACTGCACTTATATATTAATTTGTGTGTTCTTCATTCTTTCTTAGTACATTTTTTTTTATCATATAACAAGAAATTAAATAATCTCGTCGGAAGACTTGGAACGTCAAAACATAATGATAAGAACAATTATCGTAAAATTGTTTAGTGAGATTCGAATATTAGAGTTCTATTTTAGTAATTAAACTCTACACTTCACTTTCTATATACGGAAGGTTCCCTACTTTCATATTATCCTCGAAGAAACACTATTATTGTTTTAAACGTTTTACTTTGCCCTACGAGTGGTTTTAAATGTTTTACTTTTTAAAGAAAATTCAATTAAAATTTTCCCAAATAAGCAAAATTAATGGAGCCTCTCGTTTCCCTCTGTATTAAAAGAATTAGGATACTATATATTGCAAATTTAAGTTACCTTTAGATGCAGTCATCATATTTACCGGTGCATGCCTTTTAATTAAAAACAGTAGAAATTTCCGAATATATAATTCGCCTTTCAATTATGTCTCGGTCAGATATTTACTATGAGCAGACTATTGAATCACAATTATACACAATGATTGTAAATGCAAAATCTGCAAAAGAAAAAACAGTTAGTACAAAAATAAAATAGGAAGATGGAAAAGATTAATCTACGCGACATCAACAAATTTGTTATGGGTTCGATCTTGAGAGATCAGTTCATAAGCATTCAAATTTGTGATATTTGACCACAAATTCACAATCTCCTCCTAATTAACATACTTAAGGTCGAATAAAACTAAATTTTTTCGTGTTTGATGATTAGTCTGAACTAGAAAAGCCTCGACCAACCCTAATACCATATATACATCTTAATATTAACGCTACGACGGATGTCAGCATATGGCAATAACTCTAAAGAAATGCTGAATAACTTTTTTTAATTTTTTATTACAAACGATAAAGTTAGAACCAAACCCAATTACTAAATAAAACTTTAATTATCAACCACCAACTTGAAATCATGCTCAAAGATGACCCTCCGATAACCAAGATCCTTAACCACAATTGCTTCACGAAACCCCCATGACTTTACCTCCATCAACACGATATAATCCCCTTTAAATCAACACAATAAAAGTTACACTCATCTCGAAAAAGATTGAGGTAGTGATGAATACGAAATAAATTGTAAAAACCAAAAATGGTTTCCACACCCCATTAGATAATATCAAAAGCAAAATTGTGTAAAAATCAGTACAAACTTATATAACTTCTTTTTCTTTTCTTCTATTGGAATTAATTAGAAATTAAATAAATAATCTTGCATCTCGAATTCATCTCAAGTAGAAAAGGAATAATTAAGGGCATCCGATTATCATGCCCTAATGAACATCGAGGGCTTGACGCATTTGTAATTATTATTTAATAAAAATGCGAGTAATTAAAGCTACATGCACCTATGAATGATCGATGTAAGAAAATCATGAAAAAAGCTTAGGTAGTAGTGTTTGAATATGGAGGCCGGCTAGTGATGAAGGTTGCCATGGGAACCGTCCTAAACGCTACAACCCCAGCCCAATGTTATTAATTAATTAATTATCGTACTAAACACATTAAGTTTAATTAATTAGGGATGGAGTTAGTAATTAAATAAATAAATTGATAGCGGGGAATTTGGACAGTAATGCAAAGGCCTGCTGCATTTTGTCTCCTTAATTGCAGCTAATTATCTGTCATAAAACCGACACATATCCCCAAACAATATTGACATGATGCAGTGAGGATTTGATTATCACATTGAACGCATCACTTTTTATTGCTATCTCTATGTGTAAATAATAAATCCTGACATATTCACATTGGAGTTTTGCCTTTGTTTTGGTGGTCTTTGGCATTATCATGATAAAACCAAAGTGTGTGACAGCGCACTTCATGGGGCGTCTGCGAGGGTTCAATTCCAACACCCCAACCCCAACCCCAACCCCAACCCAACAACTCTCTCTCTCTCTCTCTACATATGATATAAATATACTTCCACAATCCTTCTTTTTGTTTTTTTGTCATTAAAATTTTAAAAAACACACCACATGCTTATCTGAATGGGAACTATTTACGTTGATTTTGAAAGCAATGCAACATTTTTACTTTTGTATCCTACTGATTAGGTGATGCCTCAAGGCAATGAGCTTGAGTTTGAGAGATAAGTACCAAACACTTTCATCTACTATCCAACAAATTAAATTATGGCTCTCAATTTCTAGTTTTGGTTGAGAGATCACAACAAGTGAAAAAAAATACAAGATGTTTGGAGCAAACCTACCAGTTTAGCAATGCAAATTTAACAATATCAATATATCATTAGAGAAGGAGAAATTACACAAATTTTATTTTTTCTGAATTATTAGCTACCGCATGTATTTATTACTAACTTGCATAATATATTTATAGCACATATAATCTGACTTCCCAGTTCATCTATATATCACGATTCACGAACATCCTCACTGTAATAAACAATTTTGCAATTATACAACCGAGAAAGCCTATGCTGAGCTACCAAATTATTAAAATAAAAATCTTATATTTAACGTTAATAATTGTGCACCAATTTGCCGAACATCTTATTTAAACTGCTAGTCTATGGATACATTCAGATACACGATTATTTTTCACAATTATATATCATAATATATTTTTAATGTTATATACATATCTATACATTGATTTATTCGACGATAGGGACGTTGTGTTACTAATAATTTCACAAATACTTGTCGTAACTGCTTTCTCTTGATGCATGTTGGTGGAATTATCTAACAAAGAAGGCGCACATGTAGAGAAACAAATAAAGAACTTAGAGCATGGACAACCATAGCAATTATATCATACAATAAAACTGTACCATATTAAGAGAAAACCAATAATTTGGTTAATGCATTAAAAGCAATCTTTCAATAGAGTGTTGGGGACACCAAAGATAGTCTTTCATTGATGAGTCCGTTTTGCAGTTACATTTATTTAATTACTAGTACTACTATGAGATTCACAAGCTTATATATATTGAGAATTAAGAAAGGGGGGAATTATATTTTATGAGAAAGGGAAATTAAATAATTAATTCAAGGATTTCTTTATTTATGTATGTTGATGCGGAAACTTAATCAACGTAGATCTAGGCGATCCAAAAACTGTAAATGATTCTTACATTCGTATTTTAAAAATGAGTTATCATTTGAACATATATAGATGTAGATATATAGTAAGGGTTGGGTTAGTAAAAATTAATCTCATTTTAATGTAAAAACTATGAACATTGCACTTAACCTGTAAAATAATTATTTTTAACACAAAACTACGATACTTTATGGTCTCGTAAATTCATTGTAATTGGGTTCCTACCCAAAACTACGATACTTTATATATTAAATGTAAATAATTTGTAGTTTTTACATTAAATTTTTTTTTTATTAAATTCTAATAAGCGCATTTTTTGCTGCAATATAAATATAATTTTGTTTACATACGCTACACTATCAAAAAAGAAAAAGAAAAAGATAAATTAAGAATGAGGTTGCAACAACAATGGTGGGGCAAACCTACTATCCGGGCCATGAACCATGAGGCGCGAACTGCAATCATCTAACATGCATGCAACTGTCTTGGTACAGTAGGCTCACATTGTATGGCTAAATACATTTGAATTTAATACACTTAGGGTGTGCTTGCTTTTTATCCTTCTAAATGGAGGTATAATATAAATAGATATAAATTAAAGGTGTGTTTGCTTTTTATCCCTCTAAATAGAGGGATAACAAAATTTTATGCCTTTAAAATGACTCCTTTCTTATCCCACATACAATTTTTTTTTCCTTATTTTCACTTCAAGGAAGGATAATATTATCCCACCAAATTGATGGGATAATATTATCCCTCCTTGAAGTGAAAATAAGGAAGGAAAAATGGTGAACTTCTCTTTTATGTAAAATGTGGGATAAGAAAGGAGTCATTTTCCCATCTATCAAAGTGAACGCACCTTAAGAGTAAATTCCTTCAAATGGGGACCACATATTTTATATTTTGTTTGATTTGAATGATAATACATTTATCCCTCCTTTTATATGTGGTATAAAATTATCATTTTTCTAAAGGATAAGGAGCTGCCCGAAATATTATACCATGTGCCCGAATTTTTTCATACATCAAAGCAAACAAGGTATAAGGGGATAAATGTAACTTATCCCTCCCTTGTACCTCAAAGTGAACGCACCCTTGTTATTTAATAGTTAAGTATAGACTTGGTGAAGTAATTTTGGGCAAGAAGAGTGTGATATAGATGGTTGAAATTATTGTGCGGAAATTAATATTTTGATGCGTCACAACTTCAAATATTTAATTACGAAATGACATTTCGCAAACTGTTCCGTAATTAATGTGGATTCATATTTTCTGCGGACGTGGGATGCTGTTAATTCGCATATAAACTGTTAATTTGATATCAAGTTTTAAGATATAATACCCTTAACTAAGAGTTCTAACGCTTTATATATAAAGAATTATGATATTAACATGAGTATATCAGTTCATTTAGACAAAAAATTGTCAACATTCTGGCGCACCATACGCGTGGATCTCGGTATCGGGTCAGATTTTAGTATTCGACCCATAACCCGCTATATATATTATGATTTTTTTTACATGAATAATGATAATTATTCAAAATAAAATGACAATTTTTATGAATAAAAGTAGCCGTTCTTCTAAATTAAAGTGATGATAGTTCTAAAATTTTAAAGTGATTAATATATTGATTTATTTTATTTTATTTCAAAAACGGTAAGCAGTCCTTCACAACATTATGAGTTCACATTTTGAAATTGTATGTAAAGTTATCGATCTTGGATGAAGTTCATCTTATAATATATTCTAAAATCCAAAAATATATAGTGAGAGAATACATTTATCTAAAATTAATATATAAAAAGATGTGATTATGAAGCGTAATGTATTAGTAAAGCGTTTTTTCCTTAATTAATAAGTCGTAGTTCGAACAATTTAATGTGTGAGTGTGGGTTTTCTCTGAAAAGAAAACAAATTTTGAATTATGTAATGGGTGTGTATGAATTGACAAAATATAAAAGAGTTATAAAGATTGGTGTAAAAAAATAGTGAGAAAATGGAAAATGAAGAGTATGATCTGAATTCGGGGGGCCGTTATGCTACGTATGAAAGTTGTCCTGAATCGCAAACAAGTAGAAGGGTGAAGGTGATGGGGGTGGGTCCCAGTCTCCGAGTCGATGGCACGTGCCAAATATAGATTAGATTAGACAAAGGAAAGAAAATGATGGTGATGCTAAAATGCTGGTATTCCGGAATAGCCCCTCGCAATTAGCCGGAAATACGACCTCATCTATCATATTATGACGCCCCCTTTCTGCTTAACCCAACAAACAAATCTCTCTCTTTCTCTCTCCCAAACCACTTTTAATGCCAAACCCCTTAATAAACCCCACCCCACCCCTCCCATTTGCATTTGCGTATATATTTGGTTGCCCCCTCCTCCATCTCACTTTGCTTTTCATTTCTCCTCTCTCTCTCTCTCTCCAAAACCAATTTAACATGGCCGTCGAAGCTCGCCATCTCAATCTCTTTCCTCCGCAGATTCTCGGCAATAGGTAGGCGCGGGGTTTCTCTTTCTTTTTCTCGTTTTCGGAACGCCTTCAATAGGTGTCTGACATTTGTGTTGGATGAAAATCTGGTGCAGAGGGCTGATGATCAACGGTGTGGAAGGCATTGGAAACGCGTACGCCGCGCCGGCCGGATTCGGAATGCTGCCTCCCTTGTCGGGGACCACGACGGCGACCGAGACTATGGGCCCCATGTACTGTTCGGCGATTACGGAAACCGTCCTCGCCAAAACTTCCGCGATTAAGTCCGACAGCGGCCTCACGTACGCCGCCGTCCCGGTCTCCAGGAAGCGATCCAGAGACGCGATCAATCCTATGATGTCTTCGTCGCTGCCCACCGCGAATAACCGTCGCGGTTCCCTCACTTTTCTCGGCGAAGATTTCTCCCTCCACTTCCAGCAGCAGCAGTTGGAGATGGATCGTTTCATCACGCAACATGTACGTAACCGTTGGTTTCGGACTGACTTTGATTTTTACGAATCTACGGTATCCTTATTCTGATGAATTTGTTGCAACAGACAGAAAAGGTGCGAATTGAAATCGAGGAGAGGCGGAAGAAATACGCGCGGCGGATCGCGGCGGCTGTGCAAGAGAACATATTGAAGAAACTGAAAGCGAAGGAAGAAGAGGTGGAGAAGATCGGGAAAATGAACTGCGCGCTGGAAGAGCGAGTGAAGTCTCTGTGCGTGGAGAATCAGATATGGAGAGATTTGGCTCAAGCGAACGAGGCGACCGCGAATGCGCTGAGATGCAATCTGGAGCAAGTCCTGGCGCAGGTACAAGACGAGCAGCAGGAGCAGGGCGGCGACGACGGGCAGTCGTGCTGCGGCAGCAACTACGAAGAGGAGGACGGCAGAATGTGCCGGAGCTGCGGGAAAGAGGAGTCATGCGTGCTGCTCCTGCCGTGCCGGCATCTCTGCCTCTGCACGGTGTGCGGCTCGTCTCTCCATACCTGCCCCGTTTGCAGCTCCACTAAAACCGCCAGCGTTCACGTTAATCGCTCCGCCTCTTGAATCTTGGAATTCCCGCTATACCCAAAGAAAAAGAAAAACAAGTTTGGAAATAGGATCAGTGGATAGTAGTAGCTTTTTCCCTTTTTTATTTTTTCTTTTATATTCTTTTGTCAGACTCCACTAACATGATGTTCATTCTTGAATTTAGATGAATGTAATTACTCTAATCACGATTACCGCATTTCATTTTGGCGGGGTAAAAAAGTCAACTAAGTGTAAAGGCTGACACGTAGGACTCGCGAAAATGTCGCCGGTGGCCATGGTTAAATCACTCTCCACCAAAACATCCAACTTTGCGTACAACACACGCTCTTCCCATTCTAGATAACAACATACAATTAATCACGTTTCATGCCTCCTTACAACAAGAGTACGTTTAATTTAATTTTGTTTTATAAAAAGAAAAGTTTTTAATAAAGAAATTGAGAGAAAACGTAAAAGCATGTAAGCGAGGGCGACGGCGGAAGGAAGGCTAATGCCTAATGGTTAATTAGGTGATGGTGGTTAATGGATGTCTCTTTCTGAAGTCAGTCTGAGAGTAGGAAAGGACAGAGTAGCAGGATTAGAGTGCATCTAATAATGGTGTGTTAATGATGGTGATGAGCCAAATGGTTTACTATTTTTAAACAAGCGTGGGGAAGTAGGGGTAGTATAGGTATTTGAGGGGTAGGGGTTGGCTATCAGCTATGCTGTCCTCTTTTATATTCCGCCTGCTAATTTTGGCACTGTGCAGACAATGTTTCCAATAAGGATTAATTGTTGGGCCGTGTTTGGCTCTGCTCTTATGCCTCTTTTTGTCAGAGTAATCTTTCTTTACCATACGTGGAAGTGGGATGTGGACGTCGATGTCAAAACTCACATTTTTTTCTTCTCGATGTATACTCCTATGCAATCGGTTGCACCATGCAATTAATTTATAAACGACACTACATTAATCTCAAGTGTCATTTGTATGTTAATGTAATGTCATTTCGAAAATATTCAAGTGTCATTTCCCGAATAAAATAGTATCATTCTGACAATCAATTACACGGTGTAACCGATTGCACATAAATATTTGTGTTTCTTCTTACTCCCTCCCACCCCAAGTTTTAGCCTTTTTAATCAATTCTTAGTTATCACATATACTCATTCCTGTACAAGAGTATAATTTCAGGACAGGAATTTTAAAAAATATATAATATATACTTCATCCGTCCCACTAGAATTGACACTTTGAGTTGGGCACGGAGATTAAGAATAAAGAGTTAAGAGTGTAAAGTAGGTAGTGTCCACTTATTTTATGCGTGTAGAGAATGTAAGGACCACATACCATTTTAGGAAAGTTTCAATTCTAATGGGACAAACAAAAAATGCAAGTGTGCCAATTCTAGTGGGACGGATGGAGTAATATATTAAATGAAGAAAATAATTCATTATTTAAAAAACAAAAAAAAAATGAGAATACATGATCGTAATACTAAGATCTTGTTTCAAAATGAAAGTACTCCCCGTGTCCACGAAAAAATATCATAATTTATCATTTTGGTCCGTCCATAAAAGATATTTTTAACTTATTTTTAATAATAATTTATCAGTCCATGTTTTCACTCACTAACTTGTAGGCCTCTTTCTCTACTCATTAACTTAATTCATCTTTTTCATTTTTCTTATTTTATGGGTTATTTTCTCCACCTACTAAATACATAACACAAATTTTTGGTTCATTTTGTTATGCAACTTAGTATTGAATACAATTTAATCTCTACATTTTAATTTTTATTCAAACTAGTTTAAACTAGTTTCAAAACTTAATGCACTTGTATTATTTTATCATAACATGGCCCATTTATACAGCTATAAGGATGTGTTCTCTTTATGGAAGACGATGGATAATAATTATTTCACCCGTTCCTAAAATGCATATTCACTAAATAATGACATATATTTTAGAAAATTAGTTAAGTGTGTATAAATGAAATAAGATTTTCATTTTTGTAATGAGTGAATTGTGTAGTGTATACATATCAAAAAAGAAAAAGGTATATATTTGGAGTACGAACCAAAAATAAAATATAAATATGTATTTTAGAGACAAAGAGAATACTATTTTATTTATTATTTTTCAATATTTTCACGTGTTTTGTAAAGTATATAATTTTCTTTGGATTGTGGATAATATTATCATGGGGTTAATGTGTGATAATATTATGAGAGGAAAGATGGGTGTGACAAATTTTTTCTCCACTATTGAATACGTGAGATGAAAAGCTAGAACCACTAAAATATGATAAAAGTTTCTAATTACTTTTTATTTTTTATGATAAATTTATAATAAAAAAGAATGCACTTTTAAATGGATAAATTTATAACTGATACGATTCTTAAAGATTTAATTCGATTAACTAATTACACATCCACAAAGAAAAAGAAAGTTTGAATCTCCATAAAACCAACTAAGAGGGTGTTTGGCTAAACTTATTTTAAAGAGCTTATAAGCTCTTGGAACTTATAAGATGTTTCAAGTGTTTGGGTAATTGAACTTATAAGTTTAAAAAAGATTTTTTAGTTAGTGAGAGAAAATTTTTGTTAGAAAGAGAAAATCGAAGAAAAATGAAATTAGAATGATATACGATGAAAATAAAAAATTATAATTGAGTTATTTTTGTAAAATGAGAATTGCTTATAAGCTGATGAGAAAATAAGTTGCAGTAGAGGAATTTATTTTTTTGGGAGCTTATAAGTTCTTAGAGATTATTTTTACTGCTTATAAGCTCTTTAGTAGCTTATTTTGCCAAACACTTTGAAGGAGCTTATAAGCAGTTTTGAAGAGCTTATAAGCTCAGCCAAACACCCTCTAAGTCTATGTATGGTCGAACTTTTTTGAAGCTTGAAAATAAATTCAATTAATTGAAATCATGACTTGTTGTTTGATTTGAGTAATAAATTAATCATTACCTTTATTTGAGGGTATTCCAATCATTCAATTTGTTACCCTTCAAAATAAAAAGAGAAAAAAAAAACCACTTACTAGTAATTTTTTTTCATTATTGAACCAAACATTCAATAAAAGTAACATTTATTGTTACTATTCATTCTCTTTATTTGATTACATTTTCTTTCCATTCCTCAATTTGAATCAAATAATAAGCACTAAATATTTATATATTCGTTTATTCTATAACTTTTAAAATAATTTTTACTGACGTATTAGTCATGTAAGTCTGTGACATAAAACACCTCCCTTTCCTCTCCATTTTTTTTCCTTCAAACCCCATTCAACTCGCGAATATTGAATATGTTTGTAAAATTAAATTACCTCGAGATTCGGTGAATAATAATCGAGTTAAATTCAAATATTTTAAAAGTTAGAAAGTATTTACTCAGAGCAGCCCATTTTTTGGCAAATGCTGCCATTTCTGTTGATGAGTCTCACATATATTGTGCATCGCGATTTGAATTAATATAAGCTTCCTTTTGGTCTCCAAAATAAAAAATAAAAACTTTTAGTCCAAACGGTAAATGTAATTGTATATATATATATTCAATTTTATGATATGTATTTTGTATTTAAAAATATATATTAACCTAATTAATTATTTTATTATTACTTATTTTCGAAGGATAAGTAGCACAACTTCTAAATTTAGAGATGAATGAATATAATGTTTTATTTTAGAAAATACGTAAGTGACCAAGTTCAAGGTTTCCAAGCGGCCTGCGGAATGAGCGGTGGTCGTTCACGTGGATTCAGCACTTTGAGTTCATTCTTTTGTTTTGCTGCAAACAAATTCTTGGAACTGGTAAAAACTCTACCATCATTAATCAATCAATTTTTATTTTATTTATGGTATCAAGAAAACGACGAGGCCTATAAATTAACAGAATTGAAAGAAAAAAAAAAAAAAAAAACAGAGCTGGTGGAAAATGAGTTCATCACGTAACAGAATAATTGAATCACAATTATATATTTATATGCCAATGGTTGCATCATTGAATTTCATATGTTTTTGTAGAAAAAGATCCTTTTCCTATTGTCTATTTCTTCAAAACAGGAAAAAAAATGGGTAAAAGATTACGGAAGGCATGATGTTCCTTTGAATAAAACGCATTCTATTGTAGTCGATTTTTGAATATATACGAGTAGTTTGTATAAGTCGCATCACAACATACATAAACAAAAATGTACGATTATTCATTCAAATTGTATTATGAAAACAAATCTAGACACCTTGAATTAAAATAGGGTTAATTATAGTGAATTAATATAAAACATTCTTTCTGTAAATCATGTAGGCTTTTTTTTTTCAAATGTCTCAAATATATAGCCGAGTTTCTATAAAAAATGATTTATTTTTAACTTATTTATTAATGCATTCTTATTTAATTATTTGATTAAGTCTAGTATTAATGAATTATCACAGGCTAAACATGAATATATTAAAAAGTACTTGTATAGTTTTTTTGAATAACTTTTTTTACCTATTATAAAAATCAATTAATTTATATAATTGAGATGGAGGAAGTAAATAAGTAAGAAGAGACGTGGACAACTATATTTTGGTGGGCAGCCTAGAATAGATTTTAAGACGATTATTATAAGCAGCTGTTTGATAGATGTGCATGTCTTATCTATTATTCTCTTTTGTTTGTTTTCTTTTTCTCTTTTTTTTTCCGATATGATTTGGATCGCTGGTTTGACCACTTTGCTTAGTAAAGAAGAATTCAATTTTAATTGGATGTTTTTGGGTGTATTCTCCAAGGACACAAAATGATGGGAATTCATTTGGTTTAATTTAATTTGCTTAAAGTGTTTTTCATAAATCCATGAAGAACAGCTCTCGAAGATCACTAAAGATGGGGGGACATGTGATCATATATTGAACTCCTAATCCTAAATAAGATTGTTCGTTTCGATGCATATAAAAAAAGGTTAATGGTAGTTTTGATCTACTTTTAAAATTAAAAGAGAAGAAAATTATTTTAATACAAAAAAATTATAAACATTATTCACTTGTAGCGTGAAAGGACAAAGTTATTTTTACTAAATAAATTTAAAATTTCATATCATTACTAGTACGACCATCCCTGCGATGCACGGCGAAATCGAAATTAAATGACATGTTTAAATAAATATATATAAATATTAAACAGAAACAAAATATAATAAATGCAAAATATGGTTTAAAAATAAAATACTAATTACTCAATAAACTTCTGAATTTAAAAACGTAATTTTTAATTATGTATAAAGTGTAATAATAATAATAGTTATTAAATTATTTTAAATTATTTGATAATGAAAATTAATTACACGTTATTATTATAGAGTATTTCACATAATAATAATAATAATAATAATAATAATAATAATAATAATAATAATAAATAAATATTTTCATACACAAACATAAATAAAAAGTTGTAAAATTTTAACAAAGAAAAAGGAAATAAAATATTTTAAAATTTTAGCAACCTATTCGTTTTAAATTCATTTTTGATAATTTTTATACCATTAAAGATCTTCTGACGAACTTAAGCTTACGATGCACATTGAATATTTTGTTATAAATTAAATTTGACAATGTTTAGAAAAGAATTAAAATTATAAAAGAAAAAATATAATAAAAAAATGATGGGAGAAGAGAGAGAAAAATGGAGGGAAAAAATGGAGAGAGAAAACTCTTCTTTTATATATTATATAGATTTTATATTTACTCGAATCGCGAATTTTGCTCGACATTCTCGACTAATGTGAATCGATTATTAGTGGTAAATGCACTAATACTCAATAATTGCGAGTCAAGCAATCGAGCATTCATAGAAAATGCACTAATGCTTAACATTATCAACCACTGCGAGTCAAGCATTAGTGGAAAATGCAATAACGCTCTACATAAGGTTAAGGTTAAAAAAGTTGTAAATTAATACTTCATCCTTCTCATTTCACTTGGCCTAGTTTCTTTTTGAGTCATCACATCCGACTTAACTTGTTTCATTTTTGAGTAATAAATTTTCACTACAATAGATATCAACCCACATACTTTACACTACTTTAGACTATAATTTTGCCCTCCTTAATAATTGTGTCGAAAAGAACTAGGCCAAGTGAGATGGGACAGAGGGAGTATAATTTATAAATTTTTTTAAAGGTTGATATTTTTATAGGCGAAAACGAAGTTTATTTATTCAAATCAGATTGTAGAAAATCGAAAATCCACGACGGAAAATTTGACTTCCAAATTATTATATCCTGAGAAACAATAGCATAACTAGCTAACTCATGAGCCGCCCTATTTGCATCCCTCCAAGTATGGCAAAATTCAAGCACTACTGTTTAGGAGCATGTTCAAAAGCCTCCCATAAGTAATGACAAAAATTTCGAGCCCTTATATGTATCTTGTAACCATGGATTGCCAACTGCGAATCAGTGAAGCTTCCCAAGTAGAACAATAGATGTGTAACCAATAGATCGATCGATTAAACATTTGCCAAGCAAAGTGTTCAACCTTAGGGGTAGGTTAAGAGCCCAGATGCCCTTTCTCCATGTGCCATCTTCGTTCGATGAATTACATTATATTCATTTGGCCTATAGAAATTTGTAGCACATAGGTATCCTAACTTAACGTTATATTCTCATTTTTCATCGAAATTTCTTAAGATGAGTATTTTTTATGTTTTGTCTTTTAACACAGTAGTACTATTTTTACCCTATTGATAACGTCTATTCTTGCTTCTTCTTCTTTTTTCCCCCGCATTTTTAGTTTTAAGGTATTTCATTTAAGAGTGTAATCAATAAACATTCTTCTACATGTGTAATGGTTTAACCATATTCATGAGGTTCGTTTAGTTGTATAGATTCTATAGAAACCGATTTGAAAGAGGAATTTGTTTTCTAATTTAAAAAATTCTTGAATTTCAATTACGTGGCGAATATGCTCTGTAAATTTAAGTGGAAGAATACAAGGTAAATTTCCTAAAGGAAGAAAGTAAAAATTGATTTTTTATAAATAAAATATCAAATTTACGTAATTTTGGGTAGCTTATTAGTTATACTAGATGAACCATATAAACAGTACGACCTACAATTAATAATCGCATATTTGTCTATATGACTATATTATCCAAACCGACAAATAAAGAAAAAGGATAAACAAGAAGAAGAAGAAGAAGAAAGATAATATTGAATTTACTTGATTGTCAATTCTACCAAAGTTGCAGTTGGGTCAGCGATTTGTACAATTAACAATTCCTTAATTAATCGTTTTAGAATTAATATTGTAGTCTAAATTCTGATTTTCAGTTCAACTATCCATGATAATAAATTTATGCGGTATGCGTACACGTTCATACGCACAATTATCAACGAATTAATACCGCTTTCTCTAATTGTCGGTATCATATATAGTTCAAGAAAATGCATCTGCGTCACATAATACAACTCTCAAATTATACGCCACTATTCATTTTTAAATTCTTAAGTTCCAAGTCCTCGGTCATATATATATTGATTGATAAGGTGCGTGCGGGGTAGGCAAAATAATTAATTATGTGTTTATTTTTCATAATTAAGATGAGATGATGATAAACACTAACGAAATTGAGTTTTACAAAGTCGTACTTGGGAGGATGTGATGGGGGAAATAGTGAAAACTACAATGGATGCTTATGCAAAAGTAAATGCTTTACATGATTACATCCAATAATATCTAAATATTTATATAGGAAAATGTCCAATTCACGCATGACATGTTCCGTATATCACATATAGCATAAAATACAACAAATTACCATCTTTAGAATTCAAAGTTTATAACCATTCCGATTTTATCTATCCATAATTCGTAAAAGATTATCCCCTCTCTTTCTTTTTTTCTTTTTTTTTTAAACATAAAAATATCCTCTTTTTTAATTGTATGATAGGGGAATTGAGATATATGCAATAAACCTATCCATTCTCGTATAACAAAAATAAAAAATATTCATATGTTTATTTTTAAATAATCAATTTTTATATGAAATTACAATATCGTTCTCACCTATTTTTGAATTTCATCAATTTTAGTCGTAGCATGTTGTTGGAGCTCCCCCGTCATTCGCGGTGATGCATTATCCGATGTCGCCTTCGTCGTTGTCGTTGAGCATGCGATTCACAAAGCATAACGTCATCTTCGCTACATTTGCCACACCGAAGCCATTCCAGGGAAACCTCCATTTACCTTTGGTTTATCATATTGCAACGCTGCATTTTCACTGCACTCTTCTATTTATAAGATTTAATACGCCTCCATTTCAACTTATACAACTAATAACGCCAATTAGGCATTGCTCTAGTGGCAAAGCTGAGGCCCCAAAGACTCTCATTTGTGTGAGAGGTCTTGGGTTTAATTCCGCCTGCGTGCGGTGATGTTTTTCCACTTTAGGTGGTATTGTATTCCCACCTGCGTGCAGTGTAGTTTTCGCACAGTTGTGTAGTGTTGAGGTCCTGAATGCGGTGATGTTTTTCCACTTTAGGTGGAATTGTATTCCCACCTGCGTGCGGTGTAGTTTTCGCACAGTTGTGTAGTGCATGTTGAGGTTCCGAATGCGTGCGGGTTGCATAATTGATTATATTCAGATACCTCTTGTAATTTTAATTAAAAAAAAAAACTTATACAACTAATAACCGCCGACACTTCACTTCATCTACTTTCCGTATAAAAATATTGATTCTATGGGCAAGTTTAAGTGAAATGTCCAATATAATTTAGATGTTGATGGGTTGCTTTATTTAATGTCTTATATTTTTCTTATGCAATTGCACTTGTATTAGAAAAATGAAAGATAAATATGTAATCATTCGCAGAATTATTGTAATTTCAGTAAATGATTGTTTTAATTTGAGAGATTTATTTCAATTTAAATTATTATTTAATGTATTTGTCCTTTACTAAAATCTCGAATTAATTCATTACTTATGTAATCTATTATCTATAATATATTAATAATTCAATATTTCAATTTGAAATCAATTGCAAATTGATTTCAAAATAGAGCTGACAATTTTGTAGTTATAATTAAATTGAAGGTTTATTTTTAAACTATATTTTTATTTCTTTTTTCTTTATTTTATTTTATTTTTATTTTATTTCTTTTAAAAATTATGAGATTCGACCATTATAAAATAAATTAATATGCATATCAAATTAAAGATCACGATAAGAGCTCTAATTTGTTACTATTTTATCAAAATTTTGATTTATAATATAAAAATTATATTAATTTAAAGATTAAAATTTAAAAAAATATTTGTCATCTTTTTTTAAATAAATCTATCTTTTAATTCTTTTTATTTCTATTTTTTAATTTGTTTTTTGCCTTCACATAATATCATTTTTTATTTTAAATTCTTTATTATTTTTTCAATATTTAGCTCAATTATATTCAATTAAAATTAATTTCTTATTATATTTAAGATTATGATAATTGAGATGATATCGATTTTATATAAATATAAAAATATAAAAACATTTCACATGCATTGCACGGGGTGCAAATGGTAGTAATATAATAAAAGTTCATTTTCGGCTATCAAATTTAATTCCTACCGAAAAAAGTAAGTAGTTAAGTCGAAAATGTAACCTATGAAAAAATACCCGCTCGGTCAATTACCTATCTAGAGGCTACTTTTCTGGTCATATTATCAATTATAAAATTGAAATTCTTATATTTATTTTTTGTTTTAGTTTTACTTTAGTAAAAAAATATAAATTGAAGGAACGAGAATTAATTAAAGCAAAGGACAAAAAAATATTGAAGTAGCAGTGATTAACTAAAAAATGTACAAAATATGTATGAAACATATAAAAATATGTAAGACAACTGCGTTTATGATTAACACGTTCAAAGTAATTTATAGAACATAAGAATTTTTTTATTACAATTTCTTGAAAGTAAGCATTTTAAATTTCTATACTAATAACTTATTATTATTATTTCAAATAAGGGGTTATAAGAAACAACTAGTTTATAATAAAATAAGAGAGCGAAAGTAATTTTTTTTAAGAATATATTTGTCAAAAAAGTACTCCCTCCGTCCCAATTCAATATGCCATGTTTTCTTATTTGGACGTCCTAATTCAATTAGGTCACTTCTTAAAATGAAAAATCAATACATAATAAATATCCCCACATAACTCATTATTTACATTAAATGTCATTGTACATGACACATAGTTATCTTTTCCTTATTTCTCTTCTACTTTTTGGATACATATATCTTCAACAAAAGTTATTTTTTCACTCCTATCTTATTATAAATTATTCGTTTCTTAACATTCATATCCAAGTCTTGTGGCCGATTAAATTGGGACAGAGTAAGTAGAAGAGAGAAACGAAGATATTTTTATTTAAATAAGAATAGAGATAATTATGTGTGGGTCACAATAATATATTATATAAATAATGAATTATAAGAGATTATTTGTTATAAATTAATTTTTCATTTTTAAAAATAACTTACTGAATTAAAATGTTTAAATAAAATAAAAATTGTGACCTAATTGAATTAGAACGGATAAATGTAAATTTACCGTTGAAAAGGAGGCGTAAATGTGTCCCCAATAGAAGCAGGACAAATAGGCTGTGGCCCCATGATACGGCAGGTACAAAAACACGGAAATAATTGTATGCTCGCGGGCCCCACAATATCAGGACCATCTGTCGCTTTATCACCAGCAATACCAATCCCCCCTGCACGTGATTCCATTTCCCTCCTATTTAACCATTTCTTTTTGTCTAGTTTCTTAATAAATTTGCAAAAAATCAAATTACAAAAATACAAAAGGTCACAAAAACTTCATAAGTTCTAAAAAAAAAAAAAAACACCATTTTGCTTAGTTTTTGAAAATTACTATTAAACCACACAATATATTCTCTCTGTCTCATTACAAATGTCTCATTTTTCATAATGAGATGTCCTATTACAAATATTGCATTCTTTTTTTTTGACGATATATTATCTCTATACTTAATATTTAAATAATTTTCACCAACTCACTTTATCTACTTTCTACACATTTTTTAATGCTTAACAGTATTGAAACATTTGTAATGACACGGAGAGAGCAATAAATTACACGAGAGTCAAACACAATATTTTGCTATGAGCAATAAAATAAAAAAGAATCCAACACAATATTTTTCCATGAGCAATAAAATAAAAAAGATAGTACTCTCTCCGTCCCACTTATCTTGACACGTTTTTCTTTTTAGTTTATTTCATTTATAATGAAACTTTCTAAAGGTAATATGTGATCTCTACATTCTTTATACACGTCAAATAAGTGTCCATACACACTTTACACTCTTAACATTCGTGCCCAAAGCAAATGTGCCAAGATAAATGGGATTGAGAGAATATTACTTAAAGGTAACAATAAAATAAGAACGAAATATTGAAAAATCAAATATCGCGTGTATTATACCTTGAAAAGCCTTGTTACATCAACAAAATATATGATTTAGATTTTGACCTATATACTATGTGATGAGTGAATACTGACAGATCTCACCCGTATATATATAGAGGTAAATAAAATAAGAACAAAGAACCACCATTTAAGCCATTTAATCATCAAAATCTACGATAGATGCATCATCTTAGTGGATGAATGCAGAACCTGTGTTCGAATATTGAAGGGAGCAAAAATTTTATTTTTTCGAATGTAGTAGATTTAATAGTGGATGCATTAATATGTATAGCAGATGCAATAATTTTAATGGTTCTCATATTCTCACGAAATTACGATTCTCACTAGAACCGCACCCTATATATATATGATGAGAATTTAAACTACCCACTTTGATAATATATCTATGAAAACTACCCAACCATATAATATAGGGTGGAAATTTAAAATACTCACTTTAATAATACTGTGAATATGTCTCACCAAGTTACCCACTCATATAATATGTCTTACAAAACTACCCAAAGCACAATTGATGTTGATAGGTTTGCA
This sequence comes from Salvia miltiorrhiza, assembly GCF_028751815.1. NCBI lineage: Eukaryota > Viridiplantae > Streptophyta > Magnoliopsida > Lamiales > Lamiaceae > Salvia > Salvia miltiorrhiza. The sequence continues at coordinate 12,015,170 of NC_080391.1, forward strand.
TGATTTTTTGTAAAAGTTCTTACACTTTTCTTACACAATTACAATTGTGTAAGAAAATGTGTAAGATAGGTAGTTAAAAATGGTTCAAAATCTGAGAAAATGTCATTAATTGCTAACTCACGCCACTTTGTAACCCTAATAAAAACCCGAAGTTCGAAAAAATGTGAGCACATTTGTGTGTTTTATACGAAGGCAAAAAAATTCATATTTATGTATATTGTGAACAAAACGGACACAAAAGCCGCCGATAAACCCTAGCCGGCTGCAGAATTCGCGCAAAATTTAAGTCAACGACTTCTGCTGCCGGAATATCATTTTTCGGAGGCTTGTTGGTTTTTTGAGCTTATTTTTCAGTTTTATGCATAACCAAGGTATCTTAAGTTATATTATGCCGAGTACTCAACTATTGTGGTAAACATTGTTTGTCCAACTTTTCATTCATAATTACAACTCATAGTTGTCAAGACATATCAATGATGATCATTACTATAGACGTCTAATTTCTATTTATAATTTGCAAAATCTGAGAACGAAAAAGCTTCTAAAACATTAAAAAAAAACTCCAAAACTTCAACAAGCCTTCCAAACATTTGGGTCCGCGATCACTATCCGCCCGTAAAATGGTGAACGGCTTTTGCTCGCAAACCTACATTTTTGGGAGGCTTGTTTGTTAATTCATATTAATTTCATATTTCATATATGATTCAATTGATACCCAAGTGAAAAATAACATTACAGATTCTGCATCTTTGGTGCCGATTGTGCATCTATGGTGCCAATTGTGTATCTAGTAAATTAAAGGATATGTATAATATGGCCCTGTGATGATTTTTTTAATTTGAGGACAACAATAATAAGATAATGTACTTAATCATGCTAAAAATAGTTAAGCTTACAAAAAATGGTTTACATTTCAAACACCCCCAAAAACAGTTGCATGGTGTTTGTCCCTGTAAATATTGGATCTATAGGTTTCTAGTCAGCAATTCCCACTCTATTCAGCCCTTCTATGACATCTCCAAGGTTGTAAATTTCACTTCTTCACTTGACTCCAACTGTAGGAACTCTAGACTGTCCCTTACAAGTGCTTCTTCAACCTAAATACAACGTGGTAACAGCCCTTGTCTTGTGAGTCTATCTTTGTTCATATGGGGAATCTTGTAGTTGTTTGTTCCCACCCTTAGCCTTGATTATTTCATGATAGCAGCCTTGCAAAGTGAGAAAAACACTGTTGAGCTACTCTGGTGGTATTCCTCGTAGGCAGCTTTCACATTCTCTAGTAACTCCTCCACATTATTGGCTGCTTTTTGATCTTTAAGGGTCTGTATAGCTCTGAAAAATCCTAGATCATTCACATTTGTATCCGGTGAATTAGCTGGTTGGCATACTAGTTGGAACATAAGTATGTTTATTTGGATAAATATGTGCCTGCTTGACATCTTTGGCCACTTGGCTTTGAACACTGGGACCATCTGCCATATTAAGGGCTAAGTGATGAATCTAGAACAGATTCTGATAACAATATTAAAAAAAAAAAAATTAGATTATGCTTACCTCTTTAATAAGGCAGGCTTTGATGATTCCCTTAGTGATGGCTGGAATTGGCTTCACTTCCATTGTACCTTTTATCTTGTTTTTCAAATTCCTCTGTGTTGGTTCTGTTGTTGTGAAAGGAAAGATGCCTAACTTTCCATCAAATATGATTGTGCCATCTCCATCAATTATAGGCCTTGCAACAACGCACATAAACATGATTTTTTTCAATATACCTTTTTTATTTGCATGTCCTATAGCGTTCTACTTCATCGGGCATGAGGGCTGTCAAACCTTGCGGGCCGCGCCGGCCCGGCCCAACCCAGCGGGCCTAGGCAATTTTTTGGGCCGGGTCGGCCCGGCCCAAAATTTCAGCGGGCCTTGAACAATGAAGCCCAGCCCGGCCCTATATGGGCCGCCGGGCGGGCCGGGCCAAAACGGGCCAAAAATTATATTTTTTTTCTTTTTCTTTTTAGTTCCAAAAATTAATAAATTAAATCAAATTTAAAGAAAAAAAATGAAGACAAATTCGATGAAACAAAAATGGCCTTAAACAATCTACATCTAAATTACATAATTGACTAAAATTAAATGTAAACAAATATGATTAAAACTAAATGTAAATAATATGAATACAAGTAAAAAAATAAAAAATAATTGCAAAAACAACAAAAACTTAAAACGATTTATTCACAAATTAATCAATACAGTAATCAAATCAACTGGAATCAAATAACAACCACAAAAAATAATAAAAAATAAATAAATCTTTCAAGTAAAAATAATTTAATATTGATTGTTGATTGCTAATTTAAATCCTAAGTTAGACTTCGACTCGTCATTGTCGTCAATTGAAGAAATTGACTTAGATTGGGTTGGTTTCATTGGGATTGGCCGATTGGAATTTGGGAGGAGATATAAATTTTCGAAATTTTCACCTTCTATACTAACGGGCCGATTTAGGCCCGAAAGCCCGGCGGGTTTTTTGGCCCGCGGGCCGGGTGACCCGGCGGGCCGCATGGGCCGGGCCAGGGAGGCCCGGTTTTTTTTTGGCCTTAGAAATCCTAGCCCAGCCCGGCCAAAACTACGGGCGGGCCGGGCGGGCCCATCGGGCTGGGCCATTTTCGGCCCATTTTGACAGCCCTAGGCATGAGGTAGTATTTGTCCTTAGTTTTGGTAAGGTAAAACCATTTCTCATCTATGTGAATGGTGTTATACATGCTTTGAAATTGTATAAATCCATCTTCACTTAGATAACTAAGTTGTTTCAGACTCCAACTAAGTCGACACAACCTATTTAGAGGGGTAAGAAATGGTTTTATTGCATTTGTATGTGGTTTCAGTTTTCTCTCATTTACCTACTTGTGAATCAAAGACTTAGACACACCTATGTTGGTAGACATGCATCTCAAAGAATATCTTTCTAAAACATAAAATTTATTCACTTTTTCAACATTAATGTGCTTCTTATCCTTATGTAGGCAGCCTTTTCTAATTGATTTTACCTCGAGAGGTACACCACATGTTCTTTGATTTGAGACTTGGCTCCAAATCCTCCAAATGGTCTTCAAGTTCACTTTGAAGTGAAGTGCAGCCTCCTTTTTGGCTCCATACTGAAGTTTTTCTGCACTGCTATGTTCAAGAAGCCACTAAGCAACTTTATTTCTTTCATCATCTTTCAGTTTTGGCCTTTCTATGGCCATTTTCTATTTTTTTTGTTTTAGTTGGTGAGAATTGAATGCAAGTTGAAGTAATGGCTGTTTTTACAGAGGCTTTAGAGGGTAGCTGTAGTTAGATTTTCCACCCTTGTATTTTTGCAGCAACTAGTTAAATAAAAATTCCTTTTACCTCCAAATTTCAGCTTTATCTCTTTTATTGTTGTTGTCTTCGAAATTTGGATTCTATTGCAGACCTGGAAATTTGGTAGTCTTCGAATTTTGGAAACTAAAAAGATAAATAAAGATTAAAAAAAACTGACTTGAATTAAAATGGAATAGTCACAATTAAAAGGAAATAGTCAAAGATTAATAAATTGAAAATTAAATGGAATAGTCAAAGACAATAAAATTAATCAAAAAAGTAAAAGCAATCTCTTAATTAAAGATTAGTAAAAGTAAACAACTAGCCTTATATTTCACCCACAACACCTTTTTTAATTTTCTTAGTGTCCTTGCTCACCCTCAAATGGGGCTTTAATTGGTGGATGGAGGGAGTATATATATATATATATATATATATACACACACACACACACACATTTTAAAAAATGTACGTTTCATATATATAAATAACTAGTTTTGATCCCGTATGATATATGGTAATAGTTATTTAATTAAATTAATAAAAACAATAAGTAATTTACATTTTTTAAGTTGAATGTCTTTTATACAACTATAGTAAAATTAGTAATATTTTTATAATTTAAAAGATAGAATTCATAATTTTTTTAACCTAATAAATCTCACCAATACTATATGGTTCAAATAAATAACTTTTTATAGTTGTATATGAGTCAAATCTATTACCAATATCTCAACTAACATATTTTTATCAACGATCATTATTAGCAAGTTAAAATATCCATCAAAATATTCATATATGTTTTATTTCAGGTTTCTACTAAGCAAGAAAGATTTTCTAAATTTTTTATGCATGTTAACAAGAAAGATATTCTAGAACTTTTATTTTTTGATGCATATTATACAATTTGGAATTTTTTCAAAATACTTCATATGTCCCAATTATATAGGCTGATTGAATTTTGCACAAGAATTAAGAAAATTATACATGTAACTTCGTAATATGCTCATATTTATTATTTGAAGATACATTAATTGCTATAGTTAATCAAAGAATTAAATAGAAATATATTCGTAAATAATTTAAAAATGCATGACCTTTTATGAAGATTGGCCTATATTTTGGGACATTCGAAAGAGAAAAATCAGCCCCTTTTAAAATAAAAATTGTTACACCCAAAAAAGGAAAAAATACACTCACACTCTAACCTTCTAGGTGTCTCGAACCCCCAACCTATTGGTTGGAGGAGAAGCGTCTTATCAACAGACTGTGCTTCGTCGTCAAAAGAAAAATTAGCCCTTAAAATATAATATAGGAATCATTTTCAGCCTTTAATCATCAAAATTTACGGTTGATTGATCACTTTGCTGGATGAATTCATGGTCCTGAGTTCGAATCTTATAGGTAACGAAAATTTATTTTTCGCAATTTATGCATCTACACAACGGATTTATACATGTTCTACATATAATTCATACATTTTAGTTGTTCATATTTTATATTTTAAAAATTGTTCTTATCCTAGCCCCATCTTATATATATATATATATATATATATATATATATATATATATATATAGGGGGGGCTAAAATAAAAACACTTCTTAAAATATAAAATATAAACAATTTTCAGCCCTTTAAATCATCAAGATCTACGGTTGATTCGTAACCCTTTTGGATGAATTCGTGGTCCTGGGTTCGAATCTCAAAGGTAGCAAAAATTTATTTTTCACAATTCGTAACCATGTTGGATGAATTCGTAACCCTGTTGGATAAAATTCGTACATTAAAAAACGTTTATATTTATATTTTAAGAAGTGTTTTCACTGTAGCCCTCCCCTATATAGAGAATGAAAACCAAATCAGATTCATCCGAATTCTTCAAGTTTAGGAAATCCCGTAAAGTCCTCATTTTTCAATTTTGGGAACCAGCGAACATTATTATGAACTTACGAACATAAGTATGTTTATTTGTATATTCATTTATTTTTATCCGAACATATCGACGAACATTAGTATGTTCATTTGTTTTTTATACGAACACATCGACGAACATTAGCATGTTCGTAAGTTCATAATAATGTTCGTTGGTTCCCAGAATTGAAAAATGAGGAATTTACGGGATTTCCTAAACTTGAAGAATTCAGATTAATCTGATTCATTGATTTTGGTAAGATCAATGGTTCTGATTTGAACTCTATTTTCTATATAGGGAAATGGTCTCCATTGAAGCTGACCCTATATATATATATAACATAACTGGACCTCGAGAAACGTATACAAAGTCGCAAGATACCAGAATTTATTTAAACCAAAAAAATGGCCTAAATTATCAACATCAAGCTACATAATTTGGCAAAATACATTTCTCTAGGTCATATATTTGGTATTTATTGTTTTTTGGGTAAAGTCATGGTCACAATAATAGTAGTCATGCGGTCCATGTGCATTATTTTGTATGGTCTTTAGGTTAAATCACTCACCTGTTATTTCAATTCATTAGAGATCAAAAATGTAGACATATTTTGGTTGATTTTGACATGGATATGCAATTATTCATTCCGTATAATAAATTTTCCTTTCATTTGGGTGCAACCAATTTGTAGCAATCCCAATTAAATTATATGGTCTATAATCTCCAAATTGAATAGGCTGTTCTCTTGATACATAATGTCATATCGATTGGTCATTTTCCAACCTCACCTATATATAATTGAGTTTGTTATTTAAGTTCTGATGCTTCTTATATATGACTTGTGGGGCTGTCTATGTCGTAACATACTCTTTTAGGTAATTCATCATTCAAAATTTTACCCAAGTGATGAAATTAAATATAAAATTATCCCAAAAGGCACAAACTTAATTTCATTGAAAAAAAAAACGTTGTAAATTAAATACAAGATAGAAAAATCGCATATAAAATTACACTATTTTGTAAGGAACATTAATATATATATTTCTCAAGTGTTTAGAAGATGTGACTGATCTAGGATTTTCCTAAATGAACATAGCTTCTGGTAAATAAAAGGGTTAATAGCTGAAAAATACACGAACTTTCACCGAATTTGCATATTGCACATAACCTTCAAAAATAGCCCCAGAATACACCACATTTTAATTTAGTTGTAAATTGCACACGGCGAAAATTCCAACAGCTCTTAAGTTTGACCGACGATGACATGGCATTACTCGTGGCTTTTTTTTACACGATGGCAAGCCACGGGGGCAAAACGACGTCGTTTTGCCCAGAAATTAAATTAAAAGGTGATTTTAATTAAACAAAGTCTGATTAATTAATTAAACAAAGTAATCCGGCTCATCTTCTCCAACTCAACTGCCGTCACGAATCTGTCCTCCGCTATCTCTACCGGTAGCGCCACCTTCATTTCTTCAACCATGAAAATCTGGTTCATCTTCTGCTCCGTGCAGAGCGGCCAAGTAATCATGGGCAGAGCCATCTCTACCGGCAGCAGCGCCTCCAGATCCGGCTCCTCCGCACCCTTCCCCAGCGATCCGCAGCCTTCATCCTCTCCCCGCTTTCCCTCCTCATCCCCAGCCCACCACGCCTTCTGCTTCACCGGATCGTGGATCTCCGCTGCCCACAATCCACCATCGATTTCTACATGTTTGTGCTCCTTCTTCTCTCGTTTCTCTTAGACACACACACACGTTTCTGCTCTATTCCTACCGTCGCCGCCTAAAGCCCTAGATCCCCAAAGTTGTCGCCGCCTCACCCTCCTGCAAACCCCTCTTCCTTCATCGTCCTTGCAGAGGAGCGTCGTCCAACACACCAATTACTTCTCCCCGTGCTTTGATTCACGTTGCCCCGCCGTCTCCCTCTTCCCCCACAATTTTCGCCGCCCCGCCGTGCTCCTGTCCTAATTTCTCAGATCCGGACCGGCGCCTTTCGAAACCTTAATTTCCGCAGCGGTCACAGGCTAAAGCTCGCGCACCTGCTCTCCACCACTACCACCACCACCACCGTTTCCCTTCAATTCTAAGAGGAAGGCGGCGGCCGAGATTTGCAGAATGAGCGATGAAGGCAGTCCAGACAGGAAGAAGGTCCAGACGATAAATTAGGGGATTTTTCCATTTTTTTATTTTTTATTTAATTTAAAAGAGCCTGACAAAACGACGTCGTTTTGCTACATCAGAAATTCGTCCACGTCAACAAAATCCGACAGCCACGTCACCACCGATCAAGGTGTTAGTCAACGCATGTGCAATTTGCGATTAAATTAAAAAGTGGTATATTCTGGGGCTATTTTTGAAGGTCATGTGCAATATGCAAATCCGGTGAAAGTTCGTGTATTTTTCGGCTATTAACCCTAAACAAAATGACATTCTCTTGGCACAAGATTTGTTGGCCAAAAAAATCTCAAGCTCTGGTAATAGTTACGTGCAATTAAATTTGAAACAACCTTTCAAAATAGTTACACATTTTTAACAAACCTTTATTAATCTATTTCAATTAAAACAACGTACCGAAACAGATAACTTTGAACATTAAGTTTTCATCAAAGAATGATGAGGTGGTCTTCTATGAAATCGATTTTTTAAAAAAATCACATTCACAATGACACTACTTCAACATATAAATGATACTCCCTCCATCCCATTATTCATGTCTTGTTTTCCTTTTTTGGTTGTCCCAATATTCCTGGCATGTTTCCTATTTTAAAAATAATAAGGGTGTAATTAACTATACTAATTAACTAAGGGAGATCACCTAACCCTAAAAAAAATACGTGTTTCACTCTCTCTCTCTCTCTCACTTGCGCCGCACCTTTCCTCTTTCCTCTGAAACCCTAAATCGCGCCTCTCTCTCTCTATCTCCCGATTGCTCTGCAAATCTCTGCCCCTTTCGTCACCCTTAGATCGGTGGATCTCTGCCACCGCGCGCTGCCCTTAGAATGGCGCTTCTCTGCCGCCGTGATGAAGCCCATGTGGGAGGCTTACCTGAGCGGTACTGACACTGAGGACTCGTGCTCCGATTGGGGATCGCCGCTAGAGGTAGATTTCCCGTTCTGGGCTGAAATGTCAGACACGGCGGAAGACTCTCTCGGCTTCAGTGAGATCGAGGGCCGTTTTGGAGATGGGAGAGGTCTTGTTTCACCACAGGCTCCGATCTATCACCGCCCCTAAAATTCTATGAGAAAATCGGTCTGTGATCTAGTTACCCCTGAATCTCCAGTTTTGAATGATAGTACTAACTATCCCCTTTGTCAATTACTCTGTGAGGAATCGTGGGATGAAGTTGTGGCCTGGAATGCTACTGTGGCTGATTCTCTGGCTTCTCAGCTGGTGGGTTACACCCCAGCTCAAATGAATATGTTGAAGAACATATTGCCAGTACTATTCCGGGTGAGATCTATCTCACCTTTTACTTTGACCTATAATTGCATGTAAATGTACTAAGGGAGATAGGGTTACTTTCGGTTTTGAAATGATGAAAAACATGCTCACTTAGTGCTTCTTTGATTCTAACATCTATGATTCGTGCATGAGATGTAATTAGTTGCTCTTATTGTGTAGTTGTGGCCCTGTGTGGCATCTGCTTGCTACCTTGTGTTGCTTATGTTTGCTGCCAGTTGTTCCTTATGTTATGGCCGTGTGTGGCTTATATTTGTGGCCCTATGTGGCTTCTGCTTGCTGCCTTGTGTTACTTCTGCTTGCTGCCCAGTTGTGCCTTATGTTATGGCCATGTGTGGCTTATATTTGTGGCCCTGTGTGGCTTCTGCTTGCTGTCTTGTGTTGCTTCTACTTGCTGCCCAGTTGTGCCTTATGTTTATTCTGTTGGTTGCCCTGTGTGGCATGTTTGGTGTGTGATGCCTTGTGTATGCTTTTGTTAAGTTATGGCCGTGTGTGGCTACATGTTTGCTGCCCGTGTGTGAATATACATCAATGATTAAAGATGATAAAACAAAATATTCATTCATGTTTGGCCTTAGCAAAAGCATAGAGGTTCACAAAATGACTTCACATACTAGTCTAATATAGCAAAAGCATAGAGGTTCAACAAAAGGCTTGACATACTAGTCTAATATAGCATTGGTGGCTGTTGAATACCTAAGTTATTCATTAGGTATTCAATGCCATCTAATGAGTAGTTTGCTATGCGTAACTTATTCATTAGATGGTATATTCCATCAACAATGCCCTGTTCCATTAGGTAGGAAATGCATTCTGTTACCAACTCGGCTGGAATTTCCAAATTCAATGGAAGTTGATTATCCCTAATTAGAGCCCATTTCTTCATGTGAGGAATTTTGTAAGAATTCTGGCCCTTTACCTTCATATCTCCACAATGCATCCTTGTAAACTTAAGAAGACGTTATTAAGTGTTGTTGGAGATAACTCCTCAAATGATTTCTCAACTGCCTTCACTAATGAATCCACATTGTTGCAAACTATTTCGTTTTGTAAGATTTTAATGGTTGTAAACCATCTTAAGTCGTTGATGTTTGTGTCTGGAGAATTTGGAGGTTGATTTACTATCCTTATATCAAACCCATCTGCACTGGCAGCCTCTCTAAATTGAGGATAACTATCTTTGATGTGTGGTCGTGCATTGTCTTGTTGAATAAAGATGACTTTACTAGCAAATGCTAGCCATTTTTGCTTGATGGCTGGTATGATCTGCATGGTAAAGTTTCAATGCATTAAGTTCAAATAAAGAATGCAAACTTTTAGCTAGAGCAAACTAATGAATACCTTCTTGAGTATGAAGTCTTTGATTACTTCCTTTGTTATGGACTGAATCGGTTTTTGCTCTAAAGTGCCTACCTCCCTGTTCTTGTTCTTCATTTGTGCTGGAACCATCTCTGTGAATGGAAAAATCCCAATTTTACCATCAAACAACACACTCCCATCTGGTGCAAACATGGGTCTGCACACAGCACACATGAACATCACTTTAGTGATGATTTTTTTTTGATTTGCAAGTTCTGTGCGGTTCAGCCTCCTCGAGTGTTAAATAAAACCTTTGAGAAGTTTTGGTTATGTAAAACCACTTCTCATCGATATGCACTGTGTTGTACATGCTTTTGAATTGAAGAATCTTGAGGATTCTATCATATTCGATGACTTCGAGAGAGAATCTCAAACGTAACAGCTTGTTAGGGGCAGTTAAGTCAGGTTTAATAGCACTAGTGTGAGCTCTGATCAAACCTTTATTAATCCATCTCCCGACTGTGCTTTTACTGCAATTTATTACAACAACAAGCCTTCTAATTGTGCTTCTTTTGCTCAACTCCAAGCTTGATATATGCTCACCATTGTCATGTTGTTTCCTTGCTGTAGCCCATAGCCGACTCCCGGTCCGTCGAGAGCACCCAAACTTGATGATAGCTTCTTGGATCTTTCCTCGTTTTGGCTTCCCGTTGTTGGAGTTGTGAAGAAGGAACTGCACAATCGTGTTAGATCGGGCTTTCTCATTTTGTAAAGTTTGGAAGTTTTATCTTTTGGTTTGATAGCTTTTGTAAATTTTCATACTTGGAAACTCCTATTGTCAACCGATTAAAGGCTTTTATAGATGCCTTGGGAAGATATTAGAGGGAAATTTGAACTTTGGTAAAAGTGAAATGAAATTTGGTTACTTTTTGAGAATTGGCGCCACTTACTTTTGTTTCAGCATTTATGTTTATTAAATTGTTCTCCAGGATTTCGAATTTTAGGAAAGAAAAAAAATAAACATGTTTTTATTTAATTAAATTAATTTTAGATTAAATAATTTATTTATTTATTGCAAGTCAACATTTAATTTAAAGTCAACAATAATTAGTAATATTAACAATATCCTTAAACATGTGGGTTATCCTATTTATCCATCTACTTTAACTCTCATTAGTTCCCGTGTCGAAAAGAAACAGGCCATGAATAGCGGGACGGAGGGAGTACTTTATAATGATAAACTATCATTTGTATAGTGAAGTAGTGTCATTGTGAAGGTGATTTTTTAAAAAACCGGTTTAACAGGGGTTTTTGTGAAGAATGATACTATTAATTTGATTATTAACTAGTATTTATTTTATGCGAAAAATAAATGGATTGTTTGAATATATATATACATATATATATATATATATATATATATATATATATAATATACACATAAGATTATGGGCCTAAAAATTACAGTAAAAGTTCAAATCTTATGAACGGACTTCTTCAACTAATTTGTTATCCTTAGCAAGATTGTCACAAAGTTTTCTTTACTATGTTGTTTAAAAGTTGTCTCCGTTTTCATTCCAACTTACAAAATAAGTTCATCGCTTCATAAACTCACGTAAATAGAGGCTGATTATTGTGAGAACTATATTTATCTACAATCACGATTTTTTATAAAAGCTCTTGTTTTTTAAGTATTGTCTGTCAGCATTTTTTTTTTACCGTGAATGTATTTGCTATTAAAACTAATGTATGTATTGCAAAAATTAAAGCACCTACAAAAAATAAAAGTTGCTCCTTTGAGGATTCAAAATCAAGTAATGCATATATTCGTCAAGATGATGCATCTACTGTATATTTTCACGATCAAATGATTGGGAATGATTCTTCGTTCTCATTTGAACCATTTCCTATAGGGGTAAGTGATAAACACTTATTTTGCACGATTTTGATTGATCTTCTTTGCATGTTTATTGAGATTATGCACTTGTGTGATGTCTTTTGATTTTTTTTTTTATTATTATTATACGAAAATGTCACGTTTGGATATAGTTTTTTCTTTGTTTGGTGCAATTTTTTAGTGTTTTGGAGCAGTTAAAGTCACAGAATACTTGAAGGTCTAGAGTTATAGAATATGGGCTGGATTTTTAATGAGTTTGAACTATATATGATTGAAGTTCATTTCACTACGAGTTCGTATGCGAAAACATATCCAAAATCGGACATCAAATAAGATAGATATGGCAAAAATAAAAATACTACGCACATGCTGAAAATTGTACGCGGATTTGACGAGAAAGTCCTTATTTTAGTCAAACTCTTGTTCCTTATCTCGATTCTTTCTAGGTTTTGTCTATTATTTAATTTAGTTATTCATCATTCAATTCTTTCTGGTTTTATCGGTTTATTTAATTCAATTGTTTTTCATTCAATTTTTTCTTCTATTTATTTAATTATGGTTGGCTAACTTTTATTATTATTATTATTATTATTATTATTATTATTATTATTATTATTATTATTATTATTATTATTATTATTATTATTATTCTAGGATTTTTATTATCGATTAAATTTATGCGATTGATTTGTTGATATCAATTTTCCTTTCAGTATTTGATTTACAATCTCTAGTGTCTATTTCTTATGATTTTTTTTTTTTTTTTGAGGAAGTCTTTTTCTTATGAATTATTTGGCCAATAATTTATATGGGAGGGTATGATTAATTGTGTGATCTTTCACTAAGTTTGGATTAAATTGGTAATTGAATTAATAGATTAATTTTATAGATTTAATCGACGTAATTACATTCTCGAGAATTAGTCTTTTTATTATCTGATTTTATGCATATTTATATATGTCTAGTTTTAGTTCATCATCATCTCCTTGTTAGTTTGCTTGAATATTAACTGAGTGTCGTGTGTTGGATTATTCATTGTGTTTTCGATTCATTAGTCTTTTTGGATACGATACTCTGTTTACTATATGCTACAATTACACTATTTAGTTGTGGTATGTAACACCCCGATAATTTAGATTTATTTTATAAGTTTAATTAATAGTATTTTCTTGTATAGCTTATTTTTTTAAATAATTACATGATACATATAGATATGCACCATTAATTTTATCTAGACTATTATTATTATTATTATTATTAGTATCATTTTTGTTTCCTATTAGAACTAGAACTCTTTAAAAACTAGTATAAATATGGGATCTATTTTCAAACCCTAAAACAGACGGACACACTAATTAATTAGGGTTTTAGAGAGAGCAAGAGGGCCAGAAACATGTAGGCAGTTTCTCCCTTGGGACTTTCATAGAACGTTGTCCATCCAACGGTGAAAGCTGAGCGGGATACAGTTCAGAAGATCTGAGCTGGAGTCAGATTTTCGCAGGAAATCAAGTTCTGGCAGTTTTGGGAGAACGGCCATAACTTCCTCGACAGAACTCCGATTCAAGCGAAACAGGCGGCCACGGAAAGCTCTCTCGAAGACGAGGAAGTCGTATTTCTGGGCAAAATACGATTTGAGGACGTTTGAGGCTTCAAACGAAGGCTTTAAGCTGACTGGTCTGTTCAGCTGCGATTTTGACGAATTCTTCTGAATTCTTCAGGTGCGGCGCTATTAAGACCTTCATTCCGGATTTTAGTTAATTGCCTCCGACTTTAAGGTGAGGGATTTTACGCTTATTCATATAGTTATATATGTTTTTATTATCGCGTTTGATTACTTGTTTACGTGCATCTTATGACTATGTTGTTATGTGTGATCATGAGACCTAAGCCATTGATCTATGTTATGTGTGATCATGGGACCTAAGCCATTGATCTATGTTATGTGTGATCATGGGACCTAAGCCATTGATCTATGTTGATAAGTTGATCATGGGACCTAAGCCATTAATCTATGTTATGTGCGATCATGGGACCTAAGCTATTGATCTATGTTGATAAGCTGATCGTGGGACCTAAGCCATTGATCTATGTATGTGTTTGGTCATGGGACTTAAGCCATCGACTCAAACTATGATTATGTTTGTCAAGGGGCTCTAGTCTCTTGGCGTATATTTGCAAGTATGATAACGTGATTTAATTATATATGTGACATATATGAATATTTTGTTATGTTCCTCACTGAGTATATTTTCAATATGCTCACCCCTTATCTTCTCAGTTTTGCAGTTCTGGAGTCGAGGTGGCCGTGGAAGTCAAGAATGACTAGAGATTTAGTATTTCCATAGAAATTTAAGTTGAAACATGTTACTTTTTAGTTTATCATTTTATTTCATGTTACTACTTTAGTTTTGACAAGTTGATTTTAAATTGGTTTAAACTTTTATAATTCAAGAAATTTTATTTTTATCTATTAGTTTTCAAAGATTTTATATTGAAAAGTTTATGAAAATTGGGGTGTCACATGGTAATTCATTGCAAGTATTTTAGTGATAATGTGAGAACAATACATTTGTTGTTAAAATTAATACATTCACTGTTAAAATTAATGTATTAAAAATGTTAAATTTCACTCACTTCAGGATTCGACTCATGTACTGCATACATCTATCAATGTGATGCATTCATCGTAGATCTTCACGATCGAAGGGCTGAGAATGGTCCCCCCTCATTCTCATTTCAAATAAGGTTCTCATTTGAACAATTTCTTATATATAGGAATTGATTATTGTGAAAAATATATTTATAATGAGAATGTGAAACAATACATTTGTACCATTTTCATATATTAAAAATAAATTAAAAGAAAATAAAAAACCAAATTCTCTCTCTCCTGATCTTCCGCATTCACCACTCCCCCTCATACAAAAAAAAATCTCGAATGTCTCCCCTGAAATTGTACCACCATACCCACCTTCTCATCCCATGTGCATCCGCGTTGCAACCATACTTCCCACCCCTCACACAAGTTGTAATTCACACTCTTGTTGTGCGTCGTTCGCTTTTGTGTCGATCATTTCGATCGTCTCCAACTCAATTCCCTTATCGCACAACTGTTGCTAGTATTGTTGCAGCCATTGTAACCATTGTTACTAAAATACTTATTTAAGCTCTTATTTATCTTTACACGAAATGCGAACAATGCATGCTTACACACTAGATTATGCGTTGTATAAGGGACGTGTAAGCATATACATTAATCAAAATTGACCTCCTAAATGTTAATGGGTAAAATAGTAAAAATAAATATTATTTATATATTTTTATAATAGTGGATATAATTTATATTTTTCTTGCCTCAAAGTAAATGCATACTTTTTTTCCCTCTATATACATATATTTATATTTACATCAACTTCTCCCATCAACGTTGGGAAATCAAAAGAAATTTATTGGAATGTTCATCAAAGATGCTTTCTTTTTTAGTTTGAGAATCTGATGCCACTCCTTCCCTCCTGCTACATCTAAATCTAAATTCCATAATCAACCTAGCTACCTCAAATTTGATCTCTGATTTTATTCTTTGGATATATATATAATATATTCAGTGCGATGTGCAATAACTAGCTAGGCCAAATACCATTAATTTCTTTAGTAATACACTCTTTACTCTTTCGCAGACTTCCAAATTAAAATGTAATAGTAATCATCTATTAATGTGATCGTGTTAAACATTATGTATCCTCATTTCCTTTTAACACAAATTATAATTACCGATGTGACGCACGTTACATCATCGCGCATTCCACCTTAAAATCATTCATCTCAAACACAATAACATGCACATGGTGTATGAATATAATCTCATAAAAAAAAAAAAAAAAACACTATATCCTCTTATATAATTTTGTTGGCCCTACTAAAAATTTACCGTCTTCCCAAAAATTAATTAGGCTTTGACTCTTAATATATATAAATTGCAATTTTGTAATACCGTCCACTTTGGGGGAAAAGAAAAAAAAAGGCATTAATTGGGGGCATGACATGACCTAATAAATTGGTTGTGAAGATGATCGCCAAAACCACTCGTGACAGTGAGGCCCACTCTCAACAGCCCTCCCATCACATAAATATATATTCGACAACGACTATGCCCCCATTATTTTCTACCATTATTTCATTTCTACATTTTATGCCAACCAAAATTTGCTATCTTTCACTGTTAGTCAGCATTGGATTGAGGACATGTTATTTACGCAAATAAACTAAAGGCTAAGTCAATGCTTCACATAAATAGCCTCCATCTATTTAAAACTTTTGAGTTTCACGTTACTTCCACAACAAGCACTGAGAAATAAATTGGCTGTTTTCGCTTGAGTTTCTTATTTCTTTAGATGTTGGACGACGAAGCGTTGATCAGTTTGGTAAGATGCTTCTCCTTCAACTAATAAATAGGAAGTTTGAGTCAGCTGGAAGTGTTGAATTATTTCCACTTTATGTGGAATGGTCCACAAGCCATCAAAATTGACAATGGCTGTGGAAACATTGCAAGATTGTTGCACTTTTTCCATCAACAATTGCGGCTGGATGAGGAGAAAATATGCAGCCAAAGTCTTCTTCAACAATTGCTGCAGCAAAGCAGCAAACTTCAACAAACAACAGCTCAACTTTCCTATAAATAGAGCTATATATTCGGCAAATGAAGAAGTGCAGAGTGAAGAGAAAAGTGAGGCAACAAGAGAGAGTTTGGTGAGTGCATTTGAGAGAAGAAAATTGTGAGGAAAAATCATAGGATTTTTCATCTCTCTTAAAATAGTAGCTCAGTCCTCTTGTGTTTTCCAAGTTATTAAACTTAAGATTTGTGTTTCCCCTATTTTGTGTAGGGAGAATTTTTTGTAAGCCTACTATATATATAGTGGAAGATTTCTAGACTACGGTCTCGTGGTTTTTCCCAATTTGGGTTTTCCACGTAAAAATTCTTGTCTCATATTTTCTTATATTTTGCACCAAATATTTTTCTTGGTTTGGATCCCATTTTGTAATCCAGCAAGAGGGAAAAGAATTATCCTGGTTCCGCTGTGCAAGTGTCATTTATTTTGGACACTCGTGAATATTTATTCACCACTTTTCCCAACAAGTGGTATCAGAGCCACCTTGGTTCTGAGGCGGATTAAAAATGGAGGAATCGTCGTCGCTTGGTGGTATGTTCAAATTGAACGGATCAAATTACTCAATTTGGAAGCCAAGCATGTTGGATCTTCTCTATTGTAAGGATCTCTATTTGCCCTTACATGGAGATGATGCCAAACCAAAGGATATGAGTGATGATGAATGGGTCATCATGCACAGAAAAACAGTTGGTTACGTCCGGCGCTTCATTGAACACAGTATTTTTCATCATTTTGCTAATGAGGAAAAAGCTGACGTTCTTTGGAAGAAAATGGAAGCTATGTTTGAAAGGAAAAATGCTTTAAACAAAGCTTCCATCATCAGAAAAATCGTTCGCTTGCGATATGCGGAGGGTGCCAACATGACGGAGCACCTCAATGCATACCAGGGTCTTATCAACCAATCCACCAACATGAAGATTTCTCTTGATGATGAAGTCGTAGCTTTATTGCTACTCAGTTCGTTGCCGGACAGTTGGGACACTCTTGTAGTGTCCATCAGCAACTCGGCTCCAGGTGGAGCACTGACCTTGCAGATGGTCAAAGATTGTCTTCTTAATGAAGAATCCAGAAGAAAAGATCAAGAACGTTCTTCTGAGACAAAGGCGATGATTGCTGAAAACGGAGATCGAGGGAGAAGTAAAATTAAAGGCTCTCAATACTCGAGAGATAAATCCAGGGGGAAGTCTAAACCCAGAAAAGACTTCAAATGCCATTATTGCGGTGGTCCAAACCACTATGAGAGAGACTGCAGAAAGAAGAAAAGAGATCAAGCGCGTGGAAATAATGAAAAAGCTGAGAATGACACAACAGCAGTTGCAACTGATGGCGATGTTGTCGTAGTTTGCGATGATGCTCTTGTGAGTTCGTCATGCCAACAAACAGACTGGATCGTTGATTCGGGTGCATCATATCACATTTCACCACATCGTGATATGTTTGCATCCTACACCGGTGGCAGCTTTGGCAAAGTCAGAATGGCCAATCATGGTGTGACAGAAGTTGCTGGTATAGGAGACATTGTCCTGCTTACTGACACTGGATGTAAGCTTATCTTAAAAGATGTCCGACATGTTCCTGATATCAGACTCAATATTATTTCCACTGGCAAGCTCGACGATGATGGTTACATCAACCATTTCGGCGGAGGAAAGTGGAAGCTAATCAAAGGCTCTCTAATTGCAGCAAAGGGTAGAAAGCAAAATTCTCTCTACATGATGCATGCAACGTTGTCCAATGGAGAGGTGAATGCAGTCGTCAAAAATTCCTCCATTGAGATATGGCATAAGAGGCTTGGGCATCTGAGCCAGAAAGGTCTGGAGATCTTGGCTAGAAGAAGCCTCATCCCTGAGGTTAAAGGAATGCACTTGGAAACCTGTGTTGATTGTTTGGCCGGAAAACAACACAGAGTTGCATTCAAGAGCTTCTCTCCCTCAAGAAGAGCTCAACCTCTTGATTTGGTGCACACAGATTTGTGCTACATGAAAGACAGAACTCTTGGTGGCGCACTATATTTCGTCACTTTCATTGACGATTTTTCGAGAAAAGTCTGGTGTTTTGCTTTGAAAACCAAAGACCAAACGTTGGAGGTCTTTAAGAATTTTCAAGCAAAAGTCGAGAGACAAACGGGAAGAAAACTGAAGTGTGTTCGTGCAGACAACGGCGGTGAGTACCAAGGCCCGTTTGAGCAACACTGCAGGAACCATGGTATCAAGCTTGAGAAAAGCGTCCCAAAGACCCCTCAACACAATGGCGTGGCAGAAAGGATGAACAGAACAATTTGTGAAAGAATCAAATGCATGCTGTCGCACTCCAAACTGCCAAAATCCTTTTGGGGTGAAGCTATGAGGACCGCAGTTGACTTGATCAACCTTTCTCCATCAATTCCTCTGGGTGGTGACATTCCAGATAGAGTTTGGTCCAGGAAAGACGTGTCTTACAAACACTTGAGAGTGTTTGGCTGCAAGGCTTTTGTTCACATTCCAAAAGATGAGAGATCCAAGCTTGATGATAAAACCAAACCATGTATCTTCTTGGGATATGCTCATGAAGAGTTTGGTTATAGATTATGGGACCCAGTTAACAGGAAAGTCATCAGAAGCAGGGATGTTGTATTCCTTGAAGATCAAGTTCCTGATGATGCGAAAGAAAAGCCTGAATCTAATTCAGAAGTTCCTGTCAACTTAGATCCAGTTCCTTCACCGACACTCCAGAATTACGGGGGAGATACCCAATCGGAGCATGGTGATCCGGTTGATGATGAAGCAGGTGACGATCAGACTCCACATGTACAAGATGATGTCCCTCCAGTCAGAAGGTCTACCAGAGAAAGACAACCTTCTACCAGATATAGCCCACATGAGTATGTAATGCTCACTGATGGAGGAGAGCCACAGAGTTTTGTAGAAGCCATGGCGCATGACCAAAATGAGAAGTGGTTAGAAGCCATGAAGGAGGAGATGAACTCCTTAGTTGAAAATCACACCTATGACTTAGTGAAGTTGCCAGCCGGCAAGAGATCGCTGAAAAACAAGTGGGTCTACAGATTAAAGGCTGAGGAGAATAGCTCACAACCAAGGTACAAGGCGAGACTGGTTGTGAAGGGTTTCAGTCAGAAAAAGGGTGTTGATTTTGAAGAGATTTTCTCACCAGTGGTGAAGATGTCTTCAATCAGAGTGGTGCTCGCGATTGCTGCCAGTTTGGACCTGGAGATCGAGCAACTTGATGTGAAGACTGCATTTCTACATGGAGATTTAGACAAAGAAATCTACATGGACCAGCCTGAAGGTTTCAAAGTCAAAGGAAAAGAGAACCTTGTATGCAGGTTGAAGAAGAGCTTGTACGGCCTGAAACAAGCTCCCAGACTATGGTACATGAAGTTTGAGTCCTTCATGTCAACCCATGGCTACAACAAGACCACCTCAGATCACTGTGTTTTCTTCAAGAAGTTCACAGGAGGTGATTTTATCATATTGTCAGTTTACGTTGACGATATGTTAATTGTAGGCCATGATGCCAGCAAGATTGATAAGCTGAAGAAAGAGCTAAGCAAGTCTTTTGCGATGAAAGACTTAGGCGCGGCTAAGCAGATCCTTGGAATGAAGATCTTCAGGGACAGGAAGAGCAAGAAGCTCTGGTTATCTCAAGAACAATATATTGAGAAAGTTCTTGAAAGATTTAGAATGAGCAGGTCGAAGCCAGTCGCCACTCCACTTGCAGGTCATATGAAGCTAAGCTCAGCACAATGCCCGACAAGTGAGACAGAAAAGAAAGAACTGCAAAAGATTCCATATGCTTCTGCGGTGGGGAGTCTAATGTATGCTATGATATGCACTAGACCTGACGTCGCTCATGCAGTTGGTGTGGTAAGTCGATTTCTCTCAAACCCAGGAAAAGAGCATTGGACAGCAGTGAAATGGATATTTCGGTACCTGAGAGGTACTTCTAAACTTTGTCTGAAGTTTGGTGATAACCATATTCTACTTGAAGGATATGTGGATGCAGACATGGCTGGTGACATAGATTCCAGGAAATCCACATCTGGATACCTGATGAGACTTGCAGGGGGAGCTATCTCGTGGCAATCGAAACTTCAAAAATGCGTGGCATTATCCACAACGGAAGCTGAGTACATTGCTGTGACGGAAGCTTGCAAAGAGGTGTTGTGGTTGAAGAAGTTTCTACAAGAGTTGGGCTTGAAGCAAGAGAAGTATGTGCTTTACTGCGACAGTCAAAGCGCAATTCACTTGAGTAAGAATTCGAGTTTTCACTCGAGAACGAAACATATTGATGTGAGATATCACTGGATTCGAGATGTACTTGAAAGAAAACTAATGCAGCTCGAGAAAATCCACACCGATGAGAATGGTGCAGATATGTTTACCAAGTCCTTACCTCGAGATAAGTTTGAGATCTGCAAACGTGAAGCAGGTCTAGTTGAATCTCCACATAATGTGGAGGGGGAGATTTGTTGAATTATTTCCACTTTATGTGGAATGGTCCACAAGCCATCAAAATTGACAATGGCTGTGGAAACATTGCAAGATTGTTGCACTTTTTTCCATCAACAATTGCGGCTGGATGAGGAGAAAATATGCAGCCAAAGTCTTCTTCAACAATTGCTGCAGCAAAGCAGCAAACTTCAACAAACAACAGCTCAACTTTCCTATAAATAGAGCTATGTATTCGGCAAATGAAGAAGTGCAGAGTGAAGAGAAAAGTGAGGCAACAAGAGAGAGTTTGGTGAGTGCATTTGAGAGAAGAAAATTGTGAGGAAAAATCATAGGATTTTTCATCTCTCTTAAAATAGTAGCTCAGTCCTCTTGTGTTTTCCAAGTTATTAAACTTGAGATTTGTGTTTCCCCTATTTTGTGTAGGGAGAATTTTTTGTAAGCCTACTATATACATAGTGGAAGATTTCTAGACTACGGTCTCGTGGTTTTTCCCAATTTGGGTTTTCCACGTAAAAATTCTTGTCTCATATTTTCTTATATTTTGCACCAAATATTTTTCTTGGTTTGGATCCCATTTTGTAATCCAGCAAGAGGGAAAAGAATTATCCTGGTTCCGCTGTGCAAGTGTCATTTATTTTGGACACTCGTGAATATTTATTCACCACTTTTCCCAACAGGAAGTGTGTGAATTATAACTCTAATAAAAATCATTTGTGTTCATAAATGAGAAGAATAGCAAATTAATAAGATGTGGAGTAGTATGTAATTAGTGTTTTAGAAAAGCTAAGGAATGGGAAAGTGAGAGGAAATGGCATATTTTTGGGGGCAAGGGGAGAAAGGAAAGGCTCATGCAAATGCAAGTATCTAGGGCCATGCGATGGTTGTGCTTTTATAATCTTTTTGTACAAGGCATGTAATGCCATGGAAAATGTGTTGATGACACCATTTCCCCACTTTTTGTTATAAGTCTCACACACACACACCAATAATCAGCTAAGATAGGGGCTTGTGGGGCTACAAATTTAAATAGATTATTGGAATTAAGCATATAAATTATAGATCCAAGAATTGTGAAAGGGGGGGTCATCATGTATGAGTATGAGTACGATTTCTCCATCTCACTAATTGTAGGATCTCATTTTGCTTTTTTTTTTTTTTCTCTCTCTCTCTCCTCTCATTAACAATTTAACATCTTAACTTTTCAAGAATGGGCCCACTAAACATCATTCTTGCACATTACAGAAGATTGAAGGACCCCTCCATCACCCATCCTGTCAAATTAAGGTTCATGTTTTTACTCCAACATCACATTGTGATGAGTCACGACATTTTGATTGGAAAAAGACAAGAAAATATTGAAGCACTTGTAGTGAGGATTGATGCGAGAATGGGAAAGCCGTATCAAATTGAACAAAGACATTTCACGTTCACTGAAATTACTAGAGATAGATATATAGTTGTCACCTTTTCCTCCCACTAAAGCAATAATCAAGAGCTTAAAAAAGAATTCTTATTGAAAATGGTAAAAGGGTGCCTAAATCCAAATGCCCATCTTTTGTTAAAGTGGTGTGGGTAGGTCAAGATAAGAATCCAAAATGGTGAAAAGGGCCAAAAGAAAAGGTGGGCATAATTTCACAAACCTTGAAATCATATCTCACGGAATGAGTTCAACTTTATGCCAGAATTTCTATGTTACTCTCATCAATTTCACTTTTCATGAATGGGTTTAATTGTTTGATTTTATGGTGGAGTAGGGCTAAAGATAAAGAAAGGTGTTTTCATTCAAGTTTTGAATTGGAAAAAGAAAAACCCTCCCAATGTGGAGTGATGATTAGAAGCAAGTACATGTAAAATATGAAAAGGTGTTGCATTTGCATCTATTCCATGCTATTTTAAAATTAATATATATCAAAAGTGTTGGAGGTAGATTTGTGAGCATCATCACCCACTAACACATGTGCTCAAGACTATTAAGACTTGACACTATATGATCTCATCCCATTAGATGGAGATTTTGATGCATCATTGTGTTTATGCTTAACACTATTCAACTCTATGGTGTTTGCACCCCACTTTGATTAATGGTGCCAAGGAAAGCACAAATGGATTTTCTATGTGGATGGATAATATATGCTGTGGGGCTGAAGTGAGATTGGTTGGTCATAAGTTAAAAATACCCAAAGAAAAGTATTCCTAAATGCAATAATAGCACCTATGAATGACAAGTGGGGAATGATAGCATGTCCTATGTTTTCTTTCTTTAAACTTAATTTCAAATAAATATTACTATCTTTGTTTGAAAACCGCACATTCCAACAGTGGAGCAGACAAGGGACTGGAGAGATGAAAGCGACAGAAGCAAGAATGTGTCCATCACTTTTAAAACCAAGTAAAATCTTGTACACCACTTTTGCTACCCATTCACCAATATGGGGAATGCCATTATGTTAGTGTTGTCAACTACTCTTGCTCTTGCATTTCATTCACTATACCAACTTGCATCATACACTAACACTATTTATTCACTTTCACCCTACTTTGAGATTTTTTGTTTTCACTATTATCATGTTGCTTTAATTTAGATGAAGAAATTAAAATGAATCGGAATAATGCAGTCTAGTTGTTGAAAGGGCCCCAATGCCATAATTGAGATGATCTAGTCTAGTCACGAGGGGGAAATCACTAGTTAATATCACTGGGCCACCTGCACTGCACACACCAATCATCATCTGCAACTATTAATTCACTCACCCAAATTGATATTTTTGGGCTTTATTATCGACACACGCTGCTGGGCCCGGGCCCAAGCCCGTACACCCCACGCCCTTCTCTCTCCTCATCTCAATTACTACTATGATTCATTCACCCCAACATTTACTCTCTCTTTTTTTTGAGCAGCCACTTATTACTTTTAATTCATTTCACCAATTAATGTAAAAGAAAATTTTAAAAAATACTGCACTGCAGAAACAGTTTGCTGATGCGTTCAAGACTGTCGGTGTTCCAGATTCAGTTAGACAATAACAATTCTTTTCTTCCTCTTTTTTTTTGTGTGTGTGGAATCAATAGCGTGTTTGATGCTCTTACATATAAATACAAACAAGAAAAGGAATCATGATTTTAGGTATTAGTGATTATGTTTTTTAGTTTACTTTATTCTTGTCCCCACCGTGAAAAAAAAAATTACTTTTAGAGGTGGTATGATTCTTGGGACAAAAGGTAAATAAATTGATGATGGTTAGGATGGAGAGTGATTGACCAATTTAACTACCAGATTAATGAGTTTCTGACAAGCCAGAACCTAATTTCACTTCACCAAGATACTATAAGACAACCAACTTTTTTCCCGAGAGAGAGAGAGAGATGTTTAATTGTTTTGTTGATCGATGAAGGGCAGCAAGACTAGACTTACCCTGTTGGAAAAATAAACTTTCCTTTATTCATCTTTAATTATGGTAGCTTCGGCACAGACAGTAAAAAAAATATCTAAGTCTATTAATTCTGAGAGATAAGTAAAAGTCAGATTAAATTAACAAGCATAGTTAGATATAAATGTGGGAGTTGGCAATGGCAACAATGAACCCAACTTAAAAGGAAGAAGTAAGATGAAAGGCAAATCAAGTGACAGGAAAAAGGTAAGAGATTCCACCACTGAATTATTGCAGAGATTCCAGATCAACACCATCTGCATTATAATCACAAACATGTGTGTTCAAATAATAAAAAATTACCTTCAAAATGTCACAATTCATTAATGTATTCTGACAATTCTGCAAAGATTGTTTTCTTTTATTTTAATTGTTTACCATTCAATTTTTCTAAAATGCCTAATGAATTGCATAAAGCAAAAGAGGAACGCAAAGTTGAGATGGATACACACGTACAATATACTATTCATCCCTCCTACAAGAATATGCATCACTTTCGATAACACGAGTTTTAATAAAATACTAGATTAGTGTATTGAGAGTTAAAAAAATGATTCATTTTATAAAATAAGAGTAATAAATAAGGAGTTGGTGGTCGTATAGTATCCAAAAATGATAAATACACACTCTTGTGGCACGTCTCAAAATAGAAATAAAGACAGGCTCTTATAAAATAGAGGGACTTTAATTAATAAATTAGTCAAAATGCATTAATTAATCATTATGAATTTGGGATGAACAACAGGTTGTGTGCAGTCTGTTCTAATACTTGAAGGTTTAGCATTTATTGTTAAATCAAATAACAACAGCAGTTTTATCATCTCTTGGATTGGATGCAAACTCGATCATCTGAATTTTGAGTTGTCAAGTACTTGTGCAGATCAAATAAATAATCAATTCCCTCCCTACCTATGTACTCCCTCCGTCCACGAAATGAGTACTCATTTGTGGACGGCACGGGTTTTAAGAAATGTATGAAGTGTAGTGTGAATAGTTTAAGGGTCCCACTTTTTGAGTGTATTAATTAAAGTAATGTGTGGGGTACACTTGCCAAAAAGGGAAATGAGTACTCATTTTGTGGACAGACGAAAAAGGAAATATGGGTACTCATTTCGTGGACGGAGGGAGTAATAAATTATGTTAGCAACAAAATCATAAAAGGCATTTATTACAATAACTTGATTGAATAAAATAAGACTGTTGCATTCGTTGTGGTAAAATTTTAGTTTGCAAGTGTCGGTTACGTCTCAGTAAAATAAATTTTAGAGAGAGAAGTGATTTACATAGTACAGTATATTTTTCAAAGTAGAGTAGTAAAATTGCGAAATACAAGTCGTAAATTGTCGCGTAGTACATATATACATATGAAACGACAAATACAAGAGACAAAAAAATAAGTGACTTCATTTATGATTGTTAACAAACTATGTCAGTCGTATCGATTACTGAAGTATTTTTGTCTAGAGTAGTGCTATTTGGACAAAATTTGTCCGGACAAAAATAAGGTTAAATTTTTTTAAAGATCAATTCATTTATAAATTTTGATTCAAGTTTAAAAGGGTATAGTTTGTTTTATTGTTTTCTACATATTGTAGTTTTTTTGTAATTTTTTAACAGTTTTTTATATTTTTTGTTATTTTATTTGTAGTTTGTGTACTTTAAAAATAATAATAATTAAAAAGGTTATTAAAAAATTACAAAAAAATTACAATATAAAAAAAAACAATAAAACTAGCTAAATTCTATTTTATTCTAGATCAAAAAATTTAAATAAATTTATTTTATAAAGTATTTCATCATATTTTGTCCGGACAAATTTTGTCCAAATGGCATTATTGTTTTGTCTAAGAGGAGGTCGCTATTTGGACAAAATTTGTTTGGACAAAAAAAGATTAAAAAATTTTAAAAATTAATTTATTTATAAATTTTAGTTTAAGTTTAAAAAAGATTTAGTTAGTTTTATTATTTTCTCCATATTATAGTCTTTTTGTATTTTTTTTAACAATTTTTTTATTTTCTGTTATTTTTTTGTAGTTTTTGTATTTTAAAAATAATAAAATTTAAAAAGTTATTAGAAATTACAGAAAAATTACAATATAGAGAAAACAATAAAAATAGCTTAATTCAATTTTATTTTGAATCAAAAATTTTAAATAAATTTATTTTATAATGTATTTAATTGTATTTTGTCCGGACAAATTTTGTTCAAATAGCATTATTGAAATTTTAATAAGTGTATATTCCCATGAAATTTTTTGTTTTTCTTTTAATATTGGCATAATATCCCTCTATTCATAATATTGCCAAGAATCATTTTATTTTAAGAATAACTACAGTTTTTTATTTTTTTTTTGGTGGAGAGAGTAACTGCATTTTTGGTGTGTGAACTTTTTAAATTTGATAATTTGTTATTTCAACTTTTTAAAATATCTAACTTTAAGTACTCTTTATTCATTGTATCAATGTATTATACATGCAGTAAAACCTAGTTTTGGGATTTAGCAATTTTATTTATTTTAAGATATACTAGCAGAAAGAACGTATGTTGTACGTGTAATTAATATTATTTTAATTGATAATTTATTATTTAACAAAATCTATTAATTCATTACTTTTATTAGATAATTTATTGGATGGATATATTTATTTATAAGTCTTATCAATAGCTATAGATATAAAGTAATCTTTATAGATTTGAGTGACAAATAAATGTATATCAAAATAGATTTATATTTTATAAATATAATAATAAATATATAACAGGGGTAAATAGACAATCCACAAGTTGTGCCTTAGACTGCATTATGCTCCTTTTCTATTAGTATATATATAGATTAATATATCGATAAATTAATAATTTATTAATTTGTAGAATGTTTTCATGATTCCAAAAATCATCATTTTATGTTTCCAATGGGACACCAAGCGGTGCGAACTCATGTCTACAAATAATGAGATTCAGTGTTCAAACCCTACCGCTCCAGTGCAGCCGCACCCAGCCGGAGAGCCGTCTCCTGCTCGATTCTCCTCTGAAGAGGACGAAGGATTAAACCTTAGCACCGGCCTGCCTCCACCGCTCGAATTTCGAACGAAGAGCGCCGCGCACGCTCTCCATCACCACTGGCTGCTCTCTAGCAAACTTGTGGTCGTCCTCTGTGCTTTGCTTCAACAAAAGACAGCGCGAAGGTCGCCCCCAAATCACGCCGCAGAAGCAAGCTTGCCGCCTCGAAGCTTCGCGAGTTTGTGATGTTTGGCAAGGCGTCGGCGCCATCGCCAGATTTGACACCTCTCACAATGTAACGATCATAACCTCCTCATTTTCGCTATTTTTATATAATGTTGATTTGATGGATTAATTGTTTGTGTTGCTGATAAAAGATGATCCTACAACTTGGTGATTCAACCACCGTTAGCGGCGGTGCAGTGGCCGAGAGAGAAAGAGGGCTGAGTAAGAGAGATGAGAGTTAATTAAAAAAGGGAAAAGATGCAGATTAGCCCCTGAAGTAGTAGCCCCTATAGCGTAAAACCCCTGTAGTCACTGTGTGTGCAACTATACCCCTGAACACCGAGAAAAGGGTGCAAATTCCCCTCTCTGACCTAACGTCGTTAACAGCCGTTAGTCAGAGGGGGAAATTTGCACCCTTTTCTCGGAGTTCAGGGGTTTAGTTGCACACACAGTGAGTAAGAGGGGTTATACGCTATAGGGGCTACTACTTCGGGGGCCAATTTGCATCTTTTCCCTTAAGAGTAATAGAAAATTACTCTTATAAGCCTTTCACTAGAAAACTTTTCTAGACAATAGAAAAATAAGTCATCAATTATCAACAAACAATATAAAAATTTGTTCTTCCCCAAATTTTTTACCCAAACAAGGTTACTCTGGGCTGAGGCGGTGAGTAATGAGCTCAAACTATGATTTGACTACTAGACCCCTGAGTCTGCATGTTATTTTTGTGAATAGCTCCCATTTTAATCTTTATAGCCACTATCTTAAATACTTCAATAATCAGAAATTTACTCTATTTTATCTTATATTTAAATATGAGGGCTATAAAAAATAAAAGGGAAAAGGTGCAGATAAGCCCTCCTAGGTGTAGCCCTTATAGCGTATACCTCCTCATTCTCACTGTGCGTGCAACTAAACCCCCCAACTCAAGAAAAATGGTGCAAATACCCCCCTCGCCCTAACCTCCGTTTTCTCACCGTTAGTCAGCATTATTTTTTTTATTTTTTATTTTCTGTGGGGCCCACCATCTTGCTAAATACCCCAAGCACGAATCCCGAACTGGAGGTCTGCGGCGGCCACCAAGAACTTCGCCGCCTGCTGCAGCGTCAGCAGCTCCACCAAGCTTTTGATAGTCTTCATCCGCAGCTCGTCCGCCTTCTCCAGAATCGCCGCCAGTTTCTCCATCTTCACGTCGACACCGGCGTATCTGATCCCAACAATCTCAGTCGCCTCATCCTGCAAAACAAATTATATATTCATCTTAGAAAACCCCAAAACTTTATCCCAACAATATCAGTTGCCTCCAACTCAAATACGTATATATTAACTTTAATTAAAGAGAGATTATTAAACCCTAATTCATCCCCTTAAGAAAACAGTACACGCGCGTTAATCTTAATTATAATTGATAAACAAATAAACTTAATGGAATTAAATTAAGATTAAGATTAAGATGCATTGGTAATTAGTAAAAATTAAGTAAACGGCGTGCCTGCCAGTCGCAGAGTTGATCTATGATGTCGTTCTCGTGTTGGACGGTCTAGATCTGGAGCTCACTGACGCGGCGGAACTGGGCGGGGGAGAGGTCGCCGAGGTCGCCGGTGTGGTAACCGCGAAGGATGTCAATGACGTGGGACTCGAAGAGGATGCTGGACTCGGTGTAGACGAGGTGGAAAGTGGTGGTGGGGTGCCACCCGCCGATCCAGTGGAGGGAGCGCTCGAGAGTGGAGGTCCAGGGCGCCGAGAAGAAGCAGGAGAAGAAGAAGAGGGAGTAGTGTCGTCGAAGGCGTCGCCAGCAAGTGATTTCAGATGGTGGGCCCCATAGAAAATAAAAAATAAAAAAAATAATGCTGACTAACGGTGAGAAAACGAAGGTTAGGGCGAGGGGGGTATTTGCACCATTTTTCTTGAGTTGGGGGGTTTAGTTGCACGCACAGTGAGAATGGGGAGGTATACGCTATAAGGGCTACACCTAGGAGGGCTTATCTGCATCTTTTCCCAAAATAAAATGACGGCCATGAATGGAATTACTCTTTTTGTTCTCCTTTTCTATAACATGCACAACGAATTTTATTACTAATTTCCATTTCATATTTATAACTCGTCAAGATCAACATGTTTGATGCAATTGGAATTAATTCAATCAATATTGGCCCCTAATTATTAGCTAATGAACCCATCATTATAAAAGAGTTACGCAGCAAAATTCTCTAACGCAGCTTGAGCCTCAATTTTTGGGAGTAGAATTGCAGTATGTAGAATCATATAGTCCCTTCGTGTCACAAAAATATAATTTTTTTTATTATTTTGGGTCGTTTCACAAAAATATAAATATTTCTACTTTTGATTTACCACAATTCATTTACTTTTTATCTCTATTTTTCATAAAGTGAGACTCCTTTTTTTCACTCGCAATACACCTTTATTTAACATTTCTTAAAACTCATGCCACTTATAAATATTCATGTTTTTGTGAGACAAATTAAGTATTAGAGAATCGATTAGCCTACGTTAGAATTTTACATTATTAAACAAAAAGGAAAGGAAAATTATGACATAGATTATATATGTCAGTTGTTCTCACAATAATTATTACTCAAATTCTCTTATACATTCGTATATACGGTGCGGACCTGTTTAGCTCGGTCCAGTCAGGTTTTTTTTTTATATAGTTTGGTCATTCTCAGCCTATTCGAAAGTATCATTTATATGCATTAAAGTGTTTTTTATAATATACTACTCCCTCTGTCCCACTCTAATAGTCTTGTTTTCCTTTTTGGGACGTCCCACTAAAATAGTCTTGTTTTTATTTTAAGAGTGCAATTAAATGGCTAAAATAAAGTGGACCACACCATTTTTCTACCAAAAAGAAATTTTTTTAATTTCCATGCCGAAAAGAAACAGGACTATTAGGCTAGGACGGAGGGACTGATGGAGTATCATTTATTTTTATATAAAGTATCATTTGATTTATAAAGATATCATTTGCATACACTAAAAGTATTATTTTCTATTATTAAAAGTGTTGTTTTTAATGTATTATTTGCCTTTATTAAAAGTACTCCCTCCGTCCCGCTATCCATGACTCGTTTCTTTTCGGCAAGGGTATATTAGAAGAAAAGTTATATGGTCCCACATGTTTAATGAATCTTAAATATGGTTAATAAAATACGCCTTTGGTCGTCCAGAAATCTGCTGCCACCGCCACCGGCGAGGCCGCCGTTGTCCCTTCGCCTTATCTGTGCTTGTCTTCTCCTTCCATCCCTACACACCATCTTTTGAACAACCAACAAAGAAAATCAAGAAATTCATTACATTCAAGAAATCCAAGAAATTAATTCAAAAAAATTTGAGGGTGAACATGCCATTTTATAGCCCTAGCCCAATCTCTCTGGAAATTCGATAAACTCAGGTGAGAACAATGAACTCACACTCAATTTAACTAGAACCCCCCCCCCCCCAAATTCCCATTATATAGCCATAGCCCATTGCCTAGTTTATTCAAGCAAGAAAAATCAAAAAAATCAACAGAAGAGGGTGGAGGGTGGAGGCGGTAGAGCCTCTGTTCTTCGATTTTTCACAGATTCGGAGGAGGCGGTGGCGTAGATCCGGAGGCAGCGCAGATTCGGAGCCCTAATTTCTGAAAATTAAAGGGGAGGTTGGAGGCGAGTGAATTGGAGGACGAAAGAGGAGGGCGGAGGCGGTGGATGGAAGCGGCGTCGCCACATCGGGTCGCCGCGCCCTCGCCTTCGTCTCTTTTTCATCAGCACCGATTTCAAATCGCCAACTCAAGCGACACAATAGATCTCCGCGACACAGCAGAGGAAAGGCGGTGGAGAATAGGGAAGGAAAATAGGCGAGAGGCGGAGGACGCTCTCCGTCGCCGTTGCAACGAGTCCGGCGAGCAACCAGTGGAGGAGGCAAGGGTGTAGCTGCTAAGAGAGAGCAATCAGGAGAGAGAGAGTGTTAGGAGTGATTGACGACGAGTTATGGAGAGAGATAGTGTTTTGTTTTTAATTATAGGTTTTATTAGGCATTTAATTAGTGTTTTAATTAAGATTAATTATCCCTTATTATTTCCTAAAAAATGAGCCATTATTGATGGGACAACCCAAAATGGAATACGTGTCATGAATAGCAGGACGAAGGGAGTATCATTTATGAAATATCATTTATTATTAATAAAAGTATCATTTATGTTGCTATTATATTATATCACAACAATCTACAAATTTGTTTACCAATCGAGCCAAGACACATCATTAAATGATTGCACTTCTTAGAAATGAGATACTCAGCTCACTTTCTTTTTTCGTCCTTGTCATTGATAATGGCTTGTTTCAAAAGAAAGTCACTTTCTCTTACAAAAAGTTATAGGCTCTATCATTTTCTATCACTTTTAACCTTTAAAAACTCTTCTTCTTAATAACCATGCCGAACAGTAATGAGTCATTATCAATAGAACTGAAGAAGTAATAGGCATGGACATTCTTGTTACCCAAATCAAGATTGTTTTGCTAAATGTGAAACCAGGACAATGCTTCGGTTCTACTCAAATATCCCAGTTGTTGGATGTTCATGACCACCAAATGCATACTCAACCCCATCAACTACATACACAATGGCCAATACGAGAAAAACTCAACTAACTGCTAAGAGACCATCAATACTGATGCTTCCTTGGTCAATTACTCGAAATAATGGTATGCATTATTACTTAATAATTATAGTATAATCATCATAGAAGCAATTGCAAACAAATAAATGAAAATAAAACATTGAAGGTCAGACATTCAAGTATGCGTTGAACTTGTACATAGAAGAAAGAATATATCTAACAAATGCTCTTAATTAATTAAAAGCATGCGTCTTCATAATAATACAATAAAGTAGCAAAAGCAAAACACAACCATGCTTTTGTGGTAGTATGTTTTGAATTTGTTTTCCTCTTTGGGATTATTAGTCCCTTGTCCGAGTAGACTTGTTCTGCTTCTGTCGATGATAAGCTGCACTCCTGTACCAGCAAAATAACACCTTCATAAGCATAGCATAGAAAGATGATTGATTCTTGATGACACTATTGCAAAATAAAACAGCACCTTTTATATTGAGGATCAGTTGGGTCCGGAGCATAGAGTGGGGAGGTAAACAAAGCTGAAAAGCGCGGATCTTGATAATCGACTGTTGGTATCTTTCCCTCATCATTCCCTTTATTCCCTTTGCGCTTCTTAGGTTTGATGTTGTAGCCCTTTAAATTGGTATCATCAGCAGTTAACAACTCCAGTTCTGCTATGCTCGCTTCTTCGCTTTTATTCACCCTCTTCCTTGTCACACCACTGCCCTTATTTTCCTCAGCTGGAGTAGTATCTTCAACAAAAAAGTCATCTGCTGCTTCTTCTGCAGCTTCTTCATCAGTGTCACTACTCTCATCATCTGAAGCATATTTTGGCCCTTTCTTCGAAGCATTCTTTTTCTCTTTTCTCTTTCTGAGGTACGCCTCCCAAACAGTTTCTGATTTCTTATTCTTCTTTTCTGAAATGCGTTTGCTTATTTCTTCTAATCCAGAACTAAAAGTAACCTCCATGTCATGCCCATTATCATCTTCTTCATCCTCATCAAAGCCATCCCTTGTCTGGATTAGGGCACGGTACTTATCTCGCTTCTTTTCAGACTTGTCTTCAACGTCATCTTCATTGTTATCCTCATCTGATTCACTCTCATCAGATGCTAAATACTCTTTTAGTTCCAACTCAGCTATCTGCAAGGGAAGAAAAGATTACAACAGTTGTAAATGACATGCAAAGTTGGGATATGACAACTTATATAAATGTCTAAAATCCAACCAAAAACATTTCAAACGCTATGATTTAATAGACCATCACCTAACTCCATAGAGCAATACAGTTAAAAAAAGATGCAACTGCCCCCATCAAACCATTCCAACACCACTTTGCCTGAAGCTTTGCAGGAACTTAACCATTAATACATATTTAAAAAAAATTATCAACCAGAAATAGGATAAAAACAACTTAGTCATTCATCATTTTTGCAATAACCCATTGCAGCAACTGTGAAGTTCTTCAAATGTAGTTGGCATACTGAATGAGCAGAAAAATGAATCTAGAGTAATGAACTTTTTGCATAGGCAACAAACTCGACTCATGTTTACACATTTGAATTTTTTTTTGTAACACCTGAATTTTTGAATCAGACATGAGTAAACCAAATATGGTTTACAACTAAAAATTACAACAAAACACCAACCTGTCCATCATTAAGTTTTCTCTTCAAGGTCTTTGCTCGTTGTGGTTCATCTTCATCCCATGTGAGATGAATGTTGCTATGTTGCAGCGCTCGAGTTTGAAAATCTAAACCTTCATAATCTGCCGGTACCTAAACAAAAAAGAATCAGAATCATTAAAAACAGTCAATTAGTAATATTAATATAGTGGAGCTCTCAAGATAGAAGAAGAAGAAGAATTACCTCAGTTGCAACATCACGTGGCTGATGCTTAAAATCCATTGAATCTGGGACAAATCTCAAGTCCAACTTATTAGCTGATCTTTCAAACTCTACTCCATCACAAGTTTTATAAAGATAATCTGCCGTTGCAACTGAATCACATTCTACAACAGCATAATAATACCTAACAGGAAAAGGTATGGTCAAACACAACAGAAGTTGATGACACATATTTTTAAAACAAGGACTTTAAAAGATAGCTAGTCAGGCATAAAGAATGGAATTAAAACTTGCACTACTTTTTCACATAATATGCTTGCTCACAAATATGAATACCATCTTGTATATTGAATATTGAATATTAAGTTGGAGCAATTGAAAGTAGAAATCCAGGTAAACAGATAAGCATGATGTTGCAGCTAAAATATAACTGCTTTTGGTTTTGCCTTTTGTCTCTAAGACTCTAACTACTTGTAGCTGCATATAGCAACTGCACCGGCTTTATTTCCCAAGGCTTCATCAGTAGTAAATTCACACGCTTCTTTTTTCTTTCTTTTTTCAGTAAATGGGGGACCCCTATGGACAAGCTTTAAAACTCAAAAGAAATTATTTCATTCAATGATTTTTCCATTGGAACAGATATTTCAGCCATTTATCGAGAGTCCACTTTCAAATGAGTGAAAACTAAACAGTACAAGCATATAATGTCAGGAAATGTAAAAAATATACCTTAGCCTACTTAACTCATAAGCACGTAGCTTACTTTGGTCAATCTCATCATCATCATCATCAACATCATCATGCTTATCCTCATCATCAAATAATCCAACAGGTCCGCGGACTGCCTCCTCTTCCATGCGCTTGAGTCCAAACTCGGATGGATATACAGATACAGACAAAATTTGACCCCCTTTAGGAAGAAATGAAGTTAACAAGACATACAAATCAACAGCCTGCAATGAAGGATTCTGGCCGTGAGATTCACATTATAAGTGTCCAAAATAGAGAAATGGAGAGTGCATTTGATTTACCAAAATATGTAACTACTCTGAAAGAAAAACTAATGAGATATTTAGTGTTGTGATTGGGTGTGACTAACATCAAAGCAGCACCTGCCAAGATGTTGTGGTTGGGTATGACTAACATCAAAGCTGCACCTGCCTAAATGCATAAAAAGGTGTACCTTTGAATCTAAATAATTTCCAGTTCTATATAGAAATGTATACTATGTATCCAGCATGTACCCACAAGTCCAAACCTCTTCATATTAAGGATTATTCTAATTCCAATGTCGACAAAATGAAATTAAGTGTTATTTTCACCCCTTGAAGACATCTTCTCTAACTATTCTTGTGTGATAATTATAACTTGTGTCATGCGATGTGCTTTCAAAGTTACTTGAAAAGAAGATGAACAGGCAAAACATATGAGACATCGCACCCTGACTTGACTCCAGTCGAGATTGACAACAGCTAGCCTTCGTGTTTCACTGTCGATTTCGGGTACATTATTCTCCTGCAAACAAATAAAACGGAAACAATTACAACACTAAATCATCTTATTTAGTTCAGGGCATAGAAGGAAGCAGTCTCAACCTGCAGCATAAGGGTATCTTCTTCCCCTGAATCCATATAATTATCATCATCTGAGTCAGTAGTACTGGTGGTGGATGAAGACTCGTCCACACTCTGCCCATCATCATCATCATCATCATCATCGTTGTCATCCTTCTCAAGGGTCCTCAAATTTTCAAATCCACTTTTACTTTCAGCTGGATTACCAATTTGGTCGACTTGGGCAGCATCTATTTCTGGGTCATTTTCTTCTTGGAGACGGTAGTAATGAGCGAGAGATGAAGAGGAGGCGTTGTTAGTTTTTGGTCTGCCTCGCTTGTCTACGGGAGCACGAGAGGAGACGAAGCTGCGGTCGGTGAATATGCGTTGGAAGCGAGAGTCAATTGTGACTTTGGAATGCCTCTTCGGAGCTTCCATGAAGCGAGGGTCTGACTGCGCTGAAGCAAATCGCTCGTCCTTAATCATTTTTGGTTCCTTTTTCTTCATCTTCTGTTGCTTCCTTCTCTGCTCCAAACCCAAAATCCGCCGGGTGGAGGAGGACATTCTCACGGCTGGTGTGTGTATGCGACATAGAAGGGGAGACAATCAGTAATGGACCAGAAAAACCTAGCCTTTACATCTGCCATTGGGCTTTCTCTATAACTCCAAGCTCACAAAACAGAAAAATTGTGCTTACAAAACAAATTAAACAGAACTGTCCATTTTTTTAAAATCTATTTATATATACATACTAAAGCTGAATAGGTTCTGCCCCCCCCCCCCCCCCCCCCCCCCACACAAAAAAAAAAAGCTGAATAGTGGCATGTTTGAGGCAATTCCCGTATGACATTAAAAATTGTTATTCTTTCATCGAAAAGTGGAATGTGACTCCCATGTATGTATTGAGTAAACATGATAAAAGTTTGATGGATAATATTGATATTTGGAGCTTTACATCTAATAATGTATTGGTTAAACATCAAATTTGATGGTTAACACTAATAAATACTGAAATTTGGACATGTAAAAACAAAGTCATTCATTGATCCCCAACTCACAGAAAGAGTAACCGATTGCAAACCAATGGCAAGCCGACTTCAAAAATAACTCATCATCATTCATCCAAGGCAACTTAATTACAAAAAGAGTAACAACATTGCCCCAATTTACAGAAAATATATATATTCAAAAATCAAACTTTCAAAACACCCAAATAGCCTGCCGCCTTACCTGCTGTTGGAAACTGCTGCTACTGCGGAGTGGCCGGACGGAGGCGCCGAGGCCAAAGAAGGCAGGGCGGGGCGATGGAGAAGGCTAGGCGAGGGCGGTGCAGTCCCGTACTGCTGCTTGCAGCGCTAGGAGGGAGGCTCTCCGAGGCGGCGAGTGGACATGCGCGACCGGAGAAGGCGGGAAGCGGCGGTGACGGCGGTTTTAACGCCGGACGACCGAGAGAAGGGAGATAGAGAAAGTAAATACCTTTTCTTGAATGTGTCGCCAAACTCTGGAATTGAAGATGCAGACGACGGAGAAGGGGAATTAGGGCTTAAGAAGATAAAAGAATTATGGGTTTAAGCTTTTAATTTTGTGGCCACTAGTATTTTCTTTCGTAAATTAAATATTACAGTTTTTATCTCTTTATTGTCTTTATTTTTTGGAGTTATGGCCAAAACAATATACGAACTTAAAAAAAAAAAGGTAAATGTCACTTTAAACCCCAAACTATTTTGGCACTATCAATTATATCCTAAACTATCGAAAATAATTTTTTAAACCTTCAACTATCAATTTTGTATCAATTATACCATTCGTTCATTTTTTTAACTTAAAAAATTTGACGTGGCTCACCGGATACTACAATATATTTAGAATCATTCTTTTTTTTACCTATACTATATAAAATGACGTGATTATATGTATTACTCATTAAAAATTCAAAGGATGAAAAATGAATAAAGGGTACAATTGATACAAAATTGATAGTTCAAGGTTTAAAAAATAATTTTCAATAGTTCAGGATATAATTGATAGTGCGAAAATAGTTTGGGGTTTAAAGTGATATTTACCATAATTTTTTAATTTTCACCTAAATTTACATGAATTTATATTTTTATTGTAATTTCAACTAAATTTGACTTCTTATTAATATTAATCCTACGACAAAATCATTTCTCTTAAAGTGTCTTCTTTTTTGTTATAAATTTATCATGGAAAATGAGGGATAAACAATATTTCTCCATTATTTTCCCTCATTTCCTACAAAATAAAATTTGACCATTACTCATTTCTCCTTTTCACTACAAATGAGGGATAATATTATTACAACCAAAATGGAGGAATAATATTATCCCTCCTTTGTTGTGAAAAGAATGAATAAGTATCAAATACTATTTTGTATGAAATAAGGTAAAAAAAAATATATTAAATGGTGAAATTTTATTTATCCTTCCATTTCTCATAATAAATTTACAAGTGAAGATAACGCACTCTTGTGCTAATTGATCTAACAGCTCTCTCCCTCATACTTCTTATCATTCTCTCCGTCTCATTCTCCCTCACTGTCTGTAATTGTTCTCATCGTCGCTCTCATACCTCAAACTCAAATATCAAATTCTACTATCAATTCTCTATCTTAGAGGGTGTTTGGCTGAGCTTATAAGCTCCTCAAAACAGCTTATAAGTTGTTTAGGAGCTTATAAGTTCCTTCAAAGTGTTTGGCAAAATAAGATCTAAGAGCTTATAAGCTCCCCAAAAATAAGTTCCCCTAAGTTGAAACATGAGATAAAAACTTCATAGCAAGATAAAATAAATAAACTGAAACTCATCTTTATTTCATCTGCATTTCTCCTTTAAGGGTGTGTTTACTTTGGTAGTAAAATTTTCATTTGAAAATGATGGATAATAAAAGGTGAGATAATATTATCTTTTTCTCATTTTTTTTTATCATGTGTTTACTTTGTTAGAAATAGATGGATAAACAAATTGAAATGTTGGAAAATATTTTCACACCCTTCCAATAGGATAATATTATCAAACATTTGTGAGAAAATGAGTGAGAAGGGGCTGCCAGAATAAATTTTTCAGCCTGACAGGAGAAAATTATCCATCATAGGAAACATGTGAAAATGATGGAAAATATACTTTTTCTAACCTTTTCTATCAAAGTAAACACACCCTTATAGGAAGTGTTTACAACTGGTGTTCATGCACCGCAAATACAGAGTATAACTTACTCTTAACCAAAAGCTTAACTAACTAATCTAATATTGTTTACTGCTAACTACCTCTAACAGAATTTAAGCTAACTGCTTTATATTCTAATACAACCCCGACTTAACCAGAACTATCCTTTTTCTAATGGATATTTGGTGACAAGATATTGTAATCTGGAGATAGACAAAGGTTTTGTGAGTATATCAGTCAACTGATCTTGTGAAGGCACATAGCGAACGTCTAGCTCCTGTTTCAAGACTTTATTACAAACGAAATGCGTGTTTATTTCAATGTGCTTAGTTCTGGCGTGTAGCACGGGATTAGAGGCAATAGCGGCGACGCTTTTGTTATCACACCATATGATAGGAACATGATGAATAGATAGCCCGAGCTCGACAAGAAGAGATTTTATCCACATAACATCGGCTGCAGAATCTGCTATAGATCTATATTCTGACTCAGTTGAACTGCGAGACACCATTTTCTACTTTTTATAGCTCCATGAGAGGAGATTAGATCCAAGAAAAACACAATACCCTCATGTGGATTTCCTGTCATCAAGAGAACTTGCCCAGTCAGCATCAGAAAACATAGCAAGAGGAAGATAGGAGGATGGCGTGAAGGCAAATGTCTGATTTATAGTTCCTTTGAGATATCGAAGCAATCTTTTGCAGGCTTTCCAATGGTTTTCAGTAGGTTGTTGAAAAAATTGGGTTAGCTTGTTGACTATAAAGGATATATCCAGCTGAGTTAAGGTGAGGTATTGAAGAGCACCTATAGTGCTGCAGAGTGTTGGATTGGAGAAAGAAGGGGTGTCATTTTGAGAAAGTTTTGCACTGATGTCATATGGGGATGGTTGAGGCTTGCAGTCGGCTAAATTTGTTTTGGATAGTAGGTCATGAATATATTTTGATTGATTTAGAAGATATGAATGAGAGGCGATTTTGAAGACATGTATACCAACAAAAAAATTGATTGTACCAAGGGTTTGAGGGTAAATTTTTTAGAGAGAGCTGTAATAAACTGAGAGATGAGATTAGAATATTCTCCAGTGATAAGTATATCATCCACATACACTAGCAAGACAATAAGCTTCCCATTCTTTCTCATGTTAAAAAGAGAGTGATAAGAGGTTGAGCACCTGAATCCACAGCTGAGTAAATGAAGTTTTAGTTTTTCATGATACAAAGCCCTAGGAGTCTGTTTCAATCCATAAAGAGATTTATTAAGTTTGCAGATATGATGAGGTTTAGTGGGATCAATAAAACCTTCTGGTTGCTGCATGTAAACTGGTCTATCCAATGTGCCATTTAGAAAGGCATTGTTAATGTCCAACAGATGTATATCCCATTTGAATGTCTCCATGAAATAATACCTGCTCTCTGTTGAAAATCTTTGGCTTCTAGTCTAGCTTTGAGTCTATCCACTGTCCCATCTGCATTTTGTTTAACTCGAAATACCCATTTGCACTGTATCAAATTCATATCAGAATAATAAGGAATTAGTTCTCATGTAAGCTTTTCAGCGATAGCAGCCATTTCTTTGTTCATGGCCTCAAGCCAGCCTGGATGAGCAATATCATCAGAAGTAGAGACATGGATTATAGCAATAACAACTGTTTTACCTGTGTCAGTAGTGCAAGCTGTAAAAAATTTAGGCTTGTAGATGCCACTCTTAGCTTTGGTTCTCATGTCATGTTGATTGAGTATTTGAGGTGGAAGAGATGGAGAGTGAGATGATTGAGAGGAGGTGGCAGTGGAATGAGAAGGAGATGAAGTATTTTGAGGAGTGTGAATTGGAGGAGTATTTTGAGGAGTATGTTAAGGATTATGATGGGGTGATGGAGTATGTTGTGGGGTCAGAGGTACAGGCTGAGGAATGGGGACTGGAGGAGTGCAAGATGGAGAAGAGATATCTGCTGGAGATGGTGTTAGGGTGGGAAAGAGAGTTGAGTAAGGAGATTCTAACTCATTGAAGATGACAGTCCTAGCTATGTAGAGTCTACCCGAGGAATGAAGGCATTTGTATCTCTTGTGGTCTGGATTATAACCAAGGAACAAGCATTTTGATGACCTAAACTCCAACTTTGATATCCAAAGGTGCGGAGCATTGAGTAGTCTGGAGTATTTTGGTACAGTTTCTGGTAGGGAGAAGTGTTTTGAAGAGAGGGTGAGGGCAGCCTATTGATGAGATGAACTGTCGTAGTGAAAGAGTCCCACCAAAACTTATGAGGTAAGGATGCAGTAGCTAGTAATGTGAGGCCTAGCTCTGTGATATGCCCGTGCTTGCGCTCAGCTCTACCGTTTTGTTGGTGAGTGTGTAGGCAAGGGTGTCTAAAGGTGATCCCCAATTGAGCTAATATCGGTTTAAGTGACCTATATTCCCCCCTCCCCCCCCCCCCCAATCAGACTTAATAGCTTGAATTTTGGTGTGTCTTTCTACAAAAGCATTAAACTGAGTGAAGTGAGTAATGACTTCAGATTTTAAGTGAAGAGGAAAGATCCAGGTATACCGAGTGTAGTCATCTATAAAATGCAGGTAGTATTTGAAACCTTGAATAGATGGAGTGGAACTTGGTCCCCAAATGTCAGTGTGAATCAATTGAAATGGAGCAGTGGTTTTAACAGGAACATAAGAAAATGAAATGCTATGTATTTTTCCCATTGCACAAGCTTCACAGAAAACAGGTTTGGAGTGTGGTACATTCATAGCCTTTAAGGCTTGATAGAGAGTATTACTACAAGGGTTGTTTTGAGCTTGATAGAATGCCAAAGATTTACAGTGTTGTTTTAAGCTAAAAAAACAATCAGCTACTGGAGTTTTATTTGATGGGACTTGAGGCTTTATTTGATGAGATGTAGGTAGATGATATAGGCCTTCTTTAAGAGTGCCCTCCAGTAGGATTCTGTTGGTGTTGATGTCCTTGACAAAACAGGAATTAGGATGAAATTCAAGATATACATCATTGTCATTTCTGAACTTAGAGATGCTACGTAAGCTCTTAGTGATCTTAGGAGCAGCTGAATGTTTTTAAAATGTAAAAGCTTTGAAGATTGATTAGATGGTAGAAAAGCAGAACCTATATGAGTCATGGAGAGTTGAGAGCCATTACCTACAGTTAGAGTTTCTGATCTGGAGTATGGAGCTTAGATTTGCATATTTCCAAATTCAGAGGTGACATGAGCATATGCTCCTGAGTCAAGGTACCAATCAGTTCCTGCAGCATGATTAGTGACAGGGGAGATAGTGTAGGCAGATGGTGAGTTGGAAGTGGTGTTAGGATTTTGAGTGTTGTGTGTGAGAGATGAGGAATCAACATGAGTGAAAAGAGCTTGAGAGGAAGAAGATTGATTAAGTTATGGACCAGTGGAACTCACATCAAATCTTCGAAAGCATTTTAAAGTGGGTTAGTGGAAATTGTATGAATATTAAGTATAGAAAGAGTGTGTATTGCCAAAAAAGAAAATGAGACATTTGGAGTGGGACGGAGGGAGTATAATTTAAAGATATGCTAGTTGATGTGGCAATAGTTATCTTGAAAGATTTGATTTCATATTTTGAAAAGTATAGGGATGAAGGTTTTTAGTCTGCCTTTACATTAGCTAAGGAGCTTGCACCTAAGATGAAAGTTGATTCTATTTTTTCTCCACAACGTAATATTCACCGAAAGAGATTCCAATATCTGCTGAGGAGTTTTTTAGGATAAATTATTTTATTGCTCCAATTTGTAATTAATGTTACAATTGTGCAGTTATCTCAAATTTGCTACAAATGTTTTGAAATTACTTTGTTTAGGAGGAAGGGGGGCTTCTTTTCCTTTTGACTTAGACCCTCTAAAATATGTTGGGTCGGCCCCTGCACGTACGCTTCTCAAAGAACCCATTTCCCAAATGGCCAAATATTTTTAGGGCAAACACAATATTTGGCCACTAATTGAAAAAACACAAATTCTGGCAATTTTTACTTTTTCGAACTGTTTTGCCCTTAAATAGGGCGGATCGAATTCGGGTCGAATTCGAGTTTGCGCGCGAGTTAGGCACATATATATTCAGTGTTGCACGAATGGTACTTATGGTCATATTAGTGTCATTAGTGCCATACGAATGGCACTTATGCCCATATTAGTGACATTAGTGCCATTTTGAACACTTCCGTGTAGGGTTTAGATTATCCATTTCGATTTAGATTCTCTATTTAATGTGTTGCATGAATGGTACTTATAGCCATATTAGTGTCATTAGTGCATATACTCTGTTATGTAGTTGATTTATGTCTAATTGTTCTTAATTTGGGGGTTTGATTGTGCTAAATTTGAGTTAAATATTCTGGAATTTGGTGCGTTTATGAATCTGTTTGATGTGTTGCAGAAGATTTTGATAAAATAGGAGAAAGAATCGTAGTTTGGAGCTTTTGGATCAGAAACGCTTGTTTAGGCGCAAAGTGGTGCACAGTGCTGAAAATCTCGTGCCAGAGCCAGAGCTGACAATCCATATCCAGAGCTCACCGCATCCAGAGCTGATCATATCCAGAGCTAATCATAGCCAGAGCTGACCATTCAGCCAGAGTAGATTTCCAATGCCAGAGCTGACCCAACGCTCCAGAGCATACTACATCTCCAGAGCAGACTACAATTCTACAGAGCTGAATATTCCAGAGCTGACAGCTGCGCGCACAGTCGCCAGCGCTGGCAATCACGTGCAAGGCTGCCAGCACAGCTCCAGAGCTGGCAAACACTCGCCAGCGCTGTTGTAACTTGCCGAGCACTCTTTCCAACCCGAACTTTCCTTTGTTGTCACGATTCTATCTCTTAGGCCTAGTTTGGCTGGGCCGTTCTTGATGATTTTTAGGGTTGATGAAAGGTAGTCTATATAAAGGGCTTAATGTTCATCATGAGAATTATTCTTGAGCCTTCGGACCAAGATAATCTTCTACCTTAGGCATCAAAACACTTTACAGTTTTCTCGTTTTCATAGTTCTTAAGATTTCCAAGTTTTTGTTCTAAGTTAGCGTTCAATTCAGTTTGGTTTAGTTTACTGTTTCGAGTTGTAATCAAGTGACAGTGATTCGCATCTCGCGACGATTTTGGTATTTATTATTTACGTTAATTCTTTGCTTCTACTTGAATTATGTTTTGCTTTCAATGATGCAATTTCGTTTATGTCAGTTTAGATTAGAAGCTTTTAATTACAGTTGTTTAAATTCTTAGCGTAATAGTGTTTAAGTTCGAGTAGCCTT
The DNA here is from genome assembly GCF_028751815.1 of Salvia miltiorrhiza. NCBI lineage: Eukaryota > Viridiplantae > Streptophyta > Magnoliopsida > Lamiales > Lamiaceae > Salvia > Salvia miltiorrhiza. The sequence continues at coordinate 12,059,305 of NC_080391.1, forward strand.
TACTTTACCGTTTAATTCTGCCTAGGGTTAGTAATTTATTTATGATTAAGTATTTGTGTTTCGCCTAGTTTATTCCGAGTTTAATTTCACGTTAAGTTTAATTTACAAGTGTCAGTTTAATTTTACAGTTTTCAAACGACAACCTTTACTACTTTCGTTGTGATACAATTAGAAGCCCTGTTGAATCTTCCTTGAGAGACAACTTGGGTTAGCTTACATGTTATAATAGATCTCGTCCTATTGCGAGTCAATCTAGCATAGTGTTTAGGTTGAGTCAGTAGTGTTGCACGAATGGTACTTATGGCCATATTAGTGTCATTAGTGTCATATACTCTGTTATGTAGTGTTGCACGAATGATACTTATGGCCATATTAGTGCCATTAGTGACATATACTAAGTTTTTTTTTTTGGTTGGCACATACGGCACTATGCCTAACCCGCGCGTAAACCCGAATTCAACCTGAATTCGGTTCGACCTAATTAAGGGTAAAATTGTCTTTACACGTAAAAAATGGCCAGAATTTGTGTTTTTTCAATTAGTGGTCAAATATTGTGTTTTGTTCTTCAAAATGGCTATATCACGAGCGCTCTCTAGAAAGAATGAAAGAAACTAAGTTAAAAGACTAGCCATTTCCAAGAAATGTACCCTTTCTGACTTCCACTCACATTGCAACACTTATGAAAAAGGATTAGGCACTTACTTTGAGAAAAATAACACGATTTCCCTACTAACTTAACTACGCCTATTTCAATACTTTAAAATATTTAAAAATCTTTATTGTATATGTGTGTCAGTGTGTGAAACATTATAAGTTGAATGCGGTACGAGGGATAAGGGAAACTCAACAGAAAAGGGCGAACTGCATGATTCTAGATAGACGCGCTTTGCTAAGTAATAGCAAACTAAATTTTCTTCTATGTGTTTTTCAGTTATGACGACTTTTGGAATCTTCATATTAATTCATTCATACGTAGTCCATGTGCGCGCGCGCACCTATATATATATATATATATCCGTTCTTCACATACCGCATATAATTACACTCGATAGCATTGCCATTCACAAATCCCACTCATCAATCTCATTACTCACACAAACGCGGAAGGAGCTTTGATGAGCCATGGCCCAATATGATCAACAACATACATTTCCTGCCGGAGGAGTTGTGGCTCCTTCGACAGCATATGTAATGGTACCTCCACCAATGGGCTATCCGACAAGGGACACCAACCCCAAAGACCCCTTCACAGCCACTGCCGAGACAACAAGTAGAGGCGACGGCTTCTTGAAAGGATGGTAATCATCTCCACTTAACTAGAATGGTATGTACAAATTGAGGATTGATAGACTAACATGGATACTTGATGTTTTGCAGGATGGTAAACATCTCCACTTAACTAGAATGTTATGTACAAATTGAGGATTGATAGACTAACATGGATACTTGATGTTTTGCAGTATGGCCGGACTCTGTTGTTGCTGGTGCCTCGATTGCTGTTTCTGATCAATCACATACATACTTATTCATTCATTTTTTATTTTTATTTTAGAGTTTATGTTTATTGGATTATTTGATTGATATGCAACCTATGCTACTGCTGCTTTGTGCAACACAGATTTTAAATGTATTGTATTTACCAATATCCTAATTATTCCCTGTTGATCAATTCTCGGACGAAACTTATACATACAAATTAATCATGTTGGAAGAAGCACAAATTAAAACAAACATTTAACAATTTCTCCCAAGCCACTCTATCAAAAATGAGATCCATACAAACATAGAAAACAGTTGTCAAGTCTGTATGACTCAACGATATATGATCAAACCACGGCGAGCTTAAAACATAACAATTTTCATGGGCCATCACGCAAGAAACAGAAACATTGAGCTTAGGTGAAAATAATGGGAGCAAAGCAAAAGAAACAAAGGCTCTCAGGTAATGATAAGAGAGCAATTCGATAGTATATGCAGCAAGGGGAAAGACAAATACTTGCTACGACAAAAACATCAAGCAGAAGAACCCAAAATAAAAAATGACCAAAACACTATTTCAGAGCACCTTTTAACAATGTTTCTGGCTTCACATTAGCCTCAATGGTGAAAACAGGCCATGCAATTATGTGAAATACAGAGGATGGGATCTCAAAAAGTCTAGAAGAAGAATTAATAGCCTGGTCATATTCAATGAGGAGATGCAGAAACATAGGTGAAGTACAGCAAATACTTTCCCACCCCTAGATTAAGATGCAAAAGCTCAGGAGTAAGGAACAGCATATTTCTTTGGAACTTTACAAATCTAACTCTAAAAGCCATTCACGATTGCACAACAGAGCAACAAATGTAAGCTCTCACGTAAAAAGGAAAAAAGGGGACGACAAATACAGTCCACAGAGAGCCAACTTAAAATTTTATCCCACCATGCACCGGTACAATGAGAGATGGTGAAACTCATTGCAAAATGAACCAACTTGGGTGACAAGCATCTGTCCAGCTGAAAGCTGAAGGTGACTTGCTTTCCCAACACATTCAAAGATGCCAAGAAAATCATTTCAAGGGTGCAGCAAGTGGTTTGTGACGCTTATGGGTCATTTAATAGATATCTGCCAAAAGGCGCACAGGTAATCATGAGCTCCCACTTCCTCCACTCGGACCACTAAGACCAGCTACAGGCATAGACCGCTTCACAAATTCCAGCAGCAGTTTTCTTTGCTGATCGCTTGTGTGAGGAAGGCTCGCACGTAAGAGTTCAACAGGCATTTCTCTACTAATTGCTTTGGCTACATCAGCCCCAATGGCGACTGTGTCTGGTGAACCCTGGCTGAGGAACGATTGCACAGTAGAGTCATATTTACTGAAACAGTACTTTGTAAGAAGGCTGAAGAACGCATCAAACGAGGCCTGCCAGAAAGCCCTGTTAGAAATGCTGCAACTATCAGCAGCATGGGGGTCTGTCAGAAGCACAGTTGCCCTCTCAAGAACCGATTTAAGAACAACGGAAGCTCCATCTCCAGCAGGACTCCCAACTGGACGCAAAGGAGGATGCTCAGCTGAACAGACCACTGATGCAAGACAGGCTGCAAGAGCTTTGAGTTCCATACCATGGATACAAGAAGATATAGTCTTAGCAAGATTTGCAGTTGTCATGGATGTGCTATGATCAGGGGAAAGATTTCCAAAGAAGAACCTCAAATTTCGGAAGATGGCCATACAGACAACTCGAGCAAGTTCACCAGGAAAAAGAAGTTGAAGATACTTTAAAAGAAGCTTCCTACCCTTTGGAAGTGAAACTAATCTCAAGAAAACAAGGTCATCTTTGGATGATAAATCCACTGCATCGCCATTATTCCCTAGTGGGTCAACTAGATGAAAGGATGATGCTATTTCTTCAAGTAGCATTTGTTTCCTCTGTTTCAGCTGCACCCCACCATCTGGTAATTGATTAAACTGCAAAAACCTGTCAATATCATCAATATCGAGTAGAAGGCAAATGCCATCCTCAATAGTCACCCTGGCTGCAAGCATAGGCTCCTGTTCCAAAGGCTTCTCACCAATTTTTGTTTCACCACCAGCCCCACTTGATAATTGGGTGTCAACTTCTAGAAGTGGTCGAGGCCTCCGTACTGAGGAGAAAGAAACCCTTCCAAGAGCATCAACCTGGAGAAAAGCATGTGGCTCATCGCTTGCACGGGTCCTCGAAGACCCATCCACCAAATTAGCTGGGCAAAAGTGGTGTCTCAATTTAGCACCGGCAGATTTTCTAGCTAGACAAGCTTGATAATAGTAATCATCAACATAAGGATCATTGCTATGGGTAGCAGCAAGCTGCACTCTGAGAATATTCTCAATTTCATCTGCGCTCATGTACTTTGATTTAAACCTCGGCCAACCCGTATCACCCTTCTGGTTACCAAAATCAGGGCCGTGATGAGGATAGCGCATTCCTTGTCTACCTCTTGGCATCGGCATAGCTCTTTGATCTCTCAAATCAGGGAGCCCAAGTACGTCGAAGTTGTTCAACATAGGTGGCGAAGGAGACAGGCGGGGATTGAATAGCTGAGACTGCAACCCTGATGGATGACCATATGATGGCGGAAATGGATGCTGAGTTCTGGTTTGCTGAGCATGCTGGGGAGGCATCAATTGTGGACGCATTAAGCCATTCGGATGGGATAACTGTTGAGGAGCTACATTGCCCGGGAGGCCAGAACGATCACCAGGATAACTATTCTGATTCGCCCATTGGTTCTGAAGTCGACCATTGACTGGCAAACCATGAGGTAACTGGGACAAATTCCCACCAAATTGGGGCCCATGAGGCAAGGCAGACAATTGAAGCTGAGTATTATTGTATGGTGAGAGATTGGATGAAGAAATTGAGAATTGGTGACCACCAGGGAGGTGTGTAAGATTAGGATGGTTGGACTGGCTATTAGGTGAGGCTTGTTCAGATCTGCCACCAGGGGGTGGATATGAAGTAAATGGTGTTTTTGGAATAAGAATTGGTTCGCTGGAATAGTTATGATGTAGATTTTGTGGTTCATACGGGTGCTGCTGCTGTTGTTGTTGCTGCTGTTCAGGGTATGATGATGTTCTGTGCAATGACTTGGAATCCATGATCCGGAAAGCGGAATATGGTTGTGAGGACAATTGATCCGTTTCATGAGTGGTTTCAACATTAAAATTCCGTCGATCGAGCCAGTTAGTGTTATCTGCCCCTTGTACCCACTCAACACCAGACGCACCTGTAGACAACACATGAGAAAGGACAATATTGAGTAACTGCTTCTGAAAAATAATCCATACTAATGCTGTATGCTGTTGTTTTAGCCTAGGCAGAAATTCCTATAGGAATATACAATTATCAGGAACCTCAGGTGAACATTCTCAAGACAGTGTAAATATGAACACATGACTATAATGTACCACATCTACAACATAATAAGTGGCCATAACACCAATTAAAGTTACAATTGGTACTACATACCTCATTATACTAAACAAGCCATTTGTATGCCCTCATCAAAAATAATACTTCAATGTAGAAGAAACTAAATTGTTTTCATAAATGATATGTTTCCAAGAGCTCAACACAGCTCACGAACCTTAGCATGATCCGACGTCCATCCAAAAAATTAAGACTTTACATGTGCCAGTTGACACCTTAAGTTAAAGTGGAACCCTCCTTGGTTTTAACCAATCTACTACTACCACGAAAGAGATTTACTTCTTACAAAATTGACTTTGCCTATTCTCCCTTGTATATACTTTCATTAATTTAAGGGTAAAATTTATCAATATATTCATGAAATAAGTAAAAAGTTGTTGGGATTTACATTAATTTTTTTAATGATCATCTTAATGGTTTTGTACGATTAGAAGGCGTTTGTTTTGAGTGATAAGGCATGATTGATAAAAGAATCCACCTTAATCAAGTGTTCGTTTGCATGATTGGGCCCGTGATTGATAATTCGGTCCGCATCTAATCACCCAAAGTTGGATTATTTAGTCACCCCTCCGATCCTATCAATCTTATCTATCCCATCCACCAAACCAAACGCCTCCTTAACAAATGAAAAGTAAAACATACACATTGAAATATGTTTGATTGAGTCATATTTTTACATGAATGCAGTTTGGCTAGTATTTTAGATAGCTGAAACATTAATTTTTCAGTTCATTATTCATCATAACTACATGTCTCAAAACTCTTTATGTTGAAAACATGTAAGTTCATGTATTCCAACTTATTGCTTGAAATTAGTGGTAAAAGTTGGTGTTTTAAGAATTACTAATCTTGTCCAACTACATATAGAATATGCATTAAATTCAATTATGCTTTAGCGTGAATGTTTCCAAGACAATTTCAAAATTGAACCATAGAAACACAATGTTCAGGAACTGATGTTAGGCAGAAAAAAAATGCTATCATACTATTAAACTCAACCAATTTTCAAAAACTCATGTTAGGCAGAATAAAATGCTATGGATACAGTGAGATCACAAACAGCGACCTTAAGCTAGTTAGATGCACTTACTTTCTCGGGAATCCCAGTCTGGACGAACTCCTGCACTTGATGGCCCAACATTGTTCAACTATACATAGAAACAGTAGTAGTACATAATAAGTGCATAAGGTACAAGAGGCAATTGTAGGTCAAAACAAGCATGAAACATGTAAATGTAGGACCAATAGAATACCACAGAGCATTCATCAAATAATAATATGAAAAGGATATACTTGTAAAGACAATCAAACAAATAGATAGTATTAATACTATCCAAAATATCCAAGAGAGTTATCAGAAGAAATTGCTGGTAAAGGAAAGGGAAATTAGAAGACATGATTAATACAGCAACTCAATCATAAGCAAAAATGGAACAGGGCACAAACAACTGGTACAATTAGTTTGAACTTCTCGCATGCTTCTTGTTAAATTAAGACAGGCCTCAAAATACTGAACGAACTTGATAGTGCTTATCTAAGAAGCACAGGGACGGGAACAAAATACAAATCCGATACGATATGGGAACTAAATACATCTATTTCCAAAAAATAAAGACAGAATATGTTGAAAATGCGTATATATCTTTTTTAGAGTATTTTAATATTTTTATTATTAATAATATTAATGTAAATTACATAAATAAAGCAAATAACTAGTTAATTACTAAATCCTATAAATATATAATTACATAAAGCCTACAATAAATATATGAAGGCCACAAAAAACTGTAAGCCCATAATAAGGCACAATAAGCCCACAATTTAATCAGTTTGGAGCTCCCTAAACTCACGCCACTTAGCGGCAGCAGCGAGAGGCGCAGACCCAGCGAGTGGCGGCAGCATGGAGTTAGGATGCGACATGTACAGGAAGAAGGCTAAGTAGTGGAAGAAATTGAGAAAGTTTTGAAGAATTTCTGTAATTTTGTTTTTTTTCAACAAATTAGGGCAAAAGGCAATCAAAACATTTTTAATACGTATTTACAAAACCTAAAGAAAATTAAGAAAAATAAATAAAAATACGCCTTTATTGGCTATTATCAAAGTGAGTATTAGAGTCATGACATTAGCCCTCTAAGGACAACGCTTTTGTGGGGAGAAAGGGAGGAGGTGGAGAGAGAGTGTGAAAGGGTATGATATTGAATACTAGTAGCATATCCGAGAACAACTGAAAATGATCTGAACTTGATAAGCATTTTGAGGAAAATTCTCCACAAATTTGATACCTCACCTTAGAAAATGTTTTTGAAAGATCATCAATTTCAGCCAGAGATCCCAATCCATCTCCCTGCAAAAAACATAACAGAGAGAGAGAGAGAGAATCAAGTACAATCCCAAAATGTAAGTCATGTTACTGAATGGTGATGAAATGTCACTACATTACTTTAACATCAAAAGGATAACACCAAACTTGGCATGCACAACTTAGCATCTAGAACTTCCCTGTATGCATGTGAGAAGAACAAGCAAGATAGCATATAAAAAACCAACTTCTAACATTGTTAACAATTATCTGATATGCCAGCGAGACTAATGCAATTTTTTCAACAAAGTTTTCAGGCTGGAAAAATCACTAGAGGGATGAATAGTATTTATAAAAACTCACAAGTAAAAGCCCATCCCAGCAAACACAATGATATCGGACATCAATACATTAAAAAGAAAGAGAGCAGCAAAAGAGTACCTTAAAATATAGAAGAGTCATAAATTGAAAATTTCCAACCACCACCCCCAAGAAAAAGTGAAAAGAAAGAGAGAATTTCAAAAATCAGGTCTGTCAAGAATACCTTAAAAGATATCCAAGAAAAAAGTTTTGAAAGAGAGAGAGAGAGAATTTCAAAATTCAAGTCTGTTAAGAATACCTTAAAAGATACAAGAGTGAGAAATTAGAAATCTCCATGATGTGTAAATTTCAAAACCCGAAGAAAAAAAATTAAAAAAAGGAGAGAATTTCAAAATCAGACAACCTTCCATGGTAGCAAAATTGTCATCAGGTATGTGCTTCTAAAACATATCAGCTTTCACACAGATGTGTAAAAAAAAGCCAAGAAACAATTAAATACTTGATGCAAGCTGCTGCCATCCTATAAACATGGAATCTCTTTAAATCAAGGCTGTCAAGCAAAATGAGCATATCAATGAGTTTCTTCATGAACTTGATTCTTGACTACCCCATGATTGTGCATCCAACCCCAAACATTTTGCAATCCAAAAAGAAAATTGGTTTGTAGAATTTCTGAGACAAGCAAACCAACCTCTCCACCTCAAAGCACATAAACTTCAGCCCACTAGAAGGAAAGAAGTGTTTACAGCATGCAGAAAGGCAGCTATTGTAGCAACCACAGGCCTTAGCAGTAACAACTAAGCAAGTGTGCTAATCAGTAGCGTGGCACATGATAAGAACAGAATATGCAAAAAGCCTACATATGAAAAGCCTCTAAACATCACAATAAAATGGTGCTGACTAGGTAAAGATCATGTAAGCTAGATGCCAAAGCCATGTGCATACATATTAACGGATGCTTTAACCATCAAGAAGTGTAAAAGACAACAAAGGACTACAGACACAGAAATATATTTCTAAAATAATACATGAAAAAATAACAGAGAATGCAGACAAATGTGTAACTAAATTTCAAGCTCTTTGCTCATACATGGAAAGTATCAACTCAAGCAACATGCATAGTAAAATTTCTTATAACAAGTATACCCAACCAATTTAGAACCAAGCAAGCTCCATATGAAATTGTCAAAATTTTGGAAGCCTAATGCTGGGGCTTCTAATAATGTAAAGTGGAAAAGATACATGCACTAAATTCACCCCATCCACACCAAACAACAGAGAGGCTGCCAAGAGAAATATAATATAATACACATGGTTCAACACTTAAAAAGCAACCTGTTCCCCCTCAAATATAAACTCCTCTTCCTCAAACCCAACTGGAGCAACATCATCTTCTTCATCATCTAGTCCCCCTAATTCAACTTCCTCCACAGCATCATTGCCAAAAAATGCATATTGTGATGCATCAAATACTGCGCCCCCTGCAATACCAAACAGAAGAACAAATTTAAAAAGAGTGAACTCCAGAGCCACATTTGAGGAACCTTCGTACTTCAACATTAACAATAAAAACTCTTCAAGTGCATTAGTCAGGGTACAAACAGCCAGACAAAACTTGAAAGAAATTATCAAAAAAAGTCAACACATAAATAAGTTTAGTAGCAAACACAAATAACAAACCCTAATCTAATAGTAAAACACAGTAAATCTATCAAAAACAACACTAGCAAACTAATCTACCCCAAAGTCAGGTATAACAGTAAATCCAAGCTTAGTAAAATTTAAGGCATGACTGATAAAAATGTGCGTGATAAATGGAATATTAAAATCCAAACTATCCCAATGCATCTTAGTGAATCCAGCAGAGGCTCACAACACTTTCACATCGACTGAACACGTAATAAGACATATCCAAACATTGAAATCAATCTGCCAATGCTTAGAGAATAAGTAGATCTATATACAGACAAATACAAGCTTTAAATAACAAAATCACCAACAAAGATAAGCTAACTAACCTGTTGGGGCTGAGCCAAAAGGTTTAAGATCGTGAAGCTTGGAGGACTCGCTAACACTGCCCCTGCCTTCGTATCCATCCATTTAAAAATTATATACTCCAATCAATTAAAAAAGATTGTCATGACGCACAAAATAAAATCTATTCGAACAACTAGCAAAAAACCCCCCAAATATCTTCCAAATTTCTCGAACTGGAAAAATAGGTGCAATAAACTACAAAACCCTAAAAGCAAAAATTATGGAGGTCAAACTGTCAAAAGCTAAACCTAAGAGATGGTGGAGTGGGCAACTAAATTCTCGGCAAATAATTCTAGGGTTTCTGGAAAAGGGGAAGAAAACTAGAAGCCGTGGAAGTTGAGCAACTGCCTTGCGATTTGTGATGTGTCGGGGGAGTATGACGGAGATGTGGGTGGCGGTGGGAATTCTGGTGTCGGAGTTGAACCAAGATCAAATAGTGAAAAAGAAAAGGTGAATTTCAATGAAGTTGGTTTCGAGAAGGTGCTTGATGTGGCAGAGAGAGGACCTCGACGCTGAATCGGTGCAATAGTGAGGTGTATAGAGCTAGAAATGGAATCTGTATGGGTCGCCGATGGAGGCGATTAGATTTTGGAACCCTAGATTTATATGTGTGAACTATAATGCAAGCAGATACAATTCGTTGTTGGTTCATGGACTAATATCAATTAAGTTCTCAATCAAAATAAATAATAAAATAAAATCGTTTGTTCAAGTAAACAATAAGTTAATTATATAATTTACTAATTAAGGTATTAATAGTCTTTATACATATCAATAAAATTGTATAATTAAATTTGATTAGAGGAGTAAAATTGTCCATATAAAATAAATTAATAAAAATTTGTACAAACAAAAAATATAAACCGTCTACAATACAATAAATACCATGCAAACCACCAATGGAAACATTGTTTGCGCCACTAACTCACAAATTTTAAGAATAATCTATCTATATATACATATAATACGAAAAAATGTATCTTATCTTACGTAGCGTCGTATAATCACTTTATTCTAATTTTTTTCAATTATCATTCTTATTTTCTTTTCTAAATCTTTAATCAATATCCACCTCCAATTAAATTTCACCCATTGAAAAAATAAAAATTGCGACAGTAATATTTTAGATCTTATAGAAATTTATTTTAAAATGTGAATAAATCCGAGTTTAATTATTTTTTAACTTGCTAAGACGCTAACTATTAGAATATGAATCAAATCCAATGATATTCGATTCGATTCGATTCATTAAATCCCTACTCGAGGATTATACTTTGTTTTTCTTTAGGAATTGGTTTTCTTTTTATTTTGTTGTAGATTCATAAGATAATATGTTTGTAACCTTAAATACATACTCCCTCCATCCCATTACAAATGTCCTACTTCTCATAATGAGATGTTTCATTACAAATGTTTCATTCCTTTTTTTTACAACATATTATCTCTCTATACCTAATATTTAAACAATTTTCACGAACTCACTTTATATACTAATTACATAGTATTTCTTAATTTGTGCCCAAAAGTAAAGGGACATTTGTAATGGGACGGATGAAGTATTGTATACTCTCTCCGTCTCACTTATATTTGCACACTTTTCTTTTTTGTTTGTTTCATTTATAATGATACTTTCTAAAAATAGTATGTGGTTCATATACACTCTACACATATCAAATAAGTGGTCTCTATTCACTTTACACTCTTAGAGCGTCTGTAGTAGAAAGCCAAGTTTGGCTCTTAAAAGTGGTCCCCACCATTTAAGAGCTCACCCTCCATAGTGGGAGAGCCTCCACTTTGGTACTTGAATTTAGTTATTTATTTTATATTTAATTCTAATGTTGTTTACAATTAAATTTGACATCTAACTTAATAATTAAAACTCCATTGAAATTAAAATTTAATATTATCTTAATTAAAAAATGAAATAATTTAAAAATTATTATAATAATTTTTATTTCTATTTTATCATTATTTTAAATGTATTCATAGATTAAAAATAATAATTAAAAGTCAAATGGAAAATTAGAATTAAAACTATTTGAAATAGGGCTGCCAAGGGCCAACCGGAACCTGTGGTTCGACCCTGAACCACCGGTTCGGTATTAAAATTGAGTTCAAGCCCTTAATTATTATTATTTTTTCCCCCTTTTAGACAACTCTCTTTCGGAATTATTATAGTGAATTAGTTATTAGTATTAGTTAGTTTACTTAATCAATTTTGAAGATTGTAATTTGTATCCTTGTAATATTTTTTTTGTACATAGAATAAATTCAATAAAAATATCAATTTTTATGCATTATTTTGATTGTCAATGTGTTAGAATTATTTTTCTTTTATTGTATTTCAATTTTCAACACAAGTCATTTCATTTAAAAAAAATATTTTGATTGTCAACTTTATAAGTTTATAACTTGTTATAAATTTAAAAAAATGACATGATATTAATTAAGATGACACAAGTATTACTTAATTTAATTTAAAAATATGACATAAAAAATATTACATGTTTATATTTTCAATTTCAACACATGTTTATATTTTATATTTTAAGTTGAATAAAAATTTTGAAATTTCATCACAAATCATTTAATTTCATAAAAAAGAATACCAAAAAAAAATTAAAAAAAAAAAGGACAAAAGTCCGGGAACCGCCGGTTCAGGGTTCAAAAATCGGCCCTTCAAATTTTAGGCGGGCCGGTTCAGGTTCATGAAAATTTTGAACCCGAACCGCCGGTTCGGGCCCCGAACCGGTGGTTCCTAAACCGGTGGCAGCCCTAATTTGAAAGCTACAATAAATTGATATTGTATTGAATCCCAAATTGAAAAATGTAGATGTAACAGCCCGACTTGGGAAAATTTAAAAATATAGTAATAACTAATAAAAGGGCTTCTAGAATAAAGAGATTTACGATTTAATAATGAGTTTGCATTCGAAAAACTCCAAGGATTCGATAAGGTTTTGTTTCGCGGCTCCAATACATAACATTAAACAAATGCAGCGGAATAATGTTGAGTGAGTCTAGGCTCATCATAGCTAGATAAATTATTAATCAAGAATATTGGATAATCATCTGAAAAGTAGATAGAGATTGAACAAGGATCACTCCCCAGCTTAGCTTCGTGTACTCCAACCGCCTACCCTGAAAACATTTGAAAAGAATTTGGGCTGAGTACTAATGTACTCAGTGGGCATGAGTTCTCAAAATATTTTATGAAATAAATAGAGCAGTTTATCCAATATCACAATCATAACTTAGAAGTTTTTAAAAATAGAAATCCACTTCTAAGCATGACAAAATATTTTTCACGTTGAGGGCCCCATGTAATGTTCGATTGTTACTCGCTGCTTATGATCCCGGGCCTTTAACCACCGTCGGATCGCTTACAGCCGCTTAAGTGAACCAGGGATGTTACCTAGACGGAACACATCATCATTTGTGCTTTGGAACGTGTCCAGGAGCACCCTTATAACGTCTGCTTAGCTTTGTTAGTGTACGATGGTGATCAACCCACCGAGCTACTAACCTTGTGTACACAATCCTCATCTAACGTGTTAGGCAAAATGAGAATCTCGATCGATGCTTATGCGAGCATTAAACAGTACAGAACGCACATAAAAATATTTATATTGGATAAACAAGTAACTTTCATGAAATATCAGAGCTTATATAACTCAAGATACATTTTATGTAAAATAAAGCCCACCTCAAAAGCAGAGATTCGATACTTGGCTCACTTGAAGCTTCGCTGCCTTCGGTTACTCGAACCTACAAGAAATCTATTCTTAAATAGGTCTCGAGGTATTGTTCTAAGCTCTAAAGAATATGGAATTTCTAACTATTAATACACTTTGCCTGTATTGAAGAAATAAATATAATAATTAATAACTTAATAATAAATCCAAAACATATAAAATAATTAGCAATTATATATAATATGAATTTAATTAAAATTTAGATTAATCCAAAGAATTTATTACACTAATTGAATCACCCTTGATAATAATAGAGCCCAAGAAAAATATAATTAATAGACTTGTTAATTAAAAGGGGCCCAGATAGTATAAATAAATGGAGCCCATCTGTTGGATTAAAAATTTTTGGCCCATCAGTTTAAATAAAAAAAAATAGCTCAACTGATTAGATTTAATGCAAACCCAATTGAATTTTAAAGAAACCCTAAAAACAAATTAAACATAAGTTAAGATATTTAAAAGAAGGGTTAATATGCAAAAATACCCCCGACGTTACCAACTTACCACCCCAACTACACTTAAGCCCTTAACCTAACGTTGATAGCAACTAACACCCCAAAGTTCATTAAGTACTACAATTAAACCCATAAACAAAATTTATTTCACAAAATTAAGAAATTCATTTTTTTTAATTTATATAGTATATAAAAAGAGAGTTTTCTCCCTCCATTTTTTCCCACTATTTTTTCTCTCTCTTCTCCCATCAATTTTTTCATATAAATAAATATTTTCATACACAGACATAAATAAAATAATTGTAAAATTTTAACAAAGAGAAAGAAAACAGAATATTTTAAAATTTTAATAACTCATTTGTTTTAAATTTATTTTTAATAATTTTTATACCATATTAAATACTAGTATTTTGTTACAAACTTAAACATAAGATGCTTATTAAATATTTCTTCATAAATTAAATTTGATATTATTTAGAAAAGTATTAAAATTGTAAAAGAAAAAAGAGATGAAAAATAATGAAAAAATTGATGGGAGAAGAGAGAGAAAAAATGATGGGAAAAATGGAGGGAGAAAACTCATCTTTTATATATTATATAGATTAAAAAAAATGAATTTCTTAATTTTGTGAAAGAAATTGTTTGTTTATGGGTTTAATTGTAGTACTTAATGAACTTTGGGATGTTAGTTGTTATCAACGTTAGGTTAAGAGCTTAAGTGTAGTTAGGGTGATAACATTAGGGGTGTTTTTGCATATTAACCCTTGAAAGAAATGCACTTTCTCTCTCTCCCTCAAACTCATCGCCCCTCTCTCTCTCTCTCTCTCAGACTATCCCCAATCGTGACATTTGGGGAGAGTCATGCTAATAAGACAAAACAAGTTGATAAAAAAAAATTGGAAGGTCACCAAAATTGCTCGACCTGGGGGATCTGCCGCCCCAAGTCACGCATTTCCATTTTATCTCTTTCCATGCCACATGTCAAATTTTAACTGTGGATTAAATATTTTAACTGTGGATTAAATATTTGGATAAATAAAATTTTATAATGTTTTATCTTTATAAAAAATATATTAAAATTATATTAAAATTTTTCTTATTTTTAGCTCTATAAATATAGCCTAATTTCACTATATTTTCACACCCAAACAAAAACTCTCTCTTTCTTCATTTCACTATATTTCTATTATGGATCCAAATTATCCCAATTATTATTATCCAAATTCTCAAAATCACCAAAACTCCCAAGATTATCCTAAACCTCAAGATTATGCAAATTTTTCATCTTATCCGACTCCTCCCTTTTTTCCGAATTTTGAAAATCAACCAAATTCTCAATTTTATGAATCTCAATTTTCTCCAAATTTATGTCAAATTCCTACCTCTCAAAGAATTTCCACACCAGAAAATGTCTCTTGTAATTTGTTTATGGGTGTTCAACACCCAAACAAAAATCAGAAAGGGGCAAAAAATGTAGCTTGGTGTGTGAAGGAAGATGTTGCCCTTATGTCATCTTGGATCTATGCTAGCGAAGATAACGTTCGAGGAAAAAATCAAAGAGGGGAATCGCTTTGGACACGTGTTCATAAATTGTATCACAACACTCAAGCAGAAAATCCAAATGAGCTCAACGAACGAAACATTGAATCGATGAAAGGTCGTTGGAAACGTCTTAACGAAAATGGAAACAAATGGGTTGCTGCTTGCAGGGAAGCAAATGCTCGAAGAAGGAGTGGCATGAGCAACAACGATGTTGAGAAAGAAGTTCATTCCATTTACGAAGCAGGTGGAAATAAGTAGGGGTGTGCAGCGGGTCGGACCCGGACCGACCCGCCGGGTCTGTTGGACCGAAAATTTTGAAAGAAAGGACCGATCCGGACCGAAAAATGTGTGCGGGCCGACCCGGACCGAACCCGAGCAACGGGTCCGGTTCGGTCCGAGTCCGACCCGCCGAGGCCAAATTTTTTTTTTTCCTATTTCGCACTTAATTTTCATACATAAAACATAATAAATACGATACAAACACATATCAATATCATAGTTCCACCATTCACAATCTACAATTACAATAAAAAACATAAATCAAAATCAATCATCCTTTAGGTTTTAGAAATTTTTTAAATTTAATATTATTATAAATATTAATATATAAAATAAATAATTAATTTTTAATGATATGGGTCGGTCCGGGTTCGGCGGGTTCGACCGGGTCTCGACCCGAACCGACCCAAAAAAAAATCGGTCCTAAGAATTAGACCCGACCCGGACCATACATATACAATGGGTCGGTCCGGTCCGGACCGAACCTGTCGGTCCGAGCGGGTTCGGCGGGTCCGGTTCGGGTTTGCTCACCCCTAGAAATAAGTTTCTAGACTTGGTTGTATTTAATGAAGTTATGAGCAAACATCCCAAGTGGAATGTTCATGATACCACCCATGTTTTTCGTCGTCAAAGTGAAGATGTTGATGACCAGGAAAGTGGTGACAGTTCGAAAAGATCAAAGACTTCGGAAGATGGGGGATTTTCTATCCCTTCTAATCTAGAAACTCCAACATCTGAACAGTCAACTGCGACTCGTCCCATTGGAAGAGATAAGGCAAAAAAGTAAGGAAAAGGTAAGGTCTCACAATCTGAATCTACTCATGAATCTGTTGTTGCTGCAGAACTTCGTGCAATGAGACTCACTAGAGATGCCGAAGCTGAGTTAATAAAGACTCGAATCGAACTGAAGCGCGAGAAGTTGCAAAGAAACGCAATGAAGATAAAAGAAAAAATGTTGCTTGAATTGTTGGCGAAAGAGTACTTATCTCAAGAAGACGAAGAAATGAAACGTCAACTAACTAAAATTGTGTTTGGAGAGTGAATGTATTTTAATCATGTGCTTTCTATGTAATTTTAGTTTATGTACTTTTTATTTATGTGCTTTCTATTTGTCTGATTTTAGTTTTCGCAAATTGTGTTATGCACTTGTTTTATGTTTAATTAATGAAAAAATATATTTCATGTAAAATTGAATAGCATTGGATCCGTTTAGCTTCCCAAAGCATTTGACCAATTCTGACAAAGCTTTAAGTGCGGTCACATGCACTTGTCATTTTTTCCTATTCACATGCACTTGTCATTTCTTCCAATTCCCATGCACTTGTCATTTTTTCCAATTCACATGCATTTGTCATTCTGACACAACATTATTTCCAAACACATGCGTATGTCATTTTTGCCAGCTTAAATCAATGCAACCGTATCAATTCAAATCTAGCTATCTTATCCCACTTTTCAATATTATTCTATAAATGTCAGATGAAACACATCTCAATAAAACACAAACACATCTCACTATTTGCTCAAGTATACCTTTACCCTATTATTTTTCCATTTCTCATACAAATATGTCTATGAATGAAAACTCTTCAGTTGATTCAGACTCAAGTTCTGATGTTTCCCATTCCAATGAATTTGATGAATGGGAAGAACGAGTTTATCAACAAAATCGTCAACGTGATAGCATCATCCAAAATATGATCATAAACAATCATAATCTGATTGTAGGAAATCAAATTCCAACAGCCAGCAGGAGATATTGTGATAGGGAACGCGAGTTTGGTGCAGAGCGTTTGATCAACGACTACTTCAGCGACAGCCCAACGTATACTCCAGAAATCTTCCGGCGGAGATTTCGCATGCAGAAATCGCTATTCATTCGAATAATGGAAGCTGTTACTGCTAATGATGAGTTTTTTCAACAGAGACGAGATGCCACCGGCAGAGTAGATCTTTCATCATTGCAGAAATGTACTGGAGCCATGAGGGTGTTGGCGTATGGGACATCTTCCGATGTTGTCGATGAGTATCTACGAATGAGTTCATCTTCTACAAGAGATGCTTTAGTCCATTTTGTGGAAGGTGTTATGTCCTGCTTCGGTGGTATGTATCTCAAAAGGCCTAATGAACAAAATTTGGCAAGGCTGCTCTATGTTGGAGAACAACGTGGTTTCCCAAGTATGATTGGTAGTATTGATTGCATGCATTGGGAGTGGAAAAATTGTCCTAATACATGGGCCGGCCAATATACTGGGAGAAGTGAAAAACCAACGATCATTTTGGAAGCTGTTGCTTCATACGACTTGTGGATATGGCATGCGGTCTTTGGAACACCATGTTCGTGTAATGATATTAATGTACTCCATCGATCTCCTATTTTTAATGATGTCTTAGAAGGTCGAGCACCAAAGGTTAATTACGTAGTGAATGGTCGTCATTATGATATGGCATATTATTTAATTGATGGTATATACCCTTCATGGGCTGTATTTGTTAAGTCAATTACTTCCCCACAGATCCGCAAACACAAGTTGTTCGCTCAATACCAAGAGTCTGTCCGAAAAGATGTTGAGCGAGCATTTGGAGTTCTACAAGCTCGATTTGCATTTCTACGACGCCCATGTCTTGTTTGGGACAAAGTTTTGATGGAAAAAATTATGATGGCTTGTATCATCATGCATAATATGATAGTCGATGATGAACGAGATACCTACCAAAATTATTATGATCCAACAGAATTATTTATGGATACACCTACAAGAGTACGAACAGAAGATGACGAACATTTTCGCTATTCTACTGAATGTATTGCGAGCTTGTCTACTTATATGACTAATAGATATCAACTTCGCAATAGAGAAGCTCATAGGACTCTTCAAGGTGATTTGATTGAGCACATATGGGAAAAATTTGGCACTGACAATTAAATATGTAATTTGTATTTTCTAATTGTATTTTTAAATTTCACGTATTGTACTTTGATATATTTAATTTCAGTTATGTGTTTAATTCTTGTAATCTTCCTTTGTGATTGAGTTAAATATCAATTATAATGTATGACAATGTTTAATTATAATATAATTACAATTTTTTTAAACAAATATTTATTTTATTTATTAAATATAATAAATAAATATTTAATTTTAATTTATATTTTATTTTAGATATTAAGATAATTTAAAAATAAAGTGAAAAGAAAAAATATGTAGGTTGGGTTGGTGTCACCATTGGGAGTAAAAATTATGTTAGGTTGTGAATTGTGTAGGTGGATGAGAGAGAAATGAATATTTTATTAAAAAGTGAAGTAAGGTTGGGTTGGGTGAGTGTCACCACTGTGGGTAGTCTCATACTGTGAGTAAAGTATCTACATAATTAGTGTATATGTTTTCTCTGACCTCGCCAGAGAAATGGGTCGCCAGCGGAATGGTGATTTCGCTGCTCTGACTCTGATTTCTCTGGTGATGCTTTTCGCGGCTCTGGACTTGATTTCTCTGGACCTGATTTCTCTGGTGATGCATTTCACTGCTCTGACTCTGATTCCTATGGCGTCTTGATTTCTCTGCTATGGCATTCGATTTCTCTGACTAGTAGAATATGCAAGGGTGGTTAGTCTATAGCTGAGGGATCAGTTAGCAAATATGCAAGAAGTTCAGTTTTAGGTTAGTTAAAACAGATCCAACGGATCTGTTCCTTCATTCCAGAAGTCGGCGCGCAGCTCAAATCTTCTCAACTGCTATTTCTCTTGTTTAAATACCTAGATTAGTTGTTGAGTTGTTGCTTAAGATTTTCCATTACTGTAAACTAGTTGAGAGTGAGGATACATATCAATCTTGATAGATTTGTAGGCTATACACTTCTTCTAGTGTTGAGAGTTCTCAATTGTAATTGTAAAGTTCTTGAGTGTTCATAGTGAAATAGAGTGGATCGTTTCTTCTCAGTGGATGTAGGATTGAAAAATCCGAACCACGTAAATCTTGTTTGTGTTCATTTCTTTTCTGTTCTTGCTGCGTTGATCATTCAAGCAATTCCACAACAAGTGGCGCCGTCTGTGGAAAACGGAAGATCGACGCATACCAACTGTTTGAGATTTGAATCGGAGGAAATCTGAATCGGAGGAGTTCTTGATCGGTGGAGGAATCGCCATTCTTTTCACTACTACGACGTGCTGAATCTCAAGACTGGAGATGTACCAAATGTCGATTGCTAAATTCGACACCGAGAAATTCACAGGGAAGAATGATTTCTCCCTGTGGAGAATGAAGATGAGGGCCGTTCTTATTCAACAGGGCCTTTATGATGTTCTTACCACAGAGAAGGCACCTAAAGAAGGAGATGGGAAGGTGAAGTTCGCTGAAATGCAAAAGAAGGCTCATAGCACTATCATCCTGCATCTGGGAGATAAAGTGCTGAGAGAGGTGTCAAAAGAAGACACTGCAGCTGCAGTATGGGCTAAACTGGAGAGCCTCTACATGACTAAGTCTCTGGCAAATCGGCTCTTCTTGAAGAAGAGGCTGTATTCCTTTAGAGTTTCAGAGGAGAAGAATCTATCTGATCAACTGGATGAATTCAATAAAGCCGTTGATGATTTGGCTGATATTGATGTAAAGCTAGAAGACGAAGACAAGGCAATCCAGCTCCTTAGTGCCCTGCCCAAATCCTATGACAACATGAGGGATGCCATGCTGTATGGGAGGGAGACTGCTATCTCCCTGGATGAAGTCATGAATGCCTTAAAATCTAGGGAGTTGCAAAAGGCATATGATGGCAGGCAAGAAACCGCAAGTGAAAGCCTCAATGTCAAAGCAAAGTCCAACAAAGGAAAATTCAAGAAGCCTTTCAAAGAAAAGAAGGGAGGATCAGGAAAGAAGGAGGATGATGAGAAGGAAAACAAGAAATGCCACTACTGCAAGAAGCCAGGGCATATCAAGAAAGACTGCTATAGCTGGAAAAGAAAACAAGCTCAAAAAGGCTCAGACACTGCAGACCTTGTTGAAAATTTCCAAGAAGCTGAAGCTTTAAACATCACATCTTCTAAAACTCAGAATAATTGGATATTAGATTCAGGGTGTTCTTTCCATATGTGTCCTAACTTGAATTGGTTTGTTGATTTGCAGATGAAGGACCTGGGATCTGTAGTTTTGGGGAACAACCAAGTCTGCCCTGTCAAAGGCATTGGTGCAATCAAGTTAAAGCTACATGATAATTCTGTAAGGCTCCTAACTGAAGTTAGATATATTCCTAGTCTAAAAAGGAATTTGATATCCCTTGGATCTCTACAAATGAAAGGCTATGAGTTTAAATCATGTGTTAATGATATATATGTCTTAAAAGAAGATAAAGTTGTGTTGAAAGGAACCAGAAAACAGACTTTGTATCATTTAGTTGCTGAAACTATTGTTGGTGAGTCTGAAATTGCCTCTACTTGTGATATTGAATTGTGGCATGAGAGACTTGGGCATGTTAGTGAAAAAGGATTAATTGAACTAAAGAAACAGGGTATACTGAGTTTATCTGCTGATGAAAAACTGAACACTTGTGATGCATGTGAATTAAGTAAAAGCAAGAAACTTCCATATCATGTTGGCAAACATGTCTCATCCGCACCACTTCAATATGTTCATTGTGATCTGTGGGGTCCATCCAAAACCATCACTATAGGTGGAGGAGTATATTTCATGTCTCTAATAGATGATTTCTCTAGGAAAGTCTAGGTTTACATTTTAAAACACAAGTCTGATGCCTTTGATAAATTTGTTGAGTGGTGTAATGCTGCTGAGAATGAAAAGGGATGTAAGTTGAAATGCTTAAGGACTGACAATGGCTTAGAATTCACCTCTGAAAAATTTCAAGAATATTGTAAAGATAGGGGAATTAAAAGACATAAATCAGTACCTGGAAATCCCCAACAGAATGGGGTTGTAGAGAGAATGAATAGAACTCTCCTTGAGAGAGTTAGGTGTATGCTCTCTAGCTCAGGTTTGCCACCAAAATTTTGGGGAGAAGCAGTCACCACTGCTGCTTATCTTATAAATAGATGCCCTTCTAGTGCTATTGAGTTTAAAACTCCTGAAGAACTGTGGACTGGTAGGGCTGCTGATTACTCAAACTTGAGGAAATTTGGATGCTTAGCATATATGCATGTTAGGCAGGATAAGTTGGAACCCCGAGCATTGAAATGTGTTATGGTGGGATATCCAACAGGGGTATAGGCTCTGGTGCATAGAATCTGGAAAGGGAAAACTTCTAGTCAGTAGAGATGTAGTGTTTAAAGAAAACATAATGCCTCTAAAAGAGCAATCTACTACTGAGTATACTAGTAAAGGAGTTGAAGTAAACACTGATAAAACTAGTGATAACACACCTATTAATGATGAAATGTCTAGAGTATCAGAAGTGACAGGTATAAAACAGGAGGAAGATGATCAACAAAAGGATAACACTGAGGATCTCAGTGATTATCATCTAGCTCGTGACAGAGCTAGGAGAATTACCAGACCTCCAGCCAGATACTCTGAAGCAGATCTAGTTAGCTTTGCTTTCTCAGTAGCTGAAGAGGTAAATTACAGAGAGCCTAAGTCCTATAAAGAAGCAATTCAGTGCTCTGAAAGCAAGCAATGGATCAAAGCTATGGAGGAGGAAATAGAGTCTTTATTGAAAAATAAGACTTGGATCCTGGTGGACAGACCTAAGAACCAGAAATGTGTAACATGTAGATGGTTATACAAGAAAAAGGTGGAGGTTCACAAAGGCATTGAGGTAATCAGGTATAAAGCCAGGTTAGTTGCTAGAGGTTTCTCTCAGCAAGAATGTATAGATTTTAATAAAATCTTTTCTCCTGTTGTTAAACACTGTTCTATTAGACTTATACTTGCTCTAACTGCACACCTAGATTTAGAATTGCAACAGATGGATGTTAAAACAGCTTTTCTAAATGGTGAGTTAGAGAAAACTATATACATGAATCAACCAGAGGGATTTGAAGTAGCTGGCTGTGAAGGTCAGGTATGTCTCTTGAAAAAGTCTTTGTATGGACTGAAGCAAAGTCCAAGACAGTGGAATAAAAGGTTTGATGAATTCATGATAAGTATAGGTTTCAAGAGAACATTGCATGATAGATGTGTATACTTGAAAGAAGTTGCTAAGTCTGTGGTTGTTTACTTACTCTTGTATGTTGATGATATGCTTATTGCTAGTAGTTCTAGTACTGAAATTGATAAATTAAAGCAATCATTGAGTGCTGAATTTGATATGAAAGATCTAGGGACTGCTAGAAGAATTCTTGGTATGGATATCAAGAGAGATAGGAAAAATATGAAACTTATGCTTGTTCAATCTGATTACTTGAAGAAAGTTTTGTTAAAATTCAATATGAATGAAGCAAAAGTTGCTCAGGTTCCTATAGCTCAACATGTTAAGCTGTCTAGTAGTCAATGTCCTGTTACTAGTGAAGAGCTTAAAGACATCAGTATTATTCCTTATGCAAATGTGGTTGGAAGCATCATGTATTCTATGCTTTGTACTCGGCCTGATTTGGCTCATGCTGTTAGTCTTGTAAGTAGATTTATGGAAAATCCAGGAAAACCACATTGGCTTGCATTAAAAGGAGTATTAAGATACTTGAAAACAACTGTTAATAAAGGAATTATGTTTCAAGGTGGAGCCACTGATATAAATCAAGCTCTAGTTGGCTTTACTGATTCTGATTATGCAGGAAGTATAGATACAAGGAAGTCCCAATCTGGATATGTATTTACACTTTATGGAACAGCAGTGAGCTGGAAATCTACATTACAATATGTAATAGCTCTTTCCACTACAGAAGCCAAATTCATGGCTGTCACAGAAGCAGTGAAAGAAGGTATATGGCTAAGAGGTATGCTATCTGAGTTAGGTATTAATCAACAAGTAGTCTCTATTCTTTGTGATAATCAAAGTGCAATTCATCTTGTTAAACATCAATCTTTTCATGAGAGGTCTAAACATATAGGTGTTAGATTTCATTTTGTTAGGGATTTAGTTGACAAAGGTGAAGTTATAATAGAGAAAGTGTCAACTGATGATAATGCTTCAGATATGCTTACCAAATCTTTACCAACTGTTAAGTTCCAAAAGTGTTGTTCTTTGATTGGTATGAGCTCTCTTGAGGAGAGCAAGTTGTTTGTCTAATCCATGCAGGTAGCTCAGTGTATTCTAATTGTATTAGATAAGGTGGAGAATTGTGAGTAAAATATCTACATACAATTAGTCTATACGTTTTCTCTGACCTCGCCAGAGAAATGGGTCGCCAGCGGAATGGTGATTTCGCTGCTCTGACTCTGATTTCTCTGGTGATGCTTTTCGCGGCTCTGGACTTGATTTCTTTGGACCTGATTTCTCTGGTGATGCATTTCACTGCTCTGACTCTGATTCCTATGGCGTCTTGATTTCTCTGCTATGGCATTCGATTTCTCTGACTGGTAGAATATGCAAGGGTGGTTAGTCTATAGCTGAGGGATCAGTTAGCAAATATGCAAGAAGTTCAGTTTTAGGTTAGTTAAAACAGATCCAACGGATCTGTTCCTTCATTCCAGAAGTTGGCGCGCAGCTCAAATCTTCTCAACTGCTATTTCTCTTGTTTAAATACCTAGATTAGTTGTTGAGTTGTTGCTTAAGATTTTCCATTACTGTAAACTAGTTGAGAGTGAGGATACATAGCAATCTTGATAGATTTGTAGGCTATACACTTCTTCTAGTGTTGAGAGTTCTCAATTGTAATTGTAAAGTTCTTGAGTGTTCATAGTGAAATAGAGTGGATCGTTTCTTCTCAGTGGATGTAGGATTGAAAAATCCGAACCACGTAAATCTTGTTTGTGTTCATTTCTTTTCTGTTCTTGCTGCGTTGATCATTCAAGCAATTCCACAACACATACGATGCCTCCTCTCGCTCTCTCTTACTCAATCACCGCCCACCTCTCAATCTCTCACATGCAGCAACCGCCGCCCCTCTTTCCGGCGAAGGTATCGCCGGGAACCATCTCTGGCCGTCGACCCGGACGCCCTCCGCCCTGTGTTCCCTTTTCTGGTGCACACCAGACAACAGACGGCCATGGAGGACCGCCATCGCCGCCGTTTTGCCGTTGGCTGTGACCGGCGGCGCGGCCGAACAGTGTCTCGCTCGCCCTCCCCTCTTCCTCACGGTTTCGGTAGCAGCGGCCAAGGAGAGGTCGTTGCCTTCGCTCCTCCGGCGTTGGAGTCGTCTCGCGCCAGCATCGGTGCTCGGATTGCCTCGCCTCCGCCGTCGCCCAGTCGCGCCGCTTTTCCCAGTCATGGCGGCGCACATGCAGCCCCAGGAAAGGAAAGAAAAGCCTCCCCAAACCCCAAACCAAGATAAGTAAAAGAGTTTTACAGATTTGAAATAAAAATTGGATCTTTGAGTTGTTTTTCTGATTTATTTAAACGTGAGTCTTTGGGTGTATATCTGTTCTCATGGTTTGTTTATGTCTATCGAATTAAGAAGGGTCAGATTATGCCAAGAAGATTTTAGGCTAAGATTTTACAGTTTTATGAGAATTGTCCACTGTGAGTACTAAGTTCTGGAAGTCCTCTAGTTCTTGCTGTGGTTGTTTATGCATATGAATAAAAGAATAAAAGAAGTTGAGTCTACCTTAAATGGATGATGTTGGAGAGGTGAGTCCTGATTGTGTGTAGATATCCGCAAGAAAATAGGATATTCAATATTCAACATAATTTTAGTGTAATTGTTGTTATAATCAAATAATTTTTCAAAGATCAGATTATACAAAAAAAAAAAAATTAAAGTTGAAATTATAAATTAAAATTTATTAAAATTCTATAAACTATAATTAACCCATACTTTTATGGCAACACCAAACACTGCTGGAACGTAACGGAATCTAACAGCGCAAATGCACATTAATAACATTATTAGAAGAGGCAACACCCTAGTCTAGCCAAAACCTTTTAGTCATAGGAAATTCTAGCCATACAAATAAAAATATGGAAATAATAGCATTTCTGACTAAAATACCCTTTTAGTGTGTAACAGTATAAAATATACTATTACACGCTTTTTAGAAATGAAAAAAAGTGTGTAATAGTGTATTTTACACTGTTACACACTTTTTCGCAACCACACACTTTTACATTATTACACACTTTTGTGAAAAAGTGTGTAACAGTGTAAAATACATTGTTACACACTTTTCGCAGTTACACACTTTATGTTATTACACACTTTTGCGAAAAAGTGTGTAACAGTATTAAGGGTATAATTGTACATTTACGTTAAAAAATGCTAGTTTTTCCATATTTTTATTTGAGTGGACATTTTTTCCTTTTCTTATACAAGAAAAGCTAGTTGAGCCCATTAACTCTTATTAGAAAACTTTAATGGAAAATTTGAATTGTTTCGCCTTATTCATTACGTCCCGTTTACTTGTAATTACTTCTCATAATTAGTTATCAGTCATCGAGAGCGACGTGTTATATGATTGTGACACCAAACTTATACTAACTAAGATTTGTTACGTAAGCGATAAGTTTTAGTTAATAATTCAAGATGCAACCGTCTTTTTTTATAAATGTTTTATCAAATAAAATAGGGATAATTGCGTGAAAATACACAAACTTTGCCAAAAATCCATATTTGACGCAAAGTTAGGATTTTACATTTTAATACACCAACTTTCGTTGTTGTCCAAATTTGACACGACTTAATTCTTAAAAATTCAAAAAACAGCCCCTCTTTGTAAATAATTATACAAAGACCCACTTATATTCTTATTTGGGACATTTAAACCAAAACAAGATATTTCCTTATGATGTTTTCTTTTAATCTTTGATCCGCGCCTAAAATGGTTTAAAAGAAAACATCGATCATAAGGAAATATCTTGTTTTGGTTTAAATTTTCCAAATTATAACATAAGTGGGTCTTTGTATAATTATTTACAAAAATGGGTTGTTTTTTGAATTTTTAAGAATTACGTCGTGTCAAATTTGGACAACAACGAAAGTTGATGTATTAAAATGTAAAATCATAACTTCGCGTCAAATATGGATTTTTGGCAAAGTTTGTGTATTTAGGTGCAATTTTCCCAATAAAATAAATAATTAATTATTGTTGTGTTACTATATGTGAAGATTTAAAAGTGAAAACTAACGTTTTATTTTTAATTTATCAGTTTTCCAATATTGGTTACCCAAAATTACTAGTACGTCCATTTATGCGATGCACGACGAAGATCAAAACTAAACGACATATTTGAACAAATAAATATAAATATTAAGCATAATCAAAATATAAACAAATACAAAATATGTTTTAAGAATAAAATAAAATAATCAACAATACTCAATAAAACTCAGAATTTGAAAACGTATATATTTAACTTTGTATCCAATGTAATTATAATTATAGTTACTAAAAAAATTAAATTATTTGATGATGAAAATTACACATTATTATAGAGTATTACGCGTCAGAATAAATAAATAAATATTTTCGTACACGAATATAAATAAAAAATCATAAAATTTTACTGCAAAGAGAGAAAATAAAATATATTTTTTTAAGAGAATAAAATAAAATATTTTAAATTTTAACTTTTTCATGATTTATTTCTTTTAAATTCATTTTTGATGATTTTTATACCATATCAAAGATATTGTCACGAACTTAAATTTAAGATGTCTATTGAATATTTTTTATAGATCGAATTTGAAGATGTTTAAAAGAAATGAAGATTTATGAAAAAATTGATGGAAGAAGAAAGAGAAAAATCGTAGGTAAAAAACTCCCATTTTATATTTATATAGATATAGATACTTGGAGAAAATATATGTATTGTAATAGTGAAAACTCGACAGGTTTTGGGATGGTTATTCGATACAATCTAGGTGGTTTCATTGTGGGAAAATCAATTAAAGTTGTTGGCTTGTTGAGAGTTGATGTAGGTGAATTGTTTGGCATCAAGGAGGCTCTCTCGTGGATCAAAGAAAGAGGTTTTTCGAGTGGCTGGGTGAACTCAGATAGTAAGAGGGCGTGTGAAGCGATCAAATCCCGCGATAGAAAAATCACAGAGATGGGCGTCCTTGCCTTCTATTGTCGAAACGAGTTGGCGACTCTCCCACGGTTTAAGATCAAGCGCGTAAAATGTCCCACGGTTTGAAATGAACCTCGTCCTTTGTGAAGGGTCATCTCTATGTACCATGTTCATGTCCTTAATAAAGATATCTCTCTTCTTGTCAAAATAAAAATAAAAATAAACATAAACACTAATATATCTCACTTTTTCTTTGCGATTTTAATTCAATTGAATAGAGTCCGACCACAACAATAAAGTTTTAGCACCGAAGAAGCAATCAATTTTGTGGTGGAATCAGAATTGAAAAATACTGATCATTGCTAGATACACAACACATATAATTGAAAAGGAATGTGGCATGTGGGTAGGGTTACCCACAAAAAACTTTACACGTGCAAATTTTTGTCACTTAACTGCTAAGATTATCTCTATCTATTTTTTTCCCTTTCAAATTACGGGCAATGATCGAATATGTTCCTACATTTAGTGATTTTATTAATTTTAATTTAATTTTTAAAATTATATTAAAATTACTAAAAATCGAGATAATTTCAATCATTAACCCTTCAAATTATTTTTATAGGTCATATAACTTGGGCAATAGGCAATAGCCCGCCCACCGTCAAACCGTCGCCTTAAAATAATTGTGTACATTAATTTTTTTTACCAAAAAAGTAAAGCTCTAAATATAGGACGTGATTGTATTTGCATCGTCGTGTGGGAGTGGAGCCCTTGAATGGGCAACTGTTTAGTGCATGCACTTCGCAGTGTTATCACTTTTCATGAGCTTTGTCTTTTTGTATTCACATTTATTACTGTATCAATTCATGAATCATCCATGCTAGCAATGGATTTTTACACATACGTCTTTGATTAAAATGTTGTAAAATAAATGGTTAATAGCTCGATGAAACAAAAAACAAATTTTCGGTGGATCAATTTGCATCGAATAAATGAATGTTTCAAGACACAAATGCAACATATATAAGTATAGAACTGATTATTAATTATGTACCACTATGAGTTTTTCTTCTTCATCTTTAAGCATTTATAAGTACGAGGGTGTTTGGCAATTGTTTAAAATTGGACCCATAAAATTAGAATAATTGTTTAAGTGGTGAAATGAAAGATTAAGAGGGTTTTAGCTAAATGTATAATAACTTATAAGATATTTTAAAAGTTTATAAAATTTAATGTCTCCATAGCTTATAATTTGTAAAATATTTGAAAAATTAAGCTTTTAAGTTAGAGAGTCAATTCTGAAATTAAGGACATAAAATTAAAGAGAGATCAAATTAAAAAAATATATAGAGAAAATAACAAATCAAATAGGATTATTTTTGTAAAGTGATTATTCCTTATAAAATTACGAAAGTATATAAGTTAACTTTTGAAAGTTTATAAACCATTGAATTTTAAAATTTATTTTCACAAATAATTTTTAAAAACTTATAATTTCAGTCAAACAACATTTTTTTTAGTTGAGTGTGGACACATTTTGGCAGTAGAACCAAGATCCGTGGATCCACATGTTTCCTTGCGCACGTGCAAAGAAGATGGCATGTTTAAATCAGAGGAAATATTTCGGTTGCGAGTGGGTCACAAATACCCGTACCCGTTTCCCACGAACAACGACCCGCCACCCGCATTGAAGAGTATATATGAAGCTTTGGCAGATACAACAATGGTGATAAAGTAAAAGCATAAAGTGAGTTGAAGGATGAAGAAGCAAATCAAGTGCTTGCTCCGGAAATGCAAGACCCTGTCGCGGCAGCTGAGCCGGAGCTCCTCCTACACCAGCCTGAGATCCAAATCCGCCCGGGATTACTACGGGGAGGAGATCTTCGTGGGCAGCTCGCAGCGGCGGTACGTCATCAGCTCCGACCACTTGAACCATCCGGTGCTGAGCGCGCTCATCGAGAGGGAGTCGGGGCCGGGTCGGGCCGTCGTCAAGTGTGAGGTGGTGCTCTTTGATCACCTCTTGTGGATGCTTGAAAATGCAGATCCGAATATCGGCTCCGATTCTCTCCAAGAGCTGGCCCAACTCTACATTTATTAATTAATATTTTGTCGATTCCTCTCAAGATATGGCCAAACAGTCGCGTCTTGTTGCATATTCTTAGCTACGTGCGATTCTTTTTTTCTTTTTCTTCTTCTAAACATATAGAATAAGATTATGTACAAGTTAAGTTGGATTTCGATGGCTGTTATATTGTGATCTTGGAATTAATATGTGCTCTTTGCTTTTCAGATTTTATTTTTATTCTTTTTTTATGCAACTCTTTTTGTTTTCTCGTTAATTAAGGTGTACTTGCGTTACGCATAACGAAAAATTTGAATAGATTATATAATCCCAAAGAAAGTGGACAAGAACAACAGAAAAAGACGTTGTTCTAAGGCTATATATGTTTAATTACAATCTAATACAGTCGGTTGTAGATAGGCATGTAAATGAATCAAATAGTTTTGGTTCGATTCAATATTCGATTCGAATTTTTGATATTCAAATACAAAATTTTATGATTCGAATACGAATACAAATATTTTTTGTGATTCGTTTAGTTATCGAATACGATTCGAGAATCACGATATTTGATTTGGCATTCGAAAATATTCGATAAATAAATAATAAAATAGATTTAAAGTAAAATAAATAAAAAAAATACTAATATTTATTAAAATAAAAGTGAATTACAATAATAGCAAGGTTGATAGCATTCACATGCTTGCTTTATTTATTCAAATAATTCTAGTTAATTGAAGTGATATGACTTACTTCTATTTATTGAAGTGGAGTATTATATAAAAGTTCTTATTGATGCTTGCTTTATTCAAATGCTTACTTATGTTATCAAAACTTTTGAATATTAGGTTTGTATTATAATTTGCGTGTTTGATTTTGAAACAGAATAATATATTTTTAGCATATACTATTGAATTTTTAAGTTAATGTAATGTACGTGATCTCTATATTATTTAAAATATTATTTTAAAATTTTTCTTTATTAAAATCGCGAATGGGATATATTCGAATTAAACTAAATAGTAGGAATTTTTTAATAAAATATTCAATTTAAATTGTATAACACTTGTACAAAAATGAAACGAATATTCAATTCGATTTGAGTATTCGCGAATCAGTATACGAATCGAATACGAATAGTAAAATATGATTCGAAAGATATTCGAATACCAATTCGAATATGCAATTATTTTTACGAATATGAATCGAATCCAATGATATTCGATTCGATTCGATTCGTTTACATCCCTACTTGTAGAATAAGACAAAAAAATTAACTACAAAAAAAAAAGATAAAATATTAACTTTTGTAATGACCGATTGGTGCAGGAAGTCACCAATCTATATGACACAACTTTTTCAATCAAATAAAAAAGTGTCATTTGGCATTTTATAATTAAAAATTAGTATGATAATAGATAATAAAAAAAGAAAAAGTATGTAAGTTGTAGTGAGTTATATTGATAAAGTATAAGAGTTGATAAAGTATAAGAGTAGTAGAATTTAAATAAATTATAGTACTAGATTGTAAATGTGGAAGAAAAAGAAATATTTTTTTATTAAAAAATTGAATTGTTAAGGTCATTCACAGATATAGTCTAAGAAGCCAGACTTTAAACAACGCCACACAATAGGGTTAGAAGAATATTAAATTCACATAGAGCTTCTCAAAGCCCATTCCAAAAATCCACCCCATAAATGACTACCCAACAAATTAAATAGATATAAAAAAGGTGAGTACAAAATAATTTGGGATAGGAAATAAAAAAGGCTTAAAGTCTAACCATTTCAAACGATCCCCCCATAAATGGCTCGACTAAAAATACTGAGCACTAGAATGGTCAGTGGTCACCACTTAAGTGTCAATAATTTTTTGATTTTGAATTAATACATAGTCAAGTGAATTGAAAAAGATTCCACAAAGTGAAATAAAGCTTTGAATTAAGGGCACGTTTGTTCGACGAAAAAGTAATGTTAGATGATAATGTTATTCATAGAAAAATAATTATGTGGACAATGAATCGTACTCCATAGATTCTGTGTCTTGTGTTTGCAAATACTTAAAACAACGGTTAGAATCATGAATTTATATCATTAAATAAATATATAACTAATTAATACATGTAAGAATTAAATTGTAATAAGCATGCATACAAAAATTATCCAATCAATTTTTTAGTTACAACAATGTACATTATTAAGGTTAATTAAATAATTCAATATTCTAAAATTAATTTCAAATTTTCATATATTATATTAAATTAATAATAATATACAAAATAAAGTGTGATTCATAACTCTAAAAATTATTAAGATTTGATTATAATAATAATAATAATAATAATAATAATAATAATAATAATAATAAATTAATATTAATATTAATGTACAACATAAAGTATGATTCATAGTTCTCAATAGCACATCCCAAATAGTTCTCAATAGTTCTCAATAGCACATCCCAAATAGGTCCCAAATAGCACATCCCAAATAGTTCTCAATAGTTCTCATAAAGTATGATTCATAGTTCTCAATAGCACATCCCAAATAGTTACTAAGAGCAAAAATTCTCAATCTCGATCAATAACAATTTTTCCATCAAGTTCTTCTCTTATAAAACCCCAAAAAGGCTATGAAATTTTTTCAAACAATATGCAATATTTCATTAAGTTCTTATCTCATAAGACCACTCATAGAGGGCTATAGACTATTTCGAATTAATGAGTGGAAACCATCAAATTCGTCCAAAACGGACCACCAAAACAAGGGTATGGTTGAAAAATGATATTTAATAATCAAACATGAGAAATAACAACTTAGTTTGACTTGTTGGGTGTGTACACTGCAAATCTTTCACAACGAAGGTTGCAATCTCATCTTCTTGAATGTTTCTAACACCAATTCTCGTTTAAATATTTTGTTAATGCATACGCTATATTTCTTTCATAACTTACAAAGTCCAAGAAAATTACACAATCTTTCAACATTTCCATTATACACACTATAATTTGCAACTTTTTTTTTTTTTTTTGATCGGGCAAAGTCATGTTAGATGTTAGTAGTTAGTTCCCCCATCCACTCCAAGAACCACCTTATCTCTCCATTCACCAAATTCACCTTATATCTCCAATCTCCAATTCGCTCCCAAGAGGGATCGAACCCAAGTCACTTCACTATAATTTGCAACTACATGATTGTTTGTAAATCACAACGAATATATATAGGAGCTGAAGACTTCCCTTACATTGGAAGCTCAGCCAAGAGATTCTTAAACCATTATACTTCTTTCCTCAAAAATAAAAAACATTATACTTCTCAATATGCCAACTCAAGAACAATAAATTTTCATTTCATAGTGGAGTTAGCTATACAAGTTTGTTTAGCAAATTCTTAAGAAATTGCTCCACTTTCTAAAGTAACCACAAACTCACTCGTATAACTCACTTCATCATTATCACACACTCAATTTGCATCACAAAAATCTTCTAACACAATAGGAAGTTTGTTAAAGTGCAAACTCTAATTAATAGTGCATTTTAAATATTCATTAAGCAATAAAGTGCAGTCCAATGTTCATTACTAGGATTGTGTTTATAACGGATCAAACAGCTTACAACATAGGCAATATCAGGTTGAGTGTAGTTCATTATATACATAACACTTCCTATGATGTGATTGACTACGTGAAAAGTCATTTTCAGTCTTTATCACTTTAACACCGAGAATGACATCAGTCTCATCAAGATACTCCCTCCGTCCGCCAAAATTATGTAAAATTGTTAGGGCACGAGATTTAATAAAATTGGTGATGATTTTGATGTAGTGGAGAAATGGTCCCACCATTTTATGAGATGTGTGGTTGAGATTGAATTTTGAGTGGGTTTTTTGTAAATAAAGAGTGTTAGTAAGGATAAAATATTAAAGAGGATGGTGAGACCATTGCCATAAAAGGAAAGTGACATAATCTTGGCGGACGCCAAATATAGTAATTTTTACATAATCTTGGCAGACGGAGAGAGTATTTCATATCAAGTTTAGAACACAAAAATCATTGTATTTTTTATATCACGATGATATTTGTGCCAAATATAAGCATGTAATCAATATATAAATAGATAACCACATAATCTAAACCATGCATCTTAGTATATAAGCAAGAATCATAGCTGTTCATAATAAATTCATCATAAATGACCGCGTTATGAAATTTATCATACCATTGTATATGGGCTTGTTTAAGATCATATAAGGACTTTTTTCAATTTGCACACTTTATTCTTTTGTCCAGCCACGGCACAAACTTTCGGCTGTTAAATATATCCACTCGTTGTAATAACATGTTATTAATCTAACCTAAAGCTACTAAAGCTTTAATAGTGGATATTTTTACAACAAGAGAACAAGTCACTACTAGAAAAATGCGCGTACATAACACATCATACATAACAGTTTTTTTTTTTTTTTTTTTTTAAATCGTTATGTAAGAGCGCATTTTTCATAATAGATAACGATTCTGCAAAATTTCGTTATGCATGTAGTGTTATCAATATGCATAGATAACAATATGAAGTCATACATTATGTAATATATTAGTTATATATATATATATATATATATATATATATATATAGGGGACCGCTCCAATGAGACCTCCTAATTTTAGTGAGATCTAGGGCACGATCTGATGCGTTTATTTTATCAATCTTATGGCTGATATTGTATCTGGATGGTGGTTTTTTTCGCAGGGTTCGAATCCTGGAGGGAGCAAAATATTTTAAATTTTGTTATTCATCAGTATATATGTCTTATTCATTACCAATTTTTTTAATTTTTTTTTCATCAGTATATACATCTTAGACGAGTGCCCTAATTTTTTTTTCATTAGTATATACATCTTAGACGAGTGCCCTCCAGGGTTCGAATCCTGGAGGGATGCATTTGATTTGATGCATTCGTTGTTAAAACTAATGCATCCACTATAAAAATTAATGCATTCGTTGTTAAAATTAATGCACTAAAAAAAATAAAAAAAATTGCTCCATTCAGGATTCGAACCCAGGATCTGCATTCATCCAATAAGATGATGCATCCACTGTAAATCTTGATGATCGAATGGCTGAAAATGGTTCTCCGTTCTTCTTTTACTTAGTGGTTCTTTCTTGAACCTGTCCCTATATATATCTATATATATAGAGAGAGAGAGAATGGATCCGTGGAGAATGGCAAATATTTTGAGAATATAGAATTATTTTGATCCATCCGATTAATCATATCTAACGGTTTAAATTAATACGTATTTTATTTGTATTTTAATGTTAAAAGCTAGTGACGTAAATGTTTTTGTGGTAACCGTAATTGTGATATTAAATCAGTTTCATATATATCTCTAAATTTTCAGAACTTTTTTTTTCTTTCTGAGAATAAATTTTCGGAACTGATATAGTGGATATCTATTAATTATTCTATATCTTTGTTTTTTTTTTTTCATTTTTTTAGTAATTATATGTTCGCAGCTTTTTGAGTCAATTTGTCAAAAGTTTTAAATTATTTCTTGTATCATATGTGTATTTATTTTATCATTTTTTTTGTGTATGTATTCATTAATGTATGTGACGCAGATATGTATATATGTTAGAATTAAATAATATTTCTATTACAAATAAGTCAGAATTATTTTTGAACAATCTCATATATATATATATATATATGCAGAACTTTACACATTAAAATATGCATGATGTTGCCACAATGCAATGCATTTTTACCTGCAAAGTTATGCATTAAATAAATTCAAATTAAACAAATTTTGAAAAAAAAAATATTTAAAATTTTTTATTTCTATTTTATCCCTGTGTGTATTTTGCTTTGAAAGGTCTTAGAAGTCCTTTGCCACGTGTCGCATTCTTAATATATTACACATACAAAATATGTGGTCCATATTTGTATTAACGAAATCCAATCATATATACATATACTCCCTCCGTCCCACGAATCTTGACACGTTTTCCTTTTTGGGCCGTCCCACGAGTCTTGACACGTTTCCTTTTTGGGTAATAATTATTACATTCCCTCTCCTACTTTATCACCTTTATTATATTATCTCTCCTACTTTATCACTTTTATTACCTTCTCTCTTCTACTTTATCAATTTTATAATTTATTAATTACACACTTAAAACACTAATCTACAACTCCTTAATTCCCGTGCCAAACCCAAACGTGTCAAGACTCGCGGGACGGAGGGAGTATAAAGCCAAAAATCCTAAAAATTCTGGGCTGAAATGCTTATAAAATCCGTTTGGTCCATCTGAGCGGATTTTTAAAGCCTGTTTTTTTGGGCCGAGCTAAATTTTGGCGAGTCAGACCCATTTTTCCAACTCTAACTAGACGTATATGGCAATAAAACTATTCCGAAGTTAACTTAAAATTTTTGAACATAATGTTTTACACGATTTTCCAAGTTGATTATTTAAGGTATTTTTTCTTCAATTTTCATGATTTATATTGTTAATTAATTTAAGTAAATCCAAAATTGAGTCACTAAAAGTGCTCTTAAATAAGAGATTTTGCGTTCGAATCATATGAACATGTGAATTCTATTCCATTTTATTTGGATATGGTTTAATTTGTGTTAGTTTGATTATTATGAAAATTATTAGATTTTTTTTGTAATATTCAATTAATTCATAATATGATATATACTTGTATTTACAAAAATTGACATAAGATTTGTAAAATTAAAAATATTTTGGTAGTAGAAAAATTAAAAAAATGTGACTAGTTATAATGACAATTAAATTCAATCAAACATTAAAATAAAAAATCATAACCTTTGCCTATATTTATTAAATATAGAAATCATATTTTTAAATGGTGACACATTTACACTTTCCCTCAAAAGAAGTAGCGAGGAGCTGAATAATAAGTGATGAGAAGCACGATCCCATCCGTTCATTTACATCTTCTTCGACTCCACCTCCACGCTTAGGTTAGGGTTTATCGGGGGATAGGATTTGAATCCGATGGCCAAACCAGCCCGCGGCCGCCCGGCGTCGCCGTCGGGATCAGATTCTCGCTCTTCCTCCCGCTCTCGTTCCCGTTCCCGTTCCATTTCCCGCTCCCGCTCCCGCTCGCGTTCCTACTCCGGCTCAGCCTCTCGCTCCACTTCCAGGTCGCGCTCCCGCTCTCGCTCTAAATCCTTATCCTCTTCCTCCTCTCCTTCTCGTAGCGGCAGCTCCCCTAGCCCTCCGCCACGGAAAAGGTTAATTCATCGGCTCATACTGCATTCCTTTTGTATCTTGGGCACTTGCTTTCTCTTCAGAGATTTCGCTGTTTGCTTTAATTTTTGTGTTGAAATGTCTTCATCTGTATAGACGCGTTTCTTCAGAAAGATTTCGTCCATAATCTAGAAGTTCTAAGCTACCTTGATTAAGTGTTGATTTAGATTTTGTTATGTAACAAATTTACGTCGGCTTATGCTCTAGCTTCCAATATAGATTTTTCTTGACTTCTTAATTTTCCTGAAATACTTTTGGTGCTACAAACCCATCAGTGCTGATCTGAATTGTAGCATACAAAGGTGGTGGGACAGCTCTATAACTCTTTTATGCTGGTATATGGTTGATTAATTAGTTAACATGTGTTCTTGCTATCTTCTTTTTCTCTTGAGCTGCATCTCCTGTACCATATATGTATCTTCAGCTGTGCTTTTTCATCAATTTGCTAAAACAAGAGGGTACAAGACAGCTATTTCGGTATCTGGTTGCGCAACATATTTGTGGCCTTACTTGTTTTCATGTTTCTCGAACTACTCCCAATTGATAGTGTTTCTCTTCCAATTATGGTTTGCATAGTCCTGCTGATGGAGTTAAGCGAGGTCGCTCACCTCCACCACAAACTAAGAAATCTCCCCCACCTCCAAGGTGAGAGTAATTCTTCATTAAGTTAAATCGAAAGGTAGAATATTGTTTCCATTCCATTTCTGGATGAAGCCCAACTCTACAATTTTTTAGATTTTGCTCCTTTGTACTCTGCTTATTGTCAAACTTTTTGTCAATTAGCCTACTGTAAAATATTTTGCACTCATACATTTTTTTGTTATGTGAGTTAATGTTACCTTAACTTATAATTATTTATGAACTGTAAATCAGATCATGAAATGAACCTGCTAGCAGCCTAAATCTATTTAATAGAAAATTGTGCCTCAAAATCAGGTTAAGACTAATTTTAGTGGTCTCTGTGATTGATGTGCCATCTTCTGGTTTTTCTGGATAATGGAAGACAACCTTTTTGATAATTGAGATTCGAAATGCCTCTGATTTGTTTTTTTTTTTTCACGTTCTGAATTCTGATAGTTGTAAGTCAGATGGTCGATTCTGTAACTATGTAAGCGTGATCCGTTTTTCTTCATTTGGCAGAAAATTCTGCTGGTCTACTTTCAATTTTGGTTATGCTGCTTTATGCTTCATGCTTTGGTCAATTTCTTTGGTTCTTATATCTCAGGATATGCATAGTGCTTTTCCTATTCTTATATATGTTCTGTCTCCAGGAAAGCTTCACCTGCTCCTGAATCTCTTGTGCTGCATGTGGACCAGCTTAGTAGGAATGTTAATGAAAACCACTTGAAAGAAATATTCGGTATATTTACAGCACTTATTGTAACATTTAGTCACTTGTTATGTTTATTTTGTTATAAATTCATAGATTAGATTAGGATGCATTATATGCTAGTTATACTGGGAGCTGTTCAATAAATTGAATGTATGTCGATATTGTCCAATAATTTTCTTATTCGGTTCATAAGTCTGGGTTTTTGTTGCTTTGTCTGTTTCCTTTTAAAGGTAATTTTGGTGAAGTGGTGAATGTACGGCTTGCAATGGATCATGTTGTAAGTTTTATGCTCCATTTTTTTGTATTGCTCTCGGATCAGCGATACTTGCTTCAATTTTGATTTTGTCATTTCCTATCCACAGGTTAACCTTCCCAAAGGATTTGCATATGTTGAGTTCAGATTAGGGCAGATGCTGAAAAGGCTCAGTTATATATGGATGGTGTATGATTCTGTTATTTTTCCTAATCAAAGATTGTTCTGCTTCATTTATTGTGCAATCAATTTCTATCTGCCCGTGTATTTTCAGGCTCAAATTGATGGTAAAGTTGTTCGGGCGAAGTTCACATTACCTGAAAGAAAGAAGGTTGCTTCTCCTCCCAAAGCTGTTGCCACCACGTCAAGGAGAGATGCCTCTAAAGCAGAGGACACTACTGCAGATGGTGGAGATGGGGGAAAACGTCCAAGAGATGGTAGGATCTCATTCTGAAAGAGCTGCTGAGTTGTTTCATGCATTTTTTTTTTTTTGTATGTAGTTGTTTAAGCAGGAAAAATCTTCATGATATTATCAGTTTCTCCTCGTCGAAAGCAACTATCTCCACTTCGAAGGAGATCTCCTGGACCACGAAGAGGATCTCCTAGACGAGAGCAAGATTCTCCACCCCTACCTCGTCGTAGAGCTGATTCTCCTTACCGGCGAGGTGACTCCCCTCCGATCAGGAGAAGGCCTCCTTTATCTCCTGGCAGAGGCCGTTCACCTTCTCCTCCAAGACGCTTCCGGTCACCGCCAAGGTTTTAGCTCTTTTTTTCCTCCCAAATATCCCTGACTTTTTCTCTTATTTTCTTCTGGATGGAGGGGTTTGGGTTAGGGGCAGCTTCTGATGATTTGTTATTGACAGGTCATCTCCAAGAAGAATACGCGGTAGTCCTGTTCGTCGGCGTTCCCCTCCTCCACCTAGGCGACGGTATGCTAAACGAAAAGATTGCCTTCTCATTGCTCCTAGCATAATTCCTTTACTTCCTTGTTATTCTCTTTCATTTTCTGCTGTTCTCTGGTGTTATAAGGATGATATCTGCTTCTATTGTTCCACTTCTTTTTTATTGGCTACACCCAGGTTTAAGTCTACTGAAATTGGAGGCACTTTTTTGTGATCAAATGGTGTTTTTGTAATGGGTGAACTTATATTTATTCATCTTATTTTGTTGGCCTCCTAGATTGTACAGGATGTAGAATGTTATTAATAATTGCATAGCCTAAAAAGATGTTAGCTTGTATTCTTGAAGGCTTCCAAACCAGAATTGCAGCCATTCAACAAATAATGTTGGAAATCTACTGATTATTGTCCTCCTTGGTTTTGTTAATTCAGTTAAGTGATCATTTGAAGGGATTACAAGTCTTACTAGTTGCTACCATTGCGTAAAATATGTACTTCTATTCCTTGGAACCATAATTGCGACTTATCTTGAATATTAAAATCTCGACTAACACCATGTAAATAGCTTGTAAAGTTAGTTTTCAGAAAAATTTCTGGAATATAGGTGAGCTGTATGATTTGACATAAATATCTTGATTGAATGAGATATAGAGCGGTATATGATTTACCAACTACATAGCATTTCATATAGTAGCTCTCAAGGGCTGTTGCCTGCAACTGGCAAAAGAAGCTCCTTTTCTCAGCAGCTGCTTCTTTCACATCTGCATTTTGTATCACAGTAATATTCTTTTATATGCCGACTTGTTATACCTGGGAGAAAGTAAGGCTTGATGGTAATCTATGTGAGTATCTCATCTCTGGTAAAATGGTGCATCCGTGCCTTAGACTTCTAAGGGGTAAAATAAAGCTACATTACAGGGACTCTTGAGTTCTGTAAAGAGTCTGGTTGAATGGTTATATATTTCTTTTTGGTTGACTTTTGCAGTTTCTTTTTGTCATGTAATATATGTTGGTTCTACTAAGAATAATGCTTTGGGTATATTGCGAGGAGCTATTAGGTAACAGTAGATTCTTATGACATAATTCACCATCCTAATGAATTGAACAACTGTGAACCTGTGTAGCAGAATGCTTCAGACTAATGAGTTTTAAGAATCTTGTCCATGGATTACATTTTCTCTCATTGACGTAGTGGTCTGTTTACTATTATCATAATAATTGGTTGTTCTCATACCCATCATTTATGCTTTAGTTCACCAAGACGTCTTCGAAGTCCTCCAAGAAGGTCTCCTATTGGTCGCAGACGTAGTCGCTCTCCTATTAGGAGGCCAGCTCGTTCGCCATCACGATCACCCTCTCCTAGAAGGTGACATTTGAACTGTTCATTAGTTCTGGTTGAATACTACATTATCTTCATGACTATTTCATTGTTTTTATTCTTCTTTCTCTTGCTGTTTGTTTGCCATCCATGGGCAAGTTTCTCAGAGAATAATGAGAAAATCTTTCCATCTGTGCAGAGGTCGAGTGCCGCCTTCTAGACGTGGGAGGTCTTATTCTTCGTCGCCTAGTCCGCGCAGGGTTTGTATCCCTTGATATTAAGTATTCTGAGCAGTAGGTTCCTTTAGATCAGCTCAGCTAATGGTTGTATATCTTGTGATGATGCAGGGACCTCGTAGGGTATCACGGAGCCGTAGCCCTCGAAGGTAACCTATCAAATGTATTTTGTGAATTATATGTTGATTTAACTCAGAAATTTCATATGATTATATTATTATATTGTGTCCGTGTCAGGCCTATTAGAGGGAGGAATAACAGCAGCAGCAGCACCAGCAGTTCTCCTCCGCCTAAGCCATAAATCATGATGAGTTGGCTTTCAGCAGTGCTCTATGCTTTTGGGCTGCGACTAAACTTTTGTAATCACTAGTTTGCTGTAAACAAAGTTTGTACCTGGCTGCTGATTCTTCAATTAGAAATTTTCTTAACCGCGAATTATGCCTGTACTCCGATGCAGAATCTATGTTGAGAAATTATTTACAGTTAACAATTCGGACATGTGGAAGCTTTGATAATTTTCTCGATTGAGATATTATCGTGACAAGTGTTTGGGAATATATGCAGCAGCTCTTCTTGCTGATACAGTAGTTGCATTTTGCAGTAAAAATAACAAGCTATACAAATGCAGACTTCATTTCAATTGATTGGTGAAGCACAATGCACATTGCATGGATAACCTAATTTCATTTTGTTTCGATCAATTACAACAAAACGACGTGACATTTCAGATGATAGGAAAACGTATGCATGCCACAACCTCTCGATATTGGAACCCAATATCGTTGGCATTTCAATTGCGGAAAGGTTGCTGGTCCTCGAAAGGTAACTCAATAGGTGTTGCATTGGCATAGAACTCTTCCAAGTTGTAATGATCCCTTTGTGGAGGAAGAAAAATATGTACAACTACATCACCTGGAATAAGTAGTATACATAGTAATATGCAAATTAGCAATATGAAAAATATTCAAACCCCATATAGCCCCCTGCTGCACAATGTAGCCTCTGTTGGAACAGTTGCTAAAATATTTTCATACAATGATGGCAGATCATATACATGGCTGAACTTCTACAGAAGGGGGTGCATATATAAAAACGTAATGTTGAACATAAATGCCAGTCCCCATATAGTTGAGCATAAAAAAGCATATTCAAGATATTAGCACTTTTAATGCCCTGCTTTGCATGAACTTTGTGTTTCGCCTATACTAGACTAAGTGAGTTTAGTTATTTGTTCTGAAAAACACATGCTGCAAAACCATTTCTTTCTCTTTCTTTTTTCTTTTTCTTGATAAAATCTATGGTGTAACCCAAACAAACTTACCGAAGTCCAACAATGTCCAAGAGTTGGGTTTGAAATCCCCAGTTGCGGTTCTTCCATATTTTGATTCAGCTAAATGTCTGATTCTAGACCTAATAAAAAATAAACCATTCTTTAGGAAATATGACATCTAATAAGCAATGAAGTAACTGAATTGTCAAGCGTGAGCAAGATTAGATGCCAAAGTAACTGCCTTACCCAATTGCATCAACCTGAGGTCGAGAAAATGCAGTGGCAATGATGAAAAACCGAGTCCAATAAACCAGAGGTTTCACAAAAAGAAGCTTTATATCTGCTGCCTTTACATCACTAGCAACCTTGGCCAGTGCTACGGCAACTGCATCAACCAGAAGAAACTGTCAGTTAATTTGTTAATTCTAGCTTGAGAGAAGCCACAATATAGTCCTTAATCTATGCATTTATTGGGATCAAGATACAGAAAAAAAATGCAAGTTACAGATGTGGAATATGTGTGAAGGAACCTAAGCACCATTAGGTGAATCCATGTACATCCCTCTTCTTCAAAGGACTGTAAAAACAAAAATGGGTATGTCATGAAACCATTTGGATTGGCACAACTAAAGAGACACGATAATTGCTAGGTTTGATAGATAATCAAGTTGAATGCCAATTTGATGTGGTATGCTGCTAGCAAAATGAACTCTTTGAGCTTCTGCATGTTTTTTAAAAAGCTCTCAATGCACACACACAAACACAATAAATACTTCTCCCTCCGTCCCACGAAACATGAGTCATGTTCTTTTTTAGGCCGTCCCACGAAACTTGTTACGTTTCCTTATATGCAAAAGTTTTTCCCTTTATTCACATTTTCACTTTTTCACCTATCACACTTAACACACTAAATACTAGTACTTTCTTAAATTCCGTGCCCAAAAGAAGTGACTCATGTTTCTCGGGAGGGAGGGAGTATGCTCCTAACAAATATGCAGTCGCCATACTTATGGTGCACGTAGACGGATAAGTCAGGGAACTCACACGTCAAGCTTTCAGCATCATCATCAACCTCCTCTCTAACAGCCTTTTGGTCGTTTCTTTTGAAGACCACCTTTCCATACTTCTCGAATAAGTCGTCATACATATCGTCAGTATCTTCACTCACATTCTGCAAGGAATATCAGCAGCCTATCAACGGCTAATGCAACCTCATAAAGAGATAAAAATGCATATATTCAAGAAGTTTACGATACCACAAACCTAAGATCAAAAGGCAATAATATGATGTAAAAAGGGACCAAACTATGGAAGAAGACTTATACAAATTCATTGCTTACTTACCAGCAAGAGAACGCCATACTAATATTTATGAGAGAGAGAGAGAGAATAAGCGAGACAAGTTCCTGTTACTATCATCCTTAAAAGATGCCAACCCGATTCAAATTATCATGTATACTGAGCTAACACATAGAAGTCGAATTCAGTAGTTTTGGAGACTAACTTGCCTCATTCATTCTACGAAACGAAGGCCCATACACACACACGCGAAAGGTTATTGATTCTTCTGGAAAAAACTAAGCTGCTTGTTTACAAAATAACAAGTTAATTGAAAAATCTAAGCTGATTGTTTACAAAAGTTAATTCCAAATATGTCTGATCAGGAATTGAGCTACTTTTTGAATTAGAAGACCTCACAAATAAAGATTAAATTAGAAGCAAT
The DNA here is from genome assembly GCF_028751815.1 of Salvia miltiorrhiza. Lineage (NCBI taxonomy): Eukaryota > Viridiplantae > Streptophyta > Magnoliopsida > Lamiales > Lamiaceae > Salvia > Salvia miltiorrhiza. The sequence continues at coordinate 12,103,360 of NC_080391.1, forward strand.
GGAAGTCAAAGAAAATGTCACGTTCACGCAATACATAAACCATGTTCCTCCGATTATCTCAAAAAATAATACATATAAACTTTCAGCCAAGATGCAGCGAAACTGAATGAGCCACGAAATCTTACCGAGCCGACGGCCAAGGGTGGCAGAAAATGCTCCTGAGCGCTACTCATCCGTAAATATTGGAAACCGGTTCCATTAGATATAGAAAGCTTTTTGTGACTCCGAAAAAGCTCAGACTTTCGCCGGAAATGGCCGCCGGGAGTGGAGGATTTGGTGCAAGAAGGAAGAATGGGATGGTGAAGGATTATCATTTCCACAAAATTATAACATTAATTGTTGAAAGTGCGCCGACGAAAATTTACCAGAATTTGAGAAGCGGAGAGATTTTTTGTTGGGAATAATCAAAAATGTTTTGGTGCGGTGAGAAGTGAGATAGAATCACCTACAACAAAATCTCATCCTAAGTGAGATACGTTAATGGGTTGGGCCTTTCTTTTCTTGACCAAATAATTTATAAGCCTATTTGAGTTGCGTCTATTGCTACACCTTTTACGTTACGTGTTTGGGAGTCTCATTTTGTTATTTTGTGATTTTGAAATCATAATACAGTATTTATATTTTTAATGAAGGGCTAAAGGCGTCTCCAAGGGGACACCAAGCGGTGCAACCTCTTGTGTGTGAACAGTGAGGTCCCGAGTTCAAACCTCACTGCTCCCCCTCCCAACTCCCCCAAATAAAAAAAATAAAAATAAAAAATGAAGGGCTAAAGGCTAAAAATATTATTATGCTTTATTCAATTTAAACACATCGTTCCAATAATAATGTTACCATCATATTTCACTAAAAATAGCTAATTCAAAAAATTGTGATTATGAAAGAGAATTTAGAAGCTTGTTGAGGATGGTATTACCATAAAATGGGCACAAATACTAGTAAACAAACCCAATAAGCCACTCAGAAGTGGCACATGGAGGTGATTGAATATTCGTTGTCGGCTGACGTGACACTTGAATAACTGAAGAGATAAAACTATCATTTGACTGACGTGACACTTGAATAACTGAAGAGATAAAACTATCATTTGACATCAAGAGGAAGAAATCTAAAATAATAGAAATGTACATCTGTATTTAGAGTTGAAATTACTAAAGTACCCCTTCGTTGTAATAGTCTACAAATAGTGCATGAATCACCATTGTAACACACCTTCAATACTTAGCAAAAACTCTGCCAAAATCAATACAAGTTCGAGATTTAAGCTATCTATTGCGGAATATACCGCTAGTTATTCATGATCATCACCCTATTCAAATATTTAAATATCTCTTGTGCTTTTGTCCTTAACAAATAAGATTATAATATTCTGTCACTAAAGAATACCAGAAAGACTTAGTTTCAGTTATAATCTATGTTTCAGCTGTCAGTTTTTGAGTTAAAGACAAGACCGGTTCGTCGGAACTGCGTTCACCAAAGTCAAATTAGAAAAGGGACGTGCTTGACTATTTGGTGACTCGAAAATATAAGCAGATAATTACATTTAAAATAATATATCAATGGAGACCATGAGAGGCCATGCATAACTATCTAAAATACACTTGGCGAGCCCGAGTTAAGTGTTATATATGATGAGGATGTAATTATAGGTCTCCTTTTTATAATGAAAGGCCAAATAAGATACATGAAATCTATCTAAGGCCTAATTATACAAGTCCATGCACTTCTAGAAATAAATTGTTTCATTAGCATTCTTTTAACACTGTTGTATGTTTAAAACTACGCTTATCAGATATGGACCAACAAAGGATCTGAACTCGCCAGGACGAATTGAAAGAGTAGCAACAATAACTAACGATCAGTCGTGAAGAAGATAAAAGGTCAAACCTGGATAAAGAAGTCGAACCTAAAGAAAGAAGGTCAAATTTAAAGAAGATACGAAGACACCGAGCATATTTGAAGGTTGATCAGATTTGACCACTATTGTTAGATCTAAAAGACAAGAATAAGTGTAGTTGGAATTATTTATACTAGCTTTTGGGCCAATGGGCCTTCAATATCATGTTTAGATGATAGCCTATAAATAGAAGTAAATATTTAAATGTTGAGGAATTCACTTCATTCATTCAAAAAGAAATACAAAACAAGAAACTTCTTTCTTTATCTACAAGCTATTATACTTTCTATTATATTCTTAGCTCGATTGTAAACCACCTTCATCATAATACAAAGTATGCGTTGACATAAAAATAGTAATTATCTTGAAACATAATCAGTGTTTGCAGCAAAATGAAATTTTAATATATGTGTTTATAAAGTGTGCTACGCGGCGAACAAATCAAACTAAATACCTCAACATGATTCTCCTACCTTTCCCCTTCCCAACTCATTCAATCACCACCGTGAGACTGATACCACCGTCGATTGACGTGTTTATTTTTCAGCCTACCTTACTAATAAATTATGATCTGCCCCTATTCATCTCCAATCACGACTCAAACTGCACATTTATAAATAGGGTAAATATCATGAAAACCCTTGAAGTACACCCGTTTTATCAAAAATACCTTGAAACTTTCAAAATGTTCTCTAAACCCTCAAACTATCAGATTTTTATCAAATATATCTTGCATCTATTTTTTGGTCACCAAAAACGTGATTTGGCTCATCGGATGCCACAATGTAATTTATATTCTATCTTTTTAAATGCAATGGCAAAAACGACGTCGTTTCATACCATATCATTTAAAAAAATATACTCTGAAATTTAAAATTTACTTCTATCATGTTTGAAATTCACGCTAATAACCTAGAATTAGGGATAAACATGACAGATTATGGTACGAAACGAAGTCGTTTTTGTCATGTCATTTTAAAAAATAGAATATAAATTACATTGTGGCATTCGGTGAGCCACATCACATTTCTGGTGACCGGAAAATAGATGCAGGATATATTTGATAAAAACTTAATAGTTTGAGGGTTTAAATAACATTTCGAAAGTTTCATAGTATTTTTGATAAAGTGAGTATAGTTCAGGGATTTTCATGATATTTACCCTTATAAATATATATAATTAAGTACAAAAGTACTTAACGAACATTTGCCAAAAACTATACACACATGCTTATCATTTTATTATAAAGCCATTAATGTTGTAAGATACGAGGGCTTCATTTAAGAGCTCATATTGCACATATATTTTTATATCATTAACAATCATATCACAATTCATGCTGAAAGTGAGGTGTCCTAATAAATGCAATTCTTTGTGAGAACACTGTGTGTATAAAATTATTACACCCATAATAAAATTTACTACACTATAAAAAATAAAAATTTTGCTTCCTCCAAAATTTGAACACATATATTGTATTCATCAATAAGATGATACATCCATCATAAATATAGACATATATGAGGAGGTTCAAATGTGGACCCTAATTTAAAATGAGAACAAAGAACAATTGTCAGCTCTTTAATTCATGAAGATCTAAGGTGGATACATCTTATCAATAGCTTAATGCAGTTGTACATGTTCTCATGAACACCCTTTTTAAAATACAAACTACGAACCCATAAATTTTATGTGGAATATGTATCAATCCGCTATGAAAATATATGAATTTAGAAATTGAAAATTTTATTTTCTATGGAATTTGAATCCAAGATCATGAATTCATCCAATAAAATAATAAATTCACCGTAAATCTTTATAATTCTTAGGGTCGAAAATGACCGCTAATTTATATTTTAAAATAAATTTTTATTCTGTCCATCCTCTTTATATATATATATAATAGAGAGAAAAACGTGATGATGGGAAAAAAGTCGATTTTTTTATTTATTAACCATAACTAATAATTGTGCTAAAAAACCAATAACTAATAATTAATTAAAAATGGATAGTATGGAAATATTATCAACATAACGTATTTCAAATCGGTAATCGTGATTGGGTTGGTGCCCCAAACTTTGCAGTAACAACGATTTCTTATTGAAGGGATTTTGTCCTTGCTGCATTTCACAATTCAGAGTTTTCCTCCTTTTTAATTTTAGTAAAAGTTGGTCTCTCTTCTTTTTTTTTCTTTTTCTTCTTTTTTTGGTTTTCAAATGATACGGATGGAAATGTATGTGGTTCGATTTTGTCTGTTGAATTAAGTTTCTAAAATATTTTGGAATGTATATAATTTTATTTTTTGAAGAAGTGGATTGCATTATAATATAAGCTTTAGAGTTTGAGGTGTATCAAATTAAATAATAAAACAGAAAAACTATATAAAAAGTAATTTAAAAATTTAGGGCAGAAATAAATTCATTAGGCCTATCCCACTTCAGATAGGCCCATCCTAGCCCACTTCAGATAGGCCCATCCGAATTAAAAATGGAGAAAAACCCTAGGACATTTTCCCCAAACTCATATATAATCGAAATCGCACTCAAAACCCTAATTTCCCGATCGGCCTCTCACCTCCACACTCACAGACGCTCCAACAATGGTGAAATTCTTGAAGGCAAACAAGGCGGTCGTCCTCCTCCAAGGGCGGTACGCCGGCCAGAAGGCTACCATCGTGAAGAACTTCGACGATGGAACTCGCGATCGCCCCTACGGTCACTGCCTCGTCGCCGGCATCGCCAAGTACCCGAGCAAGGTCATCCGCAAGGATTCGGCCAAGAAGCAGGCGAAGAAGTCGCGCGTGAAGGCGTTTATGAAGCTGGTGAATTACAATCACATCATGCCCACGCGCTACACGCTCGACGTGGATCTCAAGGACGTCGTCTCCGTGGACGCGCTCGTCTCACGAGACAAGAAGGTGTCCGCCTGCAAGGAGGTCAAGAGCAGGTTCGAGGAGAGGTTCAAGACCGGGAAGAACCGTTGGTTTTTCTCGAAACTCAGGTTTTGAAGCGGTCATACAGCCTTTCGTTTCCAATTTTTTACGGTTTTTATGTAGTTTTGATTAATGAAGTTGTTTGTTTATGACACTGAAATTTTCATATGACTATGATTTGAATTTTATATGGAATCTCAAGTTTACATATGCATCCGATTTTTGATTGGTTTTGTGTATTATAAATTGATTGCGGATTTTGTTTAGTGTATTCCTTGATCAGATCATATAATGCCAATGGCTCTTGTTTTTAGCAGCCTTCTCATTAATTCCAAAAGCAAACCCCTTTTCGTGTTGATTGAATGGAGTTTTCAACACAATTTGTTCTCTCTAATTTGGGGGACCTTTAGTATATATGGGACAACTTATGATGTTCATTTTTATCTAATGTGTCTGCATTGAGCACTCGTTTTGTTTCCTTTCTTGAACAGCTAATTGCAGTCGTATGGTTATTTCTTTGTCATCACATTTTTCAATTATTCTACTATTTTAGTTTATCCCAATAACTTGATCAATATTTTTTTGTGGTTATCTCAATTAAGTTCATTAATTTTTTGTATTGAATTAATTAGAAAAGATCTTACTTACTGTATTTACTTTACTTTATTAAACACCAACTTCTTAAATTCTATGCGAAAAAGAAATTGATCAATTTAGGAAGAATTACCATCAGTAAAAAGGTAATACGCAAAGTATCCCAATATTTTTTTCCAGTGTGAAACTAGGCATTTGGAGGCGGCTTTATTGTAATAGTAATACATTTCACATGCATCAATTCTGTTTCATATTATCCCGTAGTGATAATCTATTGGGACAAAAAAGGATAATCAGCAAAATACAATTAAACAAAAGACATACAAAAGGAGGAATACACCCATCTTTTATGAGGTGAAGGCGAATTGCAATTTGCCTCTGATGACATTTCTACAAATGCTTCTTTTAAGCTGCGGTTTGCTTTCGTCCACCTATTTCACCTGCACAATATTGGTTCCATTTTGATGTCCACCACCTACCAAATAGGTTTAACATCAACTAGCAAGATTTCTCTTGGGACGAGGATTCAACTTCATTACCATTACCATCCATTCTCCGTGAAGACAACAGTGATGATACTACACCCAATCATCTGGACTGATCACGCTCTTGAGAAAGCCGCACTGATGCAGCCCGGACCATCTCAACAAGATTGCTGTCTAAACCATCAAGCTCGCCAGAATTGCGCAGACGATGATATGACGGTGCCATGTGGTCTGCGGCAACTTGAGCCAATCTCCACTGGGAGAAATTAGCAGCAGTTTGAATTACTTTAGTAGACAAGTACCCAGATGAATCTAAGCAAGAGATAACAACTTTGTAACATTCTTCATTAAGGTCCTCAATGAACCAAAATTCAGCAAGCCAACACAGCTCTATGTATGTCCGGACTTCTCCAAGTTTGATCTCAGGATCCAAACTATCCCATAGACAGTCAAAAGTTGGCACAGGCAAATGCTCAGAGTAGAACCAACTGACCAGTTTATTGAGAGAGTCCCAACTCCCAGGAACCTTGACTACTTGCAAATGGCTGCCACGACAATCACAAAAATAATACATTAAACATTCAGGATTTGCAGCTAACACATGATCTTCTTGGGCGAAATACTTCTCAGACATAAAATTTGTTAGTGCTGTCAGGCAGTGTATAAGAGAAGGTCTAAGGTAAGTGTTTTTCTATTCAGGGCTTTCCACCTTCAGAATTCCTGAAGGAAAGCCCCAGAATGCTAATTATAACATCTCCAACTCGTGGTGAGAACATTACATTCTACTCAAGAGCACAAACAAAGTCACCATTGGAATTAAATAAAAAAAACCGGAAGGGCATCGTCTCATTTGATGATCCATAAAAAGTGTAAGAATATCATATGCATTCTCAGTCACACAGTCTATTCAACAAAACTGCAAATACATTTGATACAATTTAAACAACAAATAGTAAAACTAATAGGTTGGAACCGAACAATATCTCAGACTTGAAAGTCTATTAAAAATTCAACACACAGCTCACAATAACACAACCTTTGAAAATTCATAGAAGATTTGATATATCAGATTCAGTTATTATTAGTAAAAAACTTATGCCCATAAAATAAATTTCTGAATTCTGAGTACCTTTCTTTCATCCCTGATTGAAATAATGCCCGCAAATAATCACAACTTGACTCCACTATAACTTTGTGAACATGTAGATGTGGAACCAAAGAGGAGCAACTATTGCACTTCCAATTTACAAGCTGTATTGTGCTGCTGGCTTCAAATATGAGATCCCTGAATCCATGAAAAAAAAAAAAAAAATAGCGTTACACAAATAATTTTGTGGAACAAATAACAGCAAAAATAAAGCTCCCCATCCAACTCCCCCCTCAATAGAGAATAGCCCTTCTCCAGTTGTGCACAATGTAAGATACTATGATATACCCATGTCCTGCAATTGCAAGTCAGTGTTCCTAGGACTTGAAGTTATATTTTTCAACCTCTTCTTATTAGACCAGTGTCCATGCCCCATGGCCATATATAATTAGAAAAAAACACACACACACACACAAAATTAAGATGGTGTATGCACAACAAACAGAGCAAGAATTCACTTATCAATAGCAAACTTGAAAACATAAGCATTTGCCTGAAAAAAATAAAAGGTTTGCCTGAAAAAATAGTCAAACAACTATTCCATGACCTTCTGTACAAGGTCTCATGACCTTCTGAAACATGGCCCAATAGTCAAACAACTATACATACAAATGCCTATGGTTATCAATTGGGAAATGGTACTTACGAAAGATATTGTCCGCCTGGCCTAAGAGCAGGACTCAGATCAAAACTTGGTATAGGGACACCCCATTTCGGGTTTCTTTTAGAAAGCATTTGCACCAAAGGTTCCAGTTTACAATGCCTGGAAAAAACTTTCAGCTTTCTGATAAGGCCTTCTTCTGCTTGTAAATAACCTGAGTAAACATACTCCAGCAACTTCAACAATGATTGCTGATCCACGTGAGCTGATAGATGGACTGCCTTTGTGATGTTTCTCTCAATATCCAATTCTATGCTTCCTCCATTAGATGGCTTCTCCTTAGGAACTGCTGCCCCAGGAGGTAGTAATGATGGACATCTTACAGTGAGAATTACTTCATGAACATGGACAGATTCCTCGTTAACAAGAACTAGATTTCGATCAGAATGATCTCTCACCCCTAGGGATTTCCCAATTCTCTTCCCCAAAATACTTGGGAAACCATACAGTCCAAAATAGCTAAGCACATATGCAGCATACCATCTTGAACCATGAGCATTGTGGTTTCTGCATACATCTTCCAATTCCTGAATCAACTTGGCTTTTGAAAAGTCTACCTGGCTGTCAGGGGGATGGACTTTTATATCAGTAAAATGATGTAACAACTCAGCAAGGATCCACAAGCTAAAAAGCAAAAGCATATCTTCCCCTTCCCAATCTTCTACGCCGGAAACACAACAGCTTCTCTCACTGAATGGATCACGCAAATGAGATACCAGAGCAGCTCTTTTAACACGAACAGGATTGTTCAACCACCATAGTGTGAAGGCCAGAACAGTTTTCATCCCTTGGAATTTAATTATGCGTTCCCGATATGTAGGTAGACTGCAATAACTTGCCAAACTAATCAAGCTGACCACAATCTCAAGGTTTCCTGGAAGGCCAAACATGCTTCCAGTCAATCCAGCATTTAAAATGTTCAGTAAGTATTCAACATAATCCTTGTCATCCAGCTTAAGTATTTCATGTAGTATGGACCTGGCCGAGGATGCAATATATTTGCAAGGAGAATAAACCATCATAAGAACTGCCCTACTAGCTGATTCACACTCGCTCATATATGTGAGACCATATTGAGAAACTTGACGTAATGTCCGAACTGAGTTTGCGAAGGACAAGCTGCCAAAGAGATAGACAAGAAAGGGAAAGGAACAAGAAATAGAATTAGCACCGCATGTTAAATCAACACAATCAACTATAATAACAAGAACTAGCACCAAAATTACAGGGAATATCAGGAAAAAACCCACAACTACAAGACTAATTGGAGAAGAAAAAGAAAATATTCCAACCTGAGCTACAAAAGCACTCTCTTGCGGATAGATGTATTACCATGCACATATTATGAGGACATTAAGTTGGAGTTCATTCCCTTGCACCTTATGATTGATATTTCCTGCACAATTAGCTGCAAGTCCTCCAAGAATATCCCATACATATGGTCTATAGGAAAGTAGAAAATTTGCTTCATGACTCTCCTGCACAACAATTATCAGATCATTCAAGGAGGACTCACGCTGCATTTTGTGAACTTTGGGATAATCTTCCAGAAGAAGATCAAGGAGGACTCTATCTACACCAGCTTCCCAAAAGTGCATGTGGTGATCACCGACCCAGAAAGTTATTGAAGCCAAACGACAAGCTTCCTCAACAAAAGATGATTGGGTTTTAGCAGATTTTTCAGCAGTTGAACTCCGACTCTTCAATGCACTGATGATAGCTTTGACAAGGGACTCAGAGCATATCTTCAGCATTTTTGTAGATCCTCTCCTGCTGAGCTGATAAAATCCATGAAGCAGAATAATTCAGGCACAAAAAAGATCTACAACATCATCACAGGATAATGGTTAATATGAGAAAGGATACCGCTAAGCATCGAGCAAGTTTAAATGCCTCCGTGCGGACTGAATCAGTATTTGAACTATCCATACACCTAACAACCATTTCTAGAAAATGCTCTCCCTTTTTGAGAAGCTTCTCCGCACCATTTACACACAGAGCTGACAAGCACAAGAAATAGAAATAGTTGCACTATCAAAAAGTTACATTTACAAGACCTGCTTCAAACAATAGGAAACATATAACAGATAGTGTGATACCTAAAGAAGAATATAATTGCAGCACAGCAACTATTACTGAGTTTTCAGACTGTATGATAGCATCCAAGATGTCTAAGAACTCAGAATCATTCCACACAGAGTATCTAAAGGATGAGCACTTCCACAATATTTTACTCAAAACAAATGACATCTCTTGAAAGTACTCAATTGGTTTTCCCTCTATATAGAACTGCTTGATATTTTGGATAATACAACTAACTGCATTTGCTTCCTTCAGAAGATGCCACGCTTCTCTCTCTTGTCTAGAACTTAACTTGGATAGAATGACATTCGTGGATGCGGCACATGACATTGCAACTTGCCATTGTTGGCATGATAATAAATCTGCTAAAGGATAGAGTAGATCCAGGACATGAATATGCAGTATTGAACTAGGCAAAAAATTAACCAGCTTTACAGTAACAGTAGAAGCCAGCCTCAGTATTGATTGACTTTTGAACTCCAATATGCTCTTGATTGCTCTGACTATATCAACCACCGAATCCTGGAACAAAATGAGTTAATTGGGGCTAATAAAAGTGAAACGTGTATGAATCAAGAATATGTGATTCATATTGCTTGTTAAGATCTCTTAGAATATATGTACCTTGACAAGCGGGTATTGCAATGTTTCGCTAGAGATACACTCGAGGAACGCATCAATTGAACGAAGCACTTGTCTTTGTATCTCAATGTCTGAACAATTCCATTTCTCTTTCCTCTCCCAGCTTCTGCAATCACAAGGTGCAGTATAACATGATGTTACATATTAAAGAGACTACATTAGCTAACAAGAAAAATAAGTTTTTGAAAATCTAATACTCTGGTAACTCTGAATGGGAAGAAGTATCTACCAATACAATACCTGAGAAATTAAAGTGAACTAAAAATAGCAGTTAAAACCAGTCACTTTAGCTTCCATCTAAACCAAGCCATGTTTGATAGAGAAAGTGATCATTTTAGTTTTGGTAAATATCACTTTTTGTCCCATCGTTTTAGCGTTTTAACGAAATGTCCCACCATAAAGATAAGTGCAAAAGATACCCAACGTATCAAAGTTTGGTTGTTTGTATCTCGCAAAAAAAAAAAAAAAATGGTGCCTGATTTTTTACGTGTACCTTCAGATCTCCATCCTGGCAAGCCAACGTGGCCATTTTAATCTACATGGCATTACTTTTCGACTTTATATATATATTTAAAAAAAAAGTCCACCTAATACTAACTCCAAAAACGATGTCTTTTGTCCATCAGCACTTAGCCAAAATTTCTCCAACAGCGCTGCCTCCTTCTCCGGCGACTGCCTCCAAATCTTTAAGAAGTTCTTCAATGTCCCAATAACCTGAGAATCCAAGCATCTTTGAGCTGTTTAACGTTTCATTCTATGCATCTACGTAGGCGGATACGAGCTCGAAGAATGTATTCATCATGATTCCATGGTTTCACGACAAAGACTCCATATTCTCGTATAAGAAATTGTGAATACCTGTGCCGAAGAACTTCGGTTTGATGAAAAGAGGCTCAACGTTTTCTCTCTTGATCTTGATCCATGGGAAATAAGTACGGTTGAGCATGCCGCCGCTGCCACCATTTTTTCTCTCTTTGGCATGACAGCATCGATTGAAGGTGTAGGTTAGAGAGAGAGAACATGTCGATTGCGAAGAAGACGTATCACCGGATACCGTATCCGTTGGCCGAATCGAGGGTCTAGGACAAGAAGTTGTCAATGATGAATGATGATGAGGGAGACAGTAGGGATGAGAGATTCGAGGATTTGGTCGAAGTGGGGCTGCATGAGCTTGGTGGCGGCGGAGGAGGGGACCCATAGAGAAATGTCGGGAAGTTTGTCGGTGGTCTCGACACCGGGAGGGATGCCGGGGATGTTTGGAGGGAAGGAGGATGAGCTCTTTGAGTTCAACGAAACAAATAAAATTAGAGAACTGACTCATTTTAGCATGGCTCTGGCCATGAATGGTTTGGCTAATGCTACTTCAGATATATGCTTGGAGAAGCTTAAGTAAGAACAGCAGTGAAATATTGAAATGACTGTCTAGCAATTGACTGCTAGTAATTAGGTGGCAGAGTGCAATGCCTCAGATGAAATATATATATATATACATGTATTGATAAGAAACAGAAGGGAAAAAGAATTATTAATGATAAAATGAGTACAGGGGGATGAGGAATCTCATACTGATTAACATAAGCTAGGAACTGATGAGCCATTTATAGTGAATTATGCATCATAACTTGCCCAAGGAGAGGCACCATGAGTTTGTTGATATTCGTACCTAATCGAAACAGAGGTTATACATTCGCTACTGAGGTGCACACACCACGTCCCTAATGCAAAGAATCTCCCTAAACCATCAAGTGGAAGGAACAATCAACGATACTAACTACCCCATGCTTCATTAACATTAGCAGCCTTACTGGATACTTGATATTCCTCTAGCATAAAGTGCGCAGTTGATCTAGGTATTGACAGGCAATTGGTATGTAAGGACGTATATATAACTCTCAAATGAGTTGAAAGAGTTACTTCCTCATGCATTAATCTCCAGCTACAACCAAATAGATGAAGCCTAGAGTATAAAACAGTAAACTCCCTGTGAGCTCACTATCCTAGATGTTTGCGCTAGGCTAGAGCAGCGCATACAGCTACTTGTATCAGGAGGTTCATATGGCCAAAGAATGCATAACAAGACACCTCAATTCAGATAGACTAAACTAATTTACATACAAAAAGTGTCCTTGGAAAAACAAAAGGTGTGAATTCGAAGGATACCCGAGGTTGAGGGCGTGGTAAAGGCGTTGGTGGAGGGTGAGGACGTGGCCGCTTATGCCGCGGTTGTGGTCGTGCTTCGCGGACGATCGCATGATTATACTCGACGGCTGTCGCCGCTCCTGGTTGAATCGGGAAAATCGTTCGGACCTACTCCAGTGGATAAGACAAATTTATTGTAGAAAGCGCACGACTGAAACCGCCATTGAAGAGGAGTTGAGAGTTTATACGTCTTCTACGACCCAACCCAACTCTTTTTCTAGCTAAATAGTCCAACCACCGAGGGCGTTGGTGTTTCGTTTTAATTTTAACATCTATCAGGTTTAACAAATAGATTACAGCTGAGAGAGAAAACATCAATGGCTATATTAGTCAATTTGATGGGTAAAATTGGAAATTAAATTTTGTAAATAAATTCAATTAAAAAGGCTAAAATTGAAAATTGCATAATCCATTCAATAAATAACCAAATATATAAGGCAAATACTTGGGCATAGGGTGCGATTGGGTTGACATGTTATTGCATTTGTTTATAATAATTGTTACTTTTAATAAGCATAAGATATATATTTGTTCGCACAAATGTATACTTACGTTAATATAAGTAGTTAACATCAATATTGTGAAGAAATGTAATGTTTCAAAAAATTGCCTTTCTTTATAATAATAATTACTCCCTCCGTCCCAATAAAAGTGGCCACATTTCCTTTTTGGGTGTCCCATTAAAAGTGGCTACTTTCTAAAAATGGCAAAAGTTTACTTTAATTAAGTCAACAATTACTCACTAATTTGGTCAACAATTGTAGGCCACTTTCTAAAAATGTCAAAATTACTCACTAATTTGGTCAACAATTGTAGGCCACTTTCTAAAAATTACTCACTAATTTTGGTGGGTCACACTCAATTAAAACATAACAATCCCCTTCTTAATCTCCGTGCCCAAAAAAAAGTGGCCACTTTTATTGGGACGGAGGGAGTATTTTTTATTATAACAATAATTACTTTTTATTGCAATAATATTTACAATAAATATAATATTTTTTAAAAGATTACATTTCTCCATATCAACTAGTATTACTTTTATTCTTAACCATTTGGTGAAGTAATTATTGTCGTAATAAAAAAATAATTATTGTTACAATGAAATGTAATGTTTCTAAATTATTACATTTGTTCACAAAAATTGTTACTTTTATTCTGTTCACGATAATTGTTACTTTTATTCATGAGAATTTGTACTTTTAGTTATTTTATCAAATAATTAGCATAGTCAGAAAAAGTAATTATTGATATGTATAATGTTTTATATTGAACGAAGGTAAATACTTATATTAACATAAGTATACATTTGTGCGATCAAATATATATGTTATGCTTATTAAAAGTAAATATTCATGTTAGGGTTCAAGATTTAGGGGGGTGTATTCGTTGTGGATTTCCACAGACTTTAAAAAGTCCATGGAATTCACATAGATTCCAGACGACTTTCAAAGAATTCGTGGTTGGATTTTACCCCGATTTTCACTGATTTTCGAAGACTTTATGGGATAATTTTGGAATTGAATTCCATGAAACCAGCGCCCGCGGAGAACCAGCGCCCGCAGAGTCCCAGCACCCGCTGGAAACCCAGCGACCGCTGGGTTCCAGCGAGTACATGGAGAATCGTAGTCTGGATAGATGGCTTCATAGTAAAAACAGATCATACAACATCTCAGGTTCAGTCCACCATGTTGTCCTGGACTGGCCCAAGAGGCTGCAAATTGCAATAGGAGCTGCTCACGGAAGTGGAATTTTTTTTTTTTTTCAAAATTGTGTCATGTTTGGCTCCAGCAGCTATATTTTTTTTACAAATCTGTGGCCTTAACCCCTCGCATTCTGCTGAATGAGAAATGGGGTTTTACTTTCTTAATTAAAGATTTGATTTTTATTTATTCTTTTCGAATATAAAGTTCTTACTTGACTCTGAATAGACAACTAGAACAAAAGGGTTTACCAAGAACACGATTTGCTCTCTGCCCTTCTTGCTTGCACAGTTCCTGCAAAAATCTATGTGGGGTTTCCTTATTTTGCATGAAAATTGTGCCCAGTTCAAAAAAAATTAAAACTTGGTTTAGTTTTGCTTTAGACAAGTTGTGATTGTGTTGTTGCAAAGATGATTCCTTTGAAGTGGCCAATATATATCCAATCATATTAATATGGGACAAAGTTGTGGATATATATGATTGGCCAATATATATGTTGGCCATCATTTAAGGGAGACCCACCATGTTTACGAACAAAATGTATGGTCTTGAGTAATTTTCCAACGATTGAACTCAGCGATCGCTGTGGTCAAAGGCTGCCCATCAGTGAGACGACAAATGGAACCCAGCGATTGCTGAGTTCCAGCGCTCGCTGGCTTTTTGGCCGTGGGCGCTGGAACTCAGCGCTCGCTTAAAACTTCATGGATTTCAATTCTCGTGGTTCTTGGCCGGATTTCGTCGTATGTATTTTTTGGATGAAATCCATGAAAGTCATTCCGGATTTTAAGTCAATGGAATAACGAATACACCTAGATTTGTATGGATTTTAAAAAAGTCTTGAACGAATACACCCAGATTTATAAGGACTTTTAAAAGTTTTGAACGAATACACCCAGATTTCTGTAGACTTTTAAAAGTCTTGAATGAATACACCCAGACTTTTAAAATCCATAGAAATCCATCAAATTCCACAACGAATACACCCCCCTTAGTGTTCAAGGTTTAGTTTATAGGATTTAGGGTTTAGAAAATATAATACTTTATATTGTATGAAGTAAATACTTATATTTACATAAGTATGCATTTATGCTAACAAATGTATATTTTATACTTATTAAAAGTAACAATTATTATAAACAAATGTAATACGGGTCAACCTATGTGGACGTCTGCACCCAAGACCAACTGATTATATAATTATTTTGTGTGCGTGTGTTGGCCAAGCGGTAAGAGGTTAATGCTTAAGGCCAAAGGTCATGGGTTCGAGTCGGTGCGCCCTTTAAATTTCTTTATTTAATATTGTTAATTTATAAATATATATATATATATATATATATAATTATTTTGGAATTGACTTGAAAAATGTCCACTTAAATAGTAAAAATTAAAATCGTCCACTAAAATAAACAAATTTAAAAATTAATCACACTTACCATTTTATCCTTCATATAATTTTTTTAAAAAAAATTCACTAATTTTTTAGTTGTAAATTCGAAATTTTAAACTGTAATTCACAATCAATAATATTTGTAATGGTGAACTTAAGGTTTAAACCTCGAATTCACAACTAACACTAATTATTAACAATAAAATTATTCTTACAAACTTAAGTACGAATTTGCTCCAAATACTTGAAGAAATTGAAATAATTCATAATCCCATAGATAATGACATTTGAGTGTTTTAAATTGCTCAAAACTCCTTATAAAAGCCAAAATCCCAGCAGCGGATAGGTAAAAATCTCCCTGGTCAGCTACGGTTGTTGTATTAGCGCGTGACCTCCATGCTGTCCATTTTCGCTCATTCCATCCACCCAAGTCACCTCGGCTGACTAGGGCTCTTGCCCCCTTCTTACTTCTTGGTTAATTTTTCGTCTAATATCTTCGTCTTTTTTTTCAAAACTCTACACGTCTTGAGATGGATTTTAACCATTTTTAAACCATGAGTATTTGGATCACCAAATCGACAAACTAAGGCTAAATTAACAAAATGAAAGAAAATTTACGACAAATTTGCACAAACTCTGCAATAAACCTACAACTAGAATGGCCAGCAAAATGACTTAATTAACGACAAAAAAGGGAGGTGTTTTATTCGTCACTGCCACAAATATTTTACCATTAGATTCTCTCGCCAATATCATAGCAGTTGATGTTTGGGTTGAAACTAGAGTTCACTTTATATCGCCGAGTCGCGAATTTCGCCAGCACCGAACACCCGAGTGGAGCTCACATCCCACAGTTGTCTTGCTTGTTGATATACCTCCCAGATTGATGTTTCTGAACCTGTCTTAATTCCAGTAACATAAATAATATATATACACATACAGGGGATGACTAAAATAAAAACACTTCTTAAAATATAAAATATAAATAATTTTCAGCCCTTATATCATCAAGATCTACGGTTGATTCGTAACCTCGTTGGATGAATTCATGGTCCTGAGTTCGAATCCCAAAGGTATAAAAAAAATATTTTTCACAATTCATAACCCTGTTGGATGAATTCATACGTGTTCTACATAAAATTCATACATTGAAAAACGTTTTTATTTTTATTTTAAGAAGTGTTTTCACGGTAGCCATTCCATATATATATATATACAAATAAAAACCTAAGTTTACCATGACATGATAGCCCAAAGTTCATAATCGCATCCATCAAACTCCTTCCTAATCACAGAAGCAATATCCACAAGAGATAATATCGAGCACTTATATAAGATTTCATGGAATCTACTCACCTTCAAGATTCCCTTCACATAAGTGCAGAAAATAAGGCACTTCGATGGTGCCTCCTCGACCGCATTGAGTCACATAAATTATCGACCGAGACGTGGTGATCCTTGAGGTTTGCATTAGTTGGGATTACGTGTCTTAATGCGCGTCAGAAAAAAAGATTCTAACCTTCTGCAGGCGGTGATCCTTGAGGTTTGCAAATCTTGACTTTTTAATACTCCCTCTGTCCCATAAGAGTGTGCCCTTATTTTTATTTTGGGCGTTCCAAAAGAGTGTGCATTTGTCATTTTTTGACACTACCCTACCACTAACTTCTTATTTCATACTCTTATTTGATAATAAAGTGAATCATTTTTTCAACTCCCAATACACTCATCTAACATTTTATTAAAACTCATACCACCAAAAGTGATGCACACTCTTGTGGGACGGATGGAGTATTAGATATATGATTTTCAGCCCTTAAGTGTATAAAATATAAATGATTTTCAGCCCTTAGATCATCAAGATCTACGGTTGATTCGTAACCCTGTTGGATGAATTCGTGGTCCTGGGTTCGAATCCCAAAGGTAGCAAAAATTTATTTTTCACAATTCGTAACCATGTTGGATGAATTCGTAACCCTGTTGGATAAAATTCGTACATTAAAAAATGTTTATATTTATATTTTAAGAAGTGTTTTCACTGTAGCCCTCCCCTATATATATATATATATATATATATATATATATAGTATTTTATTATCTTGACCTTGGCAACATGTCACCATTGTTTTAATCTTGAGTCATCCATGCTACAGGCCCATTTACTAGTCAAGTGTTGCATGGGTTGGCTCATCATGCTGATCACATGATTTAGTTTTGAATTTTGGGTTTTTGATTTAATTTAAGTGACGCAAATTTAAATAAGACAATTCCTTAGATTAAAATTACATTAATTTAAATTAAGGAAATTTAAGATACATAAATTTAAATGACATAAATTTAAAATTGCATCAATTAAAAATATGAAAATCAATCCTCATTGGTGGTTCCCGTCATGCTGGAATTCCAGCCACCTGTTGCGCATGTATTTCTTGTTGCTTCAGTGTCATTCTCGATGTATCAATGAACAAAAATGTATTGTTCATTGCCTCACACTTGAGCCGATTTTTCTTCTTGTTAGTCTCGGCAATTGCGGCGAGATTTGCTCGCGTCTCGCCCATGAAGCTCAAGAACTTGGTTGAAGGCATGAGGATTCTGATCCTTTGCCCTTCGCCACCGCCTTCGCCTTCTTTACCACTGTATTCGCCGCATTGTTACCTATTAGCCGAGTAGAAGAAATATCTTTGCCCGAGGCCGACGTTGTGAAATCGCCGCTCTATGTTGTTTTTGCCCTCTTGGAGGAATGAATGTTGTTCTTGAGGTACAAGGACTTGAACTTTCTGTTATGTCGGAGAATTATCCACATATTCCACCACTTGAATGGAATGCTTCTTGATGTGTACAAAATTTGCGTCTTCTTTCGCATCATGTCGTCACTATGACCACTTGGCCACTTTGCATGCCTTCAATCCATGTTGCCTCCCAAAGTTTAACCTCAACACTAACACACCCCCAATGAGAATTCACCTATCGGATAGTGAACGACTCGAGCACCATGGTGTTTACCCTGTCCAACACCCTCCCTCTATAGGCATTGCCTTTTTGGTCGACACCACGGATGACGTTGTTCGTCTCCTCGATCTCAATACGGGCGATAAGATCGGTTTCTTTGAGCGTGTAACTATGGCGTCCCTTTTTTTCGTCTTCTTCCCCCCTGCCGCCGCCTTTTTACTGTTCTCCCTCCCCGCCACTAGCCACAGTTGTGGCTCTACCAAACCATGATATTCTTCTTTATTCTTGCCCAAGTTAACCGCCATGAGGTTCAATTGGTAATATGGTCCGAAAAGACTGCCACACCAATTTGAAGAAAATAAATCGAATTTGTTGGGATCAATTTGAGAAAAAAATTTGAGAGAGATCGAGAGAAAAATTATGAGAGAATAGATAAAATGAAAAGAAAATTTAGATTTTTTAATGTGAAAATTGTGCTAGATTAATAGGTATTTATGGAAGAAAATGAAAAAGAAAAATAGTCTAAAGAGCCGTTTACTACCATCGACAACATATTTTTAATATTTTCGACCGATGAGCTTTGACTCTCCTGGATAAGTTGGTGCTCGAGTCACCCTCTTTGCATCTACTAACACATTGGTTTGGCTCACTCGAGTCACCCGCATAAGTCAGTCGATGCATGTGCTTTTAGTAACTATACATATAAAATTCTTAGTCTATACATATAAAGTACAGTCATCATAGGCAAATATGTCACAAAATAAATACTTGGGATGGAAGAAATTTAATATAATTATAGAGTTTTTTTAGGTGGATTAATTACATAATGTTTTTTTAGAGGGGTTAATTAATTATATAAAGTTAAGCATAGATTTATTTATAATTTTGGAGGAAGACAAGCGGTAGAAAGGATTGAAAGGGGGGCTAGGGTTTATACATCAAAAGCCTAAACCCTCTTTCGTTCCCTCCATTACTAGAGAGAGAAAGTAGTAGTCGCGTGAGTAAAATGTTTACAGGCGGAAAGAGCTTCGTCTCTTCGCCGCCGGCGTTCTCAAATGACGCTAAGCGCCTCCTTGTTTGCACCGGCAACACCGTCTCCGTATTCAGCACCTCCACTGGTTTACAGGTTCCATTTTTTTATTTTGGATGCCTTTTTCACACACTGTAAAATCGAATTTCGATGGCTTTATTTAAATCTTTCTGTATTCCAGACTTGTGAGTTGGAAGGGCACGAGGCGCAAGTGACGTCGGTTATAGTCGTTCCGGCGTTTAACCCGGCGAGTAAAGTCTTGTGCTATTGCTGGACGGCGTCCCTCGATGGGAAGATCAAGTATTGGGACTTTGCCGCTCCAGAATTGATGAAGACTATTGACATTCGGTTCCCAATTCACTCTATGGTGATTTTATCTTGATTTTTGCCAGATTGATGTCTATTTTTACATTTTTGATTGTCTGAATGGAGGTGATTCTGAATGCTGTATTGTGCTTGTTATTGCCTTTTTGTTGAAGGTTTTGAGGAGAGAACATTTGCATAATTCTGAGTGGAGTGAGTTAGAAATTTTTACGTTGCTGACTGTGGCACTTATCTAGAATATCACTTGCTGTGCTGAATTTAAGTATTTCAGCCATAGTTCACCCTGTGATGTTTGTTCATCTGTTTTGGGTGCATCTGCAGATAGTTAGTTATGCACTGTCATTATATATGTCTATTATGAACCTAACATGCTGTTTGATTTCAGGTGATTCCAAGTTTATTAAGCCAGGAAACTGACAGCATTGGGAAGCTTCCTGATCTTTTTGCTTACATCTGTACTGAGGATGTGAAACAGGACGGACAACCAAATTCTTTAGGTGGACAGTTACGGAAATGTAACCTGACAAAGTCACGTTTAGTTGGCGGAGTTACTCTAGCTGAGGTGCTTTTTTAGTTGGGTTACTTTTGGTTGAATTTCTGGTACAATAGTTATGATATCATAAAGTAATAATTTGCACATAATTTGGCACCGAACCTTGCTGACCTTATGGGATATATAATCATGTTGAATTGGTTGAGTTCCCCATAGATGTCTAAAGAAGACTTTCTATTAGCCTTCTCCTGTCATATATAGTGTAGTGTTAGTAAAGTTGCTATAGTTTCACTTGATTTGTCAAACAAGGACAACATGTTCATAACTTAAAAGTCATATGATTGATTATTTTTTCTAGATTCATTTCCTGGTAGCTAGAAACATCAGAAATGGAAAAAACTTCTTATATGACTTGATGTGATTGTCTTTTTCTCTTTTTATCTATTTACTTATTAATTATTGTACATCAGAAGACATATACAGATATTCCAGACATACCTGGCACAAATACTAATAGAGCTAGAGTTTGTATTCATCAAAAATTTAAAATTCAAACCAAAAAGTGTATATTGGGTTTGTGGTTTCGTTTGACTTCCTATGTTCCTCAAAAAATGTTATGACATGCATTCATGATTCTTGAACTTCTGCATTGCCCTCATTAACTTTGAAACAACTTGAATTTTCAACAGACTCGGAAACCAGGTTATGTAACCATTAGTCCATCAGGGAAGTACATTGGAATGTATGAAAAGCGCAAGCTCCGTATATGGGAAATACCTGCAAAAGATTCCGAGCATCTTGGCTACAAGAAAATCAGATTACATCATACAAGATCAGTTACTGCCATGGCTTTTCATCCGAATGAGAGGGTGGTAGCAGCAGGCGATGTCACAGGAAGGATCTTAATATGGAGAGGTGTTGGGCGTGAAACATTCTCCAGTAGTAAGTTATCTAATGGCCGATTGAACACGGATGCAGAGGACAGGCCAGGAGTGAGGGATAATGATGATGCACATTCATGTACCACATGGCATTGGCATTCTGCACAAGTGAATGTGCTCTTCTTCTCTTCTGATGGTGCTTATTTGTACTCAGGTATTATATGTGACTATTACTGCCGATTTACCAGGTGTAAGCAAGTGCCTGCTATAATTGGTGATATTTACTGCTGAGCAATCTTTCTGTAGTTGTTTCTTGCATCTGGGTAATTTGAAAATACACATGTTTTTAAGGTTTTTCGTCTTCCCAGGTGGAAGAGAAGGAGTTTTGGTTGTTTGGCAGTTAGATACTGGAAAGAAAAAATTTCTTCCGAGGATCGGATCCCCACTTCTGTATTTCACCAATTCTCCGGACCCTACATTATCCTCCGTAAGAATTATAAGATACTTGGATTGTTCTTTCCCATAACTTCATACTGCTTCACTTGGATGAGTTCTGAATAGTAAATTTTCAGATATCATGCGCAGATAATCAAATTCAACTGCTTAGAATGCCTTCGATGGAGATACTGAGGTCCATTTCAGGGATCAAGGTTTGTTATTTAAAGTAAATGACCTTAGTAATTGATAAGGCTAGATATTCACCCTGATGCAACATTTAACATTTTTGTTTATCCAATCCAAAAAAAAAAAACACATGATATTACAAAGAAAAAGAGTATCCTCTCTCTTAGCAATAGCAGATATATCAGTTTGTTTACATATTTCAACAGGGATTGTTATGGACAGGAAATGGCAGGTTGCATGCTACCTGTATTCTGTAGTACACAGAATTGCTGCACGGCTCAGTTTGTCAATAAACTTTACATATTTTCCCCTTTATTTCAGCTTCCAAGTTCACATATGGATATGTATGAGGGATTTGGCTCGGTTGTTGTCTTCAATCCCACTGCTGGCTTGATTGCAGTACCTGCAGAGAACTACCGCGTCCAACTTTATAGTCTGTTTGATGATCGTGAAATTTCTGAGGTGAGTGTGACATGAGATATGCTGTTTGGCTGCATATATTAATCAATATTCCACCATTTCAAGTATCATATTTGCCTTCACTTACTATTAATTGGTGGAAGTTGTACATTGCTAAAAATCTATGGAATGTTTGGATTACTATCTTGCATTAATGTTTATTTTTTCATTTCATTTCTTAATTTAATGTCTTTCTTTCTCCATTTTTTGGAGGTTGGTCGAGAGCAACCGCATGTAGCTCCTTTTTGCATGACTTTGAATTGAGATTGGAGTGTTGGATTTGAGAGATCATATAGAGTTATTTTAATTTTCATCAAGGAATCTTATATTCCTATTCCTGGGTGTTGAAACTCATTTCAAAAAACTATTTGGTTCAATGGTTTTAAAATACTTTTAGAGTTCTTTACTTGTGTTGTCTTTTGAATGACTAGTTATTTTTCAGAAGGTTGTTCAGTCATCTCATCCTTGGGGAATGTGCTATCAAGAAATTATGTTCTAGTTTTTTCTAGGGAAGTATCATTTTGACTTCGTATGTTTGCAGGTGCAAATCTGTGAGAGAAACCATCAGCCTGGCGATGAAATTACGGTAAAGAAATTTTCTTTTTATTTATCCATTAAATGCACTTATGTTCCAGTAGGGAACATCGATCTTGACATTCATTGTAAGTATGCAGATACTTTTATAGGTTAGTTTTATTCTTCTAGAATGCTTGGCAGTCATTAGGTTGTCAAAGTTCTTTTCTTGTTGTGGTACATCAAGAGACATTTTTGAGTTCTATGTTCAAACTTACTGGGGTTGATCTCCTTTTCTTTTCATTTTTTACTATTGATCTGGGAATGTTCATTTCTGCCCAAGCCAGTCGGTACTTTTCATTTTTTAGCTTGTTAGATTTAATTTACTCCAAACTTTCTTAAAATCACCAACACATTGTTTCTGTAGATTGGAAATTTCTATCATTTATTTATGCTGCGTAACTGGCCATACTTTGTAGTGCTATTTTTTCATCTATTAAGATCCTAACTGTAAGCCTGTAACCTATATAAAACATATGCTCAATTCTTGGTTAGTTTTATTATGACATTTTGTTATTTTACTATGCATACTTCATTTTGGGCATAGCCTGTCTTGGGGAAATTGCAAGGCTGAAACATTCTTGATGTATTAAATTTATTCCACTTTCAATTTGGGCAGGTAAAAGTGAATTTGGTAGCTCTTTCTCGAGATGGTTCTACCATGAGCACTGTTGAAACCAGACTTCCTGAAGAAGGAATAGGCAGCCTTGTGACTCTTAAGTTCTGGTCATGTAATTCGCAGAAAAAACAATTTAGCTTGTCTACCGTCATATATGAACCCCACAGGTTTATTTTCTTGCTAATTGTTTAGAGTTGTGTGCTATTACTATTTACTATATGCAATTTCACTATTTAGGTTTTTCCAATTATGACAAGTCATGCTTATTTCTTTTCTGATGACTGACATTGATTATTATGTGGCATTCTCAAGCACCTAATGGTTTCGTGCTTCCTGCAATAATTGGAACAGGGATGCTGGGATCTCATGCATCGCTTTCCGACCAACTGGTCACATGGCTGTGAGTTCATCATATGGTGGAGATTTTAAGGTAGATAGACTAATTTGCGTGCTTTTCAGTTTTCACTTGCAAGTGGCTCTTAGTTATGAATTTCCCAATTTGCAGGTATGGGTCCATAGACATGAGTTTACCCCCAAAGATGAGACTGTTCAGAGGAGTAGCTGGACATGTCATGCCGTTGGATCATACAAGTATTGCCATTTGACATTTATCCAGGATTTCTTATGGCGAGAAGATCTTATGGATATCATGGATGCTTCATATTAACAAAAATTGTTTTTGGCAGGAAGAAACCTATGACCACTGCAGCATTTTCCAGTGATGGGTCTGTCCTGGCTGTTGCTGCAGACAAAGTTATTACCTTGTGGGATCCAGACAGGAATACTCTGCTAGCTGTAATTGGGGATACTCTAGAGGTCACTTTTTAACTGTGTCTAAAGCTAGTTTGCATACTTCTTGGATGTGCCCTTGTGACGCCTGCCTACTGCTAAATAGTTCTTTCCATGATCGACTATCTTTCTGTTCTTGCTATTATTGTGCGTTTAACAGTATTTTACTGATGAAATATTTGTGTATTTTAACCCTTACAGCTAAAATTATCTTTAATCGCTCCAGTGTTTTTAACTTACTTTTGGTGTGCATGATTTGTTTGTACTTACTATTGTTTATTGCTACAGCCAATTACAAATCTTACATTTGTTGGGAAGTCCGAGTATCTTGTATCTGCTTCACGAGGCTCGAATCCACAGTTGACTGTGTGGAGTATGTCGAAGCTGTGTACAGCTTGGTCCTATAGGCTTGACGTAGAGGGTAAGCGTGCTGTTTCCTTCAAGACAATGTCATTTTCTTCACGTTTGTTTGTTATCAAGTTTCTTGGGACTGACATCTGCAGTGTTGCCAAATTGATTTGTTTTGACTTATTCTCATGTCTTTTGTAATTTAGTATTCTGGTTTGACCTTTTAATTCACCAAGCTAATTATTGCTAGTGCATAGTGGTATGTTGAAATAGAATCATACTGTTACCTTCTTACGTGCAAGGTTTTTTGTCCAGTTCTTGTAGTAAACAGCCTTTGAACTGTATAAGATTTTTAATTTTTGGGATGATACTTGTCCTTTTCATCTCTAAGATTTTTCTTATCCTTTGCAGCAATCACTTGTTCAATGGACAATTCCACCTTTGCTGTTCTTGCTCTCTCTAAGCAAATTGGATCTGCGGATGCCTCATTGCAGTGTGGAGAGGGGGTGATTTTGCTGTTCAATGCAGAAAAAGCGGTTTCTTTGTCGGCGTGGTCTGTGAGCAAGGTGGGTCTTCTGTACTAGCTTGTTATTGTATTTGTACTATTTATTTCTGCTTTTATTTGTTACTCCTCTTCTGGCCTATTGGTTTATTGAATTTTGCATATCTAATTTATTTTGTAGTTTCTGTATGTTACTGCGTAATGCTTATAATAGCTGTTAACAGAGTTGCCACTGGACAGGATTCTTATCTAAAGAAATAGTTAGATTTTTAAGCTTCCTTTGTAGCTGCAATTTGTGAGGCCATTCAAATGCTCAGTGGGAATCATCAAATGGAGAGCAGAAACTTAAGAATCGGAGTTAGAGATCAGTATGAAAGAGACTTAGGTTGCGTTTCCTTTGAAGGATTTGAGGGTGGAATTAGGAGTCTATAGTTGCAAATCGCTCTCATTTTGAGATCCATTCCCTTTTCAATTCTCAATCCAACCACAACATATGGATGGACTGTTATTTTATGGAGGATGATTTTAGCCTTGGGAAGTTACTGGCAGTTTTATGTAACAAGACATTCACTGTAGCATTTTAACCATAGACTTATATATGATAATCTTATCTTGGAAATTAATATTTCAGGCTCAAGGAGGTCTTTCATTTGTCTATTCAAGCCCTGAATTGGAAGACGAAGTTTCCGGAACAAAAGCCACCAATGAAGTACTTGCTTACATTAATGGTGCTCATGAATACGTTCTCTTGAACCCACACAGTGAACAGGAGAGTAAACTTAGCATTTCTCGTCAACGAGTCTTCAGTAAGCTTGATGAAACAGGTGAGGATTTCTCTTGTTAAAGCATGCATACTGTTTTTACGAACAGATGTTGGTGTCATTTTAAAAGAGAATGACAGACTGTGTATCAGACTATTGAAAGTTATTCTTGTCCATGAAATCTGACTTCTCCTGGATTTTGTCATGCATGATGAATTTTTATGTCTACGGATTTATTGTCTGTGATCACTGTGGATTCATAATAATGAAGAATATTGATTTTCTTTGATCAGATACACATGGATATGCATCAGTGTATGGTGAGTTACCAGAATTCAGCTTGAAAATAGATCAGACGCCGTTCCCATCAATGCCGTCAGAAAAAACCTGGAAGAATATATTTAGTGGACCATCTCACAGTCTTCCTCCCCTGCCCAAGTTATGCTCAGACTTTCTAGAATCATTACTGGAGAGGAGGTCCGGTGTTGTGGAATAGGCCATTGACACATTGTTCATACTTAGCCTTTGATGTGGTTAAGTAGTAATCATGAGCTTGCGCGCCTTGCCTTCTATCACAGAATGGAAGCTCCTCCTTAGAGACAGCTCTGCTTACAAAATCACTCATTTTTTGGCGGGGAGAAGCATATCTGCTGCTGCATACCATTTTCACAGGATGTGGCGATGAAATTTTGGTGTATGATTTTGTTTGTATTAACAACACTGCCTCTGATACATATACTGTGGATTTACTGATTGGCCAAGTTGAGGTGTTAAAGTAGTTGTAGCGGCCAATTTATAGAGATTTAGAAAGTCGAATATGTACTGCTGATTATTTATAATCTGAAATGCCTAATGAGACCACATACACCATCATCGTTGAAGGGATCATTTATGAACAACACAGGGATTTGGCAGCTGCGCTCTTGAAGGAGTTGCATATCAGGCAAGTCATGAGCCGTAACACTCTCAAAAGACTCGCTATGCAATACGATCTCGATGGCCTTTCAACACATTGATTTGCTACATTACTCACAGATCAGAGTTCGAATAGGGATTAGAGTTTTAAGTTTTTTCTGGGATCTGATTTCATGTAATATCTTTCAAGATTATATACATTTCTAGAAAATGGAAATATTTGGTTAAATTATACTGTGATCTTCATTATCATTTATCAACATACTGACATTTTATCAAGACAACTTTGGGGCTTGGTGCAGTTTCTGTCTTTCTGCCACTACATTTAGTTACAATTTTTGCACCAAATTGCCATAGCTCAACAATTCGCACTATTTTAATCTAGTTTAAATTATTACAACAATAAATATTACTGAAAAACACAATCATCTAGACCATACATAATAATCTAATATTATAATTCTAAGTACATTAGCACATTTCAAAATACCTACTTTTGGGCATAGAACATTGGATTAGGCTCTCGCAAAAAGCCATCAAGATTCCAACATTTATCCATAGTCGGTGTTAGTTTAATTTAAGGCACAACTCCAACCAAATCAAACTTATGTGTTTAATACACCCTCCATCCCATCCCACTTATAATGGCACAATACAAGTGAACATAGAGACTACATATTAAATGTTTAAAGAGTCATTCAAAGACACTATTTTTTTAAAAATGCCATTTGACAAACTAAAAAGAAGTGTCATCATAACATGAGACAGAACGGATGCCTATTAAATAGCACAAATCATATCACCATTCTCTAATAACACCATAAAAAATCACAATCTTGTAGAACACAAAATGAATAATCTGAAATATTAATACCAAATTGAAGGACTTGTATCATTCATATAAAGTTGAGATAAGCAAGCGATAGTCCAAAACAAATAAACATTAAGCATAGACAAAACAAGTCTCATGTTTTTAAATAACACTAATTAAGAGGGTAAGAGTTTTATAAGATGAGAAATGAGTCAAGGAAGCCATTGTACACAAATTGCTTCCACAAAATCTCATTGCAAAGCATTTCCCTCATTCTCTACTTAGATCTCTGTCTCATCTTTCTGCGCTTCCTCTTCAACCTCCTCATTCTCTTCTTCTTCCACTGCAAACACCACAATAATCAATCTCAAATTCCAGTGACATTTAATCTCAAAACCTCAATTAAAATATTATCACAGTTGAAATGAAAGAAATAAAATTACCATGGATCATGTAAGACAATTTTAGGGTATATCAAAACTTATAATCTCTCCCATTAAAGCATATAATTATACATGTATATCCCTTTCCGTTCAAAAATCTAATCTGTGGTATTCAACGCTTTGAGGTCACTAACATAAAAAAGTAAAAAACAATGTAAGCAGAGATCCTTAACAGATTAACAGCTGGATGACATGACGCCTACATACTACGACTAGCATCAGAAATAGAATGAACATACAAACTAATAGCAGCAGTGTGATAATCGCGAAAGGAGATTTCGCATGATAACAGAATTAAAGTAGCTTAAATTTTTAAAAATAAATAAATTAAATAACAAATTCCAACGCCAGGAGGCTTACCTTGGCCCTCATGTCTGCTCACAGATTTAGTTGTTTCCCTCTCTCTTACTTGCTGGACTGTTGAAGAAATCTATCCGTATCGCGGCAGCTATAAGAGCAAAATAGTGTGGAATTACGAATTTATAAGGGGGTGATGGTGGCGATGGTGAAACTTAAAACCCTAATTTCAAGGATCCGAATTTGAGGACCCGGATACCATTTCTTATGTATTGGGCCGTAACCTATTTCACTTACTCGTAGGCCCAAATGCTAAATGTTTATTGAGGAATGAGCCGGTCCCTATGAGGCAGGCACCTCCTTTTTTTCATTTTCAATAAATTAATTACTAAATTTAATTACAGTTGATAAATTTTACTAGGTAATTAAGATCATTTTAATTGGTGATTAGTAAACGAAATCGAAGAGCATTAATAAATTTTAAATAAAATCCTAATTAAATCTTAGTCAATTATAATTAAGACTAATTATCACAAAGGATGAATTTCGTATAAGCCCAACTAATTAAATTATTCGGTCCCACAGAACAACTCGATCAGGCGGTATAAGTCAATTTCATATTAATAGGCCCACATTTGAGCCCAACACGGGACATGTAAATTTTTCAAGCTTACACCCTAGAGAGGCCGACTACCTAGTAAATAAAGCGGAGATGAATGTGAAGAAATCTTTTTCGAAAGATCGGAATTGCTTAGGTCCAAGCGCGCATTCACAGGCAACCATAACTGCCATATACCTATTGGTATAAATAAGTCTATTTAGGTCAAATAAGGTCATCATCACATTTATATTCATATCCACACTTTCACGTTCTCTATATTCATTGCAATCTCCACTTTTCTGCTTACTATCTATGCCTCCATGATCCACGTTCTCGCACTCTTATGCTCAAACATTCTCTATTTCTTCATAATAGAATCGTCCAACTAGCCGAACGATCTGATAAATCGACATATACTTTTTTTTTGATCAAACAAAGGATTCATTAAAAACGAAACAGCGGTACCAGGGGTACCTGAATTACACAGTTCGCATAATTAAGTTATCATCACTCCACAATGTGAAATCCATTTCCTTATCTAAGACACTGAAAATTCTATTCCAACACCAAGTTCTAGCTTTGATCTCCAAAATGAAATCTTTAACACCCCAATCTTTTCCTTCAAATTTCTTCTCGTTCCGCTTCTTCCATAAAATCCAGCTGGATCCCACCCAAATCATTTTAAGAAGATTTCTAACCTTCTTTTCTTTGCCGCAGTAAGTAAACATTTCCCAGTGCATACCTGTCGATGAAGGCCGTGCCAAGTTGATTCCTGTCCACTTCTGGATTCCATCCCAAATCTCTTGTGTTTTTGAACATGAGGTGAACAGATGGTTAGTAGACTCATCGGAGTCGTGACAGTGTGGACATTTTCGCTCCTCTTCTCCCAAGCTAATGTTCCTCTTTCGCAGGTTGTCACAAGTCGGTAGTCGGTTCCGGAGCAATCTCCAAACTGTGACCACAGCTTTATGCGGTGCAGGCGTCTTCCACACCGACGTCAAGGACTTCACATCAACATTCTGGCTTTGACATTCACTCCTTTTTGATTTGATAGCTGCATAAGCGGATTTAGTGGTGTATTTGCCATCCGGAGCCTCTGTCCATGTTCATCCATCTTTACTTGTTCATTTGGTTTATTTTTACTTGTCATCTCACGATTTATCTATTTTACTTCTTTCAACTTATTTTGCATGAATATCATACTGACTTGAGCATTACATGCCCTTTCATTGACCCCACTAGTGCTCCATGAAGAGTTGTATACTGAAAGCAAGACTTTATGCTTGTATACATTGATTCCTTTGTTCACTGTGATTCTTCTATCTGAAATATTGTTATTGCATAATCTTATTATAGTCCAATTTATCTCATACTATAGATTATATGGTGTGTTGTAGATCACAGAAGATCATATAATTGAAAAAAGTTGAGATATAAATTGAGTTCACAATCGAGGCAACTATGGACGAGTTGCTGGTTTAGATTGTAGCATAAATGGATAAATAGTTTGTCTTGGCTATTTATTTATGCTAGTACCTTCGTGTATTGAACAGGATCACAGTGAGATGAATTCTTATATTCTGACTAATTAAGAATCAAGATCTCGGCGACTTAAATAGTCTTAACCTTAGTTGGATTAATCGGTGTAAATAATATATTGACTATTGCTTTGATTTATCATGGGTGAGAGTTCTCTTGAAGCTCAATATACTCGATACTTTGGGTGATAGCAATTATTATTTGACATGCGATTATATTGCAATAAGGAATCGTGTCATGCTAATAACAGGATGATAATATCCTCTCGAGGAACTTAATAAGTTTATCGTATTAAACCCTGCAGGTGGAATTAGTTCCGATACGATAATAAGTTTAAGTGGTAGCACTCGAGATGTCGTTTATTAATAAACGACTAATTAATTAATTAATTGATCGTCAGAGAAATTAATTAATTAATGGATATTGGATATCTTAAACACGGGGATTAATTAAGTCTAATACTAGCCCCGACTCACCTAAAGAATAAAGAGGTAATTCAGTATTAATTTTCTAGTGGAATAAATTAATACTTGTGTCTCGATTTTATTCTGGGCTGAATAAGAAAATCGAGCACTGGGAGGCCAAACTTTATTCAAGCTAGTAGATCTCCGCTTGGCCCAATAAAGGTTCAACTCCTTAAGTGGGGCGTCCCCTCCTCTCTTAAGACTTTGGGCTTGGTTTGATTTAAT
The DNA here is from genome assembly GCF_028751815.1 of Salvia miltiorrhiza. Classification (NCBI taxonomy): domain Eukaryota; kingdom Viridiplantae; phylum Streptophyta; class Magnoliopsida; order Lamiales; family Lamiaceae; genus Salvia; species Salvia miltiorrhiza. The sequence goes on from NC_080391.1 coordinate 12,134,727, forward strand.
TATGTTTTGGGCTTATTATTTAGGTATGTCTAATACCTAGTATAAGTAATAAGACAACCCTAAATCTAATTAATTAATCACACACGTGAGAGTGAGGAGACGCCAACTTTGAGGGAGAGGGCTTGAAGCACGTTGCCACCCAACGTCGAGCTCTACCGTGGGAACAAGTTGGAAGATCAACACTGGAGTCTTTGATCGTCGAATTTGCAAGTAAGTTTCGAACCCTTGCAATAGGCACTTGTGATTTTTGTATGTACTTGTTTGGCATCCGGAATGGGTCACGGGCAAATGGATCATACGTCAAACTATGATTCCTACAATTGGTATAAGAGCCGTGGTTCCAGGATTTCGGCTCTGCCGGATAAATGAGTAGTAAAATCACTTGGGTTTTACGTTGATGTTTTCCTGTTCTGTCGTTTTGTCGTGGCTGCTCTTCCGTTTTATGTTCTGCCGTTTTGGCTGTTTTTACCACGAGAAAATCCGTGGTTAGTGTAGCTTTTTCCGCTGTATTCGTACTTTGCTGTTTTCTGTTTTGTACGGGTCGTGGTTTTGGCGGAGAAGGAATGGTGCTGATGTGTAGATGGCTGTAGTTAATTTGCGCCTTCTCCATCTGCTGAGGTTTGATCATGGTGAGGATATGGGATGAACGGAATCCGATTCACTGGAGTTCTAACTCCAGCGTCTATGGTGTTCAGATCTAACTCATCACTGGTCGGATCAGTGGGTGGATGAGGCGCGGTGACTATGGTGGCAAAGGCAGCATCCGCTTCGGCGTTGATGCTGCTGTGCAGCCTTGTTTCAACGAAACCCTAGGGTGTACTAGGGTTCAGGTATGTTGAAAGGGTGCTCTGAGGTTTGGGGGCATCGACTGAGGTGGTTGCTGAAACCCTAATCTAGGCAGAAACCCGAGAGCAAGATTGAGCTTCGCTGCTGGCGATTTCGCTGCTCTGGCGATTTCGCTGCTGGCGATTTCGCTGCTCTGGCGATTTCGCTGCTCTGGCAATTTTGCTGCTGGCGATTTCGCTGCTCTGGCGATAGAGCTCCGCTCTGGCCCTGGGCTTCTCTGCTCTGGCTTGGGCTGCTCTGCTCTGGCTTGGCTGCTCGGATCTACTGTCTATCTGAATCAAAGCGAGAGTTTATCGAAAGACGATGAGGATTGCCTAAAGACGAAGACTTTTGTAATAGATTAGTTTTTCCTTTGTAATAAAGTAGACAGGGACGAACAGGTTCCAATTTCTACGACAAGACGACACCTTTTACGTTTTTATTGTCGTAAGCATGTCGTGGATTTAATCACCGTTAAGGTGTTTTGAGCATGTTTTATTTGCTTATATGAATGTAAATGCGCATAGAATATCATGCTAGGTTCTATCACGTTTTTCACTAAGCACGTTTTAATTTCAAGCGAGCATATTTTATTACATGTGTTCTAGAAATGCATGCTTAGGTTTTCCGTGTCAACGTGATTTAACCTGTAAACCTTTTGAAGTAAACGACTAAGCGGATAATTCAATTTTTTTAAAATAAAATTGATATAGACCTCCACAGTTGGTTTAAGACAAAGTAAATTAATAATTGGTGTAAACGTCCACACGAACGTGGCTTGCACTCGTTATTAATTTGCAGCTTTTGTCGGTTAAACTTCTAAATTAAAAATATTTTAATCTTGTGAATAAGTGGGAGTTTTGCATGTAAACGTTCACACTATCGTGACTTGCATGTATTAATTTCTGCGTGCTATTCTGGAAAGGATTAAAATTAATTATTTTAATCTTGAGAATAGTGGGAGCTTCTCGTGTAAACGTTCACACGAACGTGGTTTGCACAGGTTAGTTTTTCATGGATTATTCTAGGAGGGGTTAAAATAAAAGATAGTCATAAAGTTGACTAAACTGTGGTCATAGCTTAGGCGTTTATTTCAAGTACAACTCCCCAACAGAGTCCCTTCTTGAAATTTTGGTGTATGATTTTGTTTGTATTAACAACACTGCCTCTGATACATATACTGTGGATTTACTGATTGGCCAAGTTGAGGTGTTAAAGTAGTTGTAGCGGCCAATTTATAGAGATTTAGAAAGTCGAATATGTACTGCTGATTATTTATAATCTGAAATGCCCTTTTATATATATATATGTATATTTGGTCGTTCTTCTTGCTTAGTTTCTTATTTAGTCGTGTCTTTGTGTTATTCAATTTCAGTGACCCCTAACCTAAGCATTATATTTTACACATTCTTCCTTAGAATTGGGTTAATTTGGTCAGTATTATTCAGTAAAACATTTGGTAGGTTACTGAATTAACCTAAAGATTCTTTAGATTTTCTTGTCATGATCAAATTTCACTAAATAAAATCGATCGTTATTTAACACGCACTCATCATTTAATATGTATGGTAGATTTGGTGCTGGCCCAGAATGGAAAAGATAGTGGAAGAGATAATGGGTAAATTTGAGGCCCAGCCCACAATAGGAATTAAGTTATGGATAACATTAGCATGAGCGATGAGGATTGAGGCGTTTCTCCCTCGTACAAATTTTCACCATTGAAGCCCGCCTTCCAATCATGCCACGACACAGAAAACTGCAAAGTTTCCCATATTAGTACTAGTTAATCAGAGTTGATATTCACTGCCATTCTCTATCCATGGCGATTCTCTTCCATTCATCCTCTCCAATCACGAATTCGCCGCTAGAACGTGCAGGCTTCCGCGCGCAGGCGCAGGTACCTAAATTTCAGCCTCTCTCCTCTAACAATGGTTTTTCCAAAGCTATATCTTCAGCTCAGACAGCCATACCTCCGAAGGACGGCGTTTTCACGCTGCCGAATTGGAGATCTGGCCGAACCGACGCGAGAACTAGAGAACTTAGGGTAAACGATGCTTTCCTATATTTGGAATACATGGTGGAGAAGGGGCACAAGCCTGATGTGTCTAACGCCACTCAGCTGTTGTATGATCTCTGCAAAACCAATAAAGTGAGGAAAGCTACCAAAGTTATGGAGATGATGGTGAAATCGGGCAGCATTCCAGACGCCTCTGCGTATACTTTTCTGGTGAATCATTTGTGTAGAAGGGGGAATGTAGGGCACGCAATGCAGCTAGTTGAAACAATGGAGGAGTACGGATACCCCACCAATACGGTGACGTATAATTCATTGGTGAGAGGGCTTTGTATGTGTGGGAATTTGAATAAGAGCCTGCAGTTTGTGGAGAGATTGATGCACAAGGGGCTGGTGCCGAATGCTTTCACGTATTCGATCTTGCTTGAGGCCGCGTACAAGGAGAGAGGCGTGGACGAGGCGACAGGGCTGTTGGATGACATAATTTCCAAGGGTGGGAACCCTAATTTGGTGAGCTACAACGTGTTGTTGACTGGTCTGTGCAAGGAAGATAGAGTTGAGGAGGCGATGAAGCTGTTTAGGGATTTGCCTTCTAAGGGGTTTAACCCTAATGTTGTGAGCTACAACATTTTATTGAGGAGCTTGTGCAACCAGGGGCGGTGGGAGGATGCGAATGAGCTTCTTGCTGAGATGGTTGGTGATGAGCGCGCCCCATCCATAGTCACGTACAATATTCTGATTGGCTCGCTTGCTCTCCATGGCCGGACTGATCAGGCGCTTGAGGTTTTGGATGATCTGTTCCGGGATGGTAGCTTCAGACCTAATGCTGCGAGCTACAATCCTATTCTCGAACGCCTGTGTAAGCAGAGGAACGTGGATGGTGTGGTTAAGTGTCTGGATGAGATGGTTTTCAGGAACTGCAGCCCCAACGAGGGCACATACAACGCGGTTGCTGTGCTCTGCTACGAGGGGATGGTGAAGGAGGCCTTCTCCATCCTCCAGAGTTTGAGGAACAAGCAAGACTCGTCAATCCATGACTTCTACAGGAATGTGGTCTCGGGTCTGTGCAGGAAGGGAAACACGTATCCAGCGTTTCAGCTGTTGTATGAGATGACGTCGTGTGGGTTTGCTCCCGACTCGTACACGTATTCATCACTGATAAGAGGGCTGTGTTTGGAGAGGATGCTGGGTGCTGCCATTGCTGTATTGAGGGTGATGGAAGAGAATGGGTATGAGCCGAGCGTGGACAATTACAACGCGCTGGTGCTGGGGCTGTGCAAATGCCAGAGAACGGACTTATCTCTGGAGGTGTTCGAGATGATGATCGACAAGGGGCAGATGCCTAATGAGACCACATACACCATCATCGTTGAAGGGATCATTTATGAACAACACAGGGATTTGGCAGCTGCGCTCTTGAAGGAGTTGCATATCAGGCAAGTCATGAGCCGTAACACTCTCAAAAGACTCGCTATGCAATACGATCTCGATGGCCTTTCAACACATTGATTTGCTACATTACTCACTCGAATAGGGATAAGAGTTTTAAGTTTTTTCTGGGATCTGATTTCATGTAATATACATTTCTAGAAAATGGAAATATTTGGTTAAATTATACTGTGCTCTTCATTATCATTTATCAACATACTGACATTTTATCAAGACAACTTTGGGGCTTGGTGCAGTTTCTGTCTTTCTGCCACTAAATTTAGTTACAATTTTTGCACCAAATTACCATGGCTCAACAAATTTCGCACTATTTTAATCTAGTTTAAATTATTACAACAATAAATATACTGAAAAACACAATCAACTAGACCATACATAATAATCTAATATTATAATTCTAAGTACATTAGCACATTTCAAAATACCTACTTTTGGGCATAGAACATTGGATTAGGCTCCCATCAAGATTCCAACATTTATCCATAGTCGGTCTTAATTTAATTTAAGGCACAACTCCAACCAAATCGAAATTATGTGTTTAATACTCCCTCCATCCCATCTATAATGGCACAATACAAGTGAGCACAAAAATTAAGAATTAGGTGTTAAAAGTATAAAATAGATAGAGACTACTTATTAAATGTTTAAAGAGTCAGTAAAAGACACTATTTTTTTAAAAATGCCATTTGACAAACTAAAAAAAAGTGTCATCATAACACGAGACAGAACGGATGGCTATTAAATAGCACAAATCATATCACCATTCTCTAATAACACCATAAAAAATCACAATCTTGTAGAACACATAAAATGAATAATCTGAAATATTAATACCAAATTGAAGGACTTGTATCATTCATATAAAGTTGAGATAAGCAAGCGATAGTCCAAAACAAATAAACATTAAGCATAGACAAAACAAGTCTCATGTTTTTAAATAACACTAATTAAGAGGGTAAGAGTTTTATAAGATGAGAAATGAGTCAAGGAAGCCATTGTACACAAATTGCTTCCACAAAATCTCATTGCAAAGCATTTCCCTCATTCTCTACTTAGATCTCTGTCTCATCTTTCTGCGCTTCCTCTTCAACCTCCTCATTCTCTTCTTCTTCCACTGCAAACACCACAATAATCAATCTCAAATTCCAGTGACAAAAAGTGTAATCAACAGACAATCAATTAAAATATTATCACAGTTGAAATGAAAGAAATAAAATTACCATGGATCATGTAAGACAATTTTAGGGTATATCAAAACTTATAATCTCTCCCATTAAAGCATATAATTATACATGTATATCCCTTTCCGTTCAAAAATCTAATCTGTGGTATTCAACGCTTTGAGGTCACTAACATAAAAAAGTAAAAAACAATGTAAGCGGAGATCCTTAACAGATTAACAGCTGGATGACTTGACGCCTACATACTACGACTAGCATCAGAAATAGAATGAACATACAAACTAATAGCAGCAGTGTGATAATCGCGAAAGGAGATTTCGCATGATAATAGAATTAAAGTAGCTTAAATTCTAAAAAATAAATAAATTAAATAACAAATTCCAACGCCAGGAGGCTTACCTTGGCCCTCATGTCTGCTCACAGATTTAGTTGTTTCCCTCTCTCTTACTTGCTGGACTGTTGAAGAAATCTATCCGTATCGCGGCAGCTATAGAGCAAAATAGCGTGGAATTACGAATTTATAAGGGGGTGATGGTGGCGATGGTGAAACTTAAAACCCTAATTTCAAGGATCCGAATTTGAGGACCCGGATACCATTTCTTATGTATTGGGCCGTAACCTATTTCACTTACTCGTAGGCCCAAATGCTAAATGTTTATTGAGGAATGAGCCGGTCACTATGAGGCAGGCACCTCCTTTTTTTCATTTTCAATAAATTAATTACTAAATTTAATTAGAGTTGATAAATTTTACTAGGTAATTAAGAACATTTTAATTGGTGATTAGTAAACGAAATTGAAGAGCATTAATAAATTTTAAATAAAATCCTAATTAAATCTTAGTCAATTAATTAAGACTAATTATCACAAAGGATGAATTTCGTATAAGCCCAACTAATTAAATTATTCGGTCCCACAGAACAACTCGATCATGCGGTATAAATCAATTTCATATTAATAAGCCCACATTTGAGCCCAACACGGGACGTGTAAATTTTTCAAGCTTACACCCTAGAGAGGCCGACTACCTAGTAAATAAAGCGGAGATGAAAGTGAAGAAATCTTTTTCGAAAGATCGGAATTGCTTAGGTCCAAGCGCGCATTCAGAGGCAACCATAAGTGCCATATACCTATTGGTATACATAAGTCTATTTAGGTCAAATAAGGTCATCATCACATTTATATTCATATCCACACTTTCACGTTCTCTATATTCCTTGCAATCTCCACTTTTCTGCTTACTATCTATGCCTCCATGATCCACGTTCTCGCACTCTTATGCTCAAACATTCTCTATTCCTTCATAATAGAATCGTCCAACTAGCCGAACGATCTGATAAATCGACATATACTACTTGTTCATTTGGTTTATTTTTACTTGTCATCTCACGATTTATCTATTTTACTTCTTTCAACTCGTTTTGCATGAATATCATACTGACTTGAGCATTACATGCCCTTTCATTGACCCCACTAGTGCTCCAAGGACGACTATAACATGTATGTAGTTTTTAGGTTTCTAGTGTCTGTCATTACTAAATTTTAATTAGTGTTAATTGTGCGAAATATCCATTGAGGATAGTGAAAATTAATAGTTGTCCACCCAATATTATTTCAATAAAATTTAGCTAATTTTAACTATTTCGAATGGAACTAGCCCTACCATTATTTCTTGTTCTTATGAAAAAATACGGGTTTTCTCTCTCTCTCTCTCTCTCTCTCTCTCTCTCTCTCTCTGAAACCTTAATTCCTCTCTTTATCTTTCGTCGTCTCCGATGTCACTCATAATCGTACCATGCATTCGTTCTTGCCAATGTGTTGGAAAGAATGGTACGAAATTGCATAATCGTACCATTCGTCCTAGGTGTTATTGTGCGAAATGTTGGCATGAATGACACGAATATTACATTTCACACCATTCGTCCTAATCTTTATCGCGCTAAGTGTTGGAACGAATGGTACGAATTGTCATATTTGAACCATTCGTCCCAGTCGCTATCGCAACATTCATGCTAGTCGCCTCATAAAAAATTTGAAATTTGTCGCAAGGTCTGTAGCATCATGTGTTTGAACGAGTGGTACGAAGTGTGAAATAACCTACTCGTGCCAACACTAATGTTAAAGACCTAGACACAGATGGTGCGAAATAGCCTATTCAGCCCAATATTTGGCAGGAAAACACCTTAGATGAATGGTTCGAATATGTCATTTCGTCCCACAAAAATAGTGCAATAAATAAAATAGACTTGCAATTTGTTCTCAGAAATTCAACTATAATTGATGAAAAAATTGAATCAACATTTTATTAATTTTTCAGAATTACACATCATATGAGCAAACAACGCGATATCTTACAACTAACACAAAATTAAACTAAATTTCTAAACTAAGCCTTCATTTTCTCATAATTTCATTGATGTTTTAGTTGACCGTTTTGTTTTTCCGTTTTTATGTGTATAATTTATGTTTTGATAATTATTTATTATTAATAATTATTTTAGGGTTTGACAATTAACTATTCATTTTTTATTTTCTCTTTTTAAATTATGTAGTATCAATTAATTATAAAGAGTTTGTATCATGTTATTCAATTACGGATATTCATAGTATTCCTTTCACGTCAAAAGGTGGTACTCCCATTTTTGTCGAAGTTAATCTATATGTTTAAGTCATTTTGGCCTTCAATATATACTTGTATCTCATGTCTAACTTAGATGTGCCCCTTTTTTCCATTGCAGACATTATTTCTAGCAAATGCAATTGCTACAACCCTACAAGTGAGATCAAGATTCCCTGCAACCTCTTGACTTGCCAATTTTATAAAAATAAGTTCACTTTTTTTTATAAATAAATTACATAAATAAATAAAGAAATTTAAAAATTAAATTATAGTGAACTCGAATTCAAAACCTCAAGCTTTAGACATTAATTATTTATAAGGATGTCAATCGGGTCAACCCACTCGGTTTCGGATCAACCCATTCGATTTCGGGTTATTTTAGGTTCGGGTTAGTCGGTTTTTTTATTTTTCGGGCTAAATTGTTTTGACCCTAACCCACTCGGTTTCGGGCTAGCCCGTTTGGGCCCACAAATTTACGATTTTTTATATGTATAATTTTTTTATATGGATAATCATATTATTGTAATAAAAATATGTCGTGCTTTTTAAATCAAAACATTTCGCTTTATTTTAGATACAAAAATTAGTGTCATTTTAATGTAAATTTACACAATATCTAATTTTAACTTTGTTTCCGATAAAAGTTGTATATAGATATAACATAAATTACTTTCTTTCTTTGACTTTTATATCATAAATATTTATTATTAATCGATACAAAAAATCAAAACATATTATACAAGCATCAAAATGTTATTATCAAATTAAAAAGTAAAGTATTAAAGTTTAGAAATCAATTATTAAGAAAGTGTTCGGTTAATCGGGCCAACCCTATTGGGCTCGGGCTATTTTCGGTTCGGGTCATTCGGGTTAAATTTTTTTTTGGACTAAAAATTTTCAGTCCTAACCCACTTTTTTTATCGATCTATTCGGGTTGACCCGTCGATTTCGGGCTTCTTTGACATTCCTAATCATCTATCGCTAGGCAATCTCACGCACACAATAAGTTCACCTTTTCACGCTAGAGTTAGCTATTCCGATTTATTTAGCAATTCACTTCACCATTATTACACGCCCAATTGGCATCACAAAATTATTCCAAAACACAACATCAAATTATTAAATGTAAACTCCAATCAATTATGCCTCTTTCAAAAAGTACAATAAACGGTAAAAGCGGCCAACCTATTATTACTAGGATTATATACATGCATTGCTTCTGAAACAACTTGCAAATATTGAACGCCGGAGAAAACAAATAATTGACATAGAAGGGATTTATCTAAATTTGATGTTCGAAAAAGAAACATCTAAGACTAGAATTAGCATGATGAGGACGGCATTCATAATATATAGTTTCGATGGATAGGAGAAAAAGTATTGTTGAACAAAGAGACGTAGACACCTATGAAAATGATTTTGCATACAAACTTTAAAAATTAACCTGATAATTATTGAATTTTCATTAAATTCTAATTTTGAATACAAATTTTAAAAAATAGTGCAATAATTACTGAATTATTGATTTAATTTGATTTTACAACTAATCGAGATCTAGACCAAATTTAGTACTAGCATGGTTAGATGAATAATTTAATTTTGCATATGGTTGGGATATGCCATGTTAGACGTTGTTTTATTGTCCCACCAATTATACTACGTTAATTATTCGGTTCGTCATATTAGTAATAAATTTGACCGAAATTTCGATAAGTAGCAAATTAAATTAAATCAATTATTTGATAATTATTATCATATTATATTTTAAGTTTTTTTTATGTAAAATCAGAATTTGATAAAAGTTTAATATATTATGTTATTTTCAAAATTTAATAATTTATAAACAATTATCGCATATAAAAACTACTCCCTCCGTCCCAATATTGTTGGCCACATTCTTTTCGACACGAAGATTAAGAAATTGAGTGTTGTGTTATAATTGAGTGTGGCCCACCAAAATTAATAAGTTAATTAAAGAAAAAAAAGTGGAAATCTGGAGCTGCTTCTTCTTCTCTCTGCGCTACTTTTTCTTCTCACCTTCTTCTTCGGCAACAGCAACGCCGCCGGCGACATCGACGACCCCAAAACCAGACACCCACAAGGTGCAACCATCACCTCTCTCTCTCTCTCTCTGAATCTCTCCCTCGCTAGGCGCAACCATCCCGCCTTTACCCGCCTGAATCGCCCATCTATTTCTCCTCCAAACCAGACACCCAAATATTACACACAAAAATTGAAAAACAGACCCCAAAATCGCACACCCAAAAACTGAAAAATAAACCCCAAATCGCAAATCGCATATCCCAAATTGCAAACCAAATCTGCACAAAGTATGACAACCGATTCAAGAAGATGCAGAGGAAAATAACCATTGGAGGCGACACAAGAAATAGAGATCTCCCAAATCACTAGCATCCTCCTAAAAAATTACCAAATCTCTCAGTTCAAAACCCTAATTACGATTACAAACTACAACGGCGCAAGAAATAGGGATCTCTGTACCGAAGGAGGCGACGCCGCCGTGGCTGGAATTGCCGCTGGAGATAACTTCGATTGCAGACCAGAGAGGCGGCCATGGGGTCGCGGCGCAGACGGAGAGAGGCGCGAGAGGCGGCGGCGGCGGCCGGAGGGGCGAGAAGCTGCGGTTGCAGTGGCATTCCACTGAAAAAGAAGAGAGAAGGGAAAAACGGCTGCTGCGTGTGTTTGTGTGCATGTGTGTGTTTATTTTAAACATGATTTAGGGTTTAATTAGTAACTTAATTAATGACTAATTAAGTTAAATGTTTCCATTTTCAAAAAATGGCCAACAATTATGAGACAGGCAAAAAAAAATATAATTAACAATAATGAGACGGAGCGAGTAGTAAAAATAGAATGAGTGGGATGAGTGGGCCTTTGGAAAGCGGGAGCAGTGATTTAGTTAATAGTAATAAAATAATATAATTTGTTGTAGTGGGCGCGGCCCATGAGTGTATGGCCGTGTTGCTGAAAAAGTAGTGGTAATAGAGAGATGTTAATTGTTAAGGGATAAACATGGAGAGTTAAGTCCCTTAAGTTTATGATAATAGCGGTGAGACCCCTCGGCAGGATGCTTCCAAGAACCATCATCAAAAACGATCTCCGCTGCCCGTCACGTCAACCTTGCTTTGACCGACTGGACACGTGGCTTTTCCCCATTGGATCAGAAGGGGGACCCCACCCGTACGATTGTTTCTATTTATGTGTACCCTGTACTCGGCCCGCTGGGGCACACACTAGTACACTTCCTCCACGCACACTATTCACTTTGAGATTGAGATTGAGATTGAGATTGAGTTTGAGAGCCCTAGCTTCTCTCCCGCTCCCTTTCCTCATTTTCCCCTGATGCTCTTTGCCTCATGCTACACTGCCTATATATCTCTCTATACATTCTCACATTTTAATTGAGACACACTTAATTTTTTTTTGGTGGAACCTTTGATTTGTGTTCTGAGCATCGGCAAATCGTTGCATGCTAGCCGGAGATGGCATCGGCGTGCGTGAACAATATCGGAATGTCGCCGGAGAGCTTCCTCGACTGTCCTCCGGCGGCTTTCCCTTCATATGGCTGGCTGAGCCCGAGGATATCGTTCAGCCGCGAGTTTCCCGACGAAGACGCATCCAAAGTCGCCGTCAATAGGTCGTCTCCGAAGCGGCTGCCGATGCCGCACAATGCGGATGAGGAGAAGCTGGAAGAGCCAGATCCGGAGGTCTCCAGCAAGGATTTCGTTGATTTCGAGTTCCGCCTCGAGGATCCGGTCGCAATGCTTCCCGCCGATGAGCTTTTCGCTGACGGAAAACTCGTGCCGCTGCAGCTCTCTTCCATCCGGCACTCGATGACGTCAGTTCCGGTGTTTTCTGAAGCCAGATCTCCGGATACGCCTAATTATCGGCGTAGGAATGAGATATCCTCCAGAGATCCGTATTTGTTTTCGCCCAAGGCGCCGAGGTGCTCGAGCCGGTGGAAGGAGCTTCTCGGCTTGAAGAAGCTGTACCAGAACAGCAATGTGAAGCAGGAGGATCCGAGAACGGCGTCGGCTCTATCCTCGAATAGCCACAACAAAAATTCTGCCAGAGGCCTCAAACACTTGCTCCAGCGCAGCTCCAAGTCCTCATTGAATACATCCATAGATTCATCCTTAAATCAACCGTTGTTAAAGGACTCGGACAATGAGTCGATATCGATATCGTCCAGACTCTCTCTCTCATCGTCTTCATCTGGCCACGAGCACGACGATCTTCCTCGACTCTCGCTCGATTCAGAAAAGCCAACCAGCATCATTCGTAATGCTCATCAATCCACCACCAGCAATCTGTCCAGAGTTCGATTGTCCAAATATAAATCGGCCGCGATGTCGTCGGAAAGCCGAACGGCACCGGGTAGGGCTGGCCGGAGCCCGATGAGAAGAGCTCCTGAAACAGCCGCGCCGGTTCGCGGCGTTTCCGTTGACAGTCCTCGAATGAACTCCTCCGGAAAAATCGTGTTCCATAGTTTGGAGAGAAGCTCGAGCAGTCCCAGCACTTTCAACGGTGGGCCAAGACACAAGCATCGTGGAATGGAGCGGTCGTATTCAGCCAACGTCCGTGTCACTCCGGTTCTGAACGTGCCGGTTTGCTCGCTTCGCGGCTCGTCCAAATCCGGCGTATTTGGTTTTCCATTGTTCTCGTCGCAACAGAGGAAAGAAACGGGTGGCAGTAGCGTTGGAAACAGAAGTCAGTATAGTCACAGCAAGAACCGCACGGATCGAACTTGAGAGAGAGGAAGGCTTAGAGTTTTTGTTTTTTGAGTAATACTAAACCTTTTGCTTACTTTTTTTTTTTTTTTCTTCAAATAACTTGGGAGTTTGAGGTTCAGCATTACGTTCTCTCTGAATGAAGGTTCGTTTCTACTGTGCTGGTTTGATCCATAGCCATAGGCTGTTTTTCCATTTTTTCTTGACAAAATTTGAAATTTACTAGTGTATGTACATAAGTAATTTGGGTGCGTTTGATTATGATTGGAGTTGTTGGTGCTAACTCTCATTATTCCAAAAGCTAATGCTACTAAATATTCTGGGGGGCTTGTCTGTAACGAGATTTGTTTTGAGATGGGTTCTCTTTTTCATCATATCTGCTTTTGGTTACCGGAAAGTTAAATGGAATCTCTGTTTTTTCTACTTTTCAAAAGGTTGTTTGCTCCCTTTGATTCTGGACTTTAGCGAGATAGCGCATGTGAAGGGCAGTGGCGTCTGGCCCCCACGCGCCCGAGTGTGCGCTTGGGTTTTCTCCGCCCTCGAGCCAACAAAATTTTGAGTGTAACGTAACATGCCATACTATGACATGCACTGCGTGCCTCTTACCTGTACGCATTCACTGTTGCATTAGTACACTGCTCTTTATTTTCTTTCTTTTTCTCAATTCTTCAATTATTGTGTTTACATATTCTTATAATAATTCCATTATTTGATTATAGTAGTAATTTGTTGCTTTGCCCCACTTTCATTTCATCTGTCTGATTGTATTTCCCCTCTGCTTTAATAAATGTGTTTTCTCGCTCACTGGAATAATAAATAGGGCTAGTAAATCTCGTCTTATTTTGCTTCTCTTCTGAACCCTCTGTCATCAGGCTCGTAAATCGAATCGTAGCAATTAATTTTGTCCATTAGCAGTTGTGAATTATGATGAATGAATGCATCGCCTCATTAAATCTGGAATTTAACAACTCATTCTAATCCACCATGTGTTGACTTAGATCTTACTCATTAATTGCTACTGCGACCCTTCACTCCGATCATTCAGTATTATTTTACCTTTTTTTTTCAGCTGGACTGGATTTTATCTTTTTAGATCTTTCTGCTGCTATTAATTATTTACCATTTTTTATTTTTTAAAAACATTAAGAATCCATTATTCTATGTCACTTGCATTCATCATTTTGGAATTCACCTCAGGTGTCAATTGAATGTTGTGTAAGTGTTCATCAATTCAAGTTTTTTAATCTAAATACTCCCAAAATGCTCTAGATGCATGTGCATTTGAGATCACCTATCTCAAGTTAGGTTGCCTCCCACTTGTAATACTTAATAGTGTCCCCCCCCCCCCCTCTTTTTAATTTTACTTCATATTTACATTTGTTGGGGTTGATTATACATTTATCTTTTAGGTTATAGTAATTTTCAATATTTATATTTGATAATTGATTATCTCATAATTAGGATCTAAATTTTTTTCAATTTGAAATCTTTGTTAATAAATAAATTTGGTTTGGTTACATTATAATTCGTTTTTATTACATAATACTCCCTCTTCACCAATTATTGACCCATTTTTATCATTTTGATCCGTCCATCAATTCTTGACTAATTTTATTTTTGATAAATTTATTATCCTTAATTTCAATTTTCAATATTACATTTTATTTACAAAACTTACCATTGATGAATTACAATAAAACTAGCTCTTATTCTACTCAACCAAATTAATCAATTTAAAACTATAATCAATGTTAGACTCATATTTCACTCACAACTAAATCCTATTTTTATTTTAAAAAATAAATTAAATAAATCAAGATTTTCCTTATTATACTAGTTTGTGAGTGGCCACAATGTGTCTGCATAGATTTATTGTATCTTAAAATCTGTGTTATTATAAAATAGGTGAAAAATTAGTAGTTAGAGAAAGTAGTAATTATTAAAATACTCAATTTGAGGATGATGCACAAATTTATGGGGATATATGATATTATTTTCTCTACGTGATGGACTCAAAATCCGCAATGTGACAGCAGTGAGTGAAATTGTTTGGATACATCTTCTACTAGACTCCAGCAGGTCTTCCACCAAATAAAACCTCAGATTTTGATGAAAAATCTCAAGTTGTGTTTGAAGTTAATATTCTCGAGTGTTGGACTGTCTACAAACGCATTAAATTAGGCCAATTAATGACATTTAGATATGCAGTGCGGAATTAATATGAAAGTGTACTACTATATTAATGCTAAATTATTCTTTCAAAATATTAATACTAAATTATTAATCTTTAAAAGTACCCTGATTCCCAAGTAAAGAATCCTTAATTATGAAGCATGTGAGGACTCACACATATGTGGTCTGGCAATGTCACGTTGCATTTGGGGCTAAAATCACGTCTCAAGTAATTTCCACAAATTTAATGACTATTTAATAGTAAGAATTTCTTTGGGATTTATTTCCACAAGTCTTCTCCTCTTTAAATGTAAATCTTGAATGCAATCTTAATATCAGATCTTATTTAATTACTTGCCAAATGTTCAATCTTTGCCCCAACGGACCAAACAATTGCTTTTTACGTTATTTAGGATAGTTGATTGTTTGCCTAAAGAAGGATGATATGTTTCCTTTTCATGAAATAAATTTTTGATTAAAGGGGCACGTTTCTCCCACAACGAACCACCCCTCTACCCCACCTACAAAAAACAAAAAATATGTCCTCTTCAATTCCAATTACTACACCAAGTTCAATAATCATTAATTATCATTTTAAATTACCAACTTTATTCTAGTAGTGAATAAGTAACTGGCTTTTCATTTATTTATTTTTTGCTATTTTTTTCCTTCCAAAATTTAACGGACACAAAGAAATAAATATGATGGCATATAAGTCCAATAGATGTCGACGATGATGAAATTTGCATGAGTAGTTTGTAGCTCTTGTCATTATGTTGGACGTGGCGGCGATCTGTTATCATCAACTACTGAATATCGATGTATATATGTCATAATGTTTCACTCTCCGAAGTCTAATTTATTTATTTTTTTCGAATCAAGTGCTTGAATAACGAAAATTTAAAATTTTGGGCAACTAGAAAATTGAGAGAGTTTTGATTGCAAAAAAATAAAAAAAATAAAAAAATTAGAAGTTGGATATTTGTTATCTCTTCAAAGTAGAATTTAAATTGCAAAACTTGTTAAAATTGTTATTTAAAAAGTGTACTTTAAAAATGTCCAAATTCAAATATTAAAAATAAAAACCATTCACTAATTAAAAAAATAAAAAAAATAATTACATTCACTATTTTATCTTAGCAATACACAATCAATCTACACTTGATTGTGAATTCTAGTTTTAATGTTCGAATTCACAAACCCATTGTTTTAGTTGCGTATTCAAGCTTTTAAAACTCGAATTCACAATCAAGATTATTCATAGTTGTAAATTAAAACTTTAAAACTCGAATTCAAACTAAAATTATTTATAGTTGTGAATTCTAACTTTAAAAGTAGAATTTAAAACCAAGAGTATGGATTGATTGTGAATTGTACGATTTTTAACCTATATTTGAATTGTGAATTCATCGAAATAATGATGAATTTAAGAACATTAACAATACAAACTCAATCAAACTTATCACTCGTTCCAAACACCAAACACATGTCAAGACAAAAACTAAGATATCTAATTAGCATTCATGATTTCTACAGCCACGTACGACATTAATCCAACTGAATGAAGAAGAGTGTCTCTGCAAATAAGGAGAAACGCCAACATGCATAGACTTGAGCTCGAGTTGGGGAGGGCAGAAATTTTGTTCCCCAGTAAGAATCTGAGGAGCTCCGGGGATGGAGAATATTGATTGGAGCGAGATATAGTGTCCCACAATCTTATGTGTGTCACTGTGTCCCATGCTTATATCTAATCCCTTCGTCCACGAAAGAACTTCCTATCCTTCCTCCACAAAAAAACTTTCAACCTATTTTTGGACTATACCCCACCACTTATAATTACTTACTTTTCACTTTTTCACAACTTCCAACTTTTCACTACTCTCAATACACTCAACAAACTTTTTCTTAAAACTCGTGCCACAAAATTAAACTAAAGCATAAAAAGTTGAAATTGAATTAAAATTAAACAAAATTGAAAGTGGGACATAAAGTGTGGTACACTGAATCTTATTCCCTGTGTTCGGTGTGGTACACTGATAGGGATGAGATCCAGTGTCCCATAATTTTAAAAATAAAATTTATTACTCCCTCCATTGATCACCAAAAATAGTCCTAAAAGTGGACAACACGGGTTTTAATAAAAATAATTATTGTATTGTGAGTGGAGAAAGGGGTCCACTTAAAAATAATGTTAATAATGATAATTAATTGTATTGTGAGTGAAGAATGAGGCCGACCATGTGCTAAAAAGTTTCTAAAAATGAAAATGAACTAATTTTTGTGGACATCCCAAAATGTGCAAAATAGACTATTTTTTTGTGGACGGATGGAGCATAATACTATGAATTATATTTAATTTTTATTTCAAAAGATTAAATTTTTTAAAATATATATACTATGACTTTGAATTCATCAACCTATTATTAGCTAGTAAAAGTGAAATTAAATGATAAAAAATAATTATATATCCTAGATTGATTGAATAAACCCTAATTAATAATCACAAAATTAAACTAAAGTATATAAAGTTGAAATTGAAGAAAAATTATATAAGAAAATAACCAAAATCGAAAGTGGAACGCAAAGTCAGACATAGAGTATGGTACACTGAACCTCATTCCGTACTGATAGAGGTAATCAGCAGGAAGTTAGCGACAGTTATGAGAGAGATGGAGAGAATTCGTTATGTTTTTTTGGAGCAAATGAAGGAGACATCAACTCCAAGGGTAAATTTTGTAATCTTATACTCCCTTCATTCACGATATTTTTCACTTTTGTCATTTTGATATATCCACAATATCATTTTCACTTTCATTTATCACGAATACTCATGTGCAACCGATTGCACGGGAGAGTGCCTCTTCATTTATAGCAGTAGCGTCCACAAACTCCACTCACAACAATAGTGTGATACAATCTCAACTCACAATAATACCCACTACTATCAATTATTATTCACTACTTTCTTAAACTCGTGCCGTCTATAAAATTGAAATGATATCGTGGACGGATGGAGCATAAAAATTGGTTATGTTTTTTTTAGTAGATATTATATGAAAATCAATAATTTTAGGTACTAACTCTTATTTAAATGAGAATTGTTGAACAATCAGTTTAGTTAGCCAATTGTAAGAAATGATAGATGTAAAATTATGTAGGGGGGTGGGTGAGTACAACAGGGCAGGTGAATGTTGAAAAGCATATGGTGAAGGTCCAAAGATAGATAGCGATGTATAAGTTGAAATGATATTCACTTGTCATTTTCTATCCTTTAATTTCATCTCCTCATTAAGTCATCAACTCCTCCCCATCCAACACACCTATATTCTATATGTATAATTCGGGTATATTTCGCCTTACATCTCATCTCATCATACATTTTTCTTTTTCTTTTTTCTTTTTTTTTGACGGAAATCAATACATTTTCTTTCAAAATCAAATCTTGCACTCCTAATATTTGGGGAAATTAAATGTATTCTATTAGTAATATGATTTATCAATTATCACTTACAATCATAGTTTTATTGTACTATTTTAGGCGCAATTACGGGACGTTCATAAGAACGACTGTCACTTTTCTATAAAATAAAATTGTCAATTTTATTTATAATTATTAATTTTAATTAAATTATCACTTTTATTCAAAATAATTATAATTTTTTAGGGTATTATCTTGTAAGTTTACGTCAATATTTCGATATTTTCGCAATGTACGAAGTAGTATTAATTACGCACAATATTATTCTAAAAAAAAATAAAAAATTGTGCACAATATTAACACAACGTCGCGTGGCCGTCTATTTGCGAATATCCGATAAGGACATTTCATCTTAATATTTTATATGGATATACGTGGGAATTTACTGTACATATGGACGTCTTATTTTCAAATTTATTTATGAAGCAAAAACTTAACATTTCGTAATTAGATTACGGGAGCTTCTTTCTAAACGAAGAAAAACAACCAAATCTGTAATATACTATTAAAAAGGAAGTTTTTTGTTTAAAACTAATTTCAAATTAATTTTAATAAAAAAATTAAATTAAAAAAAAAAACAATATTAAGATTAAGTGGAATTTAATGTCATCATCTATGCAAAACCTAAAGAGATGAAATTAAAAATGTCCGTATTGGCAATGTTCAAATTAAATACCCACTTTTATAAATCTAAGATCTTTATGCTCAAATTACTTAAATTAACTTTGATGTCTAAATAAAATTTATACATACGAGACAAAATTCTTACACAACTTTACATATTTGTATATTTTCAATAAAATTAATAAAAAAATTATACTCTCTCCGTCCACAAAAGATATGACACATTTCTTGACCACGAGCTTTAATCATAAATAAGGTGGTTAGTGAAGAAAGAGTCAACCATTGTATGAAATGAATGGTTGAGATCGAAATTAATGTGTGTGTGTGTGTGTGTGTTTTTTTGTAAATAATGAGTATGTGTAAGGATAAAAGAGATAAAGAAAATATGTGTGTGTATGTGCTAAAAGGGAAAGTGCCATATTTTTTGTGAATGCCAAAAATAGTAATTGTGCCTCATTTTTTTGTGGACGGAGGGAGCATCTTTTTTCTTTGGGTTAATTGCATATAATATCACGAACTTTGCCCGAAATTCATTTTCCCCACGATCTTTAAAAATTCTATTTTTTTATCAAATACTTTGACATTTGTTCAAGTTCCCCATGATTTTTTTCCCCCTCAAATCGAAATCGACGTGGCACTGATGTGGCTCGCCGGCACGGGCCATTTCGGTAAATGAAACACTGCGTTCGATTGAGTTAGTTGCATATTTTCATATAATATCATGAACATTGCCCGAATTCATTTTCTCCACGATCTTTAATAGAAAGTTCTACAAACTCCTATGTTGCAAACTCAATCTGCCACAACTTTCAATATTGACCAAAAATTTGTAGACTCAAAGTGACGGTAGTAGCTCAAAAAGAAAAATAGCAGAAGATGATTCTCCTTGACCAAAAAATCGATGCACTAAATTTCAATCTGCAAACTCCTATGTTGCAATTAATAACATTTTTTTGTCATTCTCCTAGAGCTTAATGAATTATTCAACGTCCACTACAAACAAAATCCAGCAAAATGAAAAGCACTAAAAAGAGGAGACGAACTAAAAATCTACAGCAACAAACTGAAATCTACAACAACAAACAATAGAAGCCTCTCCTGGAAGCCATGGCAGGAATCGGCTAATTTGATTAAAAGAACTCAAATATGCTAATTTGATTAAAAGTACCGGCTAGTAACGGCGAAGCACCAGCCAACAACGGCGAAGCACTGGCTAACAATCAGTAGAAGATGTAGGCGAAGCACCGGCGCTAACAATCAGCGCCGATTGTGGTTTGGAAGACTGGAAATATGAAGCAATCGGCCCCAGCAATCAGCGAGTAATCGCGCCACTGGTTTAGAATCAGCAGCAATAAGTGACACGAAGCAATCGGCGATCAATCTGAAGAGGAACCCTTCAGCAAGCACTAGCGCCACTGGTTTGGAATCGGCAAGCAATTGGCGACATGAAGCAATCGGCGAGCAATCTGGAGAGGAACCCTTCAACGAGCTATAGCGCCACTGGTTTGGAATCGGCGAGCAATTGGCGACACGAAGTAATCGGCGAGCAATCTAGGAACCCTTCAACATA
Source organism: Salvia miltiorrhiza (assembly GCF_028751815.1). Classification (NCBI taxonomy): domain Eukaryota; kingdom Viridiplantae; phylum Streptophyta; class Magnoliopsida; order Lamiales; family Lamiaceae; genus Salvia; species Salvia miltiorrhiza. The sequence goes on from NC_080391.1 coordinate 12,155,410, forward strand.
GGTGGTGGGAAGGAAAGGAAACATTTTTTTCTAGCGCCAAAAGCAATTGATTTCATTTTGCCTGAAAAAAATGAGATATTAAAAGAAATTAGAGTTTTTTTATTTTATTTAGTATTATATGTGTAATTTAAAATTCATATATATTCCACGTCAGTATTATGTGTAAAATTAAATCCACGTCACTACACGTCACTGCTATGTTATTATTCCGGTCATCGGAAAATAAAATCGTGGGGTAATTAAACAAATGTCAAGGTATTTGATAAAAAATGAAATTTTTAAAGATTGTGAGGAAAATGGATTTTAGGTAAAGTTCGTGATATTATATGCAATTAACCATTTTTTTAGGTTATGTATGTATACTAAAAAACATGTTTTCGCCGCTATTATACTTGTACTAACCTCATTTTCTTATTAATGTGAATAAGCATTTTGCCACATAGTTTGCATTATAATATTTATTTGTTAATTATACTGTAATATTGTCTGGATTCTATATAAAGATCATGTGGTGATCAACGATCACAAAAGGTCACATGGATAATCTTATACTATAAAACTTTAATTTGGCATAAAATCAAGTTTTTTTTTTATATATAAAAATGGATAAATTTAATTACAAGTTATAAAAATGAATGTTTTTACCCAATAACACAAATTTAAAATAAAGTAATGAAAATACAATTAACCGTCAATTAACACTTAACTAATATTTAAATTTTAAATTACTTCAATTCTTTTCTTATTTTTTAGATAGAGCACATTTTCTATTTTTATTTAATTTTATTTTGAATAAAATATGATATATGTCTTGAATGAAAGGTTGTAAAATGACCTTATAATTTGATATAATATGTATAAGATCGATTTAAAATGAACATGAGTTATGATAATTTAAAATTCTATCATACTCCTTCTTCAAAAGAAAATTTCTATCATACTCTATTCGTCTGCGATATCGTTTTCACATTGTGGACAACGCAGATTTTAAAAAAAGTGATGAATAATAGTAGTGAATATTATAGTGAGTGGAGTTTGGGCTCCACAATAAAGACACTTTTTGATGAAAATATAAAGTTAAGATAATAAAGTGTTATATGGCCCTATAACTATAAATGGAAGTGGAAACGATATCGCGGACAGAGGGAGTATTAAATAATTAATATTTTAAGTATTCCTTGAAACTATAAACTTTATTTTAAATATTTGTAATCGTTCTTTTTTCTTTTTCTTCTTCTTAATTTTAATATTTTAATTTTTAAAATTATGGATTTCTATTTATTTTATATAAAAACTTATTAATAGAACATTATGTAATTATTAAAGTATAATAACATATTACTTCCTACATTCTCTATAAGTGTATTGTGGATTGAAAGGCATGAGTTTTAAAAAAATATTGGAAGATATGTATAAAGTGGAAAATAGACTCATCAAAGTTGGATTTTTAGGTAATTAATACTCTTTTAGTCCTGCCTCACTTGATCTACTTCTATCAGCATGATTACTTTGGAGCAAATATTTATTGTAGATAAAACGTTATGGCCCACTTGTTTGTGTAAATTAGTGACCCTTGTTTTTTGAAAAAATAGATTAGGCCAAATCAAATGATACAGTTTGTTTGTGTATATTTTTATTTTTAAATTCTAACTATAATTATTATCGTAAATTGATTTAGGAGTATTCTAGTTATATTAAAGCAAAAAATATTACTCTATCCGTCCATAATATCATTATCACTTTGTGGACGACACGAGTTTTAAGAAAGAAGTGAATAGTAGTTGATAATAGTGGATATTATTGTGAGTGGAGTTTGGGTCTCGCTACTCTTATCCTCATCCCAAAAAATGAGAACATCTAAACGGTAGCTGATCTTCTTTCTATTATTTTGTCCATTTTTTTTAATGATCATCTCCAAAGTCATCGTGACTAAACTTAGTAAAGTTGCCACAGACCCTATTTCTGCAAATCAATTTGAGTTTATTAGCAAGCGCTCCATACATGATTGCATCATGCTCAGGCCTGAAGGTGTGAATTGTATGAAGAGGTATTGTCGCGGGGCAAACATGACTTGCAAAATTGATATCAAGAAGACTTTTGATACTATCAAATTAGATTTTATATATAAAGTTTTTCGCGTGATGGGTTATGCTCCTCAGTTCATTCGTTGGATATCGGTCATTTTCACTTCTACTCTCTATTGGTATTTTTCTTGTTCTAGGAGCGTCAAACAGGGTGAACTAGGGGTGTTTAGGGTTGAATCGGCCCGAAGTCAATGGTTTGGGCCCCGACCGTTGAACATGGGCTAATTCTGGAACTAGAACTGTAGAATTGGGGGCTGAGGTTATGGGCCGACGCTTTGTGAACCAAAAATCAACTGTTAATCATTGGACTAAACCGCTGGTTAACTGTTGGGCCGGCGTGGCAGTCAAGGGCGGTAGGTGGCTGGTGTAGGGTGTAGGTTAGGTGGGTGTTTCGAGGAGAAAATCATCGGTTTTGAGCGGTTAACAGCAGTTCGGTTAACCGCCCGAATCGCCGATTTTATGATTTTTTAAAATTTTCTTTTAATTAAAATTTCAAATTTCAAATTTCAAATTTCAAATTTAGAATCCCTCCCCCTTCCGCCGCCCCAATTTTATCTATAAATACTCATTTATTCCATCTTCAAAATCCCATCGTATTAACAATTCTATACTCCCTTATCTTCTACTTCTACTTCTCCCCTATTCTTTATGTGCTCTTGCTCTTGTTAAATTGCCTTATTCTATTGCTCTTGTTACTCTCTTTCTAAATTAACATTTACATTTACTTGTCCTACTACGTAACGTAACTATTACTCCCTCCGTCCCAAACGGAATATCCTACTCCCTCCATCCGTCAAAAGTGAACCACTTTATTATATCGGGCGTCCGCAAAGAGTATACCACTTTCCTTTTATAGAAATGGTCCCACTATTCACTTTAATCTTTTATCCTTACAAACACTCTTTATTTACAAAAAAAATCACCCCAAATTCAATCTCAACCATACATCTCATAAAGTGGTGGGACCCTTTCTCCACTACATCAAAATTATCACCAATTTTATTAATTCCCGTGCCTAGCCAAAGTGGTCCACTTTTGGCGGACGGAGGGAGTATTTCTTTTCGGCACGGAGATTAAAAAATATGTATAAAGTAGATAAAGTGGGTTAGTGAAAATTATTTAAATATTAAGTATAGAGAGAGAGTGTATTGCCAAAAAATGAAACATGACATTTCGTTTGGGACGGTCCAAAAAGAAAAACAGGACATTTTGTTTGGGACGGAGGGAGTACTATATACTACATTAGGTATATTTATCATCATCATGTTTTCATCTAGTGGTAAATGTGGTAAGTCTATCAAACCGATTTAAGAGTGCAAGTGAACCAATGAGATCAAGCTGACTTAAGACTTAAGAGAGCAAGAGAACCAATGAGATCAAGTCGACAAGAGCCCAAACCATGAAGTCACCGATGCCGAGGGCTTTGCTTAGGTAAATTAAAGTAAGAAAATTACGTCAGTTTTGATTTTTCATTATTCAATTAAGGTACGTAGGCCACTCAATTTTAATATTTATATTTGAACTGAGCTCAAGCTCTTTATTCATTTGTTTCCCGCTTGTTATTCTTCACTATAGTATAGTGTAATATTTTATTTTAGAATTAGTGTAGTTAGTTAGTTTACTTATTCAATGTTGTAATTTCAATTTTGAAGATTGTAATTTTTTTTTTGTACATAGATGATGTCAATTGTACATTTATATTTTTTTTACTTTGGATTCTGATATGATCCTTGCCGATCAATCGAACACCACGCAAACGGAAGACTTGAAAGAAACGAACTGAAGATGGAAATCCCAAAACCTCTGAATCTAACCCACGGAATGATTTAGGCGAACAATTCCCTAAACCCCAACGTGAAGTTGACGCAGCAACTCGGGGACGCTGAATGACACCCGACGAGGGTTGGTTAACTCGTCGTTACGTCGATAATTGAATTCGTCTTGGAAAAATCAAGAGGAATTCGGAATTCTCAAGAGAGAAATAAAACTCACAAGTTTATTGATAAAAGTAGGGTAAAATTTCGTCCAACATGTAGCAGCCATATATATAGGCAAAACTAAACCTAGTCTAATAAGGAAACAACTTAAAAACAAGCCCTAATAAGCCAAACAAGGCCCTTACTACTAAAATCCGAAAATAACAAGGCCCTTTAAACTCATGGGCTGCGAAAAAAACAAAGCTGAAATAAATACATGAAGTCTTCAAAATAAATCAAATCTTCAAGCTTCGGCCCAAATCCAATGTTGGTATACTCATGCTCAGGTAAGGGAGATAAATCCAATGGAGTCAAAGGATTAAATCCATACACAATCTCAAATGGCGAAAATTGAGTAGCAGAATGAACAGAACGATTATAAGCAAACTCAACATGAGGCAAACAATCTTCCCAAGACTTAATGTTCTTCTTGATAATAGCTCTAAGCAAAGTAGACAAAGTACTATTCATTACCTCTGTTTGACCATCAGTTTGTGGATGACAAGTAGTTGAAAACAAAAGTTTAGTACCCAACTTACACCACAAAGTCTTCCAAAAGTAGCTCAAGAACTTCGAATCCCTATCAGAAACAATAGTCCTAGGTATGCCATGCAATCTAACAATCTCTCTAAAGAATAGATCAGCTACATGAGATGCATCATCAGATTTATGACATGGAATAAAATGTGCCATCTTAGAAAATCGATCAACAACCACAAAGATGGAATCTCGACCACGTTTAGTCCTAGGCAAACCTAACACAAAATCCATAGAAATATCAATCCAAGGTGCTGTAGGAATAGGCAATGGTGTATACAATCCATGGGAACTCACCCTAGACTTAGCTTGTTTACATGTAACACATCGACCACAAATTCTCTCAACATCACGTTTCATATGAGGCCAAAAGAAATGCTCATGCAGAACAGCTAAAGTCTTAGCAATGCCAAAATGTCCCATCAAGCCCCCACCATGAGACTCAAGCAATAACAACTCACGTAAAGAACATTTAGGAACACATAACTTATTCTTCCTAAAAAGATAGTCATCATGCCTAAAATACTCTCCACGAGCAGCTCTCGCACATGCTAGATAAATCTCACCAAAATCATCATCATGCTCATACAAACTCTTGATACACTCAAAACCAAGCAACTTAGCATCTAAGGTAGAGATCAAGCCATACCTCCGAGAAAGTGCGTCAGCCACCACATTCTCTTTACCTTGCTTGTATTTGATGACATAGGGAAACGTCTCAATGAACTCCATCCACCTCACATGCCGCTTGTTCAACTTGTGCTGCCCCTTCAAGTGTTTCAACGACTCGTGATCCGTGTGAATGACGAACTCATTGGGCCACAAGTAGTGCTGCCACGTTTGCAAAGCTCTCACCAATGCGTACAGCTCCTTATCATACGTGGGATAACTCAACGTCGCCCCGTTGAGCTTCTCGCTGAAATACACTATGGGTCGTCTCTCTTGCATCAACACTGCACCAATACCAACACCAGAAGCATCACATTCAATCTCAAAAGATTTGGAGAAATTAGGAAGAGATAATACCGGGGCGTGGGTCAATTTATATTTCAACTGCTGAAAAGCATCCTCTTGCACCTTGCTCCACTTAAACTCCACATTCTTCTTGATGACTTCCGTCAAAGGTGCTGCAACACTGCTAAAATGAGGCACGAATCGCCTGTAGAAGCTAGCAAGTCCATGAAAGCTTCGAACTGCTGCAACGTTCGTCGGCGTTGACCACTCTTGGATAGCTCGTATCTTTCCTCATCAACCTGTACACCCTGTGCACTAACAACAAAACCAAGAAACACAAGCTTGTCCGTACCGAAAATGCACTTCTTAAGGTTAGCAAACAACTTTTCCTTGCGAAGCACATCCATAACAGACCTCAAATGTTCAACATGCTCATCATGATTTTGGCTATAAATGAGGATATCATCAAAGTATACAACAACAAATCTGCCAATGAAAGCACGCAAAACATGATTCATAAGACGCATGAACGTACTAGGCGCATTAGTCAGACCAAAAGGCATAACTAACCACTCATACAAACCAAGTTTTGTCTTAAAAGCAGTTTTCCATTCATCACCTTCCTTAATCCTAATCTGATGGTATCCACTACGCAAATCGATCTTAGAAAAGACACAAGAACCATGCAACTCATCTAGCATATCATCTAAACGAGGGATAGGATGGCGATACTTTACCGTGATGTTATTGATGGCTCGGCAATCACAGCACATCCTCAAAGACGAGTCCTTCTTTGGTACAAGTAGAACGGGTACCGCACAAGGACTCAAACTCTCCCTCACATGCCCTTTGGCCAATAACTCGCCAATTTGCCTCTCCAACTCCTTTGTCTCCTCCGGATTGGTTCGGTAAGCTGGTCGGTTCGGCAGTGTAGCGCCGGGCACAAAGTCAATCCGATGCTCAATCCCTCGAATTGGTGGTAAACCGGCAGGTGTATCTTCGGGAAAAACATCATCAAACTCCTGCAAAACAGAACGAATAGAAGGGGATAGAGAAGAGAGATCGTTAGTAATAACCAAGTTCTCCTGATATCACAACAGCATGATCGGCCTCTCCTTCTGTACACACTACTTCAAATCACTAGCCCTAGCAAGAAAGGACTTATGAATCAACCTATTCTCCTTCTTCTCCACGGGCTGCTCCTTTGACTTCACCTTGTCCGCCTCCTTTTGCAATTGCACTTGATCCTCATAAACTTGTTTAGGAGTAAGAGGAACAAGCGACACATTTTTCTGCTTGTATTCAAATGAGTATTTGTTGGTGAAGCCATCATGAATAGCACGGCGATCAAACTGCCACGGTCGCCCCAACAGGATGTGGCTCGCTTGCATAGGGATCACATCATACACAACCTCATCCTCATACTTCCCAATGCGAAACGGGACCTTCACTTGCTTCGTCACTTTGATGACGCCTGTCTCATTCAGCCACTGCAAACGATACGGCTTGGAATACTTCTCCGTGGCCAGCCCCAATCTCTCAACCATCGCTCTACAAGCCACATTCGTGCAACTCCCGCCATCAATGATCACACTACATACCTTGTCTTGAACAAGACATCTTGTGTGAAAGAGGTTCTCCCGCTGCTCTCGCTCATTGGGTTGAGTTTGGACACTCAAGGCTCTTCGAGCTACAAAAAGTTGTCCATTGGGCGCGAAAATCTCCTCACACTCCTCCTCATCATCGGTACCATCTACATCCTCCAATTTCGGCATATCAGGATCGGTCTCATCACCATCCGTCACGACTTCGCCGTCATATCTCATGATCATAATTCTCCTGTTCGGCAGTCACTCATAATATGCCCGAAGCCTTGGCACTTGAAGCACTTCTTATCTCGATTTCGACCATCAGAAACGGCCGGAATGCCCTGATTTGCTGCACCGGATCCCTCAGGTCGGGACCTAACGAACGGCTTCTTCTCCTCTCTCGGCGGTGCCTCCTTTTTCCATTGATTCTCTTTTGACGAGGAACCACTAGAAACTGGTTGCGATTGCCTCCAATTGCCCGGATTCTGGTGCTGGTTGCTGCTGTTGTTGTCCCTCCTCTTGAGTTGATTCTCAATCTTGATGGCCATATGAACCATGTCCTCCAACTCAACGTAGTGCTGCAACTCCTCCTTATCACGAATATCCCAATGCAAACCAGTCAAGAATCTCGCCATGGTCGCCTCTCGCTCCTCCACCACATTGGCTCGAATCATGGCAACCTCCATCTCGTTATAATACTCATCCACACTCCGACTGCCTTGCCTCAAAGTCTGCAACTTGTTGAAAAGCTCGCGGTAGTAATGATTCGGCACAAAACGCTTCCTCATCACAGCCTTCATCTCCTGCCAAGTCTGAATGGGCGGCTCACTGTTTCTCCTCCTACTCGTCACCATCTGATCCCACCAAACAAGTGCATAATCGGAGAACTCAATTGCTGCCAACTTCACCTTCTTGAGCTCTGAATAGTTGTGGCAATCGAACATAAGCTCCACCTTTCTCTCCCAATCAAGATACAATTCTGGGTCATTCTTCCCTTGGAAGGGAGGAACGTTCATCTTGATGTTGCCCAGATTGTTATCTTGCCACGTTCTGTCGCCATCGTCCTCATCCTCAAATCATGTATCATCTACATGCTCCTCATACGGACGGTGGAATCGACCTCCGCCACCACCACGGCCTCCTCGCCCGCGGCGACCTCCTCGTGTGAAAGTGGTCTCTCGAGAATGAGACTGCTCCATCAGCTCGATCTTGTCGTACACTCCCTCGATTTCTGAGTGTAGCATCTTGCCAAATTCTGAGCGAAGTGCCTCCACCACGAGTTTTAACTGTGGATCCATAACAGGGCCATCGCTCAAATCCGCACCCTGTTCATCTTTCTTGGACATAGTGACACAGACAGAAAACAAGAAACGGTTAGTGAAACAAATTAAAAGGACCTCATCGCCTCACAAACACTCGTGTATCACTCAAGATGAAATCACTCAGCGCTCGTTTATCACACACAAATCACGGCTTTTTCCCTCTAATAGTCTCACCACTCTTGCCTTTTTTCGCTCAATTTCTCTCTCAAGGAATCAAATTCCCTCAATCTACCAACGGAACTCAAAAACCAACTGTACCAACGAGATTGCCCAAACTGTCTCAACGAGAGCACTCAATGAAACGTCCCACAAGAGACCACACCAACAACACTTAAACGGACACTAAAAGGTGGGAAACCCCCCAAACGAAAACTCGGACAGAAGAAAATCGAAACCCTAGGAATTATAATCAGACAGCAGAACAGAAAACTCGGACAGAAAACGGAAACCCTAAAATTCTACCCTTGACACAGAAACGAAAACAAACAAGCGAAACCTGGATACGAAACGCGGCTCTGATACCAAATGATATGATCCTTCCCGATCAATCGAACATCACGCAAACGGAAGACTTGAAAGAAACGAACTGAAGATGGAAATCCCAAAACCTCTGAATCTAACCCACGGAATGATTTAGGCGAACAATTCCCTAAACCCCAACGTGAAGTTGACGCTGCAACTCGGGGACGTTGAATGACACCCGACGAGGGTTGGTTAACTCGCCGTTACGTCGATAATTGAATTCGTCTTGGAAAAATCAAGAGGAATTCGGAATTCTCAAGAGAGAAATAAAACTCACAAGTTTATTGATAAAAGTAGGGTAAAATTTCGTCCAACATGTAGCAGCCATATATATAGGCAAAACTAAACCTAGTCTAATAAGGAAACAACTTAAAACAAGCCCTAATAAGCTAAACTAGGCCCTTACTACTAAAATCCGAAAATAACAAGGCCCTTTAAACTCATGGGCTGCGAAAAAAACAAAGCTGAAATAAATACATGAAGTCTTCAAAATAAATCAAATCTTCAAGCTTCGGCCCACTCGCATGTAATGAGATTAATTAGACTTGGGCCGACTCCACCATCTCCAATAGGTCTCTTCATCAACTCTTGAGCCCACACTTCTTGAACTAAGCTCATCAAGCTCTCCTTGAACTTCTTGGCTCGTGCTCTTGTAACCGGACCAACAGGGACATGCACCGGGTCTTGTCCTATCGAACCTTGAGCTGCATCAGATTCAATAAAAATACGAGCCTTATTATATTTTGGTCGTAAATGGGTTATATTTCGTTTATTGTGTTTTTATCTTGAATTAAATAATTTCAATACATGTATTGTATTTCATAAGAAAAATATACACAATACATCAAAAACATAATATAAAAAAAATTGCCAAAAATCTCTGATTTTCGGCTTGGCTCGGAACGGGCCCGCCAACCATACTATACGGGCCAGTTACGGTTCACCGAGACTTAAACCGATGGTTTTCGGCCCCTGAGCAACACTAGGTGACCCACTTTCACCAATTCTATTTGGCATAGATGAGGATGTGATCTCTTTGACAATAGCGTAGTTGTCGGATGTTCTTAGCTCTTTGTTTGCTGTTTACTTATCTAGGCGCACCTCTCTTTATTGGTCGTTCACGGGTGAACTATTTGATGCACATTAACGACATGATTATAAATAATTAATTTTCGCTCTGTTCTTTTTGGCCTCCCTTCGCCATGTTTGCTTCGATTTTCTTGCCGTGTGCAGTAGCTTTGCTTGGTGCGTTCTTGGTCTTTTAGGACAGTTAGTCGTCTTGTCTGTTTGAATTCCTTTGGTTTTTCTTTTCTCGTGGTGTTGTACGTTAGTACTCTTTTTCCTTTTTAAGATTTTCCCTATTGGATTTTCTGTGACGCCCGGAGGCGAAGTGCGGATTGATCGCTTGTGCAAAAGAGGCACGGACAAGGAGCAACTTCGATTAAGACTTCCAAGCGGAAGGGCGCGGGGATGAACCACACCTGAACAAGAGGGATTCATAGAATATGCAAGTATAAGACTGCATATTCGAGGAGATCTTAAATGATTTGATACGTGTTTCTCATATCAACAAGATGCATCTTTTTTTCTGGTGCGCATGTGGAAGAAACTCCAAGGTTAAGCGTGCTTGGCTTGGAGCAATTTCAGGATGAGTGACCCTATGAGAAGTTTCTGGGGGAGCGTGCGAGTGAGGACAAAACACGCAAGAAAAGACTCGTGTGGGTCTGTGTGGACAGCCGTCAAGTCTGGAGCCGGGCTGTTACATTTTCTCTAAAAAGTTTTTCGTGTTGGTCTATGTAGACAACCGTCAAGTCTGGAGCCGGACTGTTACATTTTCTCTAAAAAGTATGAATGGAGAGTCTACACAGACTCTCCATTATAAATGAAAGTGATAAAGATATCGCAGATGGATCAAAAAATTCAAAACAGTAAAAGTGTCAATGATATTATATAGTAGATTGAGTGAGTAATATTTTCTGAAAAAATTAAAAATGACATAAAATTCGTGCATATATTAAATATATGAATAACTACCAAAGAAAATCAAAATTTGAAGTGTAGGAAAAAGCAAATTCATACTACAATTTAATATTTACAAATACGCCAAAATCTAATTCGGTAAAATGTGAAGATTCTATCAAAGTTCGCACTCAAACAAATTAATCCGAAAATCCTCCAAATGTCATGATCTGTCTAGGGATGGCAACGGGCCGGATCTGGACCGGGTCTGGCCAATAGCAGATCCAGATTCGTTTTCATATACTAGATCCAGATTCAGATCCAGATCCGTGGATCTGAAAATTTTGGATCCAGATCCAGATCCGTCAGATCCGCGGGTCCATGGGTCCAGATCCATGGATCTACTATTTTTAAATTAAATTAAAAAAATTTCACAAAATCAACAACATCTAATTTCCATCATGAAAAATATAACACAAAATACTTTTATCTAATTACTTTTAGTTTTTATTCTTTTGAATTTTATTATTTTTAATTTAGTTAATATTATTAGTAAACTAAATATAAAATATAAAATATATATATATATAATAAAACGGATCTACGGGTCGGATCTGGGCCGGATCCGAATCTAAAATTTCAAGATCCAGATTCAGATCCGTTTTCAAAACTGAGATCCAGATCCAGATCCAGATCCGTCGGGTCCAAAAAATTGAGATCCAGATCCGTAAAAACGGATCTGAATCCACGGATCTGGACCGGGTCCAAGATCCACTGCCATCCCTAGATCTGCCCAATATTAGTATCCGATATAATTGAGGGCCGAAGAGGAAAAAATTTATAATTTCACCCATCACTACTCACATTCATATCTACATATATAGATATGCCCAATTACCCATATATATACAGAATTTGCCCTTCCAATAAAGAAACCCACCACAGCTGATTTGATGTTTGGACCACACACACAAAAGAAACAAAGAAAGAAAGAAAAAAGAATGGTGAAATGAAAGTTAGGTGATTTGGTTTGTATATTGACCGTCAACACTCTGTGAATTGTGGAATGTGGTATAGTTTGTCTAGAATGCAGTGTTTATGTTGATGGTGATGATGAGCTGTTTGACCATTCTTCTATCTGCCTCGGGACCTTACCATTCCTTTTCTCTCTATTTCCTTTTTCTTTTTATCATGGATGGATATGCATTATTCACAATAATACAACTCTATTATTTCTTTACGCTCACGCCTGCCGGCCCTCTCTGTCTTTTAATTTCCACCACTTACATTTTCTTTTATATTTTATATACTAATCAAACTTTCTCTATTTATACTTATATCGAATTATCAATTAAACCTCACCAAATCATAAAAACATGAATACAATTGGATGTACTGTACAATCGAATTGATCGCTATTTATACGGTTTGAATCAAGATTGAGTCAGAATGTCAATTAGGATCTAATCTAGGTGAGTGTGCAACCTGTACACTCGATTGTACTTAAGATCACCACTCGTTCAATTGATGACGTGATAAACGCGTATAAAAAAAAATCCCAAAGCAGCTTTCATGATCTCATAAACACCTTTGGGTATCTTCTTGTAAATCTGAATCGGCATAGAGAGGTTAATATATTTAAGGGGAAAAAAGGGCGGTGATTTGGCTTTTAACGTTCAATGGATGTTCTCGTTTAAGAGACAGACTCCTCATCGACTCTACACTTTATTGTAGCTTTAAATTTAATTATGAAATAAACTGTTGGTATATTACAATATATTTTAAGACATTCCAACAAAATATCTTACACATGCGAAGCCTATATTAAAGATGACTTGTTTCCGTTGCCAAAATATTTGGATATATAATTTGGAGAAAGAACAAAATCACATGCACGCCGTCCGTAATTATTCGGAATGTTTCTTCATTCTAAGTATCTAATACTGCAATGTGGATTTCATGGAATCTAATACATAAATATACACTTCCACATGCACACAACACACATGTGTTTAAATGTAGGGTGAGCAAAATACTCGAAATTTAAATATTAGATTTAAATTAAATAATTAAAATTTAAAATGTGGTTTGAATTTTTAAATATTTAGTTCAGATTAGATTGAATTTTAGGTAAAAAAAAATTATTTTCGAATTGAATCATATTGATATATTAAAAATAGAGTAAAATTTTGAAGTAGCCAAAATGAAGCATAAAACACAATTTATGGCCACACATTGAAAAAACACAAATTTTGGCAATTTTTATTGATTTGGACGTTTTTGCCCTTAATGAGGCGGACTGGGTAGGATCAGGCACGCGGGTCGCGTGCCGGGTCGGGTTAGGCACTTATGGCACTAATAGTGCCATCGGAAATTCAAAATAAAACCAAGTAAAATAGTCATTTTGGCACTTATGGCACTATTAGTGCCATAAGTGCCGGAAATTCAAAATAAAACCAAGTAAAATAGTCATTTTGGCACTTATGGCACTTATGGCACTATTAGTGCCATAAGTGCCAACGAAATTCAAAATAGAACTAAGTAAAATGGTCATCAGCACAAATACAGAAATAACAACATCATTTAAACCCTAAATGGAACATCTAAACCCTACATGGATAATCTAAACCCTAAATGGAACATCTAAACCCCAAATGAATAATCTAAACCCTAAATGGAATATCTAAACCCTAGGGGGAAGTGTGCACTTATGGCACTAATAGTGCCATACGTACAGCACAGATCAGATCAGATCTGTCGATGGCTGAAATCGAAGGAGGCGAAGATCAGATCTGCCGATAGAGGAGGCGGCGCAACGATCAGATCAGATCCACCGCCGTCACCTCATCAGATCAGATCCACCGCCGCCTCATCAGATCAGATCTGCCGCCGCCGCCTCATCCTCCGCCACCTGACCGACCTCCTCCATGCCGCCGATTTTAGAGGACCGGATCTCCTCCACCGCCGCCGCCTCATCCTCTACTCCGACGAAGTCTGCCCAAGCCGCGAGAGCTCCGGCGAATTCTCCAAGCTCGGCGCCGCTGGAGAGAGAGGGAGATGAGAAAGAGAGAGGAGAGAGAGAGAGAAGGGTAGAATAGTCATGACATACAAAAAATGGCCAAAATTTATGTTTTTTCAAATGGTGGACAAAATTTGATGTTGTATGTTGAATAGGGCCATTTGGCCCTATTGTTTCTTAAAAATAAATAAAAAAAATATGAAATCTAAATTAAATTTATTATATATATATAACTTATAAATAGCTAAAAAGATGAGAAGAATTACGACGCTGCCCCATCTCATCTCAATTCTCACAAATTATAATTTATATAATATATATACACACACACACACTAATTCTTAGTTCTCAAATGACAAATAAAATAATTTTAAAATAAATTTATTCAATACAAGATGATAATTGAGAGAGAATTTAATTAAGTTTTAATCTTTAAATAAATATAACTTTTACATTTCTAATCAAATATTTACATAAAATCTACTATCAAATTAAAGCTCCTGTTGTGATATATAATTTGTGGTATGCATATCAAATATTTTATAATATATTAGCCGAATTTTATAATTTTATCAAATAAATAAAACAACAAAGTAAGAAGATAAGAAAAAAATAAAAAGAAAAAATATAGTACTACTAATTACAAAAAAAAAAAAAACTTCAATTTTATTATACATAAAATTGTCGCTCAATTTTGAATTATTGATTTTTTTCGGGATTCGATTCGGATCGGATCGAATTTGATGCCAAAAATTTTAAGTTTTCGGATTCAAATCGTATGGTTAGGATTAGATTTCATTTTCTTCAAAATTCGGATATTAGGATCGAATCAGGCAAAAATTCAATCTGAAATCCGAGTACTCACCCCTAATTAAATGTACAATCCTTATGCTCTTCATGTTATGCCCATTCTGCGGAGTCATGTTTGAATGTTATCGTTTTATTAATTTAAATAATTGGTGTGTAGTATTCTATACTAAGTATACTTTATAGACGCATAATATTTTACATTGTTAAGTAATTGATGTTGGAAACGTACGCATCTCATATTTTACATTGTTAAGTAATTGATGTTGGAAACGTGTGCATGCATGGGAGATCGAAATGACGCGTCAAGTTATTTTGAGAATTTTTTTTTACATCTAGTCTAATATTTTTGGTCATTATAGACTTAAGGTTTAAGAAATTTTTAATTTATGTTCGACTTGGTAGTTAAAAGTCAGTAAGACCTTTTGTGTCATGTTTTGGATCAAAGATATTGCTCGTTGATTTCAATTCAAGGTTTCCTTAATTTAAATATTCTAAGGGGGTGTTTCAATTGCTCGAGATTTAATTATTATGAGATTACTCGAGAATGAGTAAGACATTGTTGTAATATATATTAAGACCTTAGCCCGATGTTGTTAGTAATATATTTTATCATATAGAATAGGTTGAGACTAATAAATTATGACTAATCTTACATGACATTGTCTCAAAATTAAGCAAGGGATCATATATTCCAAACCGAAAATATCATAAGACTAATCCTATAAATCGAATAACTCCTAGAATTAATTCTGTTTAGTTTTTTTTAAATTACCACTTCATAATTTTCACATTAAATTTAACACTTTAATTAAAGTAGAGCTTACATAGGAATATTCAAACAAATAATTTATTGTAATTGACATATACTATATACCTAATGTCTTATGGTCATCACCGGTAAAGTATCAGTTACCAATCATTTTTTATTTTCTCATATAAATTAGTAACCTCTTTAGCTGTTGTCTTGTCGCGCGTCGAAAGTTCCCATCGTTGAAATACTCATTTCTTCAACTCGAAGCGCTGAAGAAAGAAAAAACAAAATAAAACAGTGTAATGTTTCATGTATTCGCTCTGAATAACTGCCATTGCTATATATTAAAATTATACATGAACAATAATAACAAGTGTTTGAACCATAACTAAACCTATTCAAAATCAATTACATGATCTCAAAAACTGAACTCTACACACTACTTCCAAATCCCTATACAAAAAAAACGCTCCAACCATAGTTCAACAAGTTGAGCATTGGTTGAAAAAAGAAAAATCCTCTGCCCCGATGAACAAATTTTGGACTGCATTTTCGTCGCCACGTTTAATGACTAGACACATGTTTTTTTTTTTTTTTTTTTGAAGTATATATATTATGAAATTTAGTGGATTTCATGAAAAGTATCTCTTTACGTTATCTTTTATGCTATGGTAACATCAATGTAAAGTTGCATGGTACTCCTACGCAGTCTTTTCCCCTTTCCCACAACTTTATCCAAAATCCTATTTCTCGCTTGGTTATTTGCACCCCAACTTTCTCTACAGTCAATTTGTTTCTATGAGGGGGAAGCCATTCTAATATAACAATTTGCATCATTTTCGTCGTAAAATATTGAAACTCCACTTCGTTTTACAGTGGATATGCATACTTTACATCCGGTATATGCACCATAGTATATTTAAATGCACATAACGAGTTTTTGCCTAAAACTATTAACTATTAATGATTTTGAAATAGCATTCTATATTACAAGCGTCTAACATGTCGAAATTCAATGAGAAATTATTTTATATTGTTAGCATGGAATATTAGAGGCATCTCTTCCTCTATGGCTCTTCTTTCACACTACTGCAGCCTTTATCAACCGTGTTTTCTTGGTATTTTCGAGCCTAAGACACGGTTCTCTGGGATCCCAAGTTCTTTTTGGCGTTCTTTACATCTCGCTCCGGTGCATCAAAATTCACGGGACAGACGGCGCTCCAATATTTGGGTGTTTGCTGACCCCGCTTTAGTTCCGACGGTTGTTTTTTCCTCTGCTCAGGTGGTGGTCATTCAGTGTACTATTTTGGGGATTGATTGCACTCTGGCTTTCACTCATGCTTCTTGTAACTATGTTGAGCGTCGTCAGCTTTGGTTAGATATGATTCCTTTTATTGTGGGTCATTTCCTTATAATTGGGGATTTTAATGCTATCTTAGGGGCCCATGAGCGGAGGGGAAGACGTGTCCCTGCTTCCACCCCTTGTACTGAGTTCAGGGCCTTCATTGATGAACATAACTTGATCCAGCCGGACTCTTCGGGTCCGTTTTTCACATGGACTGACCGTCGGAGATTTCCTTCCCCGATTGAATCGGTCCTGGACCGTGCTCTTTTCTCTCAAGCTTTCGAAGATATGTGGTACTCTATCAATTCGATGGTTCTTCCTAGACTTGGATCCGATCACTCCCCCATTCTGTTGAAATGCCAGGACACGGCTACTCCTCCCAAGGGTCGTCGATTTCGTTTTCTTAATATGTGGTGCTTACACGAGGGATTTCTGGATCAGGTCCGTGCTTCTTGGTCCCAACCGCTGGATTGTCTCTGCCCGATGGTTCGGGTTATGAAAAAGCTGAAACGTCTTCGCCCGACTCTCAAGACATGGAATAAGGACACTTTTGGGAATTACAATGTTACCCTCGCCGATCTTCAGCAGGATCTGAGTTCACTTCAGGAGAATATTGACGAACGAGGGTATACAGATGAGCTCTTTGATCAAGAGGTTAACTTGCAAGCTCGCATAGGATCGGTCCTTCTGCGTAAGTCTGAGCATCTGCGGCAGCAAAGTAGGGTCTCTTGGCTTTCTGATGGAGATAGGAACACTCGCTTCTTCCATTCTATGGTTAAGTGGCGTCGTTCCAATCAAAATATTAAGAAGCTTAATATTGATGGGGTTATCTCGGAGGACCCGGGTGTCATGGCGGCCCATGTGATTCATTTTTATGAGGATCTCTTTTCGGAGCCGATTTCTCCGCCGGTGGATAGATCTTGGATTTCCGGTTACATTCCAGCTTCAGTCTCACCTGCCCAGTCTGACATGCTCGTTGCTACTCCCTCTGCTGAGGATATTCGGCTGACTGTTTTCTCCATGGACATGAATAGTGCCCCTGGACCAGACGGGTTTAACGGCGCTTTCTTTAAGCATTCGTGGGAGGTGGTTGGGGAGGACCTTATTGCTGCCGTTCGTCGGTTCTTCACTCATAGCTATCTTCCCCAGGGCCTTAATTCCAACTTGCTTTGCCTTCTCCCAAAGAAGACTGATGCGGTTCTTGTCTCTGACTTCCGACCTATTGTGTTGGGAAATTTCCTTTTCAAGGTCATCACCAAGATTCTTGCCTCTAGGTTGAACGAGGTAGCTGCTGTTATTGTCTCGGCCAATCAGTTTGGGTTTATCTCTGGGCGTTCTATACAGGAATGTATTCTGCTGGCCTCTGAAGGAGTGAATTGCATGGAGCGCTCAATTCAAGGGAGGAACATGGCTCTTAAGGTAGATATTCGGAAAGCTTTCGATACCCTGAATTGGGATTTTGTGGAGGTTGTGCTGGATTGCTTTGGTTTCCTTCAAACTTTCAGACACTGGATTAGAGTTATTTTTCAATCTGCCAGAATTTCGGTTCTCTTTAATGGAGAGCAACATGGTTACTTTGGTTGCTCTCGAGGGGTTCGTCAGGGAGACCCTTTGTCTCCGGTTCTGTTTGCTTTGGCGGAGGAGGTCCTCAGTAGTATGCTCTCGGACGCTGCTGATAGGGGATTCATTGCCCGTATGAGGATGTCCCGCTCTTTGCTTTTTCCCTCTCATCTACTGTATGCTGATGATGTCCTACTTTTTTGTAAAGCTACTTGGCGCAGCTGCAGGATGATTGAATCGATTCTTCATATATATGCTTTGGTTTCTGGACAGTTTTGCAATAAGGCCAAATCCAAGGTTTTCTTTGGCAAAGGTGTTTCTGTTCAGCTGAGACGTCGACTACAGCGGGATCTGGGTTTCTCAACTGGTTCCCTTCCTTTTATCTATTTGGGAGTCCCCATTTTTGCTGGTCGTGCTTCTGCTGCCCGTCTTATCAGCACTCGTGATCGCATCATCGCCCATTTTCCTAGATGGCAGGGCATGCAGTTATCTATGGCGGGCCGTCTTTGCCTCGTCACTTCAGTCATTCAGAGCGCGGCTGTTCACAGTATGCTGATATATCGTTGGCCAACTAAGCTTCTTCATGATTTGGATAGAGCTTGTCGGTCGTTTATTTGGACTGGCTGCACTACTTCTAGGCCTAAGTCATCTGTGGCTTGGAATCGAGTTTGCGCCCCCAAGACTCAGGGTGGGCTTAATGTGAAATCCTTTACACACATCAGCCAGAGTTTCATGTTGAGGTTAGGCTGGTTGCTGATTACTGCGGACTCGATGGGTTTTCAGTTGTTTCGCCAACGCTATCTGGATGCGTGCCTAAGACCTCGCTCCCCTTGGTTCTCTTCTACGATTTGGTTGGGCACCCGAGCTGCTATCCAGACTCTCGTCAGCGACACTCATTGTTCTATTGGTTCTGGTTCTACTATTCTTTTTTGGACTGATAACTGGTTAGGGTATCGTCTGGTTGATAGAATCGGCATTCCAGATACTTTTCATCATGCTCTTTTGCAGCCGATCTCGGATTACTACTTTGATTATACCTGGCACTTTACTTTGAATTTTTTGCAGATCTTTCCGGATATTGCCTTTGATATTGTCTCGGTTCCTATTAGCGAGGGAGAGGATCGAAGAGCTTGGACCCATTCTCATTTTGGTGAGGTCTCCGCGTCGCTTGCTTCGGATCATATTCGTCCCTGCTTTCCGACCGTTGATTGGGGTAAGTGGATTTGGGCTCCGTTTATCCCAATGCGGCGTTCCATTGTCACTTGGCGGGTGATTCTGGGGCGTCTTCCGACTGCTAGCTCTCTTCGTCGTTCGGGGCTGGTTGGTCCGGGCTGGTGCCCTCTCTGCCGGAATGCGAATGAGGATATTGATCATCTTTTTTGGGACTGTACTTTTGCTCGACAAATTTGGCGCTCCCTTTTCGGCTGGTTCAGGGTGGATAGTCCGTTGATTCACGACATTGGGAGTCTGCTTCTCTGGGCAATGAAGGTGCAGACTAGCAAGCAGGTTGTAAATCTTTGGCGAATGGGTGTTATGTCCACGATTTGGAGCATCTGGAATATTCGTAACAGAGTTGTATTTGATGCGGCTTCGGTCTCTGAGAGGGCACTTTCGATCCAGATCAAATCTTTTATTTTGGAAACTTCCCAATTATGTACTGGTGAGATGGCTAACTCTGTTGAGGACTTACTGATTCTTCATGGTCTTGGGGTGCCAAGCAGACCTCGTCGCCCGACCTCTTTTGTTTATGTTTTCTGGATTCCGCCTCCGACTCCTTGGCGCAAAATCAATATTGATGGCTCGGTTCATGGATCCCCTCCTCTGATTCACGCTGGTGGAGTTATCAGAGATTCTTCTAGCGTTCTGGGTTGTTTTCATTTCTCTGCTGGACGTGGTTGGGCTTTTGAGGCAGAGCTGCTTGCCCTCATCATTGCTTTGGAGCAATCTGTCAATCATGGTTGGAGACACGTTTGGATCGAGACTGACTGCGCTTATTTGGTGGATCTTTTCAGTTCTCGGTCAGACACGGTTCCTTGGAGGTTCTTCAGCCGGTGGCGTAAGGTTCTCTCTTCCCTTGCTGGTTTTCATTTTATTATCACTCACATCTACAGGGAAGGGAACCGGGTTGCGGACTGTTTGGCTTCTTCTGTAGCGGAGGAAGGCTATTGGAATTTTACGATCCCGGATATCCTACAGTTGGTGAAGGATGACAGGCGGCAACTTCCTTACATTCGGGTTGTCAATTGAGGTGTTCTTCTTTCTTGGGTGTTCCTCTCCCCTTTTCTTGCTTGCGTTTTGTTTGTTTCGTTTGTTTGTTAGTGATTCTGCCTGTCTGGTGTGATGACTTCTCCCTTTCGCACTTTCTTGCCTCTCTTACTTCTTTGGTCCAGCTTGGTCTCCTTGGGGCACTGGTTTGTGTTTGTTTGGGTTGTTAATCTGGTTCTTTTGGTCCTGCTGTCCGGGTGTTGGGAAGGTTTCCAAAGTTTGGGTAGTCACACTTGGCGGTCCTTGCTTGTCGTGATTTGTCCGGTTGATGCTAGCAGGAGTGTCTTCACTGCGATAAGCTTAATATCTTCTCTGGTTGGTATTGGAGTTTGCTGCTGGTCTTTGCTCCTCTGATGGATCCCTCATTATGAGCATGGGAAATCACGCGGGAAAACTTGGGTTACCACCAATGGTTTCATCCCGTGATCTTGACCTTGAAAAGCACGTTTTGAGCATATGCTTAATAAGTTTGAGAATTGATTATAAAAGTAATTGCTTTAGGAGATTCACTGCTAGCGGAGAACTGGGTCTGATCGTCTTGTTTGGTCTTCTCGCTGTGATGTCCCTTGCTTTTGTTCTTCCCTTCATCTGTGATGGTTGGATCTTTTGCTCTTGGGTTTGGTTGGTGCTTGTATTGAGGTTGTGCCCCTCTGGAGTTCAACCTGTACTGAAGTTTGTTTGGTGGCCAGTTTGTCTTGTTTGGTTGGGTCTTCCCTCGATGGGCTGGGGCTCGTTTTGTGGTGTTGTCCCCTCTTTTTCCTTTTCTGTGTTTGTTTGCTCTTTTTTGCTGTTTCGGTTTCCTCTTCCGTAGGTTGTTGGTTTTTGGCAGATCTGCGCTTTTTCCCGTTTGCGCTGATGCGGCGTCTCAAGTGGTTCCGGAGGTGACCAGAGCAGGGAAGATTCATGATGCGTTCGGTGGGCATCCTGTGCTGCACGCTCGGCTTGGTCCGGCCAATGCAGATTTCTCTGGATGGCCAGTGCAGCCCCCTCGGGTTTTGTTGTTGGCTCTTTTGTGCTTGAGCTGTGTTTCTTCCGGCTTAGGGGGACGAGTCGCCGATGGGTTTTGGTTTGGCCGTAATCTGTGGCGGCGAATTTCCCATCCCCCTGAACTGTGGTTTTGTTTTTTGGTTTTTCGTTAGGTCGTGTTGCGCCTTACATTGGTCCCTTGCTGTACTGCTTTTCGTTACACCGGTTTTGTAACAACTTTTCTTTCTTTCTTTTCAATAAAATTTTCATTTCAGCAGTGACTTCAATTATTTTATAGTATTATTTTTGTATAAATTATTATTTTTTAATTAGTTTAATTGATGTGATATATAGAGTTCAAATTATATTAATTTCAACCAGTTTCATCAATTAAACGCCATCAGCAAACGTGAACAAGGACATCTTGTCGAAGGTTTGGGGAATACCAGTTCCCCAAAAGGCGAGAGTAACGGTGTGGAGAATTTTGCGAAATAGATTACCTACTTGTGCCAATCTTAGGAGGAGGGATATTCCGTTGAGCGAGGAAGAACTCAGGTGCAATGCTCGCTTTCAGCAGGAAGAGACGATAAACTACTTGCTAATTCATTGCCCGAAGATCGAAAGGGTTTGGGATGAAATCCACAGGTGGCTCGGCATTTGCTTTGTTCGACCACAAAATGTGGTCTCGCACTTCATCTCGTTCACAGACTTGGGCAATGGAAAAATGAGCAAAAAGTTCTTAATGGCGTTATGGTGCGCTGCACCAATATTGAGTTCTCTGCAAATGTCGAAATGAGAGCAGATTTGAAGGCAAGGTCTGGAAGAAAAAAAAACCTGGTTCTAGAGGTAAAAGCAAGAATGTGGAGTTGGGTCAAGATTTTTGGGATCTTAGACATTGAGTCGAGTTTTACTTCCTGGATCTCTTGTGATCTGTCTTCCTTGATTTTGTAATGCAAATTCTGATATCTCTGGTACCAACAGTTGGCTTCTCAATAAAATATTTTTTTATAAAAAAAAATATTACTACATTTTTGTTATGGATAATAGAAATACTCTTTTTGCTCTATTATATATATTTGCTTATCCCTCTATTATATTCTGATAATAGAAATACTCTTTTTGCTTATGCCAGAAGATCTTCGGTGTTGCAGTGTTGCTTATGCCAAGATCACGAGGAGGACACAAATCATCTGTTCATCTCGTGCCCGAAAACCCAAGAGCTCTGGGACGAGATACAAAGGTGGACTGGGATCAGCACGGCTCGCCCCTCCACGGCAGTTGCACATTGGTTAAGCTTCAGCGAGTGCGGACAAGATAAGAAAGGTAGGAAGCTACTCAATGCAATCTGGTTGAGATGTTGTTGGCTTCTTTGGAAGAGAATAAATGAGATTAGGTTCGAAGGAAAAACGTGGGAGGTTGATAACTTAATTGTGGAAATCAAGGTTAGAGTTTGGAGTTGGAATAGAATCTTTGGTTTAGTTGATAAAGTTTTGGATTTTGCTCAGTGGTGCTCTAACGGGCTAATACCATGGCTGCTATAAGTTTTGTTGGGTACCACTGGTGCCTTTTCTTTTAATCTAATCCACTTTTGCCTGATAAAAAAAAATAGAAATACTCTTTTATATAAGTTTTTATCTAATGATTTTTTATAAAAAGATCAATGTGGGATTGAAGATGTTGTGAAGAGAAAATACGTAAATTTGGTGGAGGATATAATAGAGGGATTGATGTGTTACATTTGTTGTCAATTGTATATAGACAATATTTATTAATTATGTACAATTTTTTTAATTGACGGATAAAAATCAATTTAAGACCACTTCAACCATCTGAGCACCATCTCATCCGAACCCTGTAAGATCAGATCATCATCTAGAGCTTGAAAGACGACATCTGACTTTTAAACGTAAGAATTTTAAGCATAATCTCGTCTGGACCTTGAAAATACTATATTTGACGTCTTTTATACATCAATCTTTTGAGGATCTTTTTATTTGAAATACATCTAAATACCCTTTAGTTTTTTTAAAGTTAAGTATAATTTTTTTTACGATTTTCAAATGATAATGTTTAATAATCATTTTATTTAAATTTTGAACTGTAAGCTTCAATATAAATTTAATATGAGAATGTATTTATTTAAAATACAACTTATAAATGTCCTTAAATTTTTAGGTTTCCAAATGATGAGGTTTAATAGAAAATTAATATTAGAATAATGAATGGCTAACGTAGGAATGAGAATTGAGTTTTTTTATAAAAGGTTATAAATTGTTATGATTTATATATTTTCAATGTGAAATAGAGAAATCAAGAAAGTTAAAAATAAAGAGTACATAAAATGCCACATTACATAAAATTAATTAAAGATGAATGTTGTGCGATACATACATATATATATATATATATATAGGGAGAGGTTCAAATAAAAACCACTAATAAAATAAGAACAGGGAACCATTTTAAGCCATTCGATCGTCAAGATCTACGGTGGATGCATCATCTTGGTGGATGGATGCAGATGATGGGTTCGAATCCTGAAGGGAGCAAAAAAATTACTCCCTCCGTCCCATTATTTAAGACATAGGTCTTTTGGGCACAGAGATTAAGGAGAGGTAGATTAGTTGTTAAAGTGTTGTGGCCCACCACTATTAGTGTAGGTGATTAATTTTGGATTCTTTCTATTTAATGCTTTACTTCAATTTTGAATTTAATTTCCAACAAATTCGAAAAATTTAATTCATTTAATTTAATAAAAAAAATTTTAATCCAGATTATTTATTTTGGTTGATTTTTTATTAAACCTAAAGTTCATTTATTGAGCAGTCAATACAGCATTAAAATAGGCGGCTGAGCAGTTGGAAACAAAAGTAAAAGTGTTAACTCCAAAAATGGGCGCCAACCTTCATTTTCATTCATTAGTTTAATTTCCCACCAAAATTTGGGATTACAACCTTATAAAGGTGCGGTTCTTCCAGATCAGTTTTTCACACAAAAGCTGTGATCTTAGAAGCTCCAAACACCAAAAAAAAAAACAAAAGATGGGTAGAAGGAAGGATTTAACAAGTGAGGAAAGGCAAGCCATGGCCTTCTTTCTTCTTCAAAATTCAACAGATGGGAAGCTCCACCATGGGACTATCACTGCTGCCATGGCGAAATGGGGGTGTTGTCGGAGCTCCGTTTCGCGTTTATGGCAGGCTGCAAAAAAGGAGCAAGCACAAGGTCAATTAGTATCCGTTCAAAGCAAAAAAATCAACAAATGTAGAAGAAAAAGAGTGCAAATAGATTTAGAACTCATATCTAGTCTAGAGTTGCATAAAAGGGGAACCATTCGAAGACTAGCAACATGTATTAATTGCTCGAAGAGTACAGTGGGCAGATGGATCTCAAAGGGGCTGATCAGAGCTCATTCAAGTGCTATCCGACCCAATTTGACGGATCCCAACAAGTTGTTGAGGCTACGGTTCTCTCTTGAACAAATTGAATATGATAGGATATGCAATGTCCTAAAGTTCAAGAATATGCACAATGTAGTGCACATTGATGAGAAGTGGTTCTACATCACCAAAGCAAACCACAAATTTTACTTAACTCCAGAGGAAACTGATCCACATCGCACTTACAAGAGTAAGAAGTTTATCAAAAAAGTTATGTTTAGTTGTGCAGTGGGCAGACCTCTATTTAATGAAGATGAGAGTGTGTTATTCGATGGCAAGATAGGGATTTTTCCTTTCACAGAGATGGTACCAGCCAAGAGAACAAGTAAGAACAGGCTGGCTGGAACAATGGAGGAGAAGCAAATCCAATCCATCACTAAAGAAGTGATGAAGGCCTGCTATATCTCCAAGGTATAGCCAAATGTAGCAAATATTTGCATTCAAATGTACCTAAATCCAGTTAATTGAAGTTCATTCCAGTTCATTACAGCTCATTACAATTTATTGCCTTTATATACAGTTAATTCATGCAATTTGGGACAAATGGCCTCAATTTGCAAGCAAAACTATATATATACAGCAAGATAATGCAAGGCCACATATTAAGGACAATGATCCAGATTGGAGAGTTTGTGTGAATGCATAGTTTTTGTAAAGCTATAGGAATGCTTGTGTGAATGCATAGTTTTTGTAAAGCTATAGGAATGCTTGTGTGAATGCATAGTTTTTGTAAAGCTATAGTGCAAGGAATGCTTATAAAGATGTTGTTTTCAGTTTAATGCATAGGAATGCTTCTAAAGATGTTGTTTTCAGTTTTTTGTGCAGATCAGCTTTTGGCAGGACAAACAAGAGGGACACAGCCCTCATACCAGCAATAACACTCAAACAAGAGGGACACAACCCTCATACCAGCAATAACACTCAAACAAGAGGGACACTGCTCACAACACAATACAATTACGCACAAATCTTGAACTAGGGCACACACCATATGCAATCACAAATAATTAGTCACAAGAGGAAACCAGGGAAGCAACCATCAATAACCCAAATGGGGCAGGGGCGGAGCCAGGCCCCTAAAGATAGAGGGGGCAAAACATGATAAAAAAAATTTAAAGTAACTTCTATAAAGCTTTATATAATAAAATATTTTCACAATAATCCCTACGATTACTCATATTTTAAAAGCGACTTAATATCAATTCATTATGAACTGTCTCAAAAATTTCTTTCTCAATATAAGTAACTAAACAATCATTCATCCAACGATCACCCATTCGATTTCGAGGCCGACTTTTAACAATTTTCATAAGTTCTTTAATTTCCACATTTGCAATTGTCACAGGTAAAATAAGTGCCAGTTTAATAAGCTTATACACCAACGGACAAAAGATACAAAATACAGAGGTGAGAAGACGATAATGTAATTCATAGAGATAGAGAATAACTTTTCATATTGTCTTTTAATAAAAGAAAACTTGTGGAGAAAGGTAAAATAATTTCTCTTTCCGCTATTTTTATTTTTATTTTTTTATCTTCTTTCCAATCTCCATGTTAGACGAAAAAAGGAATGTAATTTGTTAAAGTCAGTTTTTCTCCAATCTCCATGTTTTGCCCCTTTTTCTCAAAATTTTGGTGGGGCAAATTTCTATTTTTTTAGTAATTATACATATATATTAATATAATACATATAAATTTTTTTTTTAGGAGGGGCAATTGCCCCACCAGCTCATAGTGTAGCTCCGCCTATGAAATGGGGACACAGCCCACAATCTCATTTTTTCATAGTTTTAATCATAGATTCTTAGCATTTTAGGGGAAAAAAAATGAGCAGCAACTTCATCATGTCAGCATTTAGTCCATCTACCACAATCGCACTTATGGAAACAACACAGAGGGTCACACCCCTCATACCAACAACGCATATACGATCACAAATATCGCAACAACAAAGAAAGATCTCACCCTTTTAATCCCGGAAACATGGTATAGACCATCCTTCGCAACAAGGGGGAGCACCGGAGCCACCAGTCGCCGCTGACGACCTCTTCCCGCTCGCGCACGACGTCATCCCAACTCTCCGTGCATAGGAGTGCGTCTAGATCCGAATCTTGCGGCTTCATCGCAGTAGAGGGGCGGCGATAGATGGGCCGCCGGATCGGACTCCTTGGAACCCTAGAATCCTCCATCAAAGCACCACCGGCGGACTCCTCAGAACCCTGGACTCCGCCGCTCCCATCATAGAAAAAACCAGACGGCGGTGACGGCAACGAAGGTATATTAGCAAAGAATTCTTCGTCATCCGAATCGGGGACGAATTCAGAGTTCAAATATGCCAACCAACTGCTATTATCGGCCATAAACGCGTAGATCTAGGGTTCCAGAGAGAGGCAGAGAGGTCGATTGGGGTTTTGGAGGAGGGCGGCGCGGATGGAGGCTGAGGACGGAGGCCGATTAGGGTTTCGGAGGAGGGCGGCGCGGATAGAGAGTGAGGACGGCGGAATTGCGGGTTTCGGAAGAGGGCGGCGCGGATGGAGGATGAGGAAGGATGAATCCTAGGGTTTCAGAGAGTGAGAGAGGCGGAGAGGCCGAGAGAACTTGAGAGAGAGAGAGGCGGATATGCCGAGAGAGTAGGAATTATGATAGGGTTTTTTTATTGTTTCTTATTTATAGTGTAATTAAGGTTAAATTAATTAGTGTATTTTAAAGGCTAATTCTTTCCTTATTTGGAAATGAGTCTTTATTATTGGGACACCCCAATAAGGAAAGTAGGTCTTCAATAATGGGACGGAGGGAGTATTTTTTTTGGATGCATTAAATTTAATAGCGGATGCATTAATTTGTATAGCAGATGCAGTAATTTTATTGGTTCTTATGTTCTCACGATAATTGTGGTTCTCACTATAACCGCACCCTATATATATATATATATATATTATTTTTTCAAAATTTAGAAATGTTGAACAAATCAATAATTTTATTGAATAAATATTTTATTTTGGGGTTCGAATCCTGGAGTGCAAGATTTTCAACAAATACGTATTTTGAATAAATACGTTCGTTCATCAAAATTTGGACACTGAATTTATTCTTAATTATTGACCATTTGATTGAGTTATTTTAAGGGTTGAGATTGTTTCTCCTTTCTAACAACATTTGTATTTCTTCATTGAACCTTTATATATATATATATATATATATATATATATATATATAGAGAGAGAGAGAGAGAGAGAGAGAGAGAGAGAGGTGGGCTATAATAAAAACACATCTTTTTGTAAAAATTAAAAAAGGCTGAATTCTATGTAGAACACGTATGAATTAGCTGTGTAACTGTATGAATTGCGAAATGCCAATTCATACGTGTTCTACATAGAATTCAGCCGTTTTTAGTTTTTACAAAAAGATGTGTTTTTATTATAGCTCACCCCTATATATATATATATATGGATGGGCTATAATAAAAACACATCTTTTTGTAAAAACTAAAAACGGCTAAAATGTATGAATTCTATGTAGAACACGTATGAATTAGCTGTGTAACTGTATGAATTGCGAAATTCATACGTGTTCTACATAGAATTCATACATTTCACAATTCATACAGTTACACAGCCAATTCATACGTGTTCTACATAGAATTCAGCCGTTTTTAGTTTTTACAAAAAGATGTGTTTTTATTATAGCCCAACTCTCTCTCTCTCTCTCTCTATATATATATATATATATATATATATATATATATATATATAGGGAAGGACTAAAATAAGAGCATTTCTTAAGATATAAAATAAGAATCATTTTCAGCCCTTAGATCATCAACATCTACGGTTGATTCGTAATCCTGTTGGATGGATTTATGGTCCTGAGTTCGAATGTCAAAGGTAGCAAAAATTTATTTTTCACAATTCATACCTTTATACAACGAATTCATACGTGTTCTACATAAAATTCATACATTGAAAATTGCTCTTATTTCTTATTTTAAGATGTGCTCTCACGGTAGCCCACCCCTATATATATATATATATACACACACACATATATATAGGAAGAAGATCAGTAGAGAACTGCAAATTAAGTAGAGAATGAAGAACAAATATAAAGTTACGAAGAAGTCTATAATTTCGATGAATAAACCAATGTATATTATGAATAAGTTTTGGCCTAGGTTCGAATCCTGAGAGGGGCGAGATTTTATATATTTTTTCTGTATTTTTACTTAATACACATATTCATTAGTTATGTATTCGTTTAATTTATAGATTTACTCATTGTTCTCCGTTCTCTACTTATTTGCAGTTCTCTACGGAACCCAACCCTATATATATATTATATTGGGAGAGGGAAAAAAATGTAGTTTGAATCCTAAACCTCATTATTAATATATATAAGTTCGCACTATTTGGATGTCTCTTTAGGACAACGTGCATCAAATATGTTTTGTGTTATATAATTAACAGATTATCAAAGTATTTGTAACTGTATGTCTAATGTTATAATTGAGTTACAGTATATTCACGATCAAATATGTTTTGTTTTATATAATTAATAGATTATCAAAGTATATATTTGTAATTGGATGTATAATCTCGTAATTTAATGTTTGATATTTAAATTGATTTTTAAGGTATTTTAAATTTATTTATAAGTTATCTTGATTGACGTAGAATAAAGCTAGATGAAATTAATAGCAACTTATAAAAGATCTTATTTGCACATGCGACTATTAGTTTAGTCCTATAAAAAATTAAACTTTTGATTATGTGAGACGATGAGAAGTCTGTTGCCTCCATCTTCCACCAACCAATAAGTGGGGGTGTAAATAAACTAAGCCGCTCGCGAATTATTCGAAGCTTGGCTCGAAGCGAAGTAGATTTTCAAATCTATCTTGTAAATTAAAGTGGGAAAAGGTCGATTTGAAAAAGTCGAAAAAATTAGTTTCCCTCGAAAACAAATAAAAATGACGAATAATGGTATATATCCGTTGGCACATGGAGGCAGCCTTAATTTGAGCATTTCTCCAAATTGTTTATTACTTACACCAACTGTACTACTTTGTCTCTTGTCTCTTAAATTGAGAAAAAGAAATACTAGAAATATATTAAAGTAGAATATTTTATAGAAAAAATATATTGATTGTAGAATGAGGGCATCGGCAAAACAACGTGGGCGTCAACCGTCGGTTCTGTGTTGAAGATTCCCAATTACCCAATCTTAGCAGATTATGGTCTGCCTGCTCACACACATAAATCAAATATCATTTGTGCTTATATTTATGTACCGATTAAATATTGTGTAGGTGGTGGCGGCCTAATTAAGGCTGTCGGCTGGAGTCGTGAAATTGAAATGACTTGCACATCAGCTTTACCTTAGAATAAATGTTTAGGGTCGAATTATAGCAAAAAATATTATTTAAACCAAAAACTAGAACTTAAATTAATTAAACTTTTTCATAGAGTTCAAACTCAAAATCACGACAATATTATTTTATAAATTAAGCGTAAATATTTTAGAGGCGACTTTCATGCTAGCTATATAAAAGTAAATATTAATAACTATCTCCTAAATATAATTTTAATAAATTATAACCAATTTTTAATATTTTGAACAAAATTACTACCGTCACTTATCTCTTATATATATTAAAAACATCGACTCTATTTATTTTCCTTACTTCCGCACTCCTTATCTCTCTAAAACCCTAATTTGATCATCGCGCCTACATCACTGCTCTTTCTCTCTGTTCCTCTCTCTCTCACACACGAGCCCTTTTATCTTCGATGAGCTGCATGAGTTAGATCTACGAGAGTTATGATGTGCAAATCCAGATCTAAGAAAACTTGGAACGAAAAGGTACGAATTCGTATCAAGTATCATACGCCAATTCGATCATAAGCACCACTATTTGTGCCATGAGGGAAAAGAAAACAATCTCCAACCATCCCACGATTCACAACCGCCGCTAAACGACACCTTTCTCTTTTATCCTAAAGTGGTACAAAAACATCAATTCGTACCATTCGTGTCAGGAGGGCAAAAAAAAAATACTCAAACCGGAGGATGATTCACCTTCGTTGCCGAATGATTACTTCATCTTTGCTCCTCAAGTGAAAATGAAGATTTAGTACATAGATTTAGCTAGACTTTTCAGATTTTGACTTATTTTGTTGATTTGCTTATTTGATTTGTAATTGTATTTGTTGCAAAATGAAGAAATTGAATAAAATGTTGATTCAAATTTTATTCTTCCGTTATAGTTGGATTTGTTAGAACAAACTGCAAGTCTATTAATTTTTATTGCCCCATTTTTGTGGCATGAATGGTACGAAATGGCATATTCGTACCATTCGTCCCAAGTGTTAACCTTGGCATGAATAATGTGAAATGAGACATTCATACCATTTGTCACAAGTACTGATGCGACAAACCTTGGGCCGAATGGTATGAAGTGCGAAATGGCCTACTCATGCCAACACTTGCGCGAGAGACTTTGGCACGAATGATGTGAACAAGTCATTTCGTAGCATCCGTCCCAATATTTGGCACGACAACAACTGAAACGAATGGTTCAGATATGACATTTCGTACCATTCGATACAACACTTGGCATGACAGACCTTGGCATGATAGGTGCGTAATAGAATATGTGTACCATTCGTTCCAATATTTGTATGCAATTATAAATAATTCAGTTATGAGAAAAGATGATGAACTTTGTTCTATTGTATTCGTGCATAAAAGTTCTTGCTTTATAATATACAAACCTCAACATAAGATTTGAAGCGGGCTATGCTCGATTTTGCAACTCTCAAAGGCCAAGTCAACATGTTGGTGGAACACACTTTCAAGATGGGCGATGTTATGCTTGCAAGGATTGAGCACACGGATGGAGCTTTCTAGCAACTCTTTTGTTTTCTTCTTTCAACAAAAAAAAAAAAAAAGAAGCAGCAGGTGTTGCTTGCACTTGCTCGTGGTAAGATATTTTTTTGCAGCTTTTTATGATTTTAAAAACTATATATGTTGATTTGTGATGGTTTCTTGTGCATTGACACAATCCTATTTTTGTTGGTTTCTGGTGCGTGGTCACCTGAATAATGTTTTGAGGTTCATGAACACAGTTTTATCAATTTTTCATAATTGATTTGATTTTGGTGACATATTCCTTTTATCTTGTTTTGATTTTGTTGTTGTTTCAACATTACCTTATATTGATATACTTCTCTTAGTATATCTTGTTTTATGCCGATCTTCTGAATTTTCAGATCAAACATTGAACTGAAAGTCTTAGCATCCAGCCGACCATCGACAATTGAGGGGGAGTTTCAAGATCAATATTGTTTTGTTGCATTGTATGTTGATGTAGTTAACATTTCGAGGGAGTTTTTTTATTTACTCGTGTTTCTTCTAGGGGGAGTGTTATTTGAACATTCTTTTTGGATAATTTTTTAGGTTTCTACCTCGTTTTTTATTGAGGGGAAGTTTCTAATTCCTCCTTATTTTGTTTCAAGAATGAAAAGATTGAAGGAGAAATTGATATAGTCACACTACTAGAAAAACGCTCATAGATAACGGAACCAAAAAAATCGTTGTGTATACTACCGTTGTGTATGATACATATCATACACAACGGTTAAAAATCCGTTATGTATAATAGCATAGATAACGGTACGATGCGCTTGTACATAATGATTTTTTTTACCGTTATCTTTGATAGAATACATAACGGTTTTTTGCATTTTTTATAATGATTTTAGCTATAAATCTCTAATTTATAATGATTTTTTGCACTTTTTATAACGGTTTTTTGCACTTTTTATAACGATTTTAACCGTTATCTTTAATAGAATACATAACTATTTTTTGCACATTTTATGACAGTTTTTTGCACTTTTTATAATTGTAATATATTTTTTTAATTTACCTGTTATTTATCTTGAAAATTAAATTAATAATTCTAAAACAACAAAATGACATTGTCATTGATAACGTATATTATATAACATCCAAAATATTCATACATTATCATCCAAATATAATGAAAACATCACATATATTCTATATAGCTATATATATGTTTAGTTAAAAAAAACATATTACAGATGCGCGCAATTTGCTAGACATTTGAAACGACGTTCTCTGCTTCAGCTTTCTCGTTAGTAGTAGTCCTCATAACTCAATTTTTGGCTGCATTCTCGATTGAAACACGGTGCATCGACTCCCATCAACTTCATCCGCCAAGAACTACTACTGTTGAAAAAAAATATAAAGGATTACATGATTATATCCACAAAATATCAAATCAAATAATTCTTACGTCATGAGGCTCGTGAGAATACGAAAATAAGGGTCCTACCAAGATGATAATGGTGGCTCTGAGACACGCTCCATTAAGGCAGTGAGAATCAAAAGTGATGCCCATATATCAATCACCATTACAATAATTCAACACAATCGAAGCCAAAGACAAGGGAAATTAGCATTTAATAAGACAATTTGCAAAAAGTAAGATTAGCACATTTAGGGCACCCAAATCATTTCCAGCCCACAACAGGTAATAATCCATCTAAATTCTTACACAGACAGATTAGGGTTAATCAGCCACAAATACGAGGATCCATCAGCTTAAAAGGGGGGGGGCAATTGAACGGGCAACAATAATTCAAGGGCTTCCCATCAAAATCAAGATATCGAACCATTTCTTCAATAAAAAGATCCAACTACCAATTGATTCATTATTTCAGAAATGAAGAGTTGATATTTACATACCCTTTTGAGTGAAGTCTTGTTGGAGAGCAGGGATGGAGCTCGAGTGAAGAAATGGAAGGGAAAGAGGAAAAATCGAATCTTTATATTAGTATCGAGAGAGGCGGTGAAGGCGGCGGGGATTCATGGCAGCTGCTCATCGGCGTCGAGAGGGAGGAGGTGATAGGGGCTTGAGAGATGAGAGAGGCGAGGATGACGGCGGTCCAACTGACCGCTGCTGTCGACTGAAGAAGAAGGGGGTTGGGCGGTAATCTCGCCGGAAATTGTAGGCGGATGAAGCTAGGGATTTTTGATTTAGAGAGATCATATTGTTTCTAGCAATATTGGATTGCATGTTGGTAATAATTTATTGTCAACATTTTGGTATACAACCTATGTTTTGAAGTCTGTCTTGAAGTTTTACTTCAACTCTTCTGAAGTAACTGCACATATATTTAATCATTCCTTTAAGTTTCATTCTTGTTCATTAGTGCTTGAATAATGTGGATTGTGTAGTTGGTCACGTTTGAATAAGTGGAGTGAGTTTTATTTTTATTTTATTTTGCATTTTTTTTTATTTTTTTTTATCATGGCTCAAAGATAGTAGGACAATTGTTTTTACTTTTATGAGCATGATCTCAACCAACATTTTGCAGGCTGACTGATTGGCAATTTTTCGAAGTGGATAGCAACAATTATTTGGAGAATTTGAATGTAGGAAATGGAGCTTACTGACTACGAAATGCACCTCTATAAAAGTTGCAAGACATCTACTTCATGCATGTCTTCTACTTCATGCGTACGATTTGAAAGCATATTTTCACAGTGATAACATCCATTAACCTATAGTCATTTTTCAACTAGAAAAGTAAAAAAATTACTTCTAGCAAGCTTAAACGGTGGAAGTCTTAGCAACCAATCTATAAAGGTGTCTCATTATATTGTCGGGAGGGCAATGCCGAGGATTGAAGACCAAGGAGTCATTGGAGCGTATAGCAGGTTTTTTTGGCCGTTTAGCCTTAGAGTTATTCAATTGCTTTTTTTTTTTGTGTTTAGGCAACATTATAAGGAAATCTGTAGTTATGTGTTGTAATTTTAGGCAGTCAATCTGTAGAGGTTAATCACCACAAGATCTTAGTATGGTACAATGCAGTGTTGTTAATATAGTTGATTTTCCCATGAGATACTCACGGGTATGAAAAAATATCATGTGTGTTATTTACTTTTCGTTACATATTATTTAAATATTATTCACATTCTTGTTAACATTACTTTTCAATGTTACACAATTTACTTGTGGTAACTAAGGGCACTAAATTATTTCATTTGTGATGTAAATATTGTATGATACTCCCTCCGTCCTGCCTTATTTGACTAATTAATCTTTTCAACGTGATTATTTAGGAGCAAGTGA
This sequence comes from Salvia miltiorrhiza, assembly GCF_028751815.1. NCBI lineage: Eukaryota > Viridiplantae > Streptophyta > Magnoliopsida > Lamiales > Lamiaceae > Salvia > Salvia miltiorrhiza. The sequence continues at coordinate 12,190,665 of NC_080391.1, forward strand.
GGCGGGATGGAAGGAGTATATATAATTGTGGACTTCGGTCTGTATTATTTATATATTTGAAAATGATACTCCCTTCGTCTCAATTATATAGGTTGATTGAAATTTGCACAAGGATTTTAAAAAAATTGTTGAAAATTAAAATATCTATGTCCACGAAAAGTATGACATTTTTCTTTTCAGAAGACCCCATGTATATTTTCTTTATCTTTTATCCTTACAAATACCCCTTATATATATAGGGAAAATATCAAATGAGAATGGACAAATGTGGTGAGAATGAGAATGATTGCATAAACCAGTATATATGTTGCATAAAATGCTTGTAATTTGCATAAGCTGCTTGTAATAACTGCATAACGAAATTCAATTAATTAGATAAAGTTTTTGCCCCCTCCAGGATTCGAACCTAGGTAAAAAATTTATGCAGTATTATACTGCAACTTATGCAACACTATATACTGACTTATGCAATTATTATCATTTATCATGAAAGATAACATAATATATATATATATATATATATATATATATATATATATGTATGGAGGTTCAAATGAGAAACAGGATTTAAAATAAGAACGGAGAACCATCATCAATCCTTAGATCATGAATATCAACAATAGATGCATCATTTTGATGGATGAATGCACCATCTGGGTTCGAATCCTGGAGGGAGCGATTTTTTTTTTTTCATTTTTTCCGAATGCAGTTAATTGTACAGCGAATGCAGTAACTTTACATGCTCGTGCAGTGGTCTCAGTTCTTGTTTTAAATTATGGTTTTCACTATAACCAACCTATATATATAGGGTTAGTATCCTGTGAGAATTTATGATTTAGTGAGAACTAAGAACTATCCTAAACCTTTGATTTTTATTATTAATCCTACAGATCAAATTAATAAATTAGCGTTTTTATTGTTGCTTCCATTTAAAACATATCCAGCCGATTTACATGATTAAGGGCATTTGTGGTATTTAATTCAAATGAAAAAACCGTGTGCATTAAATGATTTGGTAGAATCTCATAGTTTCCGGTTGACTAAATGAAAAGATTGCTTTTTTTTTTTTTTTTTTCCGGCTGTGAATATCACCGCCATTTTTAACCTATCAACTTCTGTCACTATTCGTCTATCCAAAAGAAAATCCAACACATTGAATATCGAGTCTTTACGGCTTCGATTATAGAGTAAAGGCTTTGGAAGGTGTCATTATTCATCTATCACAAAGAAAAACTACGAAATCCTAGGTGAATACCGACGAGTTCGCTGAACATCACCACCATCGAACAAGGTTGGTATATATCGTTTTTGTGGTTTCGCCTTTTTTTTGGGGAAATGGTGCATGTGTGAAGGCAAACATTGCAAACATTGACAACCCATATCAAAAAATGGTGTATTTATTGCACCAAACAAAGAATGTGATGAGGTTTGGTTTTATGTGTTTTTATTTATCTTACAGTATTTCGCCCCTACGAAACAATCCAATCAATATCAATATTCAATTTGAAAAGTGGGAAAGCTGCGCAGTTGTGCTTTTGGATCTATGCCTAAAGGACTCCCCCTCGCCCAGCTGCTATATTTTTCATATTCTCTCTTTTTATGTGCTTATATATTTTGTGTTAATATATATGAGTAGCCTAAAATATAAAAATACATTTCAAAAAAGCCACAAGTATAAAAATATATCAAAACTAGCCATTTTGCATGAAAATACTATTTTGCCCATTGATAGTGACATAAAGTAATGTGTTATTAAAAAAAATAAAAAAACAATGACTACAACTCTTAAAGACATGTCCACCTACTTGAGTTTTGGTTGACATGCATGCATTTAATTATTATTTTTTTTGTAAATTTTATAAGTTTATTCTATTTTTATTGATTTTTTTCGTTAATCATTTATAGCAATACATTCTTTATTCCTTAAAATGTACTGCTACATTAACTATAATCATTTATCATAAGCCATTAGTAAGTACAAACTTACTAACTATAATCAAAAGCCATACATCCTTATTAGTAATTTGAAAATTCAAAAAATTATATTTTAGAGAGAGAAATTTTGAAATAATATATGGAGACACTACAAGAATTCAGATTTTCAGCCACACACGTAAATGTGGGTAAAAGTAAGATTATGTGTGGGTATATATATTTACCCACACATAATGCAAATGTCAACATGTGTCACAATAAAAGTGTAGAGAAAAGTTTTTACCCACGTATATATTTATGTGTGGGTAAATCTGTTTATATTACCTACACATATATGTGTCGTCAAAAGTGATTTTTATGTGTAGTTAAATAGCTTTTTTGTTATAATATAATGCTGATGTGGAAATTACGTGGATGGTGACGTGGCATTTGATATTGACAGGTGACGATTTATATGTGTATAGAAGTTGTCGATATTTCCTCCTATATCATGTCGACATGCTGACGTGGCATTTAAAGGATCCATATTTCCTCCTTGTCATAGAAGTTGTCGAGCAATCTAAACAGTAACACAAGAGTAGGATCAAATAAAGAAGGTAGTAAAGTATATAATCAATTAAAGGCACCTCACACTAATTAGAGCTAGAGTGTGAATATATAATTGATTCTGGAAGATTCAGCTTCATTTCATTTCAGTTAAGGCACCTAAACAAAATTGAAAAAAAAGGCATGTTCTTGAGTACACGGAATGATACACGAATATGTACACGAATGCACGTTTATGCCTCAAACGTAGTTTTCTAGTTGTTTATTTATTAATATATTGCATGCTTTAATATTTGGAGGTGGATGATGTATGGATCATAGTTTTTGAGTACACAAAGTAATACACGAAATCATACACGATATTATTTTAATACGATAAACATAGTTTTTTGATTGATTTATTGTTACTATAGTGTATATTTTAACATTTTCAGTTTGAACTACATTTAGATTGTAGTTACAGTAGGACAAGAAATTCTTAGGTCGAATGTTCTTGAGTACACGAAGGTAGGGGTATGCATTCGGTTATTTGGCGTTCGATTTTTGCTAAAACAAAATTTATATTCAGTTTTGAAAAAAAATCGAACCAAACCGAATTAACCGAATAAATCGAACTGAATTAACCAAATTTTTAAAATTTTAAACTTTGGTTTAGATCAGTTCGGTTATTCGATTTTGGATTTTTTGTTCACCCTTACACGAAGATATACACGAAACACTGCACAAATGCATTTTTATGCCACAAACCTAAATTTTTTGTTAATTTGTTGTTACTATAATGCATATTTTAATATTTCAAGCTACATATTATGTGCACGAGTCTTTACACAACTAGGGTTTTTCAGTGTACGAGTCTGTACACGAAACTACACACGATATGTACACAATTTTGATTTTCGGTATATGTAAAAGTCGTGTAATTTCTTTTAACATATGCCGTATCAACCTATCATTATGCATCATAGCGGCCATAAACCGCGGGCGCGGATCCTACTTTGATCTTCCGTGCACGAATCGGTGTACGAAAGCGTACACGATATTGTGCACGAAATCGGTTATACACGAGATTAGGGTACACGAATCATTCGTGTAGTGCAGTGGTTCGTGCAATGTATCGTGTACCATAAGGATTCGTGTACCCTAATTTCGTGCACCGTATATGATGATTGATTTTAGATCGATTATTGATTTAATCAATCATTATAAGTTGATGAAATGAACCAATTTATAGTGCAGTGTTATTAAGTGCACGAAGTTGTACACAAAACCTGATTCTTCAGTACACGAATAGTACACGATTACATAATTTATTCACAATTTCATCCCACACCCAACAAAAGCTCCAACAATTCATCCACAATTATAGTAATTTATTTATTTTTCAAATTTAATAAATAGCCAAAACATGTAGCCAATATATGATATTAGTCATTTGTTTATATTTATATATAGTTTTTATTTCAACTTTAATGTCTTCTAATACTTGTTATTTTATATTATAAGAGTAATTGTGTTCAAATTATTTTAACTGAATATATTCGAATTGAATATTAAAAATTTTTAAAATAAAGAAAATGCATATATGTGTGTGTGCAGGTTTTAGTGGTCTAAAAACAAGATATAATTCACAAACAATAGACAACATGATTCAATATATGTGTGTGTGCAGGTTTTCGTGTACCCTAATCTCGTGCACCGTATAGGATGATTGATTTTAGATCGATTTTTGAATTAATCGATCATTATAAATTGGTGCAATGAGCCAATTGAGTAGTTTTTATAATCTTTACTAAGAATGTCTTTAAAACAACAATATGGCTTATTATTCGTATAAATCTTAAGTTACTTCATTAATATTTATGTGGAAACAAATCTAGGATTATTTTAGGAGAATCTCTAAATGTTTTTTATAATAAAATCCGAAACAAATTTAGGATTATTTTTAGGAGAATTAGAATCTCTAATTAGTGGAAACAAATCAAGAATTATTTTTAGGAGAATTAAAATCTCTAAATTAGTGGAAACAAATCTAGGATTATTTTAGGAGAATCTCTAAATTAGTGGAGACAAATCTAGAATTATTTTAAGAGAATCTCTAAATTAGTGGAAACAACATAATTTTCGAACAAAAAAAAAAATTATTCGAAAAAAAAACATAATTTTCAAATATAAATAAACAAAATTTCAGAAAAAAAATATTATTTCGGAAACAATAAAAAAATAACATCTTGAAGCAAAGCTATGATTATTTTTAGAAGAATCCCTAAATATGTGGAAACAAATAAATAAAACATAAATTTTGAAAAAAAAATACATAATTTAATCTTTAAAAAAATAGTATTAATTTCTAAAAAAATAATAGCAGGAAATAAATCTAGAATTATTTTAACAAGAAACACAAAATTATTGGTAACAAATCAATAATAATATTTTTAAACAAATAAATAAAAAAATCAGGAATAAAAAATCATACAAGCTTCGAAATATATGATTTATATAATTATAGGAAATAAAAAACCGAAAAATAAGGCAACAAAAAAACGATAAATAAGGAAACAGATAAAACTTAAATATTAAAACATAATTTTCGAAAAAAAAATTAATCTTCAAAAAAATATTAATTTCGAAAAAACAATTTAATTCCAAAAAATAAATGATAATATTTTGAAACAAATAAATAAAAAAATCAGCAATAAAAAATAATATAAAATTCGAATTATTATAAGATTTATAAGTATAATTTTCGAAAACAAAAAATAGAAAAATAAAGCAACCGGCTCCCCCTAAAATTATAAGCCTAATCTAATTGATTAATTAATGGAGGATAATTATGTAAAACACTATATTCATAAAAAATCGGCTCCCCCTAAAATTAAGTGAAAGGCCAAAAATCACTACTCTTCAAAAAAAATTCGAGAGAGAGAGAGTGATTTTTGCTGACTTTAGAGATACTAAAAAATCAAGAGAGACAAGAGAGAGTGATAATTATAGTTATATTATTTGTGGTCCCCATTGAGGATATGCTTGTCTTTTTACTACAAAATGGCTACTTTTACTATAATTTTATATTTGTGGCTCTATTGAATATATTATTTATTTTATAGGCTAAATATAAATTTCCCCCATATATTTTTGTAAGGGAATTTTATGTGCTTATATTAAAGTGACTAGTAAGTATATCATCTTCTATCATTTGTATAGTGAAGCCTAAATAGGAAGGTTTTGTTTGGGTTTATTTCAAGTCTTTCATTTCAATTTCAAAACTTGTGGTTCTTGTATATGAATTATGAGGCAGCATATTGATTTTTTTATAAATGAAAGCAATTTAATATGATGAAAATAAATGAAAATATGAATATAAAACTATATTTGTTCGATTGTATTTGTTTGTATTTTATTTGGAACCCATTTCGAGTTTGTAATTATTAAAAATCATACATAGTAGAATCAAAAAGCGATGTTGTGATTACAAATTTTCAACATAGATGTGAAACTAGCAAATTCAAGTAAACGTTGTATTGTTTGACAATAAACTTTTTTTTAAAATATCACAACTCACAAGCTCTATGACATAATTTAAAAAATCTTCGCTTTTTACAAGAGCGCATGATTAGGAATTCAAATTCAATCCTCAAATCCTCTCACTAACTAAAGAAAAAAAAGAAAAGGAATGCAGTAAAAAAGTGAGTGTTTAGTTGGAGGTTGAATGGTTGATGATACACAACTAGAAAGTCCTATAAATAGATTTTGGTGTTTATAGTGGAACCTCGGAAAAACTATATGGAAAATTAAATGAATCGTGGCCTAAATATCATGATTGTCCAAAAAATATTAGTGAAAAGTGGATTGAGAAATGATTGATTTGTTTAGAAGTGAGAGAGTTTCTTTTTCCTTGCAGTGGTGTCCTCTCTCCTCACTCATACATCACGTGATCTTTTTCATACCAAATTTAGCATCTCCTCATCTTACTCCCGCTAACTCTCAAACGCAAGAAGAAAAACTCATTCTTCCCTTTGTCCCGTGAAGCTCCAGTAATATTCATTTTTGAGTTATTTCGTGAAATTTGAATACTTTTTTATATGATAATTTTTTTTATTTATTTACTTTTTTCATTTTTTCACTTATTATACTTAACACACAAAGTAATTCGTTCAAATTCGTGCCAACAAAAAATTACTCAAGTTTCGCGAGACAAAAAGAGTATTAATTACTTGTACTATACCTTTTAGTGACATTTATTTTGAAGGATTATCCTTCATAGATATAAATATTAAGATTAATCCATTATTTATTTTGATGAACTAAAACTTTAAAATATCCTTTTTTTTAGATATCCCATTAATATCATTCTATCATTGAGAAAAACTCTATTTTTCTCAAGTTTTACTCCCTTTATAGCGTTCCAAAAGTATAGAACAAGAACCGAGTCGGAGGTGTGACTATAGCGTTCCAGTTAACAATATTTCAAAGTTATAGCGTTCCAGTTATAGAACAAGAACCGAGTCGGAGGGAGTCCACAAAAGTTTTAAAGTTTTACTCCCTCCGTCTCAGTTATAGCGTTCCAAAAGTTTTAAATACAATGAAAAATTAGTATAAATAATACTTCCTCCGTCCTATAAAAATTGTCATAATTTTCATTTTTGGGGCGTCCACAAAAAATAATCTATTAGATTTATGGACACTACCACACAATAGATTACCCTCCTTATATTAATTTATGTACTAATGAGACAATTTCTCCACAACACAATTAATTATCATTATTAACAATATTTTCAAGGTGTGACTATTTCTCCACTCATAAGAACATCCACAGTAGTGAGCCCCTTAAAGGAAGTGACTCTTAGGTGGTCCCCATCACTTAAGAGCTAGCCTTCCCTACATTGGAGCTCTCTACTTGCGGGCTCTCTAATTTTATTTTTGTTTCACGTTGTGTGGAAATGTGTTAAGAGATCGTTGCTCGTTGTACTTTGTCACGCTTGCTCCCCAATAGACGAGAGCCTTTTGATCGGCTCTCTTTACGGTGTTCAGTGTGGTCTCGGCTCACAAAGTACATATGAGCTATGTCTTTACCTGAGTGTGATCGTCACATTAGTTAATTGTCGTCAGCATGACGGGTAACTCGGCGACGTCATTGTCTTGAACCATTTTTTTTTTTAAAGTTGATTCTCTGAATAAGATTCGTCGGAATGAAGGGGATTGATTCTTGAGAGAATGACAAAAAAAAAAAACATTACCGAATGAATTTGGGTTTTCCGATTATGAGCAGCATTTTGTGAGTTGTTGTTCCACCAATTTCTTTGATAACACTTTATGTAACAGCCTGGCTCCAGAGTTGACGGCTGTCCCCACAGACCAATACGAGTCTTTTCTAGCGTGTTTTGTCCTCACTCGCACTTAACATCATAGATCAATGGCTTAGGTCTCATGATCGCACTTAACATCATAGATCAATGGCTTAGGTCCCATGATCGCACATAACATCATAGATCAATGGCTTATAAATTCAATCAAAACCGGAACGAGGATCCTAATTGCACCACACCTAATTAAATAAATAAAACATTTCAATATGAATCCTAACTTAAACTAAAAAAATCCTATAAGCAAATCTATAATATAATTGTATATATCCGTGTATATATATGAAAAGCAAAAGTTATGTCTTACTAATATTATGAAAAACTTAAGAATTAACACTGTTTCGTAATTTGGAGAAATATAAGAATAGTGGAATTAAACTATTTAATCGAACTCATTTAAGGTTTTAATATAAACTAATTAAATATCAAAATTTAGTTAACTACTAAAAATTCGGCAGCCACCACTTATGATGTGATTAAGAAAAAAAATAGATATTAATTATAAAGTTTCTAATAGAAGTCTAATTAAGTATTTGAATTTATACGAAAACTGATTAAACTAAAGTCAGATCAAAAGTCTCAAACTTTACTTAAGAAACAAATTATAAAAATTTGATTAAACTAATTCTTTACAACATCAATCGAAATCTCTTTAGAAGTAAAAGAAAGAAAATAAACTAAAAAAAATGCATTAATCAAATATCTATAGCAAAGTGAATTTTTAAGGTAAGATAATTAAAACCAACTCGTATCTTATTAGACAAAATCGATAGATATACAATTGATAAAGCATTGATTTCGATGAGTGGAGGTTTTTTAAAAACAAATAATAATAATCAACCAAAAAATCTAGATTGGAACTACTTATTGATCATTACCGACTGCGATTTGAAATAAAACAAAGGAAATTATTATAACTACTTACTGAAAATGCGATCAACCCAAAGACTTTGATGAGAAAACTTGAAGACAAGAAAACTTATAGATAAAGTATTTTTTCTGCGTGTGTGTCCTTTAGGGATTAAAAATAGATCTTATATTTATACTAGTTATGAAGAGTTTTTGATAAGTATAAAAATTATATTCTATGTATATCTCCAAGGATAAAGAATAAAGATGATAAAAGAGTTCTAGTTCTAATAGGAATCGAAATAATAATAATAATAATAATAATAATAATAATAATAATAATAATAATAATAATAGCCTAGATAAAATAAATAAATGGTGCATATCTATATGTTTCATGTAATTATCTAAAAAAAATAAACTATAAAAGAAAATACTAATAATTCAACTTATATATAAATCTAAATATTTGGGATGTTACAATTGGTATCAGAGCGAACCTCTCCCAGTACGGTGTGGTTCGGGGACGAACCAAGCGGAAGCTGGTGGGCCTGTGACGCCCGGGGACGAAGTACGGAGTGATCGCCGGTGCAAAGAGGCACGGACAAAGAGCGGCTCCGGTTAAGACTTCCAAGCGGAGGGGCGCAGGGATGAACCGAAACACACCTGAACGAGAGGGATTTCGAGAATATGTTGGAATGGGACAACATATTCAAGGAGAGCTTAAAGGATTTGATTGGGCTACTCATATGAATAAGATGCATCTTCTTTTCTGGTGCCCACACGGAAGAAACTTCAAGGTTAAGCGTGCTGGCTTGGAGCAATTTCGGGATGGGTGACCCCCTGGGAAGTTTCTCAGGGAGCGTGCAAGTGAGGACAAAACACGCTAAAAAATACTCGTATTGGTCTGTGGGGACAGCCGTTAACTCTGGAGCCAAGCTGTTACACTTTATTTTTTTTAACGAAAAAAAAGAGAGAGATGAATTTAAGATGAAGAAGATGACAAAGAGGAGAATGATGTAAATTCAACCTTAATTATTTTCTTGAGAGTTACGACACCACAAAATCAATTTAAGACTAAATATTGGCCAAAATATCACTTCAATTGAAGAAGTTAGCGATATTAAAAGAATTTAGGGTGGTAATAAAAAGGCTGGACTTGAAGAATTTATAGTGATTAGAGTACGAAATTGTACTTGGATTGTAGGTCATTGATACTCATGTTTGGCTACTTGCCTCACTTGGCCTCAACCAAAATATAATTAGTTACTTACCAAAAATATAATTCGTTACGGCCATCAGTAAAGCATATACTATAGAAAAGAAGGAAATATCTCATGCATAATTGACATGTTGTGAACTTGTGATGTGATGCCCCCCACGTGTTATAGCACTATAAAATCATTAATATTTATATTAAAATACTATCGTGCTTGTACAAGAACCATAAGAATTGCCTGATCAAATTAGATACTGATGTCGGATTCTTTCTGCTAATAGTCGTACAAAATTATATATAATTCAAAGATAAATACTCTCTCTCTCTCTATCATTTTAATAAATTCACAAAAATTAATTCTTTTCGTTTCATTATTGTTGACCTATTCTTTTAGTGGAGTGTTCCATTAATATTGACATATTTTTATTTTTAATAATTATTTTACACTATAAATAATATGACCCACACATATTTTCAATCATCATTATATAATGTAATTTGAAATTTTTGAGTAATGTACATTCTTGACGGGTACGGACATTTATCAATATGTCTATATATATTTTTTTAAAAACCTAATCGCTTATTTTTGTATATTAATATTTATTATGTAATTATTCGAGCCTCTATTAAAACAGGTAAATTGTATGTGTGGATAGTGAACATGTATTACTATATATTTATGTGATGAAAACAAGTAGTAAAATCACTTTTTACATATCAAATTCAAATGTATGGCTCCGGTATAAAATTATTTTATTTACTATAAGTTCTATAACTATAAACACAATTAAAGTGATTGCTCGTCAAATTTCAACGGGTTACACACTAGTATATTATTATCTATTTTATATATGAACCTCTTTATTCACTTACATACAATAAAATTAGTTAATTATTCTTAACATTATTTAACTTTTTTCAACTCATAATACACTCAATTACTCAATCTTTTCTAGGACTATTATTTAGGGACATTAAATATCTTACAATATCTATATTATATTAAAAAGTCAATATTTCAAATTGAAAACAATTTCAAATTGATATCAAAATTGAGTGGCAATTTTGTGGTTATAATAAAATTGAAGATTTACTTGTGAACTATTCTTTTTATTTTCTTTTCTTATCTTCTCATCTTTTTTAGTTGTGAAATTCGATCAATTATAAAATATTTAATATGCATATCAAATTAAAGATAACGATAAGATATTTAATTTGATATATTTTTATATAAATATTTGATTTAAAATGTAAAATTTATATTTATTTAAAGATTAAAATTTACAAACATTATCTCTCATCTCTCATTTTTTTTTAATAAATCTAATTTTTCCATTGTTTTACTTATTAGTATTTTTTTGTCTTTTCATAATATAATTTTTATTATTGTGAATTATTCTATTATTTTTTAATTTTTTTAATATTCAATTCAAATATATTTATTTAAAGTTATTTTTTACTATCTTTATATATATAATAATTGAATTTGTATCAATTTTATATAAATATATTTATCGTGCATTGCACAGGTACAATGTTACTATGTTAGTGTGATGATAGATTAAGTAGTTAAGCTCTTGAATTTCTATTATGGGCCAAAGTTTCATCAGGTCTAATATATGGCCCAACTTAGGTACCTAAATTCGTATTCTGTTGGGCTTAAAAAGTTAGAACAGTAGTTGTGTTTAGCGTTTAGGAAATCAGAAATTCTCAGCAAAAATAGCTGCCGCTGGGTGACGGCGTTGCGGCATGGCTGGAGGAGGCGGCGGCGGCACCGGCACCGGCGGGCGCAAATACTCGTGCAAGACGGCAACAGAAACTCTGGAGTGGATCCATGGCATAATAGGCTTCCTTGCCCGTTACCGATTCTTCTTAGACGCTCACGTCGTCAATTTCTTCAAGGTAAATTTACTGCTTGTTAAATTAAATTAAAAGTTGGCAAATTTGTTTGCTTCAAGTATGTTTCTTGTGTGTGAATTTGATGGAGTGTTAAAACAGGATAGACTGTGGGAAGCAGTTGATGGAGAGTGGATGGATTGCCTGCGGAAAGAGCCTGTCGAGAAACTGCTGCAAATTCCTTCTGGTGTGGTCCAGGTATTTCTTCCTTCTCTTGATTTTATGCTGTTATATCGGCTAGTTTTGCGTTATGTAAGTTCACCTTTTTATGCATAATTCATGAAGCCTGACAACTTGCTCACTTGGAGGTAAATGAACACAATCAGTGATTTAAACATGATGCTTCACACGGTATAATGTCTCATTTTAACATGAACGTGGCAATGCCATTTGTAAATCACTCAAGTTTTCCTGATGCCAGGATCATTGGCCTGCTTCACTCAAGGACTATGTTCTCACAGTGAGGTCCCTTAGTCTTCCTCGGGACCAGGCAGATATACAGGAGGTATTTCAAGCTTAGAGCCATTCGCTATGTTAGTTCTAGTTATATCGTGGATTGATGGTGAACTATTCCTACATAGTTGAGGGAAAATATGTTAGTTTAGTTGAAGATGGCATCATTTTTTTGTCTTTATAATTATTTTTTTACTACCTAGCAAATTTACCAGAATTCATTAGGAGCATTTTGGGTTGAGTTTCTGCATTTGTCTTTCCAGGCTTTCCCAGGTGTCAGAGTAGCAGAACTGAATAACGTAATTTCCCAAGGCATGAACCGGAAGAAAAAACATGAAGTAGGTGGCATATGGTCACCTTTTTGCCCTTTCAATATTTTAATTTCGTCGACAGAACAATTTCCTTATTATTTTGCGTATCAAGCATCTTGTAATATAAATTTACCTCAGAATTCATTCATCTACCCTGTATTTGCAAACAGGTCGCAAGTTAGTTCCGAAAGAGTTGGAATTGAAAAGATCTAGATAGATGAATTTGCCTTTAAAAATCTCATGTTAAAATTTCTGAAGAATTTCGAGAGAGGCTGAAGATAATGTAAACTAATAAACCACATGTCTATAAATTAGAAGTTAATATGATATCTTTTGGCTTTATTTGACAGTTACATTGGTGGAAGTTGGGTAACTTACTCATATTTGATGTTTGCCTGACTAGATAGAAGTCCTTGCTGCTGTTATTGGTTCAATTGCTAGGAGAGTTGGATCCAACACTGTCATCGATGTTGGTTCGGGTCAGGTGTTGTAGCTCTCGCTTTTCATTTCATGGATAATATACACATAGACACTTGCTCCACCCACATTCTAGCTTTTGCTTAGTTAGAGAGGTGTTGTACCTCTCTAACTTGTTCCAGCTTCGTTTAGATTTACTGGCTCTATGGTTTGGTTTTGCAGGGCTACCTTGCTCAAGTTCTTTCATTTGAGCAAGATCTTTCTGTAATAGCAATTGATGCCTCTTCCCACCATGGGAGCATCACTGATGCACGGGCTAAACGAATTGAGAAATATTATGCAGCTAAATTATGCAATTCTAGGTGTCAGATTTATTTATTATATTTATATTTGTTAGTCTTTCAATTTTCGTATACATGCTCTTTTATCACACATGCTCAAACTATTTTACTGTTGACTGGCTTAATTAGAAGAGCATTCTCCTCTCTCTCTCTCTCTCTCTCTCTCTCTCTCTCTCTCTCTCTCTCTCTCGGATAAACCTGATCAAATCGGGTGATAGAACTAGAAAATGGGTATCTCAACCCCACTACCTTATGTTAGCAGCTAAATGGTATAAGTTTCCTTCACCAGTGTCTTGCTTGCTCATTTGCTATTTTACAAGTTTATCTCTGTATGCATATGTGCATCTTCATCCGTTCTCTCATTACTGTGTCAAATACTCCCTCCATCCCACCATAAGCGAGGCACTTCTTTTGGTCACGAGATTTAAGAAGTTGATATTTAGTGTATTAATTATATATGTAATTAATGATTTTAAAAGAAATTAATTCAAAAGAATTTCAAAAATAAGGGATGAGTATTAATTAGGACGATTAAGAAAAATAAGAGTGTAATTAGTTTTATTAATAGGGTCTTAAAATTTTATAAGTTTACCAAAAATGGAAACGACTCACTTTCGTTGGGACGGCCCAAAAAGGAATACGCCTCACTTTCGGTGGGACAGAGGGAGTATATGATTATGATCCGATGTACTTGTCAGAAAGAAATCAATCTAAGCTTACTTTCTTACATGTCTCTTGATATTGCTGAGAAACATTAGATTATCTATCCGATAGGCTCATTTATCATTAAATTTTTCTGTGCAATGGGACATTTAGTTTTGATTCAACTAAAATCAATTCTAGTTCATGAGCTTTTATGTGTAGTCTGAAATCCCATAAACAATTTACTTCTGTTTATAAGCAGCTCGACATCAGATTTGAGACGCTTGTGGGACTTGATAAAAAATCCATGTAGCCTACCAATTAAGGCTCGTGCACATCCCCACTTCTCTCATATAAATTATTTTAATTTTTTTATGTGTTTTTACTTTTTAAAGTTGGAGTACCTAAGAATGGACAATATGTCTTGTGCCTAATCTCTTCACCGTCCGTTATATGATTTGATGGCTTTGCTGTTACTCTTATGGTTCTATTCCTTTATTTCAACTCATTTAGCCACTAGAAATAATTATGGCCGTTTTCATATATGAACTCTACCCTTGTTTATATAAAATACAGAGAGTTTAAAGAACATTAACTTGTTTTCGTTATTTGAAAATTTCTCTAATAACTGAGTTGTTTTGCTTCTCATATTGGTCATCAGTTGAATTCATTACTCCTCTAATTTCTCGCCAAGCCTGTTTCTTGCATTGAGCTTGCTGCTGACTAAAGATTTCTGTTGGATTATGTTGCCTAAATCTGTATGCTGATTGAGAGAACTTTCTTTTGCCTTTTGTCTTAGAGACTGATTGAATTCTTGTACCAGATTACAAAATAAAGGTTTCAGCAGACCCAGAACAGTCACATGCCAAGTGCTATCCCCTGCGATGTTGAAACATGTCGGCAGCTCCTTAGTCCAGGTTGACGATTTGGATAAGCCTATTATTATCAGAGGACAGGCTGATAGAAAATCCGTAGAAGAAACTCATGGAAGTAAATCTCTCTCATCCTTGAAAGACAATGCCAAGTCTTCATTGGTTCTGGCTGGACTGCATGCCTGTGGAGATCTTTCAGTGACTATGCTTAGGTGAAAGTCAGATAATATCTTATGTTCACTAGAGTTTTCATGTTAGTTTGCATGGATAAGGTACCTTATATTCTTTTGTCCTAAGCTTTTAGGTTACAAGGTAGCAATGATGTTGATGGTGGTACTATTTGAGCTTATTACGTTCAATTTAGTACAGTATTCATTCATGTTTCTTTTATACGGGATCATAGCAAAGCTTCTGCATTTAATTTGTTTAGTTCAGTGGCTGACTTCTAGTTATTTGTATCTAGGACATTCATGGAATGTGATGAAGTTAAAGCAGTGATAAGCGTCGGTTGTTGTTATAATTTATTATCTGAAGATGACACCATGGAGGCAGATAATCAATTTGGTTTCCCAGTGAGCAATGGTGCTAAATCTGCAAGTTTCAAGCTAGGAAAAAATGCCCGTGATCTTGCCTGTCAGGTAGCTTTCATTTTGACTTGCCTTCCAACACCTAATAGGTGCAATATTGAATTTTGGCTAGGTATTGCTCGGGTTCAAGGTACCGAAGTGCATTTGGTGCAGCTGAGCTATAACAAAAGTAGGAATGTAATCATGTATATAGTATAGATTTAGCTTCTCAATTTTCTACTTCCAATGAAAGAGGTTGGTAGTGCATTACTTTGTTTTTTTATTGGATGCTGCTTCAGCTAATATTTTGCTTTATTTTGATGTTAGAAGCTTCTTTTGTTAGCTGTTTCACCCTGTGTGTAGTTGACATATTGGCTTTTGGACCATTTTAGGATATAATGTTTTCGTCTACTTTTATTATTTTATGTACACAACCATTTCCAAAAAAATCTCTACATGAATTTCTAGTGGCTTTATGTGATCATCAACTATGTTGCCTTGATTAATTTCATTAGAGTCCAGATAGATGGAGAACTTTGGGAGAAGCTGCTGGCCTCCACAATTTTGAGCTTCATTCATTTCGTGCTTCCTTTCAAATGGTATGGACCACCGGATTATTTTTAAGATTTTTTTTCTGTGATCTGTATTTGGATTTAGCCCAAGCATTCCTTAGATTAAGCCAGTTGTTATCTGTGGCTGAATATTAAGTTAACCGTGGGCATAACTATGTTTAGTGCTAAAATGCATAAGTTACTTGATTTTCGAATTAAGTTTCACTAATCATGATGTTTCTGTTGAAGGTTCTGTTCCGGTACTATCCTGAAATCACATTTAAAAATCCTTCTATAGGCCGTCAAGGCAAGGCTATGCGCCGCCAACACAACAGAAGGATCCTGGAGTTGGATGCAGATTCAGCTGATAGTGCTGAATCTTTCTCTCAGAAAAATTGTAGGTCTTTCATTTCTTGAACCCAGCCTGCCGTAGTTGGCTTATCAGTATATGATGCTAAAGTTGATTTTTCTCTGTGAAATCTTCTGGATATCCTTTGAAGTTCCATGGTTTGCAGTTGACGCCAATTTAACTTATTAAGGACCAAGACATCCCCCACCCCCAGAATTAAGGAAAGAGAAACTGGTGCTTGTGTCAACTTATTTACTACTCCCTCCGTCCCAATAATGAAGACACACTTCATTTGGGCACGAGAATTTAGGGAAAATAGATTAGAGGGTTTATGGTATGTTTTAGTAATTGTTTTAAAAATCTGAGGGGTCTAATCTCTTTTAGGAATTAGACCAGTCGCCGGAAATTTAAATTGCTGCCGGCCACCACCGCCGACCAGCACTCTTCGTTGTCGCCGCCTCCCTTCCTCGGCGGAATCGCTGCCGGCGTGCTCTTTTCCGCCTCATACCCCCAGCACACCACACTCGAATCCGGACTGGAATCCACAATGGAGGGATTAATTGTACCCCAAAACAGAAATCTCTTCCTCAATTGAACCAAACCAAAAATTGAAGTCAAAATCGAACCAAAAAATTGAAGTCAAAATAGAACCCAAAATCTCTCTCCCTCTCTTGAACTCTCACTGTCTTTCTTGGGGATCTGAAGCCAAACCCAAAATTGAAATCTAAGCTTGTGCTGTTGACTTGGGAATCTGGGGAAGAGGTCGGATTTGAGGCAGCGATGGCGGTGGAGATCTGGAGAGGCCGGACCAGAGAAGCCATGGCTTCTCCTGCTGTAAAGAGATAGAGAGACACAATTGCTCGGCCTTCGTCAGTGTGTGGGCGAGTGGTTGGAGGGGCGAGGGTTGGGCGAGAGAAACAGGGAAGGCCTCTGCCTCGTCAGTGAATGGGCGAGTGGTCGGAGGCTCGCCGGAGGGCGAGGGGTGTTCGGTGGTCGGAGGTTGGATCTGGTTGAAGAGAGAGGAGAGCTGCTGTGTTCGGCGGTGGTCGTGGCTCGCCAGCGGTGACTTCGCCGAGAAGGGGGAGGAGATGGCCGGCGGATGTGGGTGTGTTCCAGAAATGGGCGGCGGGTTTGGGAGAGAATAGGTTAGAATAGTTTAGGGTTTCAACTTTTATAGTGTAATTAGGGTAGGATTAATTAAATGTAATAATACCCTAATTTTTTCCAAAAATAGAAGTGTGTCTATATTATTGGGACAACCCAATAAGGAAAGTGTGTCTTCAATAATGGGACGGAGGGAGTATAGTTTTACACCAGCTGATAGAAAGTTCTAATATCTATTTTGCATATAGTTTTATAACTTCTATTATGATACTTTTACAGGTTCCACCTGGGCTAGAAATTGTTTGCTTAATGAGCCTTATTCGTATCCAGAATCTTCAAATGAAGAGTCTCATGTTGTTAATAGATACTCCATGTTTGTGAAGTTCTGTAAGTCTGGATTAGATCGGCTTGAGTTAAATGATTTACAGGATATTGAATATTCTAGTGTGTGGAAGGAAACAGAAGAATTTTCTGTAAGTCAGTTTTCCTAAATTTCTGATTTTTTTTTCTTCCGGATGTTTTATGTTTGTTTTTTGATTAGAATCAAGATGATTTTCCATTTTTCCTTGTTTGGTTTTTCTTTATACAGGGTCTTGTTTCCAAATTTAGACGGAGAGGTTAAATCTTGTGATTAGTAGCATGTCAAATATGGTTGTCCATCACGATTGCTTTTCTTAGCATTCCCCGTAGTCCAGTCCATTGCTGTGGGAAGGGCTTGGGGTTAACTTGAGAAACATGATCAGGGTCACATTCAGACACAAGCTTGAGCGACTACACTGATCATGCCATTGACATTTGAGTTCTGAAAATCTTTTAAATGAGTGTTGATAAAAATATGTTGAAGAGATGTGAGCCATATCTTTATGTTGTCAATTTTCTGTTGGTAGTAGGACTAGGATGTAGAGTAGAGTACTCCATCCTCCTTTGGTATGGTTACTACTTTTATTACTTTTACTATTCGGATGTAGCTAAGTCATGAATTTCATTTTGTTTTTAATTAATGCGAAGTTATTAGATAAAAAATAAATAGAGAAATATAGAGTAAAAACATAGCTCCATGACTTGCTATGACTTGGTTGTTAGAATGCACTTATTAGGTTTATCAGTACATAGAAATTTTGCTATCTGAAATGTAGTTTTGTTAGTTCTGTGTATAGAAGGAAGCTATATAGTTGAAAAGAATAGTTTTCGAAAGATGAGAAATTTCATTGAGATGCTGGTTTAGGAAGTATGGTTATGCTACTTCTGTGAATTGTTTGAATATTGGTAAACTGATTATGGGCATCTTTAATTCTTTAGCGGCGAGAAGTTTTTTGCCTTCAAATGCGGTTTCATATAGTTTTCTGTGGCAATGCATGTTTAGATGCAGGGTTGTTAAATCTGATCTTTCAACAAGTGCAAAACTGTATGTTTTCCTTCTCTATCCATTTACAGGGTTTGCATGTGTTCGTGTGTGTCTCTAATCTACACATATTTAGGTGGTTTAGAGCCTCTTATGAAATGCTACTAGCTTTTAATATTTGTATCTGCTTGCTCAAATACAGATTCCTATGTGATAAGATGTTAAAAGGTTTCTTCTAAAATATATGATGGTTTAGTATTTTCTAAGTATATTATCTTATATCAGATGGATAAAATAATTGACTGCAGGAACTTGTTGGGCCATATTGGACACTACGGGCTGCTCTAGGACCTATTTTAGAAACTCTACTGCTGCTCGATAGACTACTGTATCTCCAGGAGCAGAGCAATGTGCTTAGTGAGGCAGTTATGGTGCCTTTATTTGATCCTGTATTATCTCCAAGGAATGTCGCTTTAATAGCTAGAAAGATCTGAAACAATCTTCAGACTTCAAGAAGGTCTGTCAAGTGATGCATGTTGCCCATTAATAATATCACATTTTTCACATGGGCTTCTTAATTTCAATCTTGATGTCTTTATGTCCACTGTCTACGCTGCAGCAGAAGTTGTTACCAAGCTGGCTGTAGATCAGAAGCTGCTGCTCTTGCCTGTTGCATTTAATGCAACGTAACATGTTTTCTGCATACAACAAGAGGTGGGTTTACTCACATTGCTTGAGTTTCACCACCATCTCTCTGATGTTCATTATTTTCACTTGGGCGAAGACGAACTTTCAATCTCTCTCGAGTGCTATGAGTAAAAAGGAATGCACCGTGTTAGTCATATGAATGCATGTCATCATGTCCACCAAACTTTTTTCCAGGAGTTGATTAATGCTTTTGTTTTTCACTGTAGTGGGTGTCTATGTGAAAATGGCAGCATCTTTTGTTTTCTCTGACTTCTGGTCTTTTAAAGGAGTTAGGACCAGTAAAATGCGTGCTCTTATTTGTAGCAAAATTTTAAAATTAGATTGGGTCTGGAACACTGCTTTTTTGTTCAGTGACATGCGAGTTTTTGTGTCCTCTCTCTTCTCGTTGAAGTCTTTTGCTTTCTCTTCCGTGTCGTCTACTATGTTTCAGTCTCGTATTTGATTTCTGTCTTGTACATGTGGAATACACCGAGATTGAAACGGGACAAAGAAAAGAGAACTAGGGTGGAAAGTAGTTGCGGTGGCCTACTGTTTGATGCGAAGGCTTATCATCCTAGATAAGCTT
Organism: Salvia miltiorrhiza; assembly: GCF_028751815.1. Lineage (NCBI taxonomy): Eukaryota > Viridiplantae > Streptophyta > Magnoliopsida > Lamiales > Lamiaceae > Salvia > Salvia miltiorrhiza. The sequence goes on from NC_080391.1 coordinate 12,210,697, forward strand.
CTTTTGTTTATGTTTGGTCGCTTGAGCCTTCTATGGTGATGATGACACCAGACTATTTTCTATTGGATCATTCATTTTGCTAACTAATAATCCTAAATATTTAACATAACACTGAAACTATAAATTTGGTTATTCAACTTTAGCCCTGCTTATTCGTATTCTCCTACCATTAACATAAATTTAAAAGACCTAAAATAGAAGAGCCCTCTAATAGCATTAATTAATTTACGTTTTGTGTCAACGTAATAGCTTGGGAAGTTGCCATCACAGTAAAGGAGGGTTGATGAACTATTCAATGCACTTGAACACACATCAAAGTACATAATCAACACATCTTTTTTAGATAAGCATTCGGTCAAAAACACTTTACATAATGCCAATATTATTATGGAAACAATCACCACGTATCGTTATCGCCGTCAAAGTGGTGTAATTCTTATCGAAATGTTGAGCAACTTAGATTGTCTCCATCTTTTCTCAGATAACGAAGGTTCTAGAATTATTCCCCTCGCATTTTTATTTCTCAATTTTCATTAATTTGTCACTTTCGACGTTCCATTATGGAGTCGAAATGTTGAGCCCCTGCATCTTTATCTTTTCAATTAATTTGTCACTTTCGACATTCCATTATCGACTCCATCTTTATCTTGATCGCCTGTAGAATGTTCAAAATCTTTGTCAATAAAGAAATTCCTGCTGACTTATGTTCATTCCATTCTATTATCAAATCCACCCAATTTTTAACAACCAAAACTTGGGATTATGAATAATTGACCTAGCTAATTTTTCAATTAGTTTGTTGAGCAAGATTAATTCGTAATCAAACAACTTGATACCTAATTACGGCAGCAACAACGTTAACAGCATTCTGCTGTTAATACTAATAGCATCCACCAATGAGTTTATTGGCGGCTGTGTCAACCTTCAAGTTGCATGCTCAAAATCTATTGTTATTTTTGTAATATGATTCCCCTATTATTTAATAATTGGAATATGATTAAATTTTGTAACTAGTACTCATGTCCTTGACTAGTATTCCCTCCATCTGAGGCTCGTATTTCTTTTTGGGTCATCACATATAATTTGACTCGTATTATTTAATAATTGGAATATTTCCTAATCATTGCTAATTATATTATCGTTAATTTCGAAGCAAGGAAGACTTGGAAACTTTGATTTGTAAGCTGGCGAATGCGTCAGCTTGAACATTGCATATCTAAATTCGAATGGAGTATCCGAAGATTGCCACCTAAACCCAAGAAGCGACATCCTCTCACAACGGCAGAAATCCTGAAGACCATCTCTCCAACGGATCTATTCAAGACTTCGCCTATAAATAGAGCCTGAGGAACAACTGCAATCTTCACCGATTCGAAGACATACGCTGAAGCTCTATCAAATTAAAGAGCCAGCATTTTCATAGATAGATAAATTTCGAATCGAAGAAGAGAGTATTCATTGTTGTAAAATCAGTCTAACTTATTATCTACACTCTCTTAATTGACTAGGCACTTCCTGTTATATCTTTAGTGTACTTTAAAAAAGTTCCAATTAAAATAAGAAAAATAAAAAAAATAATTATATTACTATTTTATCCCAAAATTTACAATCATCTATGGCTTGATTATGAACTTTATCCCGCCGCGCCCTCGATTCTCATCTCTCATCCCTCTCTTCTCACTCTGTTCATAATAACGCACATATATCGGCGGTCGCTTGCGTATCAAGTGGCGGCGCTGGCGCACAACAAATATAGCACAACAATCTAAGCTAAACTCTTTATCGTTGTTGAAACAGTGGAGAAGAGGGGGAGGTGGCGGTGGCGGTGGCGAGAAGAGGGGGAGGTCGTCGCGGTGGAGGCGCGAAGTTGGTGGTGGAGACTGTTTTAGCCTTTTATTGGGTAGTTAATTAAGTTACTAATTCTTCCCTAATTATAGTTAAAAAAAAAGAGTTAATTATGCCAAAAGCCATGAACTATACCTCAATTTTTAAATTTTCCATGAACTTTTTTTATTAGGAATTCCCTGAATTTAAGGGGTTGAACAATTTTTCCACGCTTTTTTCTCCAGTGAAGCTCCGGGCTGACTTGTCACGTACATGGTAATATCGAGCTGACATGGCGCCTATTTGGAGTGAAAAATTGACACTTGGAAAAAAAATGAACAAAAAAAAAACAAAAAACCATTCTCTTCCCCCTCCTCCATGTCCGGCGAACTCCACCGCCCCATCTCTCTCCACCGTCCACCGCCTTTCCCCACCTCCATCACCAGATCCGCCGCCCCCTCTCTCCACTGCCCACCGCCTTCCCCCACCACCCCGCAGATCCGCCTTCCCCTCTCTCTCCCTCTCGCATTTTCCGCCCATTAGAGTAGCGCAACCGCCTCTGAAATTCGGGCGAGCGACCGCCCATTCCTCCGGTCGACGTCACCTCCCCCTTGACTGTCTCCCTCTTCTCTCAATTGTTCTTTCTCTCTCTGAGCTCGATTGCACACTCAAATCGACCCTAATTTCTTCTCTCAAACCCTCTGGAGAAGACGAAGATGAAAAGCCCTAATTTCCCTCATCTTCGCCTGAATCCGGTGAAGTTGACGCCTTACCTCTCCGCCTCAAGCCCTAGCTCACCTCTATTCGACACAACTCAGTCGGCACCGCCTCAGGAACCGGCGAGCAGATGACGTTCTTAGGTCGATCCTCCTCTCAATCTCACATAATCGAAGCAAAAAGGGCGAACCCCAGTCCTCTCGACTCTAGTGAAATTGCCGCCCTGGTTCGACGTCTTCCTTGGCGGAATCGCCATTTGTCGTCTCAGTGCCGTCGGAGGAAGGCTCCTCAGATCCGCCGCCTCCCAGAGAGAGAGGTTTGGGCTCAAAACGACGTTGTTTTAATTTTCGTCCGGCGGTGCCATGTCATATTTCAGGTCATTCAAAAATGCCATGTCAGCACTCAATTTGATGATTTTTGAAAATCATGGAAAAATTATTCACCACTTTAAATTCAGGGAATTTTTGATAATAAAAAAAAAGTTCATAGAAAGTTTTGAAATCTGATCAAAGTTCATGATTTTTCGCGTAATTATGGGATGACCCAAAAAGGAATACAAGCCAACAATACTGAGATGGAGAGAGTACTAGTCAAGGACATGAGTACCAGTTACAAAATTTTCACTAACCTATTCATTTAAGTAATTACTCCCTCCGTCCCTAAAATTTGTATTCCAATGAAAATGGTACGTATTTAAGAAAAAAGTGTGGTAGTTGTGTTTGAGTGGAGATTGTCATATATCTTTTTGTAAATAGTGAGTGGAGAAAATTATGGGGTTATTTTCAAATAATTAAAATGTCACAATTTTGAGACGTACCAATATAATCATAATGTTACAATTTTTAGGGATGGAAGAATATTAAATAGTTTCCGATGAGAGCATTTAGAATCCTACTTGATATAGGAAACTGACATAACGTAAGATAAGGACAGATATATAGAGAACATGATGGATAGTTTATGATTCACAAAGCTAAAATTTATTTTTCTCTCCATCTCTTTATTGTGTTCATATTTTAGCATGTTTAAAACACCACCACCCACCCGGGAGGGAATTTTAGCCCAATCCTACAATTTCGTGTGTTGAAAATATGGTAAAAAAATAAATAATAATAATAATAATAATAATAATAATAATAATAATAATAATAATAATAATAATAATAATAATAATAATAATAATAATAATAAAGAATTTAATACTCTCTCCATCCATTAATTCATGTCCTACTTTCTTTTAATGAATTTAGTTTTCAACTTTTACATTACTACTCAATTAACTTCAGAAATTCACTTGTTTTTTCTCTAATAATAAACTAATATCTTACTTTTTGCGGTCCTACTATAAGACACATTATCTTTATATATCTACATATATATGTTTTTCCATTAATTTATTTGTATTATTATTTATCTATTTTGATTATATATTTAATTTGAAATTCAGTTTTCTAATATAATAATAAAATAAAATGATTTTATAATTATAAATAATGATTAAAATTACATTAATAAAATTCAAATTACATTACTCAAACTAAAATTATATTACTAAAATTAAAATTACATTAATTGAAAGTACATAAACAAAACAACTCAAAGTAATAACAAACACACACACAAAAAAGAGCAACAAAGTAAGAAATGGCAAATCTGTCTAATTATGTGTGTGTGCTGATCGGGACGATTTTTTTTTTTTCCATTAAAATTTATATAAACAGTTCTAGACTTTTTCGGTTTAATCTTAGACTGGAGCTGTGCAGTGTGCTATGTTTTAGCATGTCTGTGTCCTCAGGGTGTAGCTTTGTATGCATGATGGAGATCATAGACACCAAATGGTAATTAGGGTGTGGGTGATGTTTGTAAACATCACATTCCGCACATGCTTCAGTTTCTAGTACAACTGATTAGCTAACAAGCAATCAGTAGGTAGGATTTATTTGAACATCAATCAGCTAAACATCAATTTGCTTTGTTGATCTGTATCACCCAACTGACTCATTATCAGCTAGTTTGCTTTTGAACACTCAAGTTAAAAAAATTACTACCAATACATACTTGCTTTAGTGCCAACAAACTTTTTAACATAATTTAAACGATGTTATTTAGGATCCCCAAATTTAAATTTTATTGTTTTTATTTTTTATGATTAATTTTTTAATTTTCCATAATCTAAATAATGTCATTTTTAATTTTTATCCATATAGATGTCCTCATGTTCATTGATGTTTCTAAATCATTAAAAAACTAATGGAGGGGTATTGTTGAGATACAATTGATAGTATAAATATTATAAGGATATTATTATTGATATGAGACATTTTATAAATATAGTAGGATTATAGGATTTGTCTATGTGGCAACACCAAATTTCACCATTTCAAAATTTCTAAATTCTTCTAAATTCTACATTTTATTCATTTTTATTATATATATATATGTATGTGTTAACTACAAATAAATGTCTATAATCAAGCCATCGATAAATCCACACATGTTTCTTTATTCTTGTATTATCTATCTAAAATCTACATGTTATTCATTTTTAATATATAAATATACATTGAATAAAAATAAATGCTTATACAACTACATACACCAATCAATAAATCTATATATAATATAATCATATGTGTGTATATATGTGTATATATATGTGTATACATTAGGAATATAATATGTATACAAATATACTACTCCCTCCGTCCACGAAAAAGAGTCCTGTTTCCCCTCTTTTTTTTGTCCACAAAAAAGAGTCCTGTTTCACTTTTTATATAATTACACCCTTTATAGTTTTATGTATTTACTTCATTTGCCATTGAAGACCCACCTCAATAATTAAAAACTCTCTCCACTTAAACTTAATTAAAAATCTCAATTAACAATAAAAATCTCTCATTCTCTCCTTTACGCACACGACACTCACACCTCTTCTCTCTCACCAAATCTGCCATCGTGGTTCCTCCTCCGGCGAGACTAAGATCTGACCTACACCCTTATTCCCCGTAACCTCTCCGGGAGCAGCTAGGTCGTCGTCGCCGCCTCACTGATTTCGCCGCCTCGCTCTCCCTGAGCTCGAAACCCTAAGACGATGTCTCCCAAAATTCATCGTCTTCCTCTGAGCTCGAATCCCCGTCCACTGCCAGTGCTCCGACCGGTCTCGATTCTCTCAAAGCACCACGGGAATCGAATTTGTTGTTGAATTTGTTTGCTCAAACTGCTTTAAATTTGTTTGGAATCTGCTGAATTTCTTTACCCAGAAATTGGAAATCAGTGTGAGTTTTAAATTGTTGGAAATGAAATTGGATGCCTTGTTTAATATAGTTACAGGCAGCAGTACAGAGCTAGGAGGAGCTCCCCGTCGTCCCCCTGCTCATCACCAAATGTTGAGCTTGTGAAGATCACACAAGACATGAAGTCATTCAAGGCATACGACAAGCTGCGTCTGGAGCGAACGAATGCACGCCACGTTGGTGTTAGAGCCAAGAGGGCAGCCGAAGCTGAGAAGGAAGACAAGAAGTAGGTACAAGTGAAGTGATTGTGAGTTTGTGATTCAGCAAACTGTTTAATCTGTTTTGCTTTGGGGCTGGACCGATTATCTTGATTTTGGTTGAAATTTTCTTAGTATTTTCAGCTCTTTGTATTGAATTATCTGAGACAGCAAATCTTTTTATCGTTTTGTCATTGATGAACTTACTATATTTCAATAGTTACACTTTAATTTTGAAATTAATGTTTGATGTTTGATTCTTAAATGGTTGGAAATGAAATCTGAATTTTAATTGAGGTTTAAGAGCTTTAAAAGTCATACTAGCACTACCCCTATAAATTTACTTCTCTCTCCACTTACATCTACTTTAACAACTTTCTTAAAACCCGTGCCGAACCCCAAATGGGACTCTTTTTCATGGACGGAGGGAGTAAAAAGTTTACCTTAAACCATAGTCCATGACTCGATTATTTAAGAGTAATATATGACAGATCTGGATGATATATATATATATATATATATATATATATATATATATATATATATATATATATATATATATATATAGGGGCCGCTCCAATGAGACCCCCTAATTTTAGTGAGATCTAGGGCACGATTTGGTGTGTTTATTTTATCAATCCTATGGCTGATATTGTATCTGGAGGGTGATTTTTTTTCGCAGGGTTCGAATCCTGGATGGAGCAGAATATTTTAAATTTTGTTATTCATCAGTATATACTGCATTGTTCATCAGTATATACGGCCCTGTTCATCAGTATATATGTCTTATTCATTACGAATTTTTTAAATTTTATTTTTCATCAGTATATACATCTTGTTCATTAGATATACGTTTTGTTCAACCTGGAGCCAGGATACCAGGATTTTGTGTCCGATTTATAAGGTGATGGTTAAGCTAAAACGGCTTAAACGTGAGCTGCAGTCTTGGAATAAAAGCTCGTTTGGACATGTTGATACATTGGTGGCTGAGACTCAGAAGGAGTTAATGAATATTCAGATGGATATCTCTTTGCACGGTTATACGGAGGAGTTATTTGACAAGGAGGTGCAGGCTCAGGCCAAAATCAATGTTGCTCTGTCTCGAAAAAATTGTTTGCTGCAGCAAAAAAGCCGCGTTACGTGGTTGACTGATGGTGATAGAAATACTGAATTTTTCCATGCTATGCTTCGTTATAAGCATAAACCTCGTGTTACCTCACATCTTATGATTGACGGGAACAGAGAGTCGAACCAGGATAAAATTGGTGATCACATTGTTGACTATTTCACGACTCTTTTTACTGAGGATAGCGGTTCTGATGCGGGTATTGAGGCTGTTGAGGCTGTTATTGATCCAGTTATTTCTGATGGCCATAATGATGTTCTCTCAGCTATTCCTTCCGATGAAGAGATTACTGCTGCTGTCTTCAGTATGGATTCGGATAGTTCCCCTGGCCCTGATGGTTTTTCTGGAAAGTTTTATCGGGTTTGTTGGGATATTATCAAGCAGGACATTTGGGTTGCGGTTCGTACGTTCTTTATTGGTTCGTATCTCCCATCGGGGTGTAATTCGAGTACGCTGGTTCTCATTCCTAAGAAGGAGAATGTCGTTTCGGTTTCTGATCTTAGGCCTATTGTTCTTTCTAATTTCTTGTTCAAGATCATCTCGAAAGTGCTGGCTTCTAGACTCAGTGTGATTGCGGCCATCTACGTCTCTCAGAATCAGTTTGGTTTTATCAGTGGTCGTTCTATTCATGACTGTATTTTGATGGGATCGGAAGGTTATAATTGTATGAAGCGTACGAGTAGAGGTCAGAATATGGCTTGTAAAATTGATATCCGCAAAGCTTTTGATACTCTTCGTTGGGATTTTCTGTTGAATGTTCTTAGAGCCAGTGGTTTTGATGGGCGTTTTATTAGCTGGATTAAGATCATCCTGGATTCGGCTCGGCTTTCTATTCTTTATAATGGTAAGCTTCGTGGTTATTTTGGCTGCTCACGTGGAGTAAGACAGGGTGATCCTCTTTCTCCCATTCTTTTTGGGATTGCTGAGGATGTTTTGGGTGCTCTTTTTCATAATTGTGTTACTTCTGGTCATCTCATCCCCATGACTATGACTCGCTCTCAGTCTTTTCCAACACATCTTCTTTATGCGGATGATATTTTGGTGTTCTGTAAAGCTTCTGTCAGGAATGCGAAGACGATTAAGAAAATTCTTGATTACTACAGTTGGGTGTCTGGGCAGGTCTGCAGTGCGGAAAAGTCTCATATTTATTTCTCGGCTAAAGTTCACACCGTCACTAAACGTTCCATTTTGAGGGAGTTGAGCTTTGTTAATGGTGCGGCTCCGTTTACTTACTTGGGGGTCCCGATCTTTGAGGGACGTGTCAAGGCTTCTTACTTCAGGCCGATTTATGATCGGATTGTTGCGAAGTTCTCTAGATGGCGTGGAAGGCTTCTCTCTATGGCGGGTCGTCTTTGTCTGGTCAAGTCGGTCATTCAGAGTTCTATTACACATTCTATGATGGTGTATAAATGGCCTAGATCTTTGCTTAAAGAGTTAGATGAGAAATGCCGTAATTTTATTTGGACTGGTGATATTAGAACGACGCCATATTGTTCAGTGAGCTGGAGCCGCGTTTGTGCCATTAAGGAAGAGGGGGGTCTTGGAGTTAGATCTTTTTCTTTAATGAACAAATGCTTTTTAATGAAGATAGCTTGGAAGCTTATATGTGGTAAGGGCTTCGGTTTTCTGATGTTGCATGGCCGTTATTTGGACGATTTTAGCCAGGTGAGATGTAAATCCATTTCTTCTTCTGTTTGGCTCGGTCTGAAGGAGGAGGTGAGTGATCTTGTTGATAACTCTTATTGCTACATTGGGGATGGAACGACCACGAACTTTTGGTGTGATGACTGGTTGGGGTACAAGATTAGTGATAAATGTAAAATTCCTCATTATGTTGCGGATCTTCTTGCTCACTCTGTGGCTGATTATTTTTATGATGGTATCTGGCATTTCACTCAGGAGTTTATTAATAATTTTCCTGAGATTGTTGGGGACATTTTGATTCTTCCTATTGGTGAGGATTCTGATACTCGGTATTGGAAGCCTTCTCTGCATGGTACGGTCACTGCTGCGCTTGCGTTTACTAACAATTGTCATAGGTTTCCTCGTGTCAGCTGGGGTTCTTGGATTTGGAAACCGTATATCCCTGTGAGACGGTCTTTGATATGTTGGCGGATTCTGCATGATAGACTTCCTACCTATGATCGTTTGATTAGACATGGTATGATTATGCCCAATCACTGTGTTTTCTGTTTTGCTTCTGGCGAAACTATGGATCACATTCTATGGTCTTGCAGCCGTGTTCAGCCTATTTGGATGGAGTTCTTGAGCTGGTTCCAGCTAACTGGGGCTGTTGTTGCCATTGACATTCACAGCTTTTTAGTCGGGGCTTGGGCCTATAAGTTTAGTTCTCAGCTGGATAGTTATTGGAGAGCTGGCATCATTGCTATTTTATGGGCTATCTGGATTCAAAGGAATTCCTGCATTTATGACAATAAAAGTTTTGATCATAGGCGGATCATCCATATCGTCAAGGTTTCTTTTAAGGAGATGGCGAATAACTTTAAGCTTGGTCATATGGATAATTCTTGGAAAGATTATACTATTCTCAGAGCCATTGGTGTTGCTACTCGTGCGGCTCCTCCGCCGGAGTTTATCAATGTTCATTGGTGGCCTCCGGTGCCTCCTTGGATTAAAGTTAACACGGATGGTTCTGCGATGGGAGCTCCGGGTAATATTGGTGCTGGTGGGGTCTTTCGTGATAACTTTAGTTGGGTTCGTGGTTGCTTTCATTATAAAGGGGGAGTGGGCTTTGCCTTTGAAGCGGAGCTCCTTGCGGTCATCAAAGCCATTTTTATTGCTCATGATAAGGGATGGAATTATTTATGGATTGAGTCGGATTCGATGTATATCGTTCACTTGCTTAAGGAGCGATCCACTGCTGTGCCTTGGCGTTTTGTTGCTTTATGGAATAAGGTTCTTCGTCTTCTTACTGCTTTTTGTCTTCAGGTTTCTCACATTTTTCGTGAGGGTAACAAAGTGGCAGATATTATGGCAAATTATAGCAGAGAGGAGGGTTGGTGGCCTTATGCTATTGAGGATATTAAAATAGCTGTAAGTCTTGATATGGCTACTCATAGTCACATTCGTTTGAGATGATGGGTTTGTTTTGGTGGTCGTGGTGTAGGAACGTCTTTTATGGCTTTTTACAGTTTTCTGGTACGCTAGATTCTGGGTCATATAAGGTCGGGTTCCGTTGGTTGCGTCGTGGCGTTTATTTTGCTGGCGACAGGAGTTCTTTGGCGAGGCGTTTGGTTTTGCATTTATTTCCGTCGTTTCCTTCGTTGATGATGGCGGGGACGCCTTCTTTCTCGAACTTTCTCGGTTGTTGCATAGGCCTTCTGGCTGTTTGGTTTCTTTTTCCTATTTTTTGCATCTCGGGGCTGGTTTTTCCTCTTGCCTTTTTACTTTGTTTCGGTTCTTTTTGGGGATTTGGGCCAGGTCTACTTCAGGGCGATGGTTAGGCCGGAGTTCTGGAAGTAGTCCTTTCCGCCCTTTTCTCTTTTGTGTGTTTTCGTCTCTAGACGAGTACTCTTTTTCCTCTTCAAGGTTTTTCCCAATGGGTTTTCTTTGAAGAGGTTTTAACGACGCTCGACCCTTAGTCTGCTTCTCTGTGCTTTCAAGGGTTTTTCGAATTTTTCTTTTTCTTTTTCTTAATAAATCCGCATTTTAATTAAGATATACGTTTTGTTCATTAGTATTATATGTCTTATTCATTGTACTCATGTTACACGAAAAATAGGGGGTCTCACTGGAGCGCGCCCCTATATATATATATATATATCGTGTAATCTGATATAATAATCAATTCATGTAACTTGTACAATTAACATGATTTGTGATTAGCATAATTAGTCCATCTAATATGATTTGATAATTGTACAAATTCTAAATCTATATTTTAAATTTTATTTACAATGTATTTTTATTTATACTATTATTATACTATAATCGTTACAACTTATATTTCAATTATCTAGCTTTTAATAAATTTTAAACAGGTTCGGTAGATTACGTATTACTATGAGTTTGACTAGAATTTTTGGTAGAAAAACTATTCACAACTTTAGGCCATATAAAATTATTTAAAAATAAGTTGATTATTCAAAAACAAGTTAAAACTATTCACCCTATGGAACACCACACCACAATTCAATTGTTAGAGAAGATTTTTGATGATAAATTTGATACAAATTTTAAAAAAAGTTTGGATAGATTTTAATAAATTTTAAACGGGTTCAACAGATTATTATGTACTTATTACTATGAGTTTAACGAGAACTTGTACTGAAATTACTTACTAATCGAGGTTGGGGTAAATACAAGTATATAATTTATAAGGGTTGGGAATCTTGGGATAGTTAATTATGAAATTTATCGCAATCTTTACTTATTTGATCGATTGTCTTTTAATACTCCATTTGTGCTGTTTAAATAAAGTAAATGAGAAGAGAGATAGAGAAAGTAGTGGAAAAATAAATGAAGATAAAATAAATGAGGAGAGATATATATAGAGAGAGTAGAGATAAAGTAATTTATTTCCTTTTTTGGGTTTAAGACATTATAAATGGAACATCCTAAAAAGAAAATTGGGATGTTATAAGTGGGACATTGGGAGTATAATTTTTTAAAATTTATTAAATATATCCCAATCTTTTAACTTCAGATTAATTCTATCATCAAAGCTTATTCCAGTGATTGGATCGTGTGATGTATCGCGTCAGAGGATGACATATTATTTCACCAAAAAATTATATGTGCACGTGACAAAATAACATGTTACCATACGCCACACCACATTTAGAGTTGTTGGAGAAAATTTTTGATGATAAAATTGAAACAAATTAAAAAAGATAAGTTTTGAAAATTAAACTATAATTGATAAACTGAGTCTAAGTTGGGATAAATTTCATAATTAATCTTTTTAACTATAATTAATATTTAAATTGATATATATATTTTAAACGAAATATTATAATATCCTATGTTCATAAATTTAAAGTAGATTAGAAAACCAATCAAATTTAGGATGAGTACATATATATATATACATTATAGTCAAGTTCGAACATTTATTGGCATACCTACATGAAATTTCTCTATTGTTGAATCTTATCATATGTTATTTTCTTTTAATTTTAAGGCAGTCCAAAGAGTAATCAATATGTCCAAGAAAATCTTTCCCTATTACTTAATCTTTATTAAAACACATAATCAATCATTTTAACAACTTTTATTCATAAATTTAAACATATTTGAGTATTTGGTGGGTATTATTATATGAATTTGAAATGGAAACATGTTGTAAAATCACTTTTTAATTGGGCATGTTACGGATACCGATATATAGATAATGTTTTAAAAAATTAAATGAAAAAAAATATCAAAGAAACATTCTCTTTAATCTAGTATAATTTTTTTTGTCTTTTAATATTTCTTTCAATGAATTATCAAATACTATCATATTAAAATAAAATATTAATTTATTTTTTAAAATTATATTATAATTTATAACATAAAGTGATTTCTCATTAAAATTAGACTGATTACTCCACAATTTTAGAATAAACAATTAACGATTTCATCAGTGAAAAACTAAAAAATGTTAAATTAGAAAAATATAAATGGTATTCATGAGATATTAATATATTATTAATGTGGCATTGTAAAATACACGTGAATGTGAATAGTTTTGGATACAGTTTTGTTTTGTGTAGAATTGTGTGGGTTAATTACTTTTTCACCTATTACCGCCCTACCTTTGGACATTTGTGGACAGGGATTTACAAATTATTTATCAAAGACGACATAATTCTAACATACAATTCAAACCTACTCACTAATTAATGTGAGCACAAAACAACGAAAAAATATTACCCTTTGATGGAAATATTTAGTCTTAGCACAAGCAGTTAACAATATAGGGGTTATAATTGCGACAGTGTGTGGGGAGGCCCCTGCTCCTTGGAATTAAGTGCCTAAATTCAAAGAAATTTTCAAATATTCAAACTAAACATAATGCCAAACGACTCCTCTCCAAAAATGCTACGCCTTACCAAATGTTAATTATAAAGACAAATAAATATTCTTTCCTTTGTAGTTTCAACCATTTTATTCTCTACGGCTGCGTTTATTTTGATGGATAAGTTTATCCATGAAAAAAGATGAATAATAAAAATTTACGCTTTTAAATATTTTTTTTCTTTTCAAACATTTGACACAAAAATATTTTTCCTCACTCATTTTCACTTCAATGATGGATAATATTATTCAAATGGAAGCGTGAATTATTAGAATGGGAAAAGAATCTACTTTCCGAGCTAATCATTCTTATTGACAGTTTCTCTCCAAGTCGAACCAAAAAAGATGGGTAGAAATGAAAAACTGAGAGCAGTGGAATTTTTTCTTGTAAGTCAGCCTATAAAATGTTAGAAAATAATGTCAATATGAAAATCTTGACTCATGAAGTTGTTAATCACATATGGAGCAGGTCAGCTCCGACTAAAGCTTCGGCATTTTGTGGAAAGCTTCTTCTCAACAAAATCCCGACTCAACATAATCTCTTAAAAAGAGGTGTGCCTCTCCAATCTGATGGTGATAAATGTCCTCTCTGTTTGGTTGATTGTGAGATTGCCAAGCATCTCTTTTTCTCGTGTCATGTTGCTCATAAAATCTGGGTGAGTTGCTATAATTGGTTCGAGCTCAGTTTTATGTGATCCTAATCTGTCATTTTGAGCACCACATGGGAATTGTAAGAAAGAGGAAACATGTTGAGATGTGAAAGATTTTGTGGATCTGTGTAATGTGGAATATTCGAAAGTACATAAATGAGAAGATTTTTAAGAATGGGACCAACAATAGTGATGATCTGGTGGAGTTTATAAAGGTTAAATTTTGATTTCGGATTTCTAATATCTCTCTTAGTTTTTCTGGTTATAGAGTGAGTGATTGGATTTGCAATCCATCTCTTTGCTTTAATTTGTAGGATTTTTGTATTTTGAATGTATGTTGATCTCTGTATTTCGCTTTAGGTTGCACCCCTCGTGCATATTTATATTGAACTTTTACTTATAAAAGAAAATTAGTTTATTATTTGACTCAAATTATATAAACCACAACCAATTAATAATCACCCCATCTATATCTCAAAAAATGAAAATAATTATTAGCCCAATCTAAATACTTGAACTAGATTCTTCTTCTATCTAAATTACAATAATATATATGAAGCTCCCTAATTTCCATTTGACGAGTATATCGATGATGGAACTTTGTATCAAAGTAGGGCAGCTCACATATCTTCATTTTTGTGTAAATTCTCTACCTAACTATGGATACATATATATCGGAAACACTCGAGTAAGGCTTATGATTATTGGCAATGTGGCGGCGCCATGCACATTGTATGACAACAGTTAGATTCTGCCTCCTAAAAAAAAGCTTAGATTCTGAACTTAATTCAAAGGGTTAATTGGCGCTGCGTACACAAATTTTGGGCTTATTTTATTTTTTCGTATAAACTTTGAAAATATCAAAAAATACGCGAATTTTAATTTATTTTATTTTTTTCTACAAATTTTAAAAATTATCAAAAAAATATATGAATTTTGGCTCATTTTGCTTTTCTCATGAAATATATTATTATAAAAAAATGGTCCAAATAATTCTTTTATTGTAATTAACAATATATATATATATATATGTATGTATATATCGCTTTACTTGAGATTAGGCATTAAAAAATTTCTCAATCTAATGATCATGTGATGAATATTTCATGTCATTAATTGGATAGGAAAATGCTAATTAGAATTATACAATTGGACGATAAATAATCATATACTCATGATCTCTAGTTATCTTTTAACTAGCTAGCTTAATTAATTTAATTAATTATCTATGACAATTATTCATGGGTGATATAATTTTTATTTATTTTTAAATAAAATATATTTCATAATCAAAATGATGTCGTTTTGATTAGAGTTGTATCACGTTGACGTCATTTAAGATTCAATTTTGACTTAAATTTTATGATTACCTATCAATCAATTGTATAATTCTAATTAGCATTTTTCGATCCAATTAATGACGTGAAATATCCATCACATGCTCATGTGATCGAGAAACTTTCCAATGCCCAATCTCAAGTGAAGCGGTATTTACTGTTAATTATAAAAGAATTATTTGGATTATTTTTTTATAACAATATATTTCGTCGGGAAAAATAAGATGAGTCAAAGTTTGTGTATTTTTTTACAATTTTCAAAGTTTGTGGGAAAAAATAAAATGAGCCCAAAATTTATGTATTTAAGCTCCAATAACTCTAATTCAAATAGTATTAGTTAAGAATTGCATTAACAAAAATTAATTAAAAACTTAAAAATAATTATAAACACAATAATTAGTGGAATAATGGGCCTTACTTAATCAATAACTATTCACTAGATATCAAAAATCAAAAGTAACCAATAATAATAATGATGATGATGATGATCAACACAAGTTAAAAACATGTAAATACAAAAAATAGTTATCGTGGGCCTTAATACTCCCTCCGTCCCACGAATCTTGACATGTATTTCTTTTTGAGTCGTCCCACGAATCTTGACACATTTTCAAATAAGGTAATAATTAATTCAAAAATAAGGGGTCTTAATTACATTCTCTTTCCTACTTTATCATTTTATTATCTTTTCTCTTCTACTTTATTACCTACACACTTAAAACACTAATCTACAACTCTTTAATTATCGTGCCGAAATCAAACGTGTCAAGATTCGTGGGACGGAGGGAGTAATAATATGAAGAGGCAAATAATTTTGTTACCCACTTAGGTTGGAGGTTTTCCATAAAAAAGTTAAAAATATAAGTTTGATTTTTTTGAGTGGTGGCGGTCGGGTGGTGTCGAACAAGGCCATTTTTGGCTGGAACTTCACTTAGAAATGTGGAACATATATGGGGGTTGTGAAGTGTGTTTGGCGGAGTAAATAAGTAATGGGAAAATATCTGATGGGTCCACGTCAGATGGGAAGGGCTCCACATCAGCAAACGAATCAATTTCGAAGTTCAAAACCCCACGGACGCTTCCCCCTCACACCAAATTCCTTTCTTGACTTTCCAACTATATATTTGATTTTTGTGAAAATGAAAATAATGAAGAAATGGGTGTGTATATATATGAGGCGTGTAAGGGGTGGCATTTGTTAGGCGCAGAGATAATAAGGTATATATAAAAGAGGAAAAAAAAAGAAAAAAAAAAAAAGTGGGGCAGAGTGACCGGAAAATAGAGAAAAAATATGAGCAGTTTGAGCAGCGTGGAGGCGAAGCTGCCGCCGGGATTTAGGTTTCACCCCAGAGACGAAGAACTTATTTGCGATTATCTTCTCAAATGGATCACCGGCGGCCCCCACCCGCTGCCTCTCTTGATCCAAGTTGACCTTAACAAGTGCGAGCCTTGGGATATTCCAGGTCTCTCTCTCTCTCTCTCTCTCAATTACTTTTGCTTATTTCTCTCATACTGTATTACATATCGTCTCTTCACAACATCAGTAGTTGACTTCTCACCACTGTCGTTTCAATTGGTATCTTCAAACTATGAATCTCTCGTCTTGCCCACTGTAATGCCTATTCCTCTCTCTCTCTCTCTCTCTGTCTGTGTGAGAGAGAGAGAACTCTGATCTAAGCATAATATACATATTTTTTTTTCCGTAGTAGTGCTGTTTTCATATGTATTTCCACCAGTAATTATTCCCTGTTAATTAGTGTTCAGCTCCAATTGAATTTGCGATAATTTTTATATCAGTAAATATTTTCATGAACTAAAGGAACGATATATAGGATCGGAATTGTTTTGATGCTTCCGTGTAGTGTGAATACAAAGAAAAAGTTAGTCTGATCATACACAAAAACATCATCTACGCTACCATATATAGCTAGGTGACACCGGTTTCACATTTAATCTTTCATATATTTGAGCTACGTGAACTAAAGGAACGATATATAGGAATTGTTTTCATATATTTTTCCTTGTAATTCCTCATTCTTGAACACTTTATATACCAATGTAATCTTTCAAAAATTACGAAGTAAATAAAACTGGCCTTTAATTAATTTTTCACAATCTCTGCATGTTTTTTTTTTTTTTTTAATAAATGAAAACATTATTCGAAAGGATAATCCTGGAAGTGCGTGTACACAAGGTTATTAATTTTGTAAAAAAGGAATATATATATATATATATCATATCCACAAAATTCTCACTCAAATACCTTTTTGAAGAAACTGACACTCTTGGGCTTGTCCTACACTTAAGATGGAGACAGCAATTCGAGATAACTAAGATAAATAATTCAAACTCATATTCTTGTCTCAAGTCTTAACCATACGCGTGGACACCTTGGAATCTCAATCTCTCTTGAAATTAAGCAGCATCGCTACAATTAATCTGTTGTGTATTAAGAGAGTGGTTGGGAAAAAATGGAGCTTCATAATTATTCATGTCGTAGTTGCGTCAGCTTCTTTATCTTATACACCTGGCTGTGCAAAATTACCAAGTTGAGATATTGACACTTTGCCCATATATAATAATTGCCCTATGGCTATGGCCTACTGTGGGGATGGGCCTCATCACCAAAAATAGGGAGTCGTTAGCTGCTAGGCCACGTGTTCCCAGCCCACTCGTCCAAATCATTTCACCATCCATGTGGGGAGTTTTATTAGTATATGCTATGTTAAATTTCAATTTTGTGATTATGTTTTCAGATTATGCATGTGTGGGGGGCAAGGAGTGGTATTTTTACAGCCAAAGGGACCGAAAATACGCAACCGGGCTGCGAACAAATCGGGCCACGGTGTCCGGGTACTGGAAGGCCACGGGCAAGGACCGGGCCATAATCCGTAAGGGAGTCCTGGTGGGCATGCGGAAGACGCTCGTATTCTATCAGGGCCGGGCCCCCAAAGGCCGTAAGACAGACTGGGTCATGCATGAGTTTCGCCTCGAAGGCCCACACGGGCCCGGCCCGAAATCGCTCTCCCCCGTTAAGGTGTGTATATATATTATTAATTTATTAGGTCGGTAATTAATCCGGATCATCTTCATCTTGACTAATCACAAATCGATCTGGTTGATCATTTATATTCGCCATGATCTTCAACTTGTCAATATTATGGACGTCATTAAGTTACAGGCTGTTTTCATTTAAAAAAGACTTTCACGAATATCTCAATTATTCTAATCCTAATTTTGTAGCCTTGCGCATAAAGAATTCAATGTATCACGACAATTAGTTATTTGGCTCCATACTAACTTAATCCTGGCCATATATAATAATCTCTTTTGTCGTTTTCCGCTTTCCTCAACTTCAGCTCACCAGAAAGTAGGTGTAATACAGTTCTCCCGATAATGAAAGGCGCAAATTTTAATTAATTTATTAAAGCAATCAACACTGAGATTAGAATCTTGCATGAGTAATTAATGATCAAGGACTGAGATTCGTGTTTGGGCGGTTGTGATTAAAATAATAGGAGGATTGGGTTCTATGCCGAGTGTTCTTCAAGAGCAGATCAGAAAGCCCAGCGAAGTCAGAGGAAGCTGCAGGGAGCAGCAGCTACGACGTCGTTAACGGACCGTCTCTGCCGCCGTTAACGGACCCCTTCTTCTCATTGGATGAGTATCATCACGAGCAGGTGCCCTGCTTCTCCATTTTCAACACAAACCCTAATTTGTCGCTCCTCAACCACATGGACCCGCCGCAGATACCGCCGCCACCCATCCACGATCCTTCTTCTTGCGATGAGAAGATGATCAAAGCTGTTTTGAACCATCTCACCAGAATGGAAAGTGGGAACGATCAGAGCAGCATTAAAGGCGGCTCGCCCAGCTTCGGGGAAGGAAGCTCCGACAGTTATCTGTCGGAAGTGGTGTGGAATAACTACTCATGATGTTATTTCTCCGAAACATGTGATTTTTGTTTTGGAATTTTCATCAGGATTGGAAGGAAAGATTAATGTTGGTAAAAATATATATAGTGTTACGTACGTGACTGCTGTAGATTAGGTGTAGGTTGTATGTATGTACATGAATGTTTTTGGTCTCTGCAAGACTATAATTATGCGAATCAATTGGATCACTGTCTTGCCTAATTTCATTTCTTCAGTGGATCGAGATGTTCCTTCGTTTAATTTCTTACTTGTTTTATAGGCTTAGGTTATTAGTTTTGTATAACAAGGATTTTTCCAAGTGATAAATTGCATTGCATTAATTTCCTTGCAAAATATATATCCGTTTTGATTTAGTAAAAGATAGGGCTAATGCTTGCTTTTATTCGTTCTCAAATTAACTATAAAAACCACTTATTAATTTGAGCTTGAACAAATAAAATTTGGGTCGTCCCACGAATCTTGACATGTTTCCTTTTTGGGCAATAATTATTACCTTCTCTCTCCTACTTTATCACTTTTATTACCTTCTCTCTCCTGCTTTATCAATTCTATACTTTATTAATTACACACTTAAAACACTAATTTACAACTCCTTAATTCTCGTACCGAACCCAAACGTGTCAAGACTCGCGGGACGGAGGGAGTAAATTTTAAATTTTGCTCAAATCGTGAAATTTTCTTGACATGCTCAAGCAATGCATGTCTAGTATTAGTGTGCGTTAATGTCCGATGTGCTTGATCACTGCAAATCGAGGATGTCAAGTATTAAGAATGTCTTTGATACTCTATATAAGCCAAGATAGTTAACTAATTTGCTTATATGGGCGTTTGGTGGCCCATATGCCCTTATTATTTAACAAGTCAGCCTGTAATAATTCACTACTAGAAAAAATATTTATAACGATTGAAATTTTCGTTAGTTAAATTAGAGGCCCTAAAGACCGATTTACGACCATTTCACAACTGATTCATTTTAAACTTTTAATGATCGAATTTTGGTCGTTAATATTTTTTTTGTTTTTTAACCATCGAATTTTAGTCGTTAATATTATATTTTTCATTTTTATTAATTTTTATCTTTTAAAAAATATTATTTTTTACTTTTTTACCAATCAAAAATTCAGTAGTTAATATTCTTTTTATTTCTATTTAAAAAAAAATTAACAATAAAAAATTGGGTCATTAATATCAATTTTTTTTAATAATTTCTAAAATCAATCGTTAATTCGGTCATTGATATTAATTTTTTTAATATTTTTTTAATCGGTCATTATTTCGATCGTAATATTAATTTTTATTTTCAAGTTTTTTATATTTTAAAATTGGTGATAATTTCTTAAAATCGGTCGTCATTTTCAAAAAATAATATAACTTTTTTTAATGATCGAAGTTTTCGATCGTTAAAGATTGATTTATTTTATTTTTTTTTATTTTTGTAACGACCAAATTTTGGTCGTTAATATCTATTTTATTTTATTTTATTTATTAATTTAACGAGCAAAAATTTGGACGTTAATATTATTAATTATTACCTTTTTAACGATAAAATTTCGATCATTAATACTAATATTTATTTTTATCTTTTTTCGATCATTAATATTAATTTTTTAAATATTTTAAAAATCAATCGTAAGAATGATTTATTTTAATATTTTTTAAATAACGATAGTTAATATATTATTTTTTTTATTTTTAATTATTTCTGTAATTTTTTCTTATTTTAAATTTGATGAGAATTCCTTATACTTTTTTAACGATAATTACTTTTTTTTTTTAATATCTATCATTATTTCTTTCGTCACTCTTTTGCTGGCACCACAAGTCTTAGAGATTTCCTTATCGACAAATTATTTTATAATGTTATGCATGAATGATATTGTATATTAAAGTAGAGTTTATATCAATAATACGCATCTTCTATACTGATGACTATTTGAAAAAAACTTCAAGGTTCATTGCGCTTAAAGTTTGAATTTAAAATATAGATATTATATTTATTTAAAGTTTGCAACTGAAAAAAATTCTCTCTCATCTCTCCTCTTCTTTTGAATAAATATATTTTTCAATTCCTTTTTATTTCATTTTCGTTTTCATTTTTTGTTTGAGCTTTTTTTCATAATATTACTTTTTATTATTTTGAATTCTTCTTTATTTTTTTTATTTTTATTTTATATTCAGCTCAATTAAATCCCTCAGTGAATCTTAAATCACCTTACAATAAAAAATAAATATATTAATTTAAATAAAATATCATAATATAATTTATTTATAATATTAAGTAGTTCTATTAATTAATATAATTAAAATACTAAAGAAGTCCATAGGCCCCTGGCTCCATTGTGGGCCCATATTAGCTACCAAGCCCCATGTCACTAGTTTTTTTGTTTTGTTTTTGTTTTTTTTTTTGATAGTGTCTCATCTATACTTCACTTATCGTGGACAAAAGAGTTCTATTTGTGTGACTTGGAAACACCATCAAGCAAAGATTAAGCTGTTTGACAGATTTTAATTACACGTAATTTGATCCGACACAAACTTTAATGACACAATATATACATTTAATTATATCCACAAGATTAGCGAAGCTCATGAGAAATCCTTCGACAGAGAAAAGGTCAAGTCGGAAAATATATATATAATCTGGCTAATAATTTCCACCATACCTAATATGAATATTTAAATTAGGCAGTTGATTTGGCAAAAGAAGAAAAGTGAGTATATATACAAACTCGCAAGTAGAAGAAGAGAGGTCGGCGGTTGTTGTTTCACTACATGAAATTGGTTCTCAATTATTTTAAGTAATTACCTTTCCCTCGTGGTATACATTATTGAGATTGGCCAAGTCAATCAAATCATTTACTTGACTTTCTACTTTCTAGACATATATATTCAAGAAATTAAAGTAGTATAATGATATATTGTTACCTGGAATTAATGAGTATATGCTCAATTTACAAATTATAATTAGTTTGCTACATGAAAAAACTGAATTCAAGTTTCATTTACATTCATAAATTTAGTTGTGCGTATTCTACGTTGGGACCATTCACTTTTACTAGTGGCCCTGTATGCATTGTACATTTCTACTTAACGTATTGTGACTGCACCTATGCAGCTATGCTGCCACGAGTTTTTTGTTGTATGGATGCAAAAATTATAGTGTTCTATATTTTATATTTAGTTCATTGCTGATAAATAAATAAAATAAAATAAAGTAGTAGACTCATTCCAGCTCGCACTCATAAAATAATATTTCCTCCGTTTTCATTACTAACGTTCCAAAAAAAAAATGAAGCACATGAATTAATTAAGAAAGGGAGATTTAGGTAATAAAAAGATTTTTTAAACTCAATTAGAAAAAATAAATAAGGAAAAAGAAATGTAAAGGGTTAATTACTCATAAAATACTGAACTTTATTAAATTTTGATTTTACATACAAACTTTAAAAAGTAGTGTGATAATTATTAAAATTGCATTAAATTTTGATTTTGCATACAAACTTAAAAAAATAGCGTAAAAAGTTTGTATGCAAAACTAAAGTGTGATGAAAGTTCAATAATTATCATGCTACCTTTTAATATTTGTATGCAAAACTAAATCGTGATGAAAGTTCAATAATTATCGTGCTACCTTTTAATATTTGTATGTAAAATTAAAATTTGATGAAAATTCACTATTTTACAAGCAATTAATAACTCAAATGAAAAATTATTGTAATAATAAAGTGGAGCGGACCCACATCTTATAAATTGTGGGAGGAACTCATACTTTAATTTATTTATTTTTTAAAATTGAGATATAATAAATATGATAACTAAAAAAAATTAAAACATTATTAATCGAACGGAAACGGAAAGAGTACTACTTCAAAATCAGGTGATATACAAGGAAAAGGAAAAGACAGAAAGTCGGAGGCGAAAACTTACATAGTTGATAGTTGTGCTAAAAAAAGAAAAAAAAGGTTAAGCCTCAACTTAAGTTTCACTAGGATATTTAATTAAAATTTTAAAAAAAGTTTCAGTACTTAAAAAACAAAAAACAAAAAAACTAACTGAAGTTTCGACGTTTTATAGAGAAAATAGTTACTGGACATGTTTACGAGAAAATAGTAACATCCATAATCAGACTGCCCTTTTCTTTTGAAGCACCTAATTTGAATAATAAAAATAATTTTAAAGTAGTGATTTAGAAAAAAGCTAGACTCGTCAAGTTGGTTATCAAGTCAATCAAAAGCCCATAATAAATATAAGCATCATAATCCAGATATAATTAATCACAATGTGTTACCGAATCAATTAAAAATTGATAATAAGTATAAGCACAATGAATATTTACCCATTATCAAGATAGTGACTATCAAATTACTCCATCCGTTCGAGTTAGATTAACTTCTTTTATTCGATACGAATTTTAAGAAATTAGTGTTTTATATAAATGTATTTGATAATAAAGTGAATAACTTGATTAGTTGTAATTCATTGCTTATATTTATTATATATAAGAAAATTGATCAACTTAATTAATTAGAACAGTAAAAAAAAATATTGATCAAGTTAGATGGAACGAAAAGAGTAATAAATAAAAGATCATGATCCATAATGCATATATATTCATGGTGTTTATATCACCTAATAGATTCTAGTTGATTGGATAACACATTGTGCTTATATATCATGGGGTTGTGGCAGACTTTTATAACGAATTATGCTCTTATTTATTATTGAGTTGTGGTTGACTTGATAACATAAATTTCTTCTATTTGTTATCTGATTTTGATTTACCCAAAATCATTAGAAGTCTACGTTTTCTTTTTTTGAACGAAGGAGTCTACGTTTTCTTAAAGAACTAGTTGAGGATAATTTTTTGGGTTAATAGCCAAAAAATACATGAACTATCACGAAATTTGCAAATTGCACATGACCTTCAAAAATAGCTTGAGAATACATCACTTTTTAATTTTGTTGTAATTTGCACATGCGTTGACCATCACCTTAGGCGTAGTTGACGTGGCAGCCGGAAATTGCAGACGTGGACTAACCGCCGGCTATGTAAAACGACGTCGTTTTGCCAAGTCTTTTTAAATAAAAAAAATTAAAAAATTAAAAAATAAAATAAAAAATAAAGATGGAAAACCATGGCTGCCAGTCCAGAGAGGGAAAGATGGGCGCGGCGGTGGTAACTCGCCGGAAATCAAGGGAGGCGGCAGCGACTTTGGGGATCTAGGGCTTTAGGCGGCGGCGGTAGGAATGGCGACCCCACTATCGCTACACAAATCAGCAGCGGCCGTCGGCGACACGCGGCTACCGCTGCCCACCTCGCCTCTCCGGCCGCTCAACTCCCTCTCCCTCTCCCTCTCCCTCTCCCTCTCAGATACCTCGCTCAAGTCCCTCTCAACACAGATAATACAAATCACGAATTCAAATCACGAATTCAAATCTATCTCAACATAGATTCACAAAAGCAAAAGAACTCTTCACTCAAATCTATCCCAAAATTACAAGAACTCCAAAAGGGAGAAGAAATTATAGCACGATTTATGCCGGAAAGTTGTCGGGCGCGGCCACTGTCGCGCCCCTAGATCTCCAATCCAGACGCCACCACTGTCGCGCCCTAGCTCCTACCTCCTACCTCCCTCTTCCATTTGCCACCGGCCATGTCTCCGCCCCTAGATCCCCAATTCAGACGCTATCACCGGGAGAAAGGAGGCGGCGCCGCGTGGGGCAGCGTCGATGTCCAGATCTGAGACGGAGGCGGTGGCCTTCGGTGAGTCCGCTGGAGCAGAGGAGATGGGATGAGAGGGTTGAGGGAGAGGCGATGTGGTGGCTGGAGTTGTCGGAGTTGGGGCTAGGGTCTTGCAGGCGGCAGCACTGTTTGTATGTCACCGGAAGAGAAGAGAAGGGGATGAGGCAGTGGCTTGGTGGCTGGGGTCTTCGGAGGAGAGAGACGGTTTGAAGAAATTGATTACAATTAGGGCATGTATAATTGGGTAATCAGACTTTGTTTAATTGGGTAATTGGATTGTTTAGTTGAAACGACGTAGTTTTGAACGCGTGGCTTGCCAGCGTGTAAAAAAAGCCACGCGTAATGCCATGTAATATTAAATATTGTCCACGTCATAGCCGGTCAAACTTAAGAGCTGCCGGAATTTTCACCGTGTACAAATTACAACAAAATTAAAAAGTGATGTATTCTCAGGCTATTTTTGAAGGTCATGTGCAATTTGCAAATTTGGTGATAGTTCGTGTATTTTTTGGCTATTAACCCTAATTTTTTTCCCCTTTAAATCAAAAGATCAATTGACTCCCTCTCTTCAAATATAAAAATTATTATGTTCAAATAATATATTACTATATATTCATTAAAGTTCGTTATCTTTTATAAAAAATAAATTTAAGGAATTAACTAATACTAGCATTTCTACCCCGTGCAATGCATCGAAAACGTTTTTATATTTATATATTTATATAAAATTGATACCAACTCAATTATCATATTTATAAATATAATAAATAATGAATTTTAACTTAATATATTTAAGTTGAATATTAAAAAAAAGAATTCACAGAATAAATTGATATTATGAAAAGGCAAAAAAAGTTTAAAATGAAAATAAATATAAAAAATAATTAAAATAAAATAAAAAAATAGAGAAAAATGAAATAGTCAAATTTCACAATTTTAGAAAGAAATAAAATAAGAAAATAAGAAAATAAAGAAAAATAAAATAAAATAAAAAATAATTTACAAATAAACATTCAATTTTATTATAATTACAAAATTGTCACTCAATTTGAAATTGATTTCAAATTGAAAATTATTTTTTAATATATTATAGATATTCACCATTAACCAATTAAAGTATGAATATATTAATTAAATGTCATGTTTATATTGTATTAAAGCTAATTAAATTTTGACTCATTCAATTAATAAGTTATAGAACTAAATTAACAATCCTTTTATCGAATCAAGATTTAAATTATTTGCAAATAACTCGACTCATTCATAAGTAACACTAATAAGTAATAAGTGGGTGGCCAGAAAAAGATAAAAAAATCACTACTCCCTCTATTCATTATGAAGTGTCCTATTTTAATATTTTACTTGATTCCTAATAAGTGTTAAAATAAAATACTCCTAAGGAGCACGTTAGTTTCTAGAAAGTTCCATAGTCTACCAAAACGGATTCATAAGGAAAAACACCAACTTAGGCATAAAATGCCCAAGAAAACTCAAGCTAACAACGCGATGTTCCCACAATTCTTCAAATCTACTGTGCTTACTTATTTTGAAACTAGAACAAACGAGCCTAATAAGATTTGCCACATTGTATTAAGCTTCTAGCTCCAAGGAAATTAAAAGACCAAAAACAACAACACTACCCACCGCCGTCTGCCTAATGTACCGTACTCTTAGAAGATCTGTGATCTTGAATCTAATAACATTGTGAGTTCCATAAACAGCACCCACAACGCCTCCGATGGCGAAGCCCGCCGTAATTCATGTGAGGCAGCTATTCCTTGCCATGTCTTCTCTTATATCTCTATCTTTCTCTCTCTACAATTTATCGCAGATGAGAACAAGTGTTTTGGCTCTTCCAAATAAATATTTCAAATTAAGTATAATCATGACAGTCTTTCTATTTCATTCTTATTTAATATCCCATTCTTCCCGGCGAAAGCGGTGCGTATTCCTTTTTGAGCCGTCCCAACGAAAGTGACGCATTTCTTTTTTTGGTAATAATTTTACACTACAAACAATGTGGCATCACACACTTTTACACTACAATCTTATTCTCCTTAAATCATGTGTCGAAAAGAAGCGCACCGCTTTCGCTGGGACGGAGGGAGTAGTATTTGTTAGAATATAGTAATGAGTAGTATATATACATTTATTATGATAATAGTTACAATTATAAATATAAACGTTTTATTTTATTAATATATGTAATTTAACAATTGGGGATATTAAATAGAAAAGGGAGGGAGTATGCAAAATACATATAGTACGTATGAGCAATGGTCATAATGAAGACGACGTAGGTGTCAAACATCAAAGCAACTTTACCTCTACCAAAAAATTGAATCAAAAATGGACACTTGGAACATCGATTTAATCCCCTTTTTAATTTCCCAATAATTAAATGTTGAAGAATTGACGGTGCCCCATTTAAAAGTTGAATGTCAAAGAAGATGTGAAATCATATGAAGTGGAATTGCGTGATGAGATTAATTACACATATTGCCATACACTAGACAACAAACAAATTAAGAGGGTTACGTTAGTGTTCGTAATTAGAATAATTTGACTATCACTTTCACCCATCTAACTAAACAGGTAAGAAGGCAATTATGTCAAGGAAATACTCTAAATCCATCTTACCTCATCGCTCAGATTTTTTTTCCCTATATATATTATATATATTCAACTTTTTCTTTTTTTAGA
The DNA here is from genome assembly GCF_028751815.1 of Salvia miltiorrhiza. Classification (NCBI taxonomy): domain Eukaryota; kingdom Viridiplantae; phylum Streptophyta; class Magnoliopsida; order Lamiales; family Lamiaceae; genus Salvia; species Salvia miltiorrhiza. Next base: position 12,238,243 of record NC_080391.1, read on the forward strand.
ATAATGTGAATCCAAGCGCCAAACGTGTGGTGATGATCAGCTTAAAATAAAACTGAATAAAAATCATAACACAAAAACTTGGGTACACCGTACAATTGGGTTGACCCGTACTCAAATCATGACTCGCATGTTGATCCAAACTCGTATACTAACTCAAATCGTATTGTTGGAAACTTAATAAAATATCATAATCCTAGTTTTGATGATACCAAAATCATTAGGTTTCACTTGTAATAGACTAGAACTATTCGAACTCAAGTGTTAAAGTTTTTTTTCTAGTTTAGTTGTTGTTCTGAAGACTGAAGATGCCGACTGATGCAACAATTAAGGCAAAGTCAAATATTGATATTTGACTTATCAGTCGAAGGATCAGTTTCGACTGATTACTTAATGCGTGCCACGTGGATTCAGCGGACTGATACTAAAGTCAAGTATCAGTTAAACATTCTTCCTCGGACTGAACCTCCAACGTTCAAAGGAAGCCACGCACTCCAGAAGTACAGCCACATTAAATGCAGAGATCTCAGGATCGTCCTTTCTCTGCAGAGGCCATCCCTTTTTGGTGATTACCTTTTCAGAGACGTCGCATTTTCTGCTCTTCAAAGTAGCCGTTCTTACCAAACAAGGAACCTCGAATATTGAAGCGTCAGCACAAGTTCAAATTACTCTCTAACAGAAGAAATCTTGAAGACCATATCCACCAACGGATCTATTCAAGATGTCTCCTATAAGTTGCGCTCGAGGATCACTTCAATCTTCACCGGTTCAACAACATAAGCTGAAACGCTGCCGAATTCGTTACTCAGCAAAACCAAGCCTCCCCAAAGTTTGAATCGAAGAAGAGAATCACAAAGCCAAAAATCAGTCACTGCTGATTACATACATTATCTTAGAACTTAGGCAATTATTGTATATCCAAAGCCTAGGTAAAACTGACTGCAAATTAAGAACTTGTTCTTTATGGTTTAGTTGACAAGTTTTCAAACCTCTCTTCAACCAACCAAATTGAGTATTTGTGTCGAAAATGAGTTCAAACCAGTGTTCTGTCTCCGTGAAATCTTAGTGTCCAGTGTGCGCTAGGAGTGAAAAATCCAACCCAGTGTGTTGGTACTGAAGATAGGATCTTCAGTCGTCTCGGTTTGTTTTGCACCCGCAAGCACACGTTCAGGTTTGCTGTGCACCCGTAAGCACACGCATCGGTTTGCTGTGCATCCGTAAGCACATGCCCAGTGAAGTTGTTGATCTGATCAACCGACCGTGGATGTAGGAAGTATTTTCCGAACCACGTAAAAATCTCTGTGTTATTTACAGCTTTCAGTACTTACCTTTTACTTGTGCTCTTTCTTTCCTAAACTGAAAACTGATTAATTGCAAAGAGAAACTTAACTGTTGACAACATGATTAATATCACATGCTATTTTGAAACTAAAGTTTTCCACTGCGTATGTTATCAGTCTAACTGATCTATCTTCTGATAGTCAGTAAAATTCATAGCATCTCTCTGTTTATCAAACTCGACTAAAGCCCTTACGTGTATCAGTTAAAGTCTTTGACTTAACTGATAACTCCTTACTGAAGAGTATTCAGTATCAGTCGTCAACCCTGTTTTGACAAAACTCTTTTCTGTAAACAGGTTGAGTCAATTTATTTCAAAGTTTCTTTTTATCGAAAAATAGTCCATAGGTGTATTCCCCCCTCACCATACACCTATTCGAGACCCTCCGAACCTAACACGTATAAATGACATTATTCAGTTATACAAATAACACTGCCTATAATTGATACTATTCGATTATATAAATGACACTGTAACATTTTAAAATAGTATAATCTCATTTTCAATCTTGTAGTGTTATTTAAAATATTATAGTGTCATTTACAATCTTACAGTGCCAATTACAGGAAGTGTCATTTATATTTCTAAATAGTGTTAATTATACACAATGTCATTTATACGCAGTGTCATTTGTATAACATAATAGTGTCAATTATAGACAGTGTTATTTGTATAATCGAATAATGTCATTTACATGATTTGGGTTATGATGCATGTTTGGATCAGGATACGGGTCAGAGTCTGGGTGCAAGTCAATTCGATTGTATGGTACATTCGATTGTACCTAAGACGACCTCAAATCATAATTGGTATTTACATTAAATATATCATGAATAAATTTGTATCTTGATTTTTATTTAAACTTCTCATTTTCAACTGACCAATGAGTTAAAATTCAATGGTCGTGTACTTTATCGAAAATGACACGATTACCCTTATATAAAGAAAACTACCACCATCTCTTCCATGCTACTTGTACCAATCCCTAGCTAACCTCATATTCAAGTGGATAAAATAGATAAAGCAAAGCAGTTGACTGTTGACTATATAGACTATAGAGGATTATTAAAAAAAAAAGAAAAAAAAACTTTTTTTATAGTTTCTTCGTAACTTTAGCAGCATTAAATTTGATAATCTTTTTAAATTTATTTAATCATCTATATTAAAACTACTGTAATTGGAATTTTTTTTCAAGAAAAAAAAATACAGTTTCATGTTGGCCATTTTTTTCGAAATAACTACATACAGAGTTACAGTTGTACATTCTGTGGACTCCATTTACATCTCAATTAAATTTTCGTTATACTAATATTATTGTGGAGCACGTCAACTACCTTTGTTATCGATGATTGAATCACATATAAAAATTATTTGCAATGGTCTAATTAGAATAATACCCGGTGCATTCATGACGTTAATGAAATCATTATAATAATATTACACGCGCGCGTATATGCGTTTTTTGTTTTTTTAAGACATATGCTTTATTGTGTCAAAAAAAAATATATATGCTTTATTATTATGTTCTTTTCGGCACAGAAATTAAGAAATTGATATTTTATCTGTTAAATATGATAGGTGAAAAAGTGAAAGGTGAATAAAATATAAATTTTTTTTGTTAATTTTATAAATAGGACAAACTTCGTGGGACAAATCAAAAAAGAAATTGGATCATGGTTCGTGGGACGAAGGACGAAGGGAGTATTATTAGGGATGGCAATCGGGTACGACGGGTACGGATAGTGACTATCCATACCCATACCCACGAACTAAATGGATAGTGGTTGCTACCCACGAAACTATCCATGGATATCAAATGATATCCAAACCCGCTACCCGCGGATACCCGCTACCCGTCGGGTATCCGCGAAACCCGCTATCCGACGGGTATCCGTCACCCACTATCCGACGGATACCTGCTATCCGTCGGATACCCACTATCCGCTGGATACCCACGAAATAGAATTTAAATATAAATTTACAACAAATTTAATAGAAAAAAATCAACACAAATAGCATAGTTCAAATCCACAAAGAACAATGTTTAAATTCAAATTCACAAAGAACAATGTTTAAATTCATCAACTAAAATATAAAATCCAACAAAGAACAATGTCTATAATTGCTCGACAGTAGAAATAGAACCCTCTTCATTAAACTCTTCTTCTTCATCTTCAAGACAAGTCCAAAAGCTTCCATTCTTTCCTTGACCTATGAAATAAGCAATTATTTACATTAGATATATGAAATAAAAGATTAATTATAATTATAAATTTACATACCTTCGAGTTGATTTCGTAGCCAATTTTGATTACACATTAATGCTTCTAATAGCTTTGGTTTGAGACGACTGCGGTGCTCAACATTAGACTTTGGGCCTTATTGTTTGGGCCTATTTTAAAATATAAAATACTAGCCCATAATCTCAAAATATGTATTTAAAGCCCATATTTTATAGAATTTTTTGTGGATATTTGACGGGTAATTGACGGGTAATTGGCGGGTATTTTTCGCGGGTAAACGGGTTTCGCGGGTTTGGATAGTAAGTATCCAAACCCATACCCACGAACTAAATGGATAGTGAATTGTACCCACGAAACTATCCGTGGATATCAAATGGTATCCAAACCCACCCTAATGGGTTCGGGTTTTCGCGGATATCCACTACCCGCGGGTAGATTGCCATCCCTAAGTATTATACATCCATACGTATAAACAAAGGGATAATAAACATTTTGAAATGATGTGCCGTACAAAGGGCAGTATCGACCAATCAATCATTCGGCACATTTTCAGATGTTATTTACATGTATAAATAAAATAAATACTAAAGTTATTGTATGAAGAAAATTAATATTGATGCATAGTACGATTGAAGTAGGTGAGATGTAGGAGTAATAAATAAATTAAGTCATATATTAGTAGTGGCCCAAAACAAAAAAGTCTTATATTATATTAGTAATAATTAGTGTATCCGAGTTCACATTGTACTCACCCCGGATAGAAGGGGTTCTTGAAAGCAATGTATCACCAAACTCACCAATTAATCAAACCAAAATCCCCTCCCTCCCGCCAAATTTTCCTACAAAATCCCCTCCCTCTTACCATATCCGAATTTTGGCTGTTTTCATACTACTATCATTCTTCATTTTCGGTGCATAATAATGTACAAAAACACATATCTGTATGGAGTATATATCTCAAGCCATTTTTGAATATCCACCCTGAGCACTGTAATATAATATTTAGTTCACGTCATCATCTTTTTACTTTTATTTTTTTCTAATATCTTATAAATTGTGTTTGAGATCACAGCAATTTTCACAGAGTACATAAATATCAAAGCTTGATTTATTTATTTTTCCTCTAAAATCCAAATAGAGGGATAAAAATAATAAAACTAGGTTTTGAATTTTATGTATTTTGTAAATTTAATGATCCTTATAATAATTTTTTAGATAAAATAAAAATAAAAATAAATTTATTTTACGAGTACGAAATGCCATAAGCGCTTATAAATAATGCGTGACATATGGATTATTTGATGTTAACATTTGAAGTGAAACTAGATGATTGACATTGCATTTCCAAACTACATTGAAATTAAACAACCATCCAAATCAAGCGATATGTAGGATGTTGCTTTGATTAATTAAAACTATACAGACGTCAAATATGTTATCATTATAATTATAAATTAATAAATAATAAGGCCGTTATCAACGACTAAGAAAAAGCTATGATTTTTTTCCTTTTTCTTTTCTTGACTTGGGAGAGGGAGAGCGGTGTGGGTGGGGTTTCAACATTTAGACCTCATTGTTCATGAATAGGAGTTAGCACCGCTTGGTGTCCCTTTGAAGATTAAAAAAAGGCTATAATTTCTTAGCCACTTTAATATCTGGGTATGTTGTCCCATTTTATTGTTCAAGTATCTATAGTAAAGTATTAATGCACACAAACATCAGTAAACAAAAAGAATAACATTGTAGTAGTTCTACCAAGAAATAAGAAAATAATAAACCTAATGCACGAGCATTCTATTTAATCACAAATAGACAACATTCAACAATTATAAGACCCTCTATAGACTATATATTATTGGTAGCTAAGGTAGATATAACTTCCATAATGTGTCTATCAAAAAAAAAAAAAAACTTTCATAATACGACATTCTTGGAATCTTGTTGCGAGTGTCAAAACATGAATCACAAAAAATGACTTTGAGCTTCAATTATTACTATTCTTATTACTCCATAATTTGTTTTTTTTAAGTCTGTTTTATGGGGTTTCTTTAAATTTTAATTCAGATCCAAGCATGGGCCTCTTGCTTCATTTTCTAGACAACTATGGGCCTCATTTGTCCTTCAAGTCCATTCATGTCTTGACTAGAGTTTGTTAAAAGGATAATAAAAGTAAGTTTGACAAAGATTGGCCGGCCCAGTATACGGCCCATTGGGCCTCACAAGAAAGGGTAGAAGAAGAGGATGAGAAATCGTTGATCACAAATTTTCACAGAGCGCCACTTCCGTTGCCTTTTTGCTACTGCAATACATACAACATATTCTTTGAGTGAGAATCGTAAACAGATATTCGCACTAAGATTTTATTGGATAGCATAACACAGAGCACAAATAAATGGATTTTGTTTTCCCGCTACAAACTCGGTGTGTGTCGCTCAAACCCAAGAATTGCAGCCCGCCAAATGCTCCTACGCTACGAGGTTTGGTTCAGGGAAGTCGGAAAACCCCCAAAAATGCTAGGGTTCGTTCGGAATTCGACGCTAAACCAAACGGCGCCCTATCTGCTGACTTCGACCCTCGTTTCACTGACAGGGTTGCCACCATATTCTCCATCTTTTCAATTTCGAAAACAAATTTTGTTGTTTTTCTTCTTGTCTGTGTTAAATGGTCATTGAATTCTGTAGTTGTGACGGGATTTGTCAGAGTTACTTCAAATTTGTGTGGCTCATACATCATGACGACTTGTAACTAATATGTTTGGTACAACAGCAAAAGGCCCTTGAAGCTGCCATGAACGACATCAATAGCTCTTTCGGGAAAGGAAGTGTTACGAGGCTGGGGAGTGCTGGTGGAGCATTGGTGTAGGTCTTCTTCTTCACATTGAATCTTTCTGTCTAGTTGTTTGTAACAATATTTGCAGATGAAGCTCTTCCCTGGAACACGGAAACAAAACTTAGATTTTGCTCTTTATGCTAGCCCTTTTAGTCTTCCTGTGAATCCAAATATTTATCATGATACTCCTAAGAAGAAATGATAATGATAACTTAACCGCAAGAGGAGTTTAAACGTGCATGTGCTTCCCAAATTTGTAGTTTTTGTTTATGTATCTTCATCAAATTATCATTATTGCCATCATGTTTTCTTATGTCTGTTTCTTCATGCAGCGAAACATTTCCGAGTGGCTGCCTGACCTTGGACTTTGCTTTAGGTGGCGGTCTTCCCAAAGGAAGAATCGTGGAGGTTTTTATTTATAATATCCATGCTATGATACTGCTTATTTCAAATCATGAATAAAATGGATTTATTAGTAAAAAAGGCATGATTGTTTCATCTTATGCTGCGTATTTGATTAAAACAATCATAGATGCCCTCAATGTTTTGTGATATTATTATGAAACTTAGGGATGTTTGCATGTCATAATGACATGAAGTTGGGTGAGTTGTATCTACTTGACAAACTACAAGCTGGCTGTGCAGATAGAAGTAGCTCAATCTTCAGTTTGTCATTTTATTATGCAATAGACAAAGGCCTAAATGGTCATTGTATGATTATTAATTGGAGAAGTTTCATGATTGTTGCTCACTAGTTGTGTTCAGTACTTTCATTTGATATCCCAGTTATAGGCAATGCTGGGTGGAGCCTGATCATTTGGGTTTTTCCTTGTCAGATATATGGGCCAGAAAGTAGTGGAAAGACCACTCTAGCCCTCCATGCGATTGCAGAAGTGCAGGTCTAGTACGTGCTCACTTTTTCTTCTGTCAGTTAGTTATCACTTGAAAACTCATTTCATGAGTCCATGCATTTAGAAGCTAGTAGTTAGACTAGCTTCTAACTTAATCCTCCCCACATCGACTTGTAAAACAAACTGACATTCTTTTGACACCATCAGAGGCTTGGTGGAAATGCTATGCTTGTTGATGCTGAACATGCTTTTGATCCATCGTACTCAAAATCTTTGGGGGTTGATGTAGAAAATCTAATTGTTTGCCAGCCTGACAATGGAGAGATGGCTCTAGAGAGTAAGTTTTCTTGTTGACATTCATAGAATTAACTACAATTTTAAGATTGGTGGCCATATCCTTTAAGCTCAATTTATTTTACATAATTTGTTTTCCTCACTTCTCTGTTCATGTGGCAGTTGCTGATCGCATCTGTAGGTCTGGTGCTGTTGATCTCATTTGTATTGACTCAGTCTCAGCACTTACTCCAAGAGCTGAAATTGAAGTTAGTTATAATTTATGTTGCATTTTATTTAGAAATTGATTGTTCCTTCTTAAAAAGTAAACATTTTTGGGTGTAAACTTTCTGCATAGGGTGAAATCGGGATGCAACAAATGGGTTTGCAAGCGCGCCTGATGAGTCAAGCTTTGCGGAAGATGTCAGGCAACGCTTCTAAAGCTGGATGTACACTTATATTTTTGAATCAGATCAGACACAAGGTACTTCTATGGAATTCTTTCCCCACCTTATTTAGAGGCAAATAGCAAATCCTCTTTTTTTTGAATTGTGTGGTACATTCAATTTTTTCGTAACCCTGTTTTTCCATTTTCAACTTAGTTGCTAACTTGCTATTAACTTAAGCCTTGCAATATTACACTTTTGTTTGAGCCAGATAGGAGTGTATTACGGAAATCCTGAGGTCACAAGTGGTGGAATTGCTTTGAAGTTCTTTGCATCTGTCCGGCTTGAGATAAGACCTATTGGGAAGATAAAATCTGTAAGCCCTAATCTGCCTATGTTAGCGACTTGAAGCATGTTCTATTAATCGATTGGGCACTGAATCTTAAATGCTGTATGTTGTTAAAGGTTAAAGGTGATGAAGATGTTGGAGTTAAAGTTCGTGTGAGAGTTCAAAAGAGTAAGGTGTGTAACCAAAGATGGTTTTTTGCTTCTATTTTTGGTCAAGATTTTACATATGTATCCTTAGGACTCGTTTGCTATGGCATGATAAGGGTGAGATAGATACCTATAACACCCTAATATGTTGTTTGCTTTAGAATTCAAAGCTCTTTATAAATTAATGGCCCGTTATATACTATCCATATCTATTTGATTATGTATCATACCTGAGAGGTTTGATAGCGTAACCTTTTTTATATATCTTACCAAACATGATATTGATATTTAATAAATTAATAGATATCCCAGGAAAAGATATCACACATTATCTCATACCACGTAGCAAATGAGCCCTTAATGTGCTATCTTGAAAGTGGAAGCAGGTTTGGCTGTGGATTTGAAAACATTTCTCTCAATTTTACTATGCAAAGTGCCTAGGTGATGATCATATTTGTCTAACCTCGTTTTCTGTGGAAATTCTGTTCTGTATTTTAAAGTCCATATATCATCATTACAGAATGATCACCGCACTACACACTCTCTTCATTACAGAATGATCACCACTTACACACTCTTCTTCATTTTTAACCACAAAAACAAAATTTACCCAACATAATAAATCACATTCTTATTTCCAAGCCCATGTAGCCATAGTTTCCAATACTTTTATGCAAACATATTTTCATTCTGATAGCGAGCGTCGACCGTGGAGGGTCTATACTCGGGGGAGAAGAGCTGTGGTTAATTATTAGCTGCTGGATTTTTATTCTTACGGTTCTTTATTATTATTTCTGTTATTCTTTATGTTTGGGTCAGCCCACGTGTATGGGCCTAAGGTAGGGTTTGCAATAGTTATTTATTTAAACTAGACTTCAAGTTTTAGGGTTATGTTTTTCTGAAGTGTAACTTGGACGGTAGCTGTACCGTGGCCTCAAGTGAGGAGTTCTCTGAATTATATTATTGGTTTCTGGTGTCAATCATCTTTACTCTATCAAATTGGTCCGACCTGCCGGATCAGAGACGATGGTGGCAACTACCAGAAGTACCGAACAGCGACTGGACGGATTAGAGAAGGTGGTTGAAGAACTGATTACCGCTGTGGACGGGTTTCGTACGTATCAAGTTTCAACGAACTCGAAACTTGACGCGCTGCTGAAGAAGTTCAATATCTCCCCTACTGGCACCGGCGATGAATCAGAGGGAGGCCGTGACCCCGAATCGGAGACCGAAACGTCCACTCCTTTTCAGGTTTTTCAAAAGATGGATCTTCCCAATTTTGACGGGACAGATGCACTTGCATGGCTCGCACGTGCTGACCAATATTTTCTCGTGCATGAGACACCAATGGACAAGAGATTGAAGACCGCCCTAATTGCTATGTCAGGCCCGGCCATGGCGTGGGTGCAACTATTGCTGCGACGCTGTCCGACGCTAACCTGGACTCAATTCAGCCGTGAACTTCTGAATCGGTTTGGACATAATGCTGCAATTAATGGGTACGAGGCGCTGGGGGCGACAAAACAGGAGGGGCCTTTGGAGGATTACATCGCTGCATTCGAAGGGCGTGTGGCGCAACTTCCTGATTTCACGGATGAGCAGTACCTTGGTTTCTTTTTGAGTGGGCTCAAACCACACATTCGCAAACAAATCCAGGACCCTACTGTAACGGATTACTCGGCAGCAGTTTTGATGGCTCGAAAGGTCGAGCAGGCACCACCGCCATCAACCTACACCACGCGCACAGCTCCGCCCACGAACTATCAATCCCGATCGGTTATCAATCAGCGTTTCACTCCCACCGTTTCTCCAGAACCCAGACCGCCACCCCATTCTTTTGGGAACTCTTCCCAGGCGTCCACAGGTTCACGCCCCCCCCCGACGTTTTCGTAATATATCGGATGAAGAAGTGAAGAAACACTTGGCTGCTGGAACTTGTTTCAGGTGTGGTTTGAAATTTGGGCCGACTCATCGCTGCCCACCGAAAACCCTACAAGTTTTGGTAGGAGGAGATGATGAGGAACTCGACACTGACTGCGAGCAACTGGATGGGATGAACGAGGAACCATTAGATGGAAACGACACTCCGACGTTACAGCATCTGCAGTTGTCCAACCTCACGTCAAATGGGCTGGATAATTATCAGACGATGAAGCTGTTTGGTCGTGTCGGGGGCACACGTCTGAAGGTAATGATCGACAGCGGGGCAAGTCACTGTTTCGTGGCAGAACATGTGGCTAAGACATTGAACTGGGACATTGCAACAACGGATCGCTTTTCGGTAGTGCTGGGCGATGGAACCAAAGTCAAGGCTGGAGGAATTTGTAAAGATGTACCACTGCAGTTAGATAATGAGCTGTTTACCATCTCCTGCTACGTCTTTCCTCTGAATAGTGTGGATTTGATATTGGGCATTTCGTGGTTGGCCACTTTGGGAACGGTGAAGGCAAATTGGGACCATCTGACCATGGAGTTCTCGATGAATGGTCGCAAGATACTTCTGCGTGGAGACCCCACACTCACGCGTCGCATCTGCAGCCGTCGTAAGTTACAGAATTTAGAAGCAGAAGACGAGGGATGGCTGTTATGGTCCATGGATGGCGTGAAGACTCTAGACTCTTTTGGGGTTTCTGAGGACCTTTCGGCAGCTGCTCGGCGCCAGCTAACCGAGTTAATCGCAGCTTTTCCTGCTGTTCACACACATACTGTCGGCTTGCCCCCCCCGCGCAGCAGTGATCATCGTATTGTGTTACAACCACACGCACAACCAGTTTCGGTGCGTCCCTATCGCTACAACCACATGCAGAAAGATGAGATGGAGCGATTAGTGGAAGAAATGCTTGCAGCGGGTATTATCCAGCCGAGTACAAGCCCTTACTCCAGCCCAGTTCTTTTAGTCCGCAAAAAAGATGGATCTTGGCGTTTCTGTGTAGACTACCGCGAACTCAACAAACGCACCGTACCAGATAAGTATCCAATTCCAGTAATTCAAGAATTACTCGATGAGTTGCATGGCGCCTGTTGGTTTAGTAAATTAGATCTCAAGGCCGGTTACCATCAGATCCGAGTCGCCTGTTCAGATGTACCGAAGACAGCTTTTCGTACTCATTCGGGCCACTATGAGTTCTTGGTCATGCCATTTGGGCTCACTAACGCACCGGCTACCTTCCAGAGTTTGATGAATGATATTTTCAGGTTATTTCTCCGAAAATTTGTATTGGTCTTCTTTGATGATATTTTAGTATATAGCAGCTCTTGGGACGACCATCTGGTCCATTTGCGTCAAGTTTTTCAGGTGTTACAGTCACATCATCTAGTGATCAATCCGAAGAAGTGCCTATTGGGACGGGCGAATGTGGAATATCTGGGCCACATTGTGTCTAGGCAGGGGGTTTGCATGGACCCGGCCAAAGTTGCTGTTGTTTTACGTTGGCCTACTCCCACGTCTTTACGCGGAGTGCGAGGATTTCTCGGATTGACGGGGTATTACAGGCGTTTTATACGAGATTATGGCAGGATGGCCGCCCCACTCACGGCATTGCTGAAAAAGGAGGTTTCGAAGACGTGGGCCTGGACCGCCGATGCCGAGTCAGCTTTTCAGGACCTTAAGCGTGCATTAACTACAGCACCGGTGCTCAAGATGCTGGATTTTTCTAAAGAGTTTGTGGTAGAATGTGATGCATCGGGGCGCGGCTTGGGAGCAGTACTCATGCAGGATAAGCAGCCCATTGCTTACTTTAGCAAGCATATTTCCCCCAACTTGCTAGCAAAGTCCGCCTATGAGAAGGAACTCATGGCTTTAGCTTTGGCTATACAACACTGGCGCCCATACCTCCTTGGTCGCCGCTTTGTTGTTCGGACTGACCAGAAGAGTTTGCGCCACCTATTGACTCAACCTTTGACAACGCCGGCACAACAAAATTGGGCAGCCAAGTTACTTGGCTATGATTTTTCCGTGGTGTATAAGGAGGGCAATCTGAATCGAGCAGCTGATGCATTATCTCGCCGCGATGAGAACGGGGAGTTGACGTCTCTCTCATGCCCACAATGGGTGGATTGGATGGCGGTGCAGCAGTTAGTGTCAGCTGACCCCAGTTTAGCAGCCATCGTGTCGGCACTGCAAAATGGGCAACCGACCGTTAAGCATTACACCCTAGTGCAGGGAATACTCTTTTACAAAGGCCGATTAGTGATTCCAGTCTCATCCGACTGGATTCCAAAGTTGATTGCTGAATTTCACTCCACTCCGATGGGAGGTCATGCGGGAGCCTACCGCACTTATCGCCGCCTAGCTGCTAATGTCTATTGGCCCGGAATGATGAAGCAGGTTACTCGGTTTGTGGCAGCATGTTCTGTTTGCCAAAAGAACAAGTATGAAACAAAGTCGCCTGCTGGGCTGTTGTCGCCGCTGCCTATCCCCTCGCGCATATGGGAGGATATCAGCCTTGACTTCATATCAGGATTGCCGCGCTCGGGAGGTGTTGATTGTGTGTTAGTGGTAGTGGATCGTTTCTCAAAATATGGACATTTCTTGCCTCTGCGTCACCCATTTACAGCAAAAGTTGTCGCTGAAGTTTTTACAAAAGAAGTGGTTCGTCTCCATGGCATCCCAAGTTCCATTGTGTCGGATCGAGATCCAATTTTTCTAAGTTCTTTCTGGCGAGAGTTGTTTCGAATGGCGGGTACTACCTTGAAAATGAGCTCTGCTTATCATCCAGAAACGGACGGGCAGATAGAGGTTTTGAATCGTTGTTTGGAGACGTATCTCCGCTGTTTTTCATCTGAGCGTCCTAAACAGTGGAGCAAGTGGTTGTCTTGGGCGGAGTACTGCTACAACACTGGGTTTCAATCTGCCGCAGGCACCACTCCTTTTGAAGCAGTGTATGGTCGACCCCCTCCCACCCTACGTCAGTTTCTACCTGGGGAAGTGCGTGTGCAGGCGCTTGTGCAGACGCTGCAAACTCGGGATGAGATATTGGGTCACTTGCGTTTCCATCTTGAGCGAGCCCAACAGCGTATGGTTCGGGAGGCAAATAAGCACCGCCGAGACGTGGTTTTCAATGTTGGCGACTTGGTGTTTTTGAAATTTCGACCCTATCGCCAGAAGAGTATCTATCAGGCTGGGAATGGCAAACTTGCCCCTCGATTCTATGGTCCTTTTGAGGTGGCAGCCCGTGTGGGGTTGGTGGCTTATCGTCTCAAACTTCCGGAAGGGTCGCGGGTGCATCCGGTGTTTCATGTTTCTTTGTTGAAATCTGCTATTGGAGCTGCCACCGCTGAACCTCAGCTGCCAGACGAGCTTCTCTCGGTCGACCCGCCATATTTACCTGAGGCCGTCTTAGATCGCCGACTAGTTCAACGTGACGGGCAGCAGAGTGAACAGATTTTGATCAAATGGATAGGGTTGGGTGTTGATGAGGCTACCTGGCTGGATAAGGAAGATTTTCAGGCTCAATTTCCGTTTTTCAGCCTTGCGGACAAGGCTGTTTCCGCCGGGGAGGCAATTGATAGCGAGCGTCGACCGTGGAGGGTCTATACTCGGGGGAGAAGAGCTGTGGTTAATTATTAGCTGCTGGATTTTTATTCTTACGGTTCTTTATTATTATTTCTGTTATTCTTTATGTTTGGGTCAGCCCACGTGTATGGGCCTAAGGTAGGGTTTGCAATAGTTATTTATTTAAACTAGACTTCAAGTTTTAGGGTTATGTTTTTCTGAAGTGTAACTTGGACGGTAGCTGTACCGTGGCCTCAAGTGAGGAGTTCTCTGAATTATATTATTGGTTTCTGGTGTCAATCATCTTTACTCTATCACATTCTCACATACATATCCAAGACCCTGTACTTTGAAATTGGAGTTGAGAACACCTCCATATCTGCTCTGTATTGTCTATTGTCGCAATAGTGTCACATTGCATGTCCTTCGAAATAATAACTAGAACATTTTGACTTATGTAATTTTATTTTCTTCATGGTATTAGACAGCTTAGTTTAAGCTAATATGCTTTATGGCAGGTGTCAAGGCCATACAAACAAGCTGAGTTTGAAATTATATTTGGAGAAGGAGTCAGCAAACTGGTTTGTATAGTTGTGCATATTGTTTCTTGTTATCCTATTATTGTTTTATTACTCCTATGTTGATTTTCACTCCCATTTTAGGGTTGTGTTTTGGATTGTGCTGAAATATTCGATGTTGTTTTAAAGAAGGGGTCATGGTACAGCTATGGAGATCACAGGTATGCTTTGCTATATTTTTGGTTGAAATGATGGGATAATTTGACATGCAATGTGCTGGAATGTAAGTCGTATGATTGGTTTGGCCGGGTATCTAATTAGATCACTTTTGAATGGATATTAACTATATATAGCCTGGTATTACAATAACTCTGTGATATTAAGGGTGCTGAGAATATATACCTAGAGTCAGTCATAAAGCACTTGCTGCACCCGGCAATATCTAGAGCATACTCTGAACTTTAATTGAACTTTTGATTTCGAAATGAATACACATAAGCTAATTCATCGTTTTATAGAGATACTTAAAAGTATAAGTGACCTTGTTGCAGACCCAGTTTTTCCAATGTGGAAACCTCGTTTGCCTTCATATATTCCTCAAGTAATGCATCGTCAATACCATTATTCTGAAGTTGACATTCAAATGTAGGTTGGGGCAAGGAAGAGATCGTGCGTTACAGTACTTAAAAGAGAACCCTCTCTTGTCTGAAGAGATAGAGAAGGTACCACCCTATGAATTCCATAGCATTATTCTTTATGTTTGACTTTGGATGCTATTTGAAGATGTAAGCCATATGATAGAATAATTAATTGGCTGTTTTGGCTCTTATATAAACACAAGTGGGTTCATTTGATTGAAACAAAACACAGCACCAATTACAATAATGATATTTGCATATAAGAGTTCATTATTTTATCATGCCAGCTAAAATGCAAGTTGTTTAGTGGCTAAGGGATTACGCTTGTTTCTTGCAGAAAGTTCGATCTGCTTTGACAGAAGGTAGTGGCCAAATAGGTTCGTTTGTAAAGTCGTCGTCTCCACAGTCGGACGAGGAAGACTCGTTCCAAGAAATGCAATGAGGGGTTCATCAGACTTGTTTTTTATTTTCATTTTGTTGTCCATTATGTAACATGAATAGTGTCTGCAACTGAGTTAAATTGATTCTATCCATCAATGAAGACTGTGGTGGGAATTTTTTCATTAAAATGAAGGATAATGTATGAAGGCGGGAGTAAAGTATATCACAACATACATGTTACAGGAATGATTGATGGATTACAAAGGGAATTGCAGAAAAGAGTATTAAAGTTACTGCGCCAAAGCACTGGTGTTGTAGACGAGAAGAGCGCCGCCGGCAAGGATGCCGAGGAGGGTGACCGCCCATATGGCCAAGCCAGTAGTGCCTCCGACGTAGACATCACCGGAGGGAGACCAATCCTTCTCGTCGTAGATGGGGCTGTATCCATCGACGTTAGCACCGTATTTGTCCACGAACTGGTACACGCCCTTTCCCTGTATAATTGGGTGAGAGCATGCGAGGAAATCAAAAGAAAAGAAGAATAGAAGCAAGGGAAGGAACCTTAGGCTTCCGGCCGGAGGCGTCGAGGCCATTTCGCAAGTCCATGCCGCCGCCAGTTCCATAAGGTGTGTCGGTCTTGATCTTCTTGCCGCCGCTGGCTTGCACTCTGAAAGGGGTGGTTCTGGCGAGCGATGGCAGGCCTCGCACGCCCGACTTGTCGGCGGAGAAGGACGCCGGCTTCAAAGCCACGGAACTCATCATGCTGCTTGCCATTAATAATATCTCTCTCGGAACTTTCTTCAACCCTCGATACACTGCACTCTCACTGCTTGCCTTGCCTTGATAATATTATGTCCCATTTCGTGATTCTTATTTCGACACATATTATGCCCCATTTCCTGATTCTTATTTCGACACGTGGCGCTCCTTGTATGGTTTGTTTCCTGGATATGGTGTTCAAACGTTATCACACTTACCATATGTTTGTTATCACACTTACCATATCCTACTTTCTCACACCTGGAGATTACTTATTGGCTGCTAAAATCTTCTCGCTTATTGTAACCAAGTTTGTTCAAATTTATATTTCCATGTCTTTTTTATTATTATTATTATTATTATTATTAAATATTTCTAGGTCTTTTTAATATCACATCTCATTTCCAAAATATATATATATATATATATCACATTTCAATATTTAAGAATTAATTTCATAAATTCTCCAAAAAAGAATAAATTCATAAAATATTATTAAAGTATACTCCATCCGTCCCAATAAATGTGGCCACTTTGTTTTTGGCATGGAAATTAAGAAAGGGATGGTTATGTTTTAATTATGTGTGGTCCACAAAATTAAAGAGTTAATTAAGTGTGGAAAACATTCTTCTTCTTCTCACTTAATCTGTTCCACAGTCTGCCGCCGGCGAAGGCAACGGCGAAGCCGGCGGTCGTCCCTCACCCTCTATCAAATCGCAAATACCAAATCGCATAGCCAGAAACCAAAAATCAGAAACCAAAAACTAAAAATCAAAAACCAAAAAATTGCATAGCCAAAAACCAAATCAGACAAATAGCATAACCAGATTCGTCGTCGGGAATCGAGGCCAAGGGCCACGATTAAAGTGCCTGGAATCAGGGGTTATGGAGCTCGGCGGCGGCAGCCCTATGGCTGTGCAGTCGCCGGACTTGAAGGAGAGGTTGAGACGGAGATGAGAGGTTTTGGGGCGTGCGGCGGTGGCTGGTTCGCTAGCTGCTATGCGCGGTCGCCGGAAATCGAAGCTGAGGCGGTGAGTTTAGATCTAGAGTTTGTGAGAGAAGGGCCGCGCCGTGGCTGGGGAAATCGAAACTGAGGCGGTGGTCGTCGGTGTGTGTGTTTTGTGGAGGGGAAGAAAGGGGCGTCGGCGGTCGTGGCTGACGGCGGTGCGGCGGTTGACTGCGGCGAACGAGTCGGTGGAGAAGCAGAGGAGCGAGTCGGTGGAGAAGCGGAGAAGGAGATCCACCGGAACGGTCCTCTTCCGGCGAGGGCCTGTGGTGTGGGTAGGGGGTGAGAGGGCGGTGGCTGCTGGCGGGGGCGGCGGGGTTAGGCGGCGGGGCGAGAGAGAGAGAGAGAGAGAGAAAGGTGGTGGGCGGTTGGAGGCAGGAATTCTTTTGGGTGGGAGTTTATTTAATTAGTAGGTTTAGTTAGATTTAATTAGATTAATTAATTAGACTAAATTAAAGTAAATATTTATATTTTAAGAAAGTGGCCACTTTTAGTGGGACAAACTAAAATGGGAAGGTGGCCACATTTATATTAAATTTATTAGTAAACTTTAATTTGTATCCAAATAAATATTAAATTTATATTTTGCACTTCATCTGTCCCCTAAATAATTTTATACTCCCTCTGTCCCACCATTTTAGTCCCCTCCCATTTTTCACACATATTAAGAAAATGTATTTAATTTTTATATTTTTATCTTTTATACTCTTATTTATTATTTTCACACATCATTTTCACATTTAAGTGAAGCATTAAATAAGGTTAATTTAGTAAAAATAATATTTTTATATAGTATTAATTAGAAAAGTGGACTATCTTTTTGGGACATCTCAAAATGGAATAAGGGACTAAAATGGTGGGACGGACGGAGTAACTTTCATTTTTAGTCTATCCCTATAAAAACTTATCTTTCTATTTTTGGACTACATCCCGCCATTAATATCTCATTTATCCTTAATTTTCAATTTTTGTAGATGCAATGCTATAAAGAGAATCATAAGAGCATCTTAGGGCTCTTAGGGGGGGGGGGGTGTGATCCCTACCTTAGAGCCTCCAGCTCCACAGTCATGAGCTCTAATTGTGGCTTTAATTTTTTCATTTTTATTTCATTTAATTTTACCTCATCGATTTTAAAATACCACATTGCATTAAAATTTAAATTGTCACATTACATTTATTAAAATAAAATAATAATAATTAAAAATTATTACAATAATTACTAAAAAAATCATTTTCAGTTCTCCTCATTTCTCCAATTTAAATGCATTTAAAAATTAAAATAAATATTGAATTTTAAAATAAAAAAATTATATTAAATTTTAAATTTGAGAATTACAATAATTAAAATAAAAAATTATATTAAAAAATTAAAAATTAGGTAAAAAGTCGAAAGAATTGAAAAAATTGATTTTGAATTGTATCTCACATTGAAAAGTATATCATTCTATTCTATACAATGAGTAGTGCACTATGAAAAGAGAAGCTATATTAAGTTGATTTTTGTATGGTAACCTACATTGAAAACTGTATGCTTCTCTACAGTGTGTAGTATACTATAAAAAGAGAAATTACATTAAGTTGATTTTGTATTGAATCTCATATCAAATAGTGTAAGCTTCTGTACAATGTGTAGTGCACTATAAAAAATGAAGCTACATTTAGTTAAAATTAAAATTAAAAATACAAAAAAAAAATTGATTTTTTTCTTTAATTAAAGGCGCGTGCAAGCACATGCCGTACACTTTTACCTTAAAACCGAGTGCGAATGTTAGAGCTGGCGAGTGACGATCGAGCTAAGGGGGGCGCTAGAGCGGTGGGGTGTGCGACACTGGGTGGATCTAACGGCACGCTCGCACCCCGTCTGAGATGCTCTAATGTTACTATTTGTAACGCCAATATATCGTATTAGATTTGTAATGCTGCATTGATACTACATTATGTAATATAGTTTTAAAAATGCTAATATTGTACAAATATAACGTCCATTAATGCAAAATACAATTGTCGCCCTTATTTTGTTTATCATTCTCTAAAAATAACCTAAATTTATGTTCTTACTTTTTTTTTTTACCAGAAAAGAATTTTTATTAAAACACTCCATAATGCACCAGAGGTACCATATGGCCGAAACAAAGAGAACAGACAAGTAGACAAAACTCCAACATCAGCATCTACAAAATCAAGCCTCCAGACCCGACTCGACTTGAGAGCTCGAATCCGCATCTGTAAGGTAGAAAGGAAAAAAAAAAACAGCTTGATGAGGAGCAGCTACACGGGCGCAAGCTCAGGATGTGGAGACATAATTCGAGAAATTAAATCATTGGAGCCCCATAAGGTAAACTCCATGTCATTGTTCAAAATTCCAAAATTTTTGTTCCAGCTCCACAATCTAGCTTTTAACTCCATAACCAAGCTCTTGCTCTCCCACTCCTTACCTTCAAATCTTTTCTCGTTCCGTTTTTTCCATAACAGCCAACAACACCCAACCCAAATCGACTTGAGAAGCTTCCCAACCTTCTTCTTCTTGCTATAGTGGCTGAAACTCTCCCAGTGCGCAGCCGGCGATGAAGGTCGGGCTGTCTGAATTCCGATCCAGTTCTGTATTTCATTCCACACCTTCTGTGTTTTTGAGCACATGGTGAACAGATGGCTAATCGATTCATAGTGGGAGTAACACTGCTTACACTCTAACTCCTCGTTACCAAGATTGATGTTCCTCTTCCTCAAGTTGTCGGATGACGGAAGGCGATTCCTCAGCAATCTCCATGCACTGACCACTGCTTTATTCGGCGCTAAAATCTGCCACACCGATGCCACAAGCGGTGCATCTGCACTTGGGTTTGAACACTCGCTCCTTCTTAGTTTAATGACTGCATACGCTGATTTTGTAGTGTATTTGCCATCCGGAGACGCTCTCCATGTCCACCCGTCTTCGGTACCTGCAGTCGGCACGCAAGGGGAGAAAAATGAGGTTAGATAGTTGACTGCCTCCACCTCCATCTCCCTAAGCTTCCTTCTTCACTTCATCTCCCACTCCCAATTCCCCTCCACCCATCTCCCACTCGCCCCAACGCTGAGATCTCTATTCTCACAGAGTCTATAGAGTCTAGGAAACTTGCATTTTAGAGGTTCCAAACCCGCCCAAGGATGGTCCCAAAATTTAGTATTCAAATCGTTCCAAGCCTACGCTTGAGATTCTCCCGAAACCAACAGTCAGCTCCCCTCCCTCCCACATCAATAACCTTGGCCCACCACCCATGTTTCATCCCATTACTACCCTTAAGTGTAAAGTCGCCTCCCCCCACTCTATTTCCCCATATAAGGATCTCACCACCCTCGCCCACAATAGATCTTTTCCTTCCCAGTATCTCCAAATCCATTTAACAACCAAAGCCAAGTTAACCCACTCAACATTTCGAAAACCCAGCCCCCCCATCCCTCTTACTCAAACACATATCGCTCCACTTCACCCATGGTATAAAGCCATTGTTCCCGCCCCCTCCCCACAGAAATTTACAGCACAGAGAATTAATAGCTTTCGCAGTGGATTTAGGAATAATTGAGAAGGATAGCTGATAGACCGGAATAGCTTGCAGTACTGATTTTACCAAGGTAATTCTACCAGCCAAGGACAGCTTCAAATTTCTCCAACTATCAATTCTTTTCTTGACTTTGTCTTCCAAATATTGCCAATCCACGATACTTTTTACCTTACCTCTTACCTTGATCCTAAGGAATTTAAAGGGAGCATTGTCAACGTTGTATTGGAGCTTGGTCGCCATATGTTCTGTTAGCCCCTCATCAACGCCCAAACCCACCAAACAACTTTTTCCAAAGTTCACCTTAAGTCCGGAGATAAGTTCAAAAAGCTTCAAAATATTTTTCACAGCCTCGGGATTCTCCTCTCTATCCTCCATAATGAAAATTGTGTCGTCAGCATATTGTAGGTGAGAAACCTTCACCTTTTCCACACCAATTTTTGCCTATTGGAGAAGACTCACGTCCACTGCTCTGGCAATTAGAGAGTGCAGCCCCTCGGCTACAATTAGGAAGAGAAATGGTGAAATGGGGTCTCCCTGTCGAAGTCCTCTCTCCAAGTAGAATTCCCCAGAAGGCGATCCGTTAACCAACACATTGGCAGAAGCCGAAGATAAACAGCCATTTATCCACTTTCTCCAAGTAGCATCAAAGTTCATTCTCTCCATCATGACCACCTCAAGGAAGTCCCATTCCACCGAGTCATAAGCCTTTGCAAAATCTATCTTAAAGAGTATTCTTCTTTTGCCGATCTTTCTAGTTTCGCTGATTGCTTCATTCAAAATGTTAACTCCATCAAGAATAAATCTCCCACTGATGAATGCACTTTGGTTTTCCGATATGATAGAGTTCACGACCGGCCTCAATCTTCCCGCCAACTCCTTTGCTATAATCTTGTACAGGCTGCCAATAAGGGATATCGATCGAAAATCTTCTAAGTGAAAGATATTTTATGGACTAGATTAGGATATATTTGATATATTCTAATAACCTAATTAATTAGTTATTAGTTGGGCTATTGGACTAATTAATTGTAGACAAAAGAAAAGGCCCGGACCTATTAATCTAGGGTTAATAGGCGGCTATCAGTCTTATAAGAATAAGAATATATTTCTTTTGTCGGACACGTGAAAACACAAGAGAGAAAAACACACACAGCAATATAGTATTCAATCAGGATTTCCTAGCTTTCCATGATTGAAACTTGCACTTGGAATTGTTCCTGCATCGAATCTGCGTACACGTGGATACCTCTAGTTGTGGATCAAATTGCAGGAAACGTCACGATCGTTCTACCACATAACAAGTAAGTTATTCTAACTGTTGTGAGTTTTACCTCTACACATGAATATAATTATAAATCTAGATCTTATCCTTGATTGTATTTCCGCTGCGTATCATTAGATGATGTCAAGGATTACTAACACTAAGGAGTCGGAGTCCCCTTTTTTTGGTATGAGAACAATAAAAGAAGAATTACATCCTCTTGGGATCTTTCCGTTGGTGTGGAATTCCTCCATGAGGCGAAAAAGCTACATTTTAATTGTCTCCCATTC
The DNA here is from genome assembly GCF_028751815.1 of Salvia miltiorrhiza. Classification (NCBI taxonomy): domain Eukaryota; kingdom Viridiplantae; phylum Streptophyta; class Magnoliopsida; order Lamiales; family Lamiaceae; genus Salvia; species Salvia miltiorrhiza. Next base: position 12,260,545 of record NC_080391.1, read on the forward strand.
TAATTTCCAAAACATGAAATTAAAACCGTCTGGCCCCGGGCTTTTGTTTGCTTCACAACTCCACACCGCTTCTTTTATTTCTACTTCTGTGAACGGCTGGATCAGCCACTCCTTGTCCTCCTGTGACAGCCTTCGGGCCGCGAAATCTGCAGGGACGGTCGGGAGAATCCTCCTCGTCTTTTTAAAAAACTTCCCAAAGTGGTCCGCCACCTTATTCTTGAGCACAGCCGGGTAATCTATCCACTATCCTCCGAACCACATTCCCGCAATCTCGTTCCTCTTCCTCTGCCCGACAATGATTTTATGGTAGAACCGAGAGTTGGCATCATCCTCCCTCAACCATCGATTTTTGGATTTTTGCACGAGGAGACTGTTCTTGTTTCTTGTGTGGAGAAGAATCCTGGCTCTGATTTCATTTCTCTTCGTTACCTCCTGTTCATCAAGACCGAAGAAATCATCTATCATGTCCTAAAGTTGAAGCTCTTCCTTGCCACTTTTAATCTCCTTATCGATAAAACCAAAAGATGATTTATTTCATTCTTTCAAAGTTGCTTTTAACGCCTTCATTTTCTCTTTGAAAACCAAAAGATGATTTATTCCGTAAATTTATGTTCTTACTATTTTGGTATGAATTGTTTAACATAAAATGACTTTTTGTTTGACTTAACACTATAAGAAACGTCATAGCTTAAAATTCTCATTAGTGACAAATTAATGAAATTGAGGACTCGTAGAAAAGGTCATAAATTGAAAAAAATTCTCATGAATTTTCTCAAGGAAGGGAGAATGATGAGAATGTATTTTGTTAATTATTGGTTGTTAATTATTGGGATGACGTGCCATTTGCCCAAACCTAAAGTTTTGTCGAATTTTAAAAATATAAACTAGTAATTCAAATTTTAATACTCTCTCCGTCCCACGAATCTTGAGTCACTTTCCTTTTTCGGCCGTCCCACGAATCTTGAGTCATTTCCTCATATGGCAAAAAAATTTCCCTTTATTCACATTTTCACTTTTTCACCTACCACACTTAACACACTAAATACTATTTTCTTAAGGGGTAATTGCCCCTAAATACATTACATTTTCCCATTTTCTGGAATCGCACATTACCTTTAAAATCCGCCTCATAATACATAACCTTTATTTTTCTTCTGGAATTGCACATGGTCAGCCAACCACCAACCGAAAAAATGATGTGGATGCCGGAAATGCCACATATACACGCCGGAAAAAAAAAAAATTGATGTGGCGGCCATGTAGGATTTTTTTTTTTTGCTATTAAATTCAAATTTCCAGAATATAGAATTAAGGCATTAATTTCCAAAATTCCCAATTTTCCCCTAAATCCCCTAGTTTTACAATTTCCCATTCGCAACAAATTGTCGAACGGACGGATCTTTATCGGCTTGCGCCGAACCCGATGGTTGGCAACCTAACATCATTGATCGCAACTTTCCCTCACTAGATCCCACGAAAACAGCAATTTCCCATCGCCCCTACAGTTCTACCATAATCAACAACACGACAACAATAAATGCATTTAAACCAGCCAAAAAAGGATTATATCAACTAAATTTTCAGCACAGTAGGCCCTGGATAAAGAAAGCAACCCACGCCAAATGCATAATGAATAATTCAAATTGTCGGCTTGTTCGCTTTAATTGAGTTTGTGGAATCTATGCAAATTAGCAGTTGATGTTAGGGGAAAGATCGCAATCTAAGTTAAATCAACGGCGACACGTTCGTCTCGTGCGCCAGAGCCTTGGTCGTCGGTTCGTCGCGTGTACCAGAGCCTTCGTCGCTGATTCGTGTTGGTGTAATCGCTAGAGCACGTGTATTTGCCGGAGCTGGAGCCTTTCTTGGTGTTGGAGTAATCGCTGGAGCTAGGGCAATGAGGAGCAGATCGCTGGACGCTAGGGCAATTGTGGAGCAGATCGAAATTCAAGTCTAGATGAAACTAGAAAATTTAGGAACAAATTGGAGATTTGAGAAATTAATGCATTAATTCTATATTCTGGAAATTCGAATTTAATAGCAAAAAAAAAAAAAAAATCCTACATGGCTGCCACATCAATTATTTTTTTTCTTTTCCGGCGTGTATCTGTGGCGTTTCCGGCATCCACATTTTTTTTTCCTGTTGGTGGTTGGCTGACCATGTGCAATTTCAGAAGAAAAAGAAAGGTTATTTATTATGAGGCGGATTTTAAAGGTGATGTGCAATTCCAGAAAATGGGAAAAGGTAATGTATTTAGGGGCAATTACCCATTTTTTTAATTCCCGTGCCGAAAAGAATTGATTCAAGATTCGCGGGAAGGAGAGAGTAGTATTCATGTTTTTCGTTCATACACCTCAAGCATTGTAAACTTTCTCGAGTGTTAAGGCTGCGAAAGGCGTCAGAAGCATTGGTGGTTGAGGGAGGCATGAAGGCGGAGATTGTTAAGGTTTGAATTATGTTGATATTGAGGCATACATTCAAAACAAATAAAAATGTATCAACGGAATATCCCATCATCTTCAGTCGTTATATACCCACAAACTGCCATCTGTCATCGCCAACGAGATTAAGCTATTAATCTATGTGTTGGAATTTCCATATGATATAATTATTAAACTAACAATCATATATGATAAATATGTGTTTTTATATAAATTTCATGTACTTCATTCGTCCCATTTATAATGACACAATTTTTCTACGCACAGAGACTAAGAAAAAAAATGTTTAGAGAGTAAAGTAAATGAGGACCACTGGCAAAGATGATGTGTAAAGTAAGTTATGACCAATTGTTTGTGGTGTATAATTAACAAGAACTGATTATTCTAATTATGTCTATTTTTAGAAAGTGTCATAATAAATTGAATAAATTAAAAAAAAATTGTACAATTTCTTTTTGCGACCTTTCACAAAAAATATAATACTCCAAGCTCGTTCCCTATAATTAAACTTTATACACAACAACTCATTAATCATATATTAAAAATGTTAAAACAATTTTCATGTAAATAATTGAAATAGGTCTGAACACCTTGTGATTGTGAATGCCTTTTGTATGACTAGCGTCGAATATTTGAAAAGGGAATTTCTTGTCATGGGTCAAGCAAAAGAATATTTCATACAACTATTCTCTCTCTCTCTCTCTTAATTAATAATATTAAATAAATATATTTAAAAATCGCGTAACATGGGACTTGAACCCAAGACCTTTGACATTAAATATTAACCACTTACCGCTTGGACAACACACACACTATTACTCTTTTTGTTTCATTACAGATGACATATATTTTATTTTAAATTGTCCCATTATAAGTACCATATTTTTATAAATGATAAAATTTAATCTTTAAAAAAGTATAATTCATATCATTTTTAACCAATTTACACATTGTGTCACTTATAATGGTACAAAAAATATACATTTTCTACGTGATACAAAACAAATTAAATCAACGGATGTATTGCCCCACTTAATCACAATAAGTGAGAATATACAATTTACATTCTTGGTTGATTTAGTGGTAAAGTAATCAATGTAAGTGGCTAAGTTTGAATCAATCATCATGTAATTATTAAAATTATTTATTCATCAATATATATATATATATATATATATATATATATATAGGGGGGGGACAATTATTCAATAAACTAGGGGTGGGAATTTCGGGATCGGGTAATCGGGTACCCGATACCCGACCCGAAAAAATCGGGTATCGGGTACCCTATACCCGAAAAATTCGGGATCGGGTTCGGGATCGGGTATTTAGGGTATGAAAAAATCGGGTATCGGGTATACCCGATCGGGTATCGGATATACCCGAAATACCCGAATTATTTATTAAATATATTTTATACTATTTAATTAAATTTAATATGAAAGTTAAAATTAAAACTAAAGCCTAAAAAGTAAAAACTAAGCTGCTATGTTCTCGACTGTTCCCATTCATTTTCAATTCCCAAATCTCAATCCCAATTCCAGATCCCAAATCCCAATCCCAATTCCAGATCCCGTCTCCGGCGACCAGCGGCGCCCCTCGCCCGCCCGCCGTTCTCCTCGGCCGTCGCCAGTGGGAAGCTCGTTCCCAGTCCCACCGCGACCCTCGCCCAGTCGCTCCGCCTCCGAGCTCCGACGACAGCGGCGCCCAGTCGCTCCGCCTCCGACGTAGCTGAACCTCCCACCCCGTCAGCCGTCCCATTCCCGTCGAATCGCCCCCACCGCGCCGCGCCTCCTACTCCTGGACTTCCAGATTTCCAGTTCGAGAATCCCTCCGCGCCTCCCACTTCTTCTTCTTCTTTTTCTTTTTTTTTTTTTTTTCTTTTTTTTTTTTTTTAAAAAAATACAGATTTTCTATGTTAATGTTGAATTGGAATTGATTTGTATGATTTTCTTGATCTGTATGAATTTCGACTGAATTTCGACAATGTCACAAATTATTTGAACTTGCTGCTCTGCTGCTGCTTTGAATTGGGCTCTGTTTAGGGAAAAGGGTATGAAACTATCGGGTATTTCGGGTACCCGAATACCCGAATCGGATACCCGACTCGGGTATTAGGGTACCCGATTTCAGAATCGGGTTCGGGATCGGGTGGGGGTTTTGGTCAATTTTCGGGTTCGGGTACCCGATTTTTTCGGGTAGGGTACCCGAACCCGACCCGATTCCCAGCCCTACAATAAACCACTCTTATTTTAAGAATTACGAACGAGCAAAAATGTATGAATTTTATGTATAACATGTATGAATTCACTGTATAAAGGTATGAATTGTGAAAAATAAATTTTTGCTACCTTTGGGATTCGAACTCAGGACTATGAATTCATCCAACATGGTGATAAATCAACCGTAGATCTTGATGATCTAAGGGCTGAAAATGATTCATAATTTATATTTTAAGAAGCATTCTTATTTTAGCCTCTCCTATATAATTTACAAATGAGTCGTATTATCGTCAATATCTACAATCTTAAATTTACAGTACATCATGGTTCAATTATTATTATTATTATTATTTTAAGTTTTTGTTTATTAGCGTGCATATAACTTATAGTTAAATTTAAGAATATGTGACATTGAAAAAGTATATATAGATTGTAAAATTATTTATGATACAAATTTTATATGGTACCACAATCTCGAGTCCATGTTCACTGCATCTCGGTCTTTAAATTTAATATCACAGTTATTAAATAAAAAAGAGAGTTCATAATCTGTATTTGTTGGTTTATAGTAGAGTGGTTAATGAATGAGACTAAAGCTTCCAAACTTGAGTTTACTGTGATTTTTAAATTTAAGTATTAGTATTAAATATATATAAAAAAGAATCCATAATTTTCATTTTTAAGTCCAGAAATTGTGTATTTGTGTTTGCCATGTAAACAATCTTCTATGAAATTCTCACGGGCAAAGCGAATGAGAATTTGTAAATTATAGTAATATATAAATAAAAGATCTACCTGCAAATTATAGATTGATGAGAATTTTAGTCAGTCATAAATAGAACATTTTTTATTCCCACATATGAAATTGAAATTTCAACTTCTTTAGAAGAAAACATTCAGTGTGGATCTGAATTAGAGTTTTTTACTAGAAATAAAGGTTTAAACACAGAAAACGTGACGCTTAACCCTAAAAACCTTTAAATAGTTTTGGGATTACATAAAAGCAAGTTGTTTTACTTTTGCAAGTGGAGGCCAAAAAATTAAAGAAAAATGCAAGTGCTATATAATAAATTGGATTTAGAAAAGGAAGAGGTGTGAAAACGAGGTGGCCCACTTGACGAGAGGAGAGAAGGTCATACACCGCGGTTGACTTTTATGGTCTTCTCTTCTCTACAATTCATTCTAGTCTTCTTTGGCAGCACATTTTTTTTTCTTTTCTTCTTCCTTCTACTTATTTTTGGCACACGAATTACTAATTTACGGCGCTTAGATTTGCTAAAATATATTGAGCTTGCGTATGTGGAAGATCCTAGATTTCACGTGACAATTTGGGCAGAAAATATTCTTCTCTACACACCTGATATTTTATTTTGATTTATTCTCTTCTGCTATCGTCCTTCAACTGCAGTTCGTTTCCGTCAATCAAGATTTCGGAGCTTCTTGTTTTCTGGGGCTAGCTGCAGGTGCTTTTTCCCAGCTGTGTTATTTTAATTTATGTTGTTTCCATTAATCTCTCTCTCTCTCTCTCTCTTGCTACTGATTGATCAGGGTTTTTTCCCCTTCTTTTCTCATAGGTCAAGACATAATTTTTTTTCTCTTAGTGTGGTTTTTGGATAGGAAGACATTGCAAGTTTAGTGTTGCAAAAATTATGTGTAGGCCAGCTTCAGATTAGAGCTTATGCATTTATTACAGCTGTCGCAAGACTTTTGTCCATATCAGAAGTGGGGAAGTAATCACATATGGAATTTCATTAGTTGCACATATCAACTGTCTAAAAAATCAGAGTTTGATGTATATTTTCAATTCTCTTGTTGCATTTCTTGATTTTGATAAATGTGGCGTCCTTTCATTCTCTTATGAGAGCGTCTAATGTTTTACGTACTAATTTGATGCTCGAGCTACTACTCACCAGAGTTCTACATAGCTTTATTGTTGTAGATATTTGGGACATACATGTAGATTGCAATGTATAACGTTCCTAGCTAGATTGAGGAAGCCAGTTTAGAATTTTGATTCATTTCGTAAGAGATGTCTTGTATAACTCCCTAGATGAGCTCAGTAACATGTAAGCAAAAATGGGGTCTCTTGCAAAGTAGTAGTAATTGATTATGGATGCACTGCATTCCTTAAAATCTTACACTTATTTGGTTGTTCTGTTGGGGAGCAGATGATTTCGTGTTTCCAAGATCATATCATGGAATTGACTCTGCATCCTTATTTAGTATATATGATATGAATCAACAAGAAGTTTCGAGTTATAATTCTGATCTATAAATCTTTTGTTTGTTGCAGTTTGTACATTCTGAAGCAATCTATCTGTGGCTATAAGCCACTGCTAAATCCTATAGTTATGACCTGTCTATCATTCTTATGTGGACGAAATTTCAGCAACAGGCGATCCGGAGCTTGGGGATGGTAAACCTCTAAAACTTTTGCATATAAATGATCCCTGCAAATTATTGGATGAAAAGTTATTCTTTCTTTTAACTATAATTATACTTCTTCTTGAGTGACCTGTTCATTCTTGAAGCTGCTATTGCTTATTTGTTTATATTTCTTTTGTGTATTTGCAGTTATTTTTTTATCTCATATCACCTTTGTGTTGATACTAATGAAGCTAAATCATTTACAGAGCTCTCAGGACTGCAAAATGTTATTCTATACTCATACAAGGAGCTGGCAATTGCAACCAATGATTTTAGTCCAGCGAATAAAATTGGGGAGGGAGGATTTGGTTCCGTCTATAAGGTAAAAGAGGCTTGTCTTATATTTCTCATCACATTTGGTAACAGGATTTAGTTATACTTTTTGGAGGCGACTATGCAGAATTCTGATGGAAATTCTCTTGGATAATAGGGAAAACTTAAGAATGGGCAGATGGCTGCAATTAAGGTTCTCTCTGCTGAATCGAGACAAGGAGTGAGAGAGTTCTTGACGGAGATTCAAGTGATTTCAGATATAGAGCATGAAAATCTAGTCAAGCTTTATGGTTGTTGTGTGGAACGGAATCAAAGAATTCTGGTTTACAACTACCTTGAGAATAACAGTCTAGCAAAGACACTTCTTGGTACGCTATCTCGAATTCTGTTGTAGAGATTATACTCCTTGTTAACATAACTATCTATATTTTGCATTGTTAGGTAAGTTTGTCTGATGGTCTCTAACCATCTACAGGTGGAGGTTACTGCAGCATCCATTTTAGCTGGCGAATGCGAGTTAAAATTTGCACTGGAGTGGCTAGGGGGCTTGCCTATCTTCATGAGGAAGTTAGACCACATATAGTCCATCGAGACATCAAAGCAAGCAATATTCTTCTAGACAAAGATCTGACCCCAAAAATTTCAGATTTTGGTCTTGCCAAGCTCATCCCAGCAAACATGACTCATGTTAGTACACGTGTTGCAGGAACCATGTAAGTTGCAAGATCTCATTTGACTTCTGAGAGCATGCATGCCTGATGCCTTCATGGAATTGAATCCAATGGTTTCTGTTTTTTGGACTTCAAATCTCATACAAACATTTTTCATCTGAAAAGAATTTGATTGGAGTTTATTTAGAAGTTTTTTGTCAAGACAATTATTTTCCTTTTTTTACTTTAATTTTTAATGCTAGGTTTAGCTGTACGTAAAATGTTTTAACGGCACAAATTGAAGACTACATGAACATGCCTTTGTTCCCGTTCTTTTCTCGATCATGTATTAACTTTTGAGCATGTTTCTGTTGTTGCAGAGGTTATTTGGCACCAGAATACGCGATAAGAGGTCAGTTGACACGGCGTGCAGATATTTACAGTTTTGGGGTTCTTCTTATTGAGATAGTCAGCGGGAGATGCAATACAAATACACGATTACCCATAGAAGAACAGTATATTCTTGAAAGGGTATGCAATTAGTTAAAAACCACCTACACTCATCAATTTTGCTGCTATAATCTCTTTGAAAAAGCTTTCCTCGCGTCATAATAATGTGTGGAGATGATGACCACACTTTGCAAAAATGAACCATCAACTAGTGTTTAACTTAAATGATTTGAAAATTTTCATATAGCTACACTATTCTCCATAGATGAGGTCAGTTTTGTTAAACGGTGTTCTGCCTTTTCCTCTTACATCATAGATGCCTGTTATGTTCTTATTTAACAATGACTTTAATGTATAAAATAGTTTGAATGCTAGTTCTTTCCACTATTGGAGTGAACACAACTTACAGGCTTTGCTGTATCTTACACGCATACTGTATGCTCGTTTAGCTGTCTTTTTGTTGCATAAACAAGTGATGTAGTCTTATGGGGTTGTGTTTTCGAGCTTCTTTGAATGGCCTGATGCTCTCATGGAGACACTTATGATCTTGTCATGTTTGTTATATAGATAGCCCTTTAAATAGTTATTATTACTCTGAGACACTAAAAAATGGTTGGATTCTGTTGTATCTGTGGGTGCAGACATGGCAACTTTATGAGAGAAAAGAGCTTGTGTTACTGGTAGACACAGCGCTCAATGGAGATTTTGATGCGGAACAGGCTTGCAAGTTCTTGAAGATCGGTCTGCTGTGCACGCAGGACTCTCCAAAGCTTCGACCCTCCATGTCAACTGTTGTTCGAATGCTTACTGGAGAGAAAGATTTCGATGAAGATGAGGCAATCACGAAACCGGGGTTGATCTCTGATTTCATGGACTTGAAGATCAAAAGCGATCCCAAGCCAAAGCCCGACGATGCTCACCACACATCATCAAATTTCAACTCGGATACCATGGGGAACTCAACATGGACTTCTGCACCTTCTTCTCACGCTACCTTCTCTTTTACTGCCGTTTATGATCGCAGCTCGTGATTATTTCAAGACAAATCCGCTCATTTGAGGGATTATTTTTTTATTTGTTAGAAAGTTTGTTATAGTTTTCTTGTAGAATTTGTGGCTCGCTTGGCTTGCTTAGATCCCCCAACCCCCTCCTTTTCTGCTGGTTTTTGTTTGAAGGTTGTGCTTCTCATGAGACGAGATAGCTGTGTAAATGATGTTATCTATGTAAAATTGATTCTATAAATCTGGAACTCCTGTATAGTTTCTCTTTCTTCGACAACTTCAAGTGTTATCTCCGTTTTACAGCCGACTTTTCCTTTTTTTTTTTTTTAGAATTACAAGAGGTATTTATTATATAATCAAATAAGCAATTCATACGCATACGAGATCTCTACATCGCACAAAGATGCAAAACTATCCGCATGCATGTGAGATCATTATCTACACAAAAAAGTGGGAAAACTACCCTCATGTAGGCGGGACCACTATCCACACAAAAGTGAAAAAACTACCTGCATGCAGTCGAGATTGAATCCAAGACCTCTTTCAAATGAAAGTCTTTAGGCACTTCAGCTTTGCCACTTGAGCTAGGCCTTTTCGGCCCTTTAACTTTATTTTACAGCAAAAGTTACTCTATCTAGGGTGTGCATCGATCGGTTCGACCAACCCACTAACCGATTTTTTACAAACCGATTGGTCCCTAAAAATTATTTGAACATGTTTGTTCACGCAGAACCTTGATTTATTCGAATAAATTATTAACTTATTCGGAAGTTCATAGATTCGTTCTCCATTATCTCAACATATAACATTCTCTATTGAACCTTTTTCTATTCGTTCATGTGTTAACTAATTGTTTCGATAAAACCTTAACTAAGAAAACATTGCCTCGATAAAACCTAGGTGCTGTAGCGGCACACGGCTCGCTGGAGCGCGGCTCAAGCCGGCCCAACGAGCCGCGGTAGAGATGCTCTAAGAATTTAAGTATTTTATTTGCTTGTTTTCACGTTTACAAAATGGCTAATTGGTTCAAATTCTTTTGGACTTAGATAGGGAGCAAGTTTGGATTTTTAATGTTCCTAATCGGTTATTGCGTTAGGATGAATAAACGTTGAACGTCATTTGTGATTTGCTCATAAAATAAAATAAGTGCAATTAAAGGTTTGAGGGCAATATTAGTCATATAAACGCGCATTGAATTTATAATCACAATTTGTGATGGATAATGATAGTTATTCAACTTACAATTTACATCACTGACTTTTCCAGCACATATTCGCAATTGTTATTTCTAAAGGTCAACTAATATTTATTTTACTCCATTTAAAGTTGATTCCTGCTCTAATCGTTCTCACCCAATATGTTGCTTCAAAGGAATACAGCATCCATTAATCATAGAATGTGCAACTCGTACTTTTTTTATTATTAATAATAATTACAAGACAAATTCAAATAGGTTGTTGATAGCCAGCTCTATTATATGATAAAGCCACAAATATTTTTAAAATATAGCTACAGTTTATGATTGGGTCTGTTTATTCTTTACATCATTAAGTATTCACATGATGTACATTATTATAAATTAGTGGAACATTTCATTTATTTCGATTGACTTAGTTAGTACACGGTAATATATTTAATTTCTGCAAGATACAATTAATAATTTATTTTGGTAAATGTCAAACCATAGCTAGGCTTATACTCATTCGAAGTCGGTGGCTTTTCCCCACGTAAAGTCTCTCTGCTTGATCTCTTCGCATTTTCGGTTGTTTACCTTTTCAGTTTACAACTGAATATAAATAAAAATCGAATTCACTTAGGGGGGTGTATTCGTTCAGGATTTTAATAGATTTCTGCAGATATTTAAAATCTGGGTGTATTCGTTTAAGACTTTTAAAAGTCTATGAAAATCTGGGTGTATTCATTCAAGACTTTTAAAATTCTATAAAAATCCAGAGGTATTCGTTTCAGACTTTTAAAAATCTATGAAAATCTAGAGGTATTTAAAAATCCATGGATTTTAAAATTGGACTGATTTTCATTGATTTCATTCAAAAAATACACATGAACAATCCGACCTCAAACCACGAGAATTCGGAAATCTTCAAATTCCAGCGCTGGCTGGGCTCCAGCGGCCGCGGCTTGAAGAAGCCAGCGTTGGCTGCGCTCCAGCGGCCGCTGCGCGAAGTATTTATGGTTTGATCCCTAATTCTACTAATTAAAGTCCACTACGAGATGTCCCCCTAAATTAATTTCCAAATCTAATTTACCAATAATTTATTGCAATACGACCTATTGTTGTCAAGTACACAGACACAGACACAAATGCATCACCTTTTGTACTTGATAATTTTGATGAATATTTGTTTATAAGCAATTCTTGTTTCCGACTTCAGCAAAAGAGGCTATAGTTGACAGCAGTCTAACCAGCGATCGCTGGATATTAAATCTTATGAAGTCAGCGGTCGCTGGCACCCAGCGATCGCTGGGCACTGGGTCCAGCGCTCACTTAAAGCCAACGAGTGCTGGGATTTTTGGTTTCAAATCCGTAAAAATCACGTCAAATTCTTGTTAAAATCCGTCCAAAATCTGTGCAGATTCCTGTTTAGAATTCAAAAATACATGAAGAATCTGTGTGGAATATGTAGATTTTAAAAATCCAGAGATTTTAAAAATCTACAGAATTCCTGAACGAATACACCCCCCTTAATATGCTATGTCTGTTCATTTGAAAAATAAAATCAAACGCGATACAAAAGAATAAAATAAAAATTAAAATCGCTTGATATGCTCTGAATGTATAATTTGTACATATATAGAGAAAAAAAAATCAAAGAAAATGCTATAGGTTGTGGGAATGAGAATTGATTTGAATAAATCAATAAAATCTATGAAAATTATTGTAACGCATGAATACCCATTTAAATTTTGGGTTCGAATTGATTTGTAATGCTTACTGTTCTTTGCAGCTCATGTAGAGTTCGGTTTAAGTATTGATAACTTGAGTCAGACTGATAAACTTGAAGAAAGTTTTATTCTTATGTTGATTGCAATGCAAATGGTTAGTGTGCTAAAATGTTTAGCAGATAAAGTAACACTGAATCGAAATACAGATTGTAAAAGCACAATCAGTTTGCTCGGTTTGAATGTATTCAATTTGTTGATCATATGTTTGAAAAACAGTTTGAGCAAAACAACAAAACTGAAGTAAAAGCATAAAATACAACACACAAGCAATTTAACGTGGTTCGAAGCAACTCCTCCTACATACACGACCTTGATAAATAGGGGAATCCCTTAACCATGGATTCCTTATTTTATAATTGCAAGTCAATTTGACTAGTCAGTTTTCTAAGACTGATTACACAGGTTTCGTGGCTGTGACAGTTGAGAAATTTATGCTATTGCAATATCGTGCTGACAATTAATGTAGATTGTCACCGAATGCTATTTCCCGGTAGCTCCCGTTACTTCGCCAATTTTCAGACTTCTCACATAAAGCCTACTTGTTGTCTTCTCTTCACTTCTACACTTATCTTTTACAATGAGTGGGAGTTTCGGAGGGGGTTCTCCAACTAAGTTAACACATTGTTACAATTAAGAACAGTTGAAAAAATCAGTGTGTTCGAATCTAGGTTTAGGATGTTTACAATGAAAAATGTCTAGTTTAGGAACTTCTAATGTATTCTCAAGTTTAAACATCAAATTTTACAGTGTAGAACAAGTTCCTTTTGGGGCAATTGTTGTTCTCGAAAGTTTATATGAAGAACAGTAATGCCGGAGAGCTTCCACCTTTCCCACGCGTATCTTGAGCTTCTGTCATATATATAGACATGAATTTGAATATAGCCGTTGGAGAGATCTTTCTTCAAATCTGATCTATTGTTCGTTGAAATTTTCCCGTTTTATCAAGGAATGATTGTGATAGTTGGATCTGCACATCTGTATGTTGATGTTAATATTCAACATACATCCTTGTACATTTTTTTTGAAAAGTGGGATTCATGTTTAATGCGAAATCTGTAGCACTAAATGCCCGAAATGACTTGATACAATTTGAAAGTTGACTTTGTTTTAGACTTGTTGACTTCAGGACTGACGTGGCATAAGTGAGTATGAATATGTGTCAGCTTCGGATCCTTCAGTCAGTCAGCTTGAGTAGACTGATGTTTCCATCAGTTCGTAATTCATTCCTTGTAAAGTCCTCGTGTTGGTGGCCTGACACGAACCTGATCTGTTTGGTCGTCTGTTGATCCTTAGACTCTGGTTCTTCTCATAAGCTAGATCTCCTTAGCAGTTAGATATTCAACTGAGATTTCAACAACCTTTCACTTCTTCACAAAATTTCTCTAAATCATTTATTCTTAAACTTAGGTTTCAGTATACTGCATTTCAACTGAGATTTTCCTGATCCTTCAGCTAGTTTTGGTCATCATGACGGTTTATTTCATTGAGTTTTGGCATTAATCAAAATATAGAATTTTTCCGACAACATGTATCACGATGTGTCTCAGTCTCTCCTGTACACTTGAGACTTTTGGTCTGTCAATAAACCTTGGTCTGTAACGGTCTGGTGGCACAGGCTTTCCAGATGTGTAACTATCGAAAATTGATGGCTCCATTCATGATTGTCATCAAGATTATGCCTTTACAAGTCCTTCTAGAGTGGCTATATATAATTGTATTTGTAGGTGCATCAAATAGATATCATAACATATCAACATACATCCATACACTTTAAAAGCACGCAAAATTCTGCATAGTTGCTCAGTTCTCAACCTTTTGTCGAGTTCGCAGGAGCTCGTCCGATTTTCAGTGTTGAAATCATAGATATGTAAGTTATTTTATCTGTGAGGAAATTACGTCAATACTGTGAGCACTGGTCGAAGCGTAAACTATCTTGCGGACAAGAGGTATCTGATTTATGCTTAATTGTTCTAAATTTTGGGGTTTGCATGTGTGTATTCTAAGATAAATCTTCTGAAAATTGGTGCGTTTTATGGTTTGTTTTATACTTTGCAGGAGATTTAGGTTTTATAGATGGAAGAGTGCAATTTTGGAGATTTTAGATGAAAATGGCGTTTTTTAGGAGTACTCTGTTGTGCAGAGCTGAAAAGCCCGCGCCAGAGCCGAAAAGCCCGCTGCAGAGCAGAGCAGCGAGGATAACTCTATAGCAGAGCAGAGCTGAAGTCTCCAGAGCTGAACTTCCCTATCAGAGCTGAAATCTCCAGAGCAGAACAAACTTGTCAGAGCAGAGCTAAACTCGGAAGAGCAGAGCTAAATCGACAGAGCTGACTTACATGCCAGAACTAAAGATCGACAAAGTCAACTTTACAGAGCTGACTTTTCAGCTCTGCACTTCTCGCCAAATCTAAACTTTGCAGAGCTGAATTTCAGCTCTGCCATGCATTTGCAGAGCCGAGTTTTCAGAGTTCGCTAAATGTTGCAGAGCTGCGATTTTCGCCAGAGTTGAGGTATTTTGCAGAGCACGTTGCCAGCTGGACTTACCTTTGTCTACACGATTCTATTGCCTTTAGAGTCCAGTTTTGCATGGCAATTTTGATAGTGATCAAGAGGGAGTTGAAGTCTATAAATAGGGCCTTGTTATTCATTGTAAAATAATCCCTTTGCCCTAATTTTTGTCCGCCTTTGAGAATCGTTCTTCCGTTGGCAGCCAAGACTTAGGCGTTTTTATTGCTTTCTTAGTTCTTTCATAGTTTTCGAATTTCATTGTTCTAAGTTAGTTTTTGATTTAGTTTTGTTTAGTTTATTCTTGGATTGTGATTGAGTGACACGATTGCACGTTCAAGACGTTTACGGTATTTCGTATTTTAATTCAATTTATTTTTGTTTAATCATGTTTATGCTTTTCGTTTATGTTTATGCTTTCTTTTCAATTATGCAATTTAAATTATGCACTTTAGTTTCACGCCTAGATTAGAGGTTTTTAATTTACAAGTCTTTAATTTCTTAAGTTAGATTTATTTTAAGTTGTTTAAATCTTGCCTAGGGTTTTCATAGTTTTTTGCCTAGATTAATTTACAAGTTTAATTTTACTTTTCAAGTCGAGTTTAATTTACGAAGTTTTATAGTTTTTAAATCAAACCTTTACTGTTTTTCTGCGATACAATTAGAAGTCCTTAAAAATCTTCCTTGAGAGATGACACTGGGTCAACTTACCATCACTAGGATGTCCTTGTTCTATTGCAAGTCAACTTAGAGGTGTTTCTAGTTGAGTCAGTCTCTTCGACTCGACTTCTAGTTCATTCACATATTCTCATTATTCTATTTTCTGGTTTGTCCGCTAGGTTATAGTTCTTTTGTTTTGTAGTTCGTTTGTTGATTCTAGTCGCTTACTATTGTCATGTTGGAGTATGTATTGTCTCCACTTCTTCTTCTTCTTCTGTTATTGTACTTCGTTTTACACCCAACATGTGTACCACATTTTCAACAATTAATTTATTAATTTTCACAATAAATTTATCATGTGTTGATTGTTAGTAGTTTATGTTTTAAACTATGAACTAGATATACTCTCCATGCAATGCGCGAATAATATTTCATATTTTTTAAAATTTTAAATTATATATAAATTTTCAATAGCTTTAAAATTTATGAATTGTAACAAAAATTTGATATTACAAAGTTGATTTAATTGTTAAAATAATATTTTAATTGTACTCATATATTGAACTAATATATATTTTATAATTTTAATTTAAAAATTATAATTTAGAACTACATTAAATTTATTTAAATGCAAATGAGATTTATATTCAATATTTCTTTAATAATAATAATAATAATAATAATAATAATAATAATAATAATAATAATAATAATAATAATAATAATAATAATAATAATAAATAGTAGCCATGTAATACCCCGTTTCCCCGAGCTAAATTTATAATTTTTTTTAAACTTAGATTTAAGATGATTCACGCCAGAATGAGAAAAATAATTTACTTTAATTCCAACAAAAAGTGATTTACAAAATTATTTGTAAATTTAGTTATTTAAATTCTTATGCATTGCATATTTATTTAAATCAAGTATTGAGCATTGAGTATTTATCAAGATATTTATTTAGCGAACCCTGAGAAAATTCTTCAGTTCCAATGATCCAACCGTGAGAGTTTTTAATTGCCAAATCATTCCTTCAATTTATTCACACCAACGTTTTATCTGCCATACCTTTTCTCAGTTGGCCATGCCTTCTCCACTTTACAACACTAAAAATTAGCTAAATTCCCATCCACCACCTACTCCCACCCTGTACTTACTCTCTTTCCAGCTTTAAACCATGATGGAAAGTAAATATTGTAGTCATGTTTCCACTCTTCTCCTACGCCAATAATTCACAAGTCACCAACCTCAACATATACTCATTCAGAGTTCAAGTTTAGCTCAACATATACTCATTCAGAGTTCAAGTTTAGCCAAGAACAACAGGAAGCATATGACAACAGCCGCACGCCTCAATTTATAATTCCAAAGGTCCATTCTTTTCCATTATTTCCCTTACACCATTTGACTGTCAAGTTTCTTCTAGTTGCAAAATACTCATACATTCAGTGTATATATTGTGTATACTTTTATATATACATATGCAAATATTTGAATGAACAAATGACAATTTCATTACAAAATACATATGCAAACAACCTGTTTTTGTATATACATATATGAAGCATGTTTATTTAAAAAGAATAGAATAAAGAGAAGAAGTAGAACTATGTTTTTCCCTTTTGTTGTTGGTATCGTATGTGTGGTGGGCCGAGTCGAGCGGCGTCGGGATGGCGGCGAGCTCGCTGCCGGCCATCCGGCCAAGGGTAGGAGAGGAAGGGCACGGCGGTAGTGCCGCTGCTGCTCGACCACGGACGGAGAAGAGAGAGGGGATTGGCGACGGCGATGGATTTTCCGATCTATTGAGAGAGCCGATCAGTCGGGGGTGAGGGAGAAGTGGCCGGAGCGACGTTTGTCGCCGGGCACGATGGAGTAGCAGCGGGGTGATTAGCGGCTTGTCGCTGCTGCTCCCTGGCGAGCTTCCGCTGCGTCGAGACTTTTGAGCAGTCGAGAGAGAGGAAACCGAGGCAAAGGAGAGAGGAAGATGATGTGGTGAGTCGACGGAAGCGGCGCCGGTCGTGGTGGCTCCAGCCTTCGGCTGGAGAAGATGAACCAGGCGCGGCGGCGACGGTGGCTCGGCTGCTGTTGCCGGAAGGCCGAGAGAGAGATCGCGAGGAAGGTCAACGGCGGCAGTCCACTTCTTCGGCTGTCGTCGGGCGATCTGTGAACGGACGGAGAGAGAAAAGAGGTAGGCGGATGCCGGTGGCGTGGAGCTACTGGTAATCGTCGGTCAAGCTTGAGCATGAGAGAGACGGTGGTGGCGGTTTTGGCCGCTGCTCGCCGGGAGAGAAGAGAGGTGAGGGAGACAGTCGAGAGAAAGATTTGAGGGAGGAGAATAGAGGGGTCGAGGGTGATGGTGAGGATGACAGAGCGGCGCTCATCGCCGGGATGGTGGCACGCGGCCGTGAAGTCCGAGAGAGAGAGAGGGATTGAGATCTGTAATTGTTATGCGTGTGTGTGTGAGCGGCTGAAAGGGGGGGAAGAAAAGGGAGTGGAATGTAGGGTTGGGCTTTGGAGTGGGCTTGAGTGTTGGGCCGGGTTTTAATTAGTGATGGGCTGGGTTTTAATTAGTTTTGGGCCGAGATTTTTTTTATTTATTATGATTGGGCCATTTTCATTTAATCAACTGGGCCGATTTTTATTTAGTTATTGGGTTGGGGTTATTTATTTCTTTTGTTGGGCTGCATTTTAAAAAAAAATGGTTGGCCCTTGTATTTTTTTTATTTAAATGAGCTATGCAGATTTTATTTAAATGAATTGCACTATTTTAATTAATTAGACTTATTAAGTTTGATTAATTATTTTTAATTTGCATAATAATATTATATTATTATTATGTGCATATTTTAAGTAAATTACTTATTATATGCTAAACATGACATGATTTGCATTATATTTTGCAATAAGAATAAAAGTATTTAATTGGTTTTAATTATAATTCCAATCATTAAAGAAAGATGAGTAAGAATATTGTTGGTGTTCTTAACTCAAGAGAAATATTTTCAAGTATTTATTTATTAAATTTTGAAAACCCGGCTAAGTGAATCATAGAATGTTAAGCACTACACCATGACTTAAGATTAGATACAAGGAGACCTATTGAGAATAGATTTCTTGTAGGCTTCGAGCATCAGAAGGATTAGCACTGCTATTCCGATTCAGAGATAAGGTTAAACGACAGGCTTTGCCTATACAGGTGGGCATTACTTTTACTATACGTATATAGAGATCCCCTGCGTGTCGTAGGCCTCTTATACGAATATATGCATGAGATGATTTTAACTGTTAATTTCAGTTTATTATTATGCCCAAATGATAAATGACTCTTATGAAATGAAAATGAAATGTTTATGAAATGAAATGATTGACTGCCAAAAATGTTTATGTTTTTATATGTATCCTATCTGTGTTGGTTCGCCAACTTTAAAGGAAATCCAATTGGGATCCTATGCTAGACAAAGGTCGCTAGCTAGGGTTAACGTGTACACTCATGGAGACCGCGAGTCGCTTGCGAGCGGTCTTGGCGTCCGTGGTAAGGAGGCCTCCTTCCCGGCGCGTGATAGAAAGGAACAGATATGGATCATATGAAGGAAAATGATCGGCCGATCGACTTTATGAAAATGAAAGAAATGTTTTAGTAAGCGCAGGTCTTTCAAGAAAACCCCTGTGTGTTACTGTTATGGCAGTTCAATTTATATATGTATGCATGTTGTATTTTCGGCTATGCCCACTGAGTATTTTTATACTCAGCCCTGCATGTATTTCTAAATGTGCAGGTTGAGCAGTTGATGGAATGGAATGATGTTGAGCGGGTGTTCCTTTGACATTTCAAGAAATGTAACCTTGAGTATACATTTTCATATGTATATCTCACACGTTTTCCGCTGCAAAACACTTTGATTAGGATAACTCTATGTTATGAAGTTGTTACACGTGTTATTGGGTAACCCACCTTAATCAGTTCTCTTTTATGTGTATGTTTTATAAGTATCCAAATGATCATATATGATCCTAGCTTTTTATCTATAAGTGATATTTTCATATACTTTAATGTTAAGTAATTGTCCATTTCCATTTCTTATTGTTCACCCCAAGTCATAACCCCTGTTAACCCGTCATTGGGATAGTGGGATGCGACAGAGTGGTATCAGAGCGGTTCGTTCGCTCTGGCCCTAGAAACCTTATTCTAAAGAGTCGAGTTTAGTTTGATTCTTTATACTTACATGGGTTCATATGGCACCGCTCAACACTCCATTGCATCGTGCTCAATCAAGGAAAGAAGGTAACTGCAGTTTCAGCGTTTTAAAGATGTTAATGTTCTAAAATGCTTCATGAATATGTTTATGTGAAGAGCATGTTATGATGAAATGTTGAATGTTTTGCCTTTCATGGCATATTTTCGCAGTCTATGATGTTATGATCAGATGAATGATAGAAAAGTGACATATGTTTTCCCAGAGAACATAGATTGCTATAAGATGCATGATCACAATTTCAAAAGAACATAGACTACTAGATTAGTAGGATATCTCTACAATCTAGATTCTTAAGGTAATGATTTAGAAGAATGAAAGAGAACTTAGAACGTCTCAGCTCCCTTAAGAAAATGATGGTTCTTTTGAACTACAAAGAGGAATGAAAATATATGTACGAGGTAAAGGAAAAACACAGAATGAAAATACGAGACGAATTCAAGGTAAACGTTGCATCAAAGGTTGAACCATAGTCTCTACGTTCGAATGTTCAAGTGCGACGGAACATCGAATCGACTTTTGCTACACGATAGATTTTAAGAATAGTGTGTTTTGCCTGTGTACGTATGTCTGTGTGTATATGTCTTAAGAGAGGTTTGGGGTTTGAGATCAATAGGATAAGGAACCTTAAGATAAGTTTAGTTGTCATGATGAACTTATGCTTTGTTATGTATAGTATGTTCATGGCTCTCCAAGTTCGGGACGATGTTTCCCGTGTGACTGGGAGGTGATGATGTTGGACCTGGCCAGTCCACATGATCCAAATCTCAGTAGACGTCTTTTGGGTTGAAAACCCATGTGTTTCAACTTTCGGATGAAAAACCAGATGGGTTCTTACTCGAGGTCATTTTGTTCGACCTAGTAGTTAATCATTTCATACCCTCTGGTCATTCTTTTGATTCTCTTGAACAATTTCTACAACACCTTGCTTTGATGTTGTGTTGAGTTTGAGCCTTGCAACTCGTGAGTTGTCATAATAGATTCCCTTGTTTGATAAGACCAAGAAGTGTTAGTCTACCGATGTAGTATACTACCCAAATTATGGCTTCGTATAATTGTGTCTCATTGTAATTAGTTGAGATTATTAGTCTTTGTCCTATAAATGATATCGACCACTCATTATGATAGAAATTCAGAGTTCAAGCTAAGACCGTAATATAGTGTTCGAGTACGAGGACTTAAGTTAATTGGTCTATGATAGTTTTAAGATAGATTCATAAGAAAGTGTTATGCATGTGATAGGTAACAAGAAATGGATTGATGACCATTTTGGTCTTTGGAAAATAGGATACTCCGTAGATGAGCCCTAGGAATGAGGTAGGAGTAATGAACCGCTGCAAAAGGACGAGGGAACTTATTCTCAAGTAAATCTCATGTATATAAATTGGAATTAAGAATCCAATTGATATGAGGAGAGACCCGAATCTATTCTAGATCGGAAAGTTAAAGTACTAAGGAATAAGTCGATACCTTTAGTAATAGTTCTTTGGAAGCACCATGACCAAGAAGAGGCGACGTGAGAACTCGAGTTTAGCATGAAGGAGAAATACCCAGAATTATTTCCTGTGGTACAAATTTCGTGACGAAACTTCTTTTAAAGTGGATAGTATGTCATACCCCGACTTTTAATCCCTGATTAAGGGCTTAATTATTAATAATTAGGATTCGGCATCCATTTATAATAAAAACTGGTTTGATTTATCTGATGTGATTTAATCATTATATATGTGTTTTAATGTGCTTAGTTAAAGGAAAATTTTTATAAATGTGGTGCATAAGTTTTAATTGGTGAGTTAAGTGTATTTATATGAGCCACATGAATTTTAAATTATGCATGAAGTCATGAATTTTATCTAAATTTGATAGTACATGTAACACCCCGTACTTTTCCCTATGTTGTGAGATAGTGTCTTAACACTATTGAGAATACTGAGATGTCAGAGAGATTGACTGTCCTATTAAGAAAATAGGAATAATGAGTTGGAAATAGAGTCGAGAAAGAAAGAGTGAAAAACCTTGATAAAAAAAAAAAAAATCGGTCGGAGAGACGTCTAGTTTGTCTGTGTTTGCCGACTGCTTTGACGTGATATTATGTGAAATTACGTGACTGATTGATTATGTGAGTTTTGTTACGTATGTCATTGTGAGCAAGTTATTATGATTTTTATTTGAGGATATTAGCACTTGGAATTTTAATTAAGTTTCTAAAGCAAGTGCAGTTTATTTTTACCGAGAAATCAAAGAATGCCGGTTAATGAAAATATTTCCAAGCATATATTTTGTTTTAAAATTATTTTTCCTATGAGAGGAATATTATAATTGAGTGAGTGCACTAATATTAGTGCTATAATTATTTTATGTGGTCACATGAATAATTATGTATTGGTATTTTATTAATTAGTACATTTCCATAGTTTTTGTGATTTATTTTTGATCACCTTTCTCACACTATTACTTTAATTTCCCTACCATGTGACTAAATACCACAATTTGCCAAGTGTAGAGATTATTGAAGAGAGTGTAGAGATTAGAGAGATAGTGTAGAGATTAGAGAGAGAGAGATCAAGACATTAATTGCCAATATTTCCTTAAGATTACAAAATCCTCTTTAAAGATCACAAGATCATTTACAATCTTGCAAAATCCTCTCTCACTACTCACTCATCATTTTCGACCAACACCTCTCTCCCTCTTTCTCTCACTTTCCTCCATTTTCCTCCATTGAAGAGACCTTCGGAGCTTCCAAAAATTTTACAAAACACCTCAATCCACTCTAAAATCTTCCATAAACACATCCTAGCTACTTATATTCAAGAGAATCATTGAAGAAAGACTTCCAAGCTAGAGTGAGAAAATGTGAGTTTTGGTGAGAAATTTGGGTAAGTGGTCATGTATTCCATAAATCTTGCTTGAATGATGTTGTATGAAGAAAGAAAATCACATCTCCCTTGTTCTTAAAATTTTCAAAAAAATGGGTCTTTACCCTTCAAAAATTTTCTTTTTCTTTCCTTGATTTGGGGGAAAAAAAATGAGATCTATGTGGTGTTTGTTGATGATTGATGTGTGTTGTGAAAGTATATGCTTTGAGATGTGAAAGTCGATTGAGTTTAGTTTACAAAAAAAATTGGGAAATTGTGAGTCGATGATTTATATGATGATTGATGATTATTGAGTTAATATATATGAATATCTTGATGATTAGCCATGAGATATAGATTTTTCTATTAGGTTAGTTTACCTAAAATTGGGATGTTGAGATCCTATGAATCAATTGATGTATTGATGATGGATTTGAGTTTATGAGATGATCTAGATGATTAATGATGGATGAGATTGAAGCTTGAGGTTGAGAAATGAAAAATGAAAAGTGTTAGTTTGAGGAAGAAGATGACATACATATGTATCTATATGTGATCTTGTTTTATGATGTTGATTTGTGCTAATTGGTAACCTAGGATGTTAGAACTATGATTTGATAAATAGGTTATACATGATTAGTGATATTTTCAAAAGAGTTTAGTTTAATAAAAATTAGGACTTTTTGCCTATGTGTTATTTAAGTTATTTTGGCTTAAGATATATGTATTTGAGCATGATATTAGTGTATAATTATGTTTGAGTAAGTCTTTTGTTGGCTAAGAAATTTTTTGACTTAGTTTAGTTTGTATGAGTTTTTTTTGAGTTTTCATATTTTGAGAAGTCGATGATTGATAAAATGAGGTCTAATTGCTTTATGACCATTATGTGAAAGTTTGTCATGTTTTATTAAGAGTTTTATGATGATACATGAAGTTTCATTAGAGTTTAGTACATGATAAAAGGGAATCTATATGTGTATAATGATTTATATGATGAATGAGATCATGTTTGAATAATTGAGTAATTTTGTGCATGAAAATGAAAAGAGAATTTTAATGATGCGTTCATTGAAACGTTTTACTAGAGATTTGAGGTTATGATGTAAGAAGAGAGTCAAGATTTGAGTATGATGAGCATTATAATGTGCCTGAATGTTTGTGAGTGTTATATGTGTTTAAAATGAGCTTTGATGAGTTTCCTTGAAGGAATGTTGAGTTGAGTATTTTAAGAGTTTGAGATGAGATTTTGGTGAATTTCGTAGGCCTACTGACCTACTGTGATCGACGGTTTTTCAATGTCAAAAAGCTTTGAAAATTTTATACCAAGTCTCTACATGAGTCTTGAGAACATCGGTAAAATTTCAAGTCATTTGGACTTCATTTACTATTTTTATAAAATACAAAACTGAAATTGCATATTACTACCGAGAGTTTCAGAGAGCAGGGGAAAGAGTCATTCATTTCAGTAGCTTCCTGTGTGATCTAGCTTTCCAAAATTTTATGGTATTAACCTTATTGTGTTAGCTAGATATCCACAAAATTTGAGCTCAGTTTGACAACATTTACTATTTTTCAAAAATCCAAGTTTTCGATTGCTCAAAACTGCCGAATATGGTAGACTGTAGTAAAACAGTCATGTCTCCTACAATACTTGGAGTTTTTGACTCTACTTTTTTTTTTATATGAAAATAGACTCGAAGACCTTTCTTTTGGTATGAGTCTCGAGTCCAAGAGGTGTCGGAGTAAGAACAGGTTAGATTTTGAAGTTGAGTCAGTGTAAAAATAGAGCATGTTTTGATAATGTTTGATTGTGTTTTCTTATGTGCCTTATGTGATTGTGTTGTCTATGTGTTGAATGAGATTAGACGAGCCTTATATGAGAGATAAATCGAGACTTAGTACCATGATTTTCTTGAAACTTATCCTTGAACTTAAGGATTTGAGATGAGTGGAGAGTTTATATAGAGATGAGTAAAGAGATAGAATATGAGATAGAGCATGAGTTAAGGCTTTATGAGTATGGATTTTAAAAGGATTAAAATGTTTTAAATCAATTCCTTTTTAATGGAGTTTAAAATGCTTATTTAAGTCATTTATAAATGAATAATGAGAAATGCGTAAAGAAGTTCGTAAATGAATCGCGGCATGAGATTTTCAATTTCCCTAGTAAACTAAGGAGATATTATGAAGGAACAAGCAATGAACGAGACTCTCACCACCGAGTCACTACAACAATTGGAGAAGGAAAAAGTTCACGCACAAACAAGATATGTACACCACCTCAAGATGGAGGTAAAGAAAAAGGAAATGGAAGGAAAGCACTAGAACTAAACTTAAGGTATAACCCAACCCCAAGGCTAGTAGGCTCAAGCTAAGAGAGTGAATGCTTTGACTAAAAAGTGCCAGAAGCTACAGCAAGAATAAAGTTGGAACGCCACCACAATAGAAACTTAGAAACCCCCATTAAATAATCATTTGAAAATGAGAAAATGAGTTTACATGGCAGAAGGAGTGCCATTAATCTTTAAGTGAAAGTTACCAAGATGATGAGAAAAGTTTGATATTAGAATTCCCTAGTCAAATCTGAGAAGGTGACTTAGGACGAAGGAAACAATTAAGGTAGTTCACCACTTTACTAAGATGAAGTGGGTGAAAGAAAGCTGTTAGGTCCTGAACTGGTCCAACAGATGGTTGAGAAGGTCGACCACATTAAGCAAAGAATTAAAGAAGTTCAAGATAGACAAAAGTCTTACGCCGATAAACGCCGATCGGAGTTAGAATTTAATGTTGGGGGATCGAGTTTTCCTCAAAGTCTCTCCCTCAAAGGGAGTTATACGTTTCAGAAAGTTATATAGGACCTTTTGAGATTCTAGATAAGATAGGCTCTTGTAGCCTATAAGTTGGCTCTGCCACCAAGCATTGTGGATGTATACAATATGTATTGCATCTCGCAATTAAGAAAGCATGTCATTAAGCAAGGTAAAGTAGTCCTAGCCAGGACCAAAGGGATTAAGAGAAATCAGTCCAGATACTTGATCGCAAGGTTCAAGTTTTACGAGGCAATAATATTGTTCTCGTCATGTAGTGGAACCATCACAGGATGGAAAAGGCCACAAAAGAGATGAATGAAACGAATGACTAGTATCACAAGCTAGAATACCAAATATGCAATTCCGAGGACGGAATTTTTTTTAAGGAGGGAGGGATGTAATACCCCGTTTCCCCGAGCTAAATTTATAATTTTTTTTAAACTTAGATTTAAGATGATTCACGCCGAAATGAGAAAAATAATTTACTTTAATTCCAACAAAAAGTGATTTACAAAATTATTTGTAAATTTAGTTATTTAAATTCTTATGCATTGCATATTTATTTAAATCAAGTATTGAGCATTGAGTATTTATCAAGATATTTATTTAGCGAACCCTGAGAAAATTCTTCAGTTCCAATGATCCAACCGTGAGAGTTTTTAATTGCCAAATCATTCCTTCAATTTATTCACACCAACGTTTTATCTGCCATACCTTTTCTCAGTTGGCCATGCCTTCTCCACTTTACAACACTAAAAATTAGCTAAATTCCCATCCACCACCTACTCCCACCCTGTACTTACTCTCTTTCCAGCTTTAAACCATGATGGAAAGTAAATATTGTAGTCATGTTTCCACTCTTCTCCTACGCCAATAATTCACAAGTCACCAACCTCAACATATACTCATTCAGAGTTCAAGTTTAGCTCAACATATACTCATTCAGAGTTCAAGTTTAGCCAAGAACAACAGGAAGCATATGACAACAGCCGCACGCCTCAATTTATAATTCCAAAGGTCCATTCTTTTCCATTATTTCCCTTACACCATTTGACTGTCAAGTTTCTTCTAGTTGCAAAATACTCATACATTCAGTGTATATATTGTGTATACTTTTATATATACATATGCAAATATTTGAATGAACAAATGACAATTTCATTACAAAATACATATGCAAACAACCTGTTTTTGTATATACATATATGAAGCATGTTTATTTAAAAAGAATAGAATAAAGAGAAGAAGTAGAACTATGTTTTTCCCTTTTGTTGTTGGTATCGTATGTGTGGTGGGCCGAGTCGAGCGGCGTCGGGATGGCGGCGAGCTCGCTGCCGGCCATCCGGCCAAGGGTAGGAGAGGAAGGGCACGGCGGTAGTGCCGCTGCTGCTCGACCACGGACGGAGAAGAGAGAGGGGATTGGCGACGGCGATGGATTTTCCGATCTATTGAGAGAGCCGATCAGTCGGGGGTGAGGGAGAAGTGGCCGGAGCGACGTTTGTCGCCGGGCACGATGGAGTAGCAGCGGGGTGATTAGCGGCTTGTCGCTGCTGCTCCCTGGCGAGCTTCCGCTGCGTCGAGACTTTTGAGCAGTCGAGAGAGAGGAAACCGAGGCAAAGGAGAGAGGAAGATGATGTGGTGAGTCGACGGAAGCGGCGCCGGTCGTGGTGGCTCCAGCCTTCGGCTGGAGAAGATGAACCAGGCGCGGCGGCGACGGTGGCTCGGCTGCTGTTGCCGGAAGGCCGAGAGAGAGATCGCGAGGAAGGTCAACGGCGGCAGTCCACTTCTTCGGCTGTCGTCGGGCGATCTGTGAACGGACGGAGAGAGAAAAGAGGTAGGCGGATGCCGGTGGCGTGGAGCTACTGGTAATCGTCGGTCAAGCTTGAGCATGAGAGAGACGGTGGTGGCGGTTTTGGCCGCTGCTCGCCGGGAGAGAAGAGAGGTGAGGGAGACAGTCGAGAGAAAGATTTGAGGGAGGAGAATAGAGGGGTCGAGGGTGATGGTGAGGATGACAGAGCGGCGCTCATCGCCGGGATGGTGGCACGCGGCCGTGAAGTCCGAGAGAGAGAGAGGGATTGAGATCTGTAATTGTTATGCGTGTGTGTGTGAGCGGCTGAAAGGGGGGGAAGAAAAGGGAGTGGAATGTAGGGTTGGGCTTTGGAGTGGGCTTGAGTGTTGGGCCGGGTTTTAATTAGTGATGGGCTGGGTTTTAATTAGTTTTGGGCCGAGATTTTTTTTATTTATTCTGATTGGGCCATTTTCATTTAATCAACTGGGCCGATTTTTATTTAGTTATTGGGTTGGGGTTATTTATTTCTTTTGTTGGGCTGCATTTTAAAAAAAAATGGTTGGCCCTTGTATTTTTTTTATTTAAATGAGCTATGCAGATTTTATTTAAATGAATTGCACTATTTTAATTAATTAGACTTATTAAGTTTGATTAATTATTTTTAATTTGCATAATAATATTATATTATTATTATGTGCATATTTTAAGTAAATTACTTATTATATGCTAAACATGACATGATTTGCATTATATTTTGCAATAAGAATAAAAGTATTTAATTGGTTTTAATTATAATTCCAATCATTAAAGAAAGATGAGTAAGAATATTGTTGGTGTTCTTAACTCAAGAGAAATATTTTCAAGTATTTATTTATTAAATTTTGAAAACCCGGCTAAGTGAATCATAGAATGTTAAGCACTACACCATGACTTAAGATTAGATACAAGGAGACCTATTGAGAATAGATTTCTTGTAGGCTTCGAGCATCAGAAGGATTAGCACTGCTATTCCGATTCAGAGATAAGGTTAAACGACAGGCTTTGCCTATACAGGTGGGCATTACTTTTACTATACGTATATAGAGATCCCCTGCGTGTCGTAGGCCTCTTATACGAATATATGCATGAGATGATTTTAACTGTTAATTTCAGTTTATTATTATGCCCAAATGATAAATGACTCTTATGAAATGAAAATGAAATGTTTATGAAATGAAATGATTGACTGCCAAAAATGTTTATGTTTTTATATGTATCCTATCTGTGTTGGTTCGCCAACTTTAAAGGAAATCCAATTGGGATCCTATGCTAGACAAAGGTCGCTAGCTAGGGTTAACGTGTACACTCATGGAGACCGCGAGTCGCTTGCGAGCGGTCTTGGCGTCCGTGGTAAGGAGGCCTCCTTCCCGGCGCGTGATAGAAAGGAACAGATATGGATCATATGAAGGAAAATGATCGGCCGATCGACTTTATGAAAATGAAAGAAATGTTTTAGTAAGCGCAGGTCTTTCAAGAAAACCCCTGTGTGTTACTGTTATGGCAGTTCAATTTATATATGTATGCATGTTGTATTTTCGGCTATGCCCACTGAGTATTTTTATACTCAGCCCTGCATGTATTTCTAAATGTGCAGGTTGAGCAGTTGATGGAATGGAATGATGTTGAGCGGGTGTTCCTTTGACATTTCAAGAAATGTAACCTTGAGTATACATTTTCATATGTATATCTCACACGTTTTCCGCTGCAAAACACTTTGATTAGGATAACTCTATGTTATGAAGTTGTTACACGTGTTATTGGGTAACCCACCTTAATCAGTTCTCTTTTATGTGTATGTTTTATAAGTATCCAAATGATCATATATGATCCTAGCTTTTTATCTATAAGTGATATTTTCATATACTTTAATGTTAAGTAATTGTCCATTTCCATTTCTTATTGTTCACCCCAAGTCATAACCCCTGTTAACCCGTCATTGGGATAGTGGGATGCGACAGAGTGGTATCAGAGCGGTTCGTTCGCTCTGGCCCTAGAAACCTTATTCTAAAGAGTCGAGTTTAGTTTGATTCTTTATACTTACATGGGTTCATATGGCACCGCTCAACACTCCATTGCATCGTGCTCAATCAAGGAAAGAAGGTAACTGCAGTTTCAGCGTTTTAAAGATGTTAATGTTCTAAAATGCTTCATGAATATGTTTATGTGAAGAGCATGTTATGATGAAATGTTGAATGTTTTGCCTTTCATGGCATATTTTCGCAGTCTATGATGTTATGATCAGATGAATGATAGAAAAGTGACATATGTTTTCCCAGAGAACATAGATTGCTATAAGATGCATGATCACAATTTCAAAAGAACATAGACTACTAGATTAGTAGGATATCTCTACAATCTAGATTCTTAAGGTAATGATTTAGAAGAATGAAAGAGAACTTAGAACGTCTCAGCTCCCTTAAGAAAATGATGGTTCTTTTGAACTACAAAGAGGAATGAAAAGATATGTACGAGGTAAAGGAAAAGCACAGAATGAAAATACGAGACGAATTATAGGTAAACGTTGCATCAAAGGTTGAACCATAGTCTCTACGTTCGAATGTTCAAGTGCGACGGAACATCGAATCGACTTTTGCTACACGATAGATTTTAAGAATAGTGTGTTTTGCCTGTGTACGTATGTCTGTGTGTATATGTCTTAAGAGAGGTTTGGGGTTTGAGATCAATAGGATAAGGAACCTTAAGATAAGTTTAGTTGTCATGATGAACTTATGCTTTGTTATGTATAGTATGTTCATGGCTCTCCAAGTTCGGGACGATGTTTCCCGTGTGACTGGGAGGTGATGATGTTGGACCTGGCCAGTCCACATGATCCAAATCTCAGTAGACGTCTTTTGGGTTGAAAACCCATGTGTTTCAACTTTCGGATGAAAAACCAGATGGGTTCTTACTCGAGGTCATTTTGTTCGACCTAGTAGTTAATCATTTCATACCCTCTGGTCATTCTTTTGATTCTCTTGAACAATTTCTACAACACCTTGCTTTGATGTTGTGTTGAGTTTGAGCCTTGCAACTCGTGAGTTGTCATAATAGATTCCCTTGTTTGATAAGACCAAGAAGTGTTAGTCTACCGATGTAGTATACTACCCAAATTATGGCTTCGTATAATTGTGTCTCATTGTAATTAGTTGAGATTATTAGTCTTTGTCCTATAAATGATATCGACCACTCATTATGATAGAAATTCAGAGTTCAAGCTAAGACCGTAATATAGTGTTCGAGTACGAGGACTTAAGTTAATTGGTCTATGATAGTTTTAAGATAGATTCATAAGAAAGTGTTATGCATGTGATAGGTAACAAGAAATGGATTGATGACCATTTTGGTCTTTGGAAAATAGGATACTCCGTAGATGAGCCCTAGGAATGAGGTAGGAGTAATGAACCGCCGCAAAAGGACGAGGGAACTTATTCTCAAGTAAATCTCATGTATATAAATTGGAATTAAGAATCCAATTGATATGAGGAGAGACCCGAATCTATTCTAGATCGGAAAGTTAAAGTACTAAGGAATAAGTCGATACCTTTAGTAATAGTTCTTTGGAAGCACCATGACCAAGAAGAGGCGACGTGAGAACTCGAGTTTAGCATGAAGGAGAAATACCCAGAATTATTTCCTGTGGTACAAATTTCGTGACGAAACTTCTTTTAAAGTGGATAGTATGTCATACCCCGACTTTTAATCCCTGATTAAGGGCTTAATTATTAATAATTAGGATTCGGCATCCATTTATAATAAAAACTGGTTTGATTTATCTGATGTGATTTAATCATTATATATGTGTTTTAATGTGCTTAGTTAAAGGAAAATTTTTATAAATGTGGTGCATAAGTTTTAATTGGTGAGTTAAGTGTATTTATATGAGCCACATGAATTTTAAATTATGCATGAAGTCATGAATTTTATCTAAATTTGATAGTACATGTAACACCCCGTACTTTTCCCTATGTTGTGAGATAGTGTCTTAACACTATTGAGAATACTGAGATGTCAGAGAGATTGACTGTCCTATTAAGAAAATAGGAATAATGAGTTGGAAATAGAGTCGAGAAAGAAAGAGTGAAAAACCTTGATAAAAAAAAAAAAAAAAAAATCGGTCGGAGAGACGTCTAGTTTGTCTGTGTTTGCCGACTGCTTTGACGTGATATTATGTGAAATTACGTGACTGATTGATTATGTGAGTTTTGTTACGTATGTCATTGTGAGCAAGTTATTATGATTTTTATTTGAGGATATTAGCACTTGGAATTTTAATTAAGTTTCTAAAGCAAGTGCAGTTTATTTTTACCGAGAAATCAAAGAATGCCGGTTAATGAAAATATTTCCAAGCATATATTTTGTTTTAAAATTATTTTTCCTATGAGAGGAATATTATAATTGAGTGAGTGCACTAATATTAGTGCTATAATTATTTTATGTGGTCACATGAATAATTATGTATTGGTATTTTATTAATTAGTACATTTCCATAGTTTTTGTGATTTATTTTTGATCACCCTTCTCACACTATTACTTTAATTTCCCTACCATGTGACTAAATACCACAATTTGCCAAGTGTAGAGATTATTGAAGAGAGTGTAGAGATTAGAGAGATAGTGTAGAGATTAGAGAGAGAGAGAGATCAAGACATTAATTGCCAATATTTCCTTAAGATTACAAAATCCTCTTTAAAGATCACAAGATCATTTACAATCTTGCAAAATCCTCTCTCACTACTCACTCATCATTTTCGACCAACACCTCTCTCCCTCTTTCTCTCACTTTCCTCCATTTTCCTCCATTGAAGAGACCTTCGGAGCTTCCAAAAATTTTACAAAACACCTCAATCCACTCTAAAATCTTCCATAAACACATCCTAGCTACTTATATTCAAGAGAATCATTGAAGAAAGACTTCCAAGCTAGAGTGAGAAAATGTGAGTTTTGGTGAGAAATTTGGGTAAGTGGTCATGTATTCCATAAATCTTGCTTGAATGATGTTGTATGAAGAAAGAAAATCACATCTCCCTTGTTCTTAAAATTTTCAAAAAAATGGGTCTTTACCCTTCAAAAATTTTCTTTTTCTTTCCTTGATTTGGGGGAAAAAAAATGAGATCTATGTGGTGTTTGTTGATGATTGATGTGTGTTGTGAAAGTATATGCTTTGAGATGTGAAAGTCGATTGAGTTTA
Source organism: Salvia miltiorrhiza (assembly GCF_028751815.1). NCBI lineage: Eukaryota > Viridiplantae > Streptophyta > Magnoliopsida > Lamiales > Lamiaceae > Salvia > Salvia miltiorrhiza. Next base: position 12,293,070 of record NC_080391.1, read on the forward strand.
GTTTACAAAAAAAATTGGGAAATTGTGAGTCGATGATTTATATGATGATTGATGATTATTGAGTTAATATATATGAATATCTTGATGATTAGCCATGAGATATAGATTTTTCTATTAGGTTAGTTTACCTAAAATTGGGATGTTGAGATCCTATGAATCAATTGATGTATTGATGATGGATTTGAGTTTATGAGATGATCTAGATGATTAATGATGGATGAGATTGAAGCTTGAGGTTGAGAAATGAAAAATGAAAAGTGTTAGTTTGAGGAAGAAGATGACATACATATGTATCTATATGTGATCTTGTTTTATGATGTTGATTTGTGCTAATTGGTAACCTAGGATGTTAGAACTATGATTTGATAAATAGGTTATACATGATTAGTGATATTTTCAAAAGAGTTTAGTTTAATAAAAATTAGGACTTTTTGCCTATGTGTTATTTAAGTTATTTTGGCTTAAGATATATGTATTTGAGCATGATATTAGTGTATAATTATGTTTGAGTAAGTCTTTTGTTGGCTAAGAAATTTTTTGACTTAGTTTAGTTTGTATGAGTTTTTTTTGAGTTTTCATATTTTGAGAAGTCGATGATTGATAAAATGAGGTCTAATTGCTTTATGACCATTATGTGAAAGTTTGTCATGTTTTATTAAGAGTTTTATGATGATACATGAAGTTTCATTAGAGTTTAGTACATGATAAAAGGGAATCTATATGTGTATAATGATTTATATGATGAATGAGATCATGTTTGAATAATTGAGTAATTTTGTGCATGAAAATGAAAAGAGAATTTTAATGATGCGTTCATTGAAACGTTTTACTAGAGATTTGAGGTTATGATGTAAGAAGAGAGTCAAGATTTGAGTATGATGAGCATTATAATGTGCCTGAATGTTTGTGAGTGTTATATGTGTTTAAAATGAGCTTTGATGAGTTTCCTTGAAGGAATGTTGAGTTGAGTATTTTAAGAGTTTGAGATGAGATTTTGGTGAATTTCGTAGGCCTACTGACCTACTGTGATCGACGGTTTTTCAATGTCAAAAAGCTTTGAAAATTTTATACCAAGTCTCTACATGAGTCTTGAGAACATCGGTAAAATTTCAAGTCATTTGGACTTCATTTACTATTTTTATAAAATACAAAACTGAAATTGCATATTACTACCGAGAGTTTCAGAGAGCAGGGGAAAGAGTCATTCATTTCAGTAGCTTCCTGTGTGATCTAGCTTTCCAAAATTTTATGGTATTAACCTTATTGTGTTAGCTAGATATCCACAAAATTTGAGCTCAGTTTGACAACATTTACTATTTTTCAAAAATCCAAGTTTTCGATTGCTCAAAACTGCCGAATATGGTAGACTGTAGTAAAACAGTCATGTCTCCTACAATACTTGGAGTTTTTGACTCTACTTTTTTTTTATATGAAAATAGACTCGAAGACCTTTCTTTTGGTATGAGTCTCGAGTCCAAGAGGTGTCGGAGTAAGAACAGGTTAGATTTTGAAGTTGAGTCAGTGTAAAAATAGAGCATGTTTTGATAATGTTTGATTGTGTTTTCTTATGTGCCTTATGTGATTGTGTTGTCTATGTGTTGAATGAGATTAGACGAGCCTTATATGAGAGATAAATCGAGACTTAGTACCATGATTTTCTTGAAACTTATCCTTGAACTTAAGGATTTGAGATGAGTGGAGAGTTTATATAGAGATGAGTAAAGAGATAGAATATGAGATAGAGCATGAGTTAAGGCTTTATGAGTATGGATTTTAAAAGGATTAAAATGTTTTAAATCAATTCCTTTTTAATGGAGTTTAAAATGCTTATTTAAGTCATTTATAAATGAATAATGAGAAATGCGTAAAGAAGTTCGTAAATGAATCGCGGCATGAGATTTTCAATTTCCCTAGTAAACTAAGGAGATATTATGAAGGAACAAGCAATGAACGAGACTCTCACCACCGAGTCACTACAACAATTGGAGAAGGAAAAAGTTCACGCACAAACAAGATATGTACACCACCTCAAGATGGAGGTAAAGAAAAAGGAAATGGAAGGAAAGCACTAGAACTAAACTTAAGGTATAACCCAACCCCAAGGCTAGTAGGCTCAAGCTAAGAGAGTGAATGCTTTGACTAAAAAGTGCCAGAAGCTACAGCAAGAATAAAGTTGGAACGCCACCACAATAGAAACTTAGAAACCCCCATTAAATAATCATTTGAAAATGAGAAAATGAGTTTACATGGCAGAAGGAGTGCCATTAATCTTTAAGTGAAAGTTACCAAGATGATGAGAAAAGTTTGATATTAGAATTCCCTAGTCAAATCTGAGAAGGTGACTTAGGACGAAGGAAACAATTAAGGTAGTTCACCACTTTACTAAGATGAAGTGGGTGAAAGAAAGCTGTTAGGTCCTGAACTGGTCCAACAGATGGTTGAGAAGGTCGACCACATTAAGCAAAGAATTAAAGAAGTTCAAGATAGACAAAAGTCTTACGCCGATAAACGCCGATCGGAGTTAGAATTTAATGTTGGGGGATCGAGTTTTCCTCAAAGTCTCTCCCTCAAAGGGAGTTATACGTTTCAGAAAGTTATATAGGACCTTTTGAGATTCTAGATAAGATAGGCTCTTGTAGCCTATAAGTTGGCTCTGCCACCAAGCATTGTGGATGTATACAATATGTATTGCATCTCGCAATTAAGAAAGCATGTCATTAAGCAAGGTAAAGTAGTCCTAGCCAGGACCAAAGGGATTAAGAGAAATCAGTCCAGATACTTGATCGCAAGGTTCAAGTTTTACGAGGCAATAATATTGTTCTCGTCATGTAGTGGAACCATCACAGGATGGAAAAGGCCACAAAAGAGATGAATGAAACGAATGACTAGTATCACAAGCTAGAATACCAAATATGCAATTCCGAGGACGGAATTTTTTTTAAGGAGGGAGGGATGTAATACCCCGTTTCCCCGAGCTAAATTTATAATTTTTTTTAAACTTAGATTTAAGATGATTCACGCCGAAATGAGAAAAATAATTTACTTTAATTCCAACAAAAAGTGATTTACAAAATTATTTGTAAATTTAGTTATTTAAATTCTTATGCATTGCATATTTATTTAAATCAAGTATTGAGCATTGAGTATTTATCAAGATATTTATTTAGCGAACCCTGAGAAAATTCTTCAGTTCCAATGATCCAACCGTGAGAGTTTTTAATTGCCAAATCATTCCTTCAATTTATTCACACCAACGTTTTATCTGCCATACCTTCTCTCAGTTGGCCATGCCTTCTCCACTTTACAACACTAAAAATTAGCTAAATTCCCATCCACCACCTACTCCCACCCTGTACTTACTCTCTTTCCAGCTTTAAACCATGATGGAAAGTAAATATTGTAGTCATGTTTCCACTATTCTCCTACGCCAATAATTCACAAGTCACCAACCTCAACATATACTCATTCAGAGTTCAAGTTTAGCTCAACATATACTCATTCAGAGTTCAAGTTTAGCCAAGAACAACAGGAAGCATATGACAACAGCCGCACGCCTCAATTTATAATTCCAAAGGTCCATTCTTTTCCATTATTTCCCTTACACCATTTGACTGTCAAGTTTCTTCTAGTTGCAAAATACTCATACATTCAGTGTATATATTGTGTATACTTTTATATATACATATGCAAATATTTGAATGAACAAATGACAATTTCATTACAAAATACATATGCAAACAACCTGTTTTTGTATATACATATATGAAGCATGTTTATTTAAAAAGAATAGAATAAAGAGAAGAAGTAGAACTATGTTTTTCCCTTTTGTTGTTGGTATCGTATGTGTGGTGGGTCGAGTCGAGCGGCGTCGGGATGGCGGCGAGCTCGCTGCCGGCCATCCGGCCAAGGGTAGGAGAGGAAGGGCACGGCGGTAGTGCCGCTGCTGCTCGACCACGGACGGAGAAGAGAGAGGGGATTGGCGACGGCGATGGGTTTTCCGATCTATTGAGAGAGCCGATCAGTCGGGGGTGAGGGAGAAGTGGCCGGAGCGACGTTTGTCGCCGGGCACGATGGAGTAGCAGCGGGGTGATTAGCGGCTTGTCGCTGCTGCTCCCTGGCGAGCTTCCGCTGCGTCGAGACTTTTGAACAGTCGAGAGAGAGGAAACCGAGGCAAAGGAGAGAGGAGGATGATGTGGTGAGTCGACGGAAGCGGCGCCGGTCGTGGTGGCTCCAGCCTTCGGCTGGAGAAGATGAACCAGGCGCGGCGGCGACGGTGGCTCGGCTGCTGTTGCCGGAAGGCCGAGAGAGAGATCGCGAGGAAGGTCAACGGCGGCAGTCCACTTCTTCGGCTGTCGTCGGGCGATCTGTGAACGGACGGAGAGAGAAAAGAGGTAGGCGGATGCCGGTGGCGTGGAGCTACTGGTAATCGTCGGTCAAGCTTGAGCATGAGAGAGACGGTGGTGGCGGTTTTGGCCGCTGCTCGCCGGGAGAGAAGAGAGGTGAGGGAGACAGTCGAGAGAAAGATTTGAGGGAGGAGAATAGAGGGGTCGAGGGTGATGGTGAGGATGACAGAGCGGCGCTCGTCGCCGGGATGGTGGCACGTGGCCGTGAAGTCCGAGAGAGAGAGAGGGAGTGAGATCTGTAATTGTTATGCGTGTGTGTGTGAGCGGCTGAAAGGGGGGGAAGAAAAGGGAGTGGAATGTAGGGTTGGGCTTTGGAGTGGGCTTGAGTGTTGGGCCGGGTTTTAATTAGTGATGGGCTGGGTTTTAATTAGTTTTGGGCCGAGATTTTTTTTATTTATTCTGATTGGGCCATTTTCATTTAATCAACTGGGCCGATTTTTATTTAGTTATTGGGTTGGGGTTATTTATTTCTTTTGTTGGGCTGCATTTTAAAAAAAAATGGTTGGCCCTTGTATTTTTTTTATTTAAATGAGCTATGCAGATTTTATTTAAATGAATTGCACTATTTTAATTAATTAGACTTATTAAGTTTGATTAATTATTTTTAATTTGCATAATAATATTATATTATTATTATGTGCATATTTTAAGTAAATTACTTATTATATGCTAAACATGACATGATTTGCATTATATTTTGCAATAAGAATAAAAGTATTTAATTGGTTTTAATTATAATTCCATTCATTAAAGAAAGATGAGTAAGAATATTGTTGGTGTTCTTAACTCAAGAGAAATATTTTCAAGTATTTATTTATTAAATTTTGAAAACCCGGCTAAGTGAATCATAGAATGTTAAGCACTACACCATGACTTAAGATTAGATACAAGGAGACCTATTGAGAATAGATTTCTTGTAGGCTTCGAGCATCAGAAGGATTAGCACTGCTATTCCGATTCAGAGATAAGGTTAAACGACAGGCTTTGCCTATACAGGTGGGCATTACTTTTACTATACGTATATAGAGATCCCCTGCGTGTCGTAGGCCTCTTATACGAATATATGCATGAGATGATTTTAACTGTTAATTTCAGTTTATTATTATGCCCAAATGATAAATGACTCTTATGAAATGAAAATGAAATGTTTATGAAATGAAATGATTGACTGCCAAAAATGTTTATGTTTTTATATGTATCCTATCTGTGTTGGTTCGCCAACTTTAAAGGAAATCCAATTGGGATCCTATGCTAGACAAAGGTCGCTAGCTAGGGTTAACGTGTACACTCATGGAGACCGCGAGTCGCTTGCGAGCGGTCTTGGCGTCCGTGGTAAGGAGGCCTCCTTCCCGGCGCGTGATAGAAAGGAACAGATATGGATCATATGAAGGAAAATGATCGGCCGATCGACTTTATGAAAATGAAAGAAATGTTTTAGTAAGCGCAGGTCTTTCAAGAAAACCCCTGTGTGTTACTGTTATGGCAGTTCAATTTATATATGTATGCATGTTGTATTTTCGGCTATGCCCACTGAGTATTTTTATACTCAGCCCTGCATGTATTTCTAAATGTGCAGGTTGAGCAGTTGATGGAATGGAATGATGTTGAGCGGGTGTTCCTTTGACATTTCAAGAAATGTAACCTTGAGTATACATCTTCATATGTATATCTCACACGTTTTCCGCTGCAAAACACTTTGATTAGGATAACTCTATGTTATGAAGTTGTTACACGTGTTATTGGGTAACCCACCTTAATCAGTTCTCTTTTATGTGTATGTTTTATAAGTATCCAAATGATCATATATGATCCTAGCTTTTTATCTATAAGTGATATTTTCATATACTTTAATGTTAAGTAATTGTCCATTTCCATTTCTTATTGTTCACCCCAAGTCATAACCCCTGTTAACCCGTCATTGGGATAGTGGGATGCGACAAGCCACTATTATAAAAGATAAAACATAATCACTCTCCATGTTTATCCATTAATTCACAATTAAGATTTTTCGTAGATTTAATTTTGAATTACTCTTTCAATGATTCGGTTCATAATAAAAAGTAAAGTTGATTGCCAATTACAAAGGACAATTCACAACCAAACTTACTTATTATTAGTTATGAATTTTCCTGTTTAAAGGGTAATTTACAACCAATATATAATAAGTTTGGTAGTGAATTTAATTTCTTCAATTAAAAGTAAAATAGTTCAAGAAAAAAATAAATATTTTTAATCATTGTTATTATATGAAAATAGCTATATATTGTAAGAGAACCCCCCCTCCCCCCACCCCCAACACACACACGAATGCGCGCACACACAAAACCTTAAAAAAAAAGAAAAAAAAACACAAAACCTTAAAGAAAAAGTCCATTAACTTACCAAGTTTTTATTTTTATCAAAATTATATTTTCAATATCACAAAATTTCCCAGTAAAATCCAACAAATAGAATAGCGTATGAGCACATCCGCATTAAAAGTCTAAAATTTTCGAATAAAAAAGTGCGTACGTTAAGAAGAAAAGAGAAAAGAAATAAACTTTTTAAAGCAAGAAAACACAATAACATATTCTGGAAAAAAAAAAAAAAAACACACGCGCACACAATAAAATCGAAACCTAAGATCGACTACAAATGCACAAATAGAAAATAATCAAGATCACAAATAGTTGAAAACAAAAATGACACAACACGTGATTAGCAAAAGAGCTAGTGACCAAAATTGGAGCAAACAACCACTACTTTGAATAAGCATCATTGGATAAGATGTCTATGATTTGATATAAGGTTGAATTATTGTAAAAATTAGAGATGTCAATTCAGTCTGAAACTTGTGAGTTTTGTTCGAATAGATCGATAATTTGAAAGAGTTATGGTTAAAAATTTTACACTCGATAAAATTCCAATCAGAATAGTCTGATAACCCGATAAAATTGACCCGAAAATAGCTCTAAAAAATATTGTGTTCGGTTGGTTATATGAAATTTTTCTTGTTATTTGGTTCTTCAACTTCTTCGCTTTCGAAAGTTAAAATAATATTTTTACCCCCAAAGATTTGTAAAATGTATTTTTATTCGATATTTGAAGCTATACTCATTATTTCATTTATCTGTATTTCTAATCTAATACTTAGCATAAAATATTTAAGAAAAATGTTTTATCTCTATCCCTCTAAGAGTTATATATATTAATTATTATGTAAATCGATGTTGAAATTTCACTTACTTATGCGTGTATATGTTTGTTACAAATATAAAATTATCAAGAGAAACGCATTAGTTAATCTTTTTATAAATTTTTTAGCACGACTAGCTTGATGAGTTTGTCTGAAACCCAAAAATATAGGGTTACGGTTGAAAATTTAGTCCAAAAAAAAAAAATCATCCTGAATAACTGGTCTGAAACCCGATGTTAGTCCGATTGACATCAATAGTAAAAATTGTATTTAATGTAAAACTACAAACATTGCAATTATCCTCTTAGGGGGTTTTTAATCTGCATTATTGATAAAATGCATGATTAACTTAAAAGTATGATTTCTACAATCTCACTCTTTCATTAGGATATGAATCAAACAAAACTAGCTCAATGATAGAAATAATTAAGGGTATTGAATATCCCAAAATTTCAATTCATCTAAGTAAATAAAGAATTAATCTTACTATTTTTATCCATCAATGCTTATCCTTAAAAGTAAATATCCTCAAGCGGATTTTTCTTTGGTGGATGAGATATATAAGATTGATATGATTAAATAATCCAGTCAATTTTGAGGTGATAAATAATCACTCAATTGGATTATTTTATCAATTATGCATTATCACTCAAACCAAACGCTTCCTAAAGGTTTTGCACTTAACGTATAAAGTAATTGCACTTTGTGGTCCTGTAAATATACTGTAATTATACCTCCTATGAGATTCGTACCTAAAATTGTAAAAATGCAAATACTTTATACGTGATCTTTTCGTACATAAAGAAATAAAGATTTTTTTTTTCATATATACATGTTTAAATTTTTTAGATTTTAACTAATAAGGTGAAAAGAAAAAATCCGAACTACCTTTGTCATAGTCAATATTAGCAACAAATCCTCCCTTGCAAGAGTAACTAAAATATTTATTCGTAAATTGTTTCTCTTTATTTCTATTATTACATTATTAATATTAATGTAGTATAGAAATAAAGTATACTGAAATAAAAAATTATGAAAACCAAAAGTTTAGAAAATGTTACTAATATATTGTTATTTCATAGCAAATAAGTAGTTGGCTACCAACAAGTACCAACAAAAAATAAGATTGGATGCAGAAACAAGCCATATATTAAACCATAAGATTAGATGGGTCCCATGTCATGTAGTTTTATCCCCCACTTTTCCGACTTAACCCTAATCCACAAATAAATGAAAATTCCCACTACTTTCTCTCTCATCATCACTGCTTGTCTCACTCTCATGACGACTCCTTTTTCAAACTTTTTTAATCTCTTCTTTACTTTATTTTTCACAGGCATTCCCTGAGAAAAGCGAATAAAAGCCTAGGGTTCCAACTTTTTCTCCAATGAACCACAGATTATCAACAGTTTCTCCACATTTTACTTCATAATTTTCCTTCTACTTCACGTTCACTTGCTCTAAGTTTTCAATTTTGTAGCTCTGCTAATTTAGTTGATCTTTCGCACTTTTTTCCTTTTCTTTTCTTTTTGTTGGTGCAATTCTTCTGGATTTTGGAGGGAGTTGCTTTATGGGAGATTGTTGGAGTCAAAAAAGCGGAAATGCCGTGAGTTCATTTATTGGGGTTATGCTTTTTGGAAGACGTACATGTGAAGCAAATTGTAGTGTTTTAGTTTGAGTTCTTGCTAATTTTCCAACTGGGAGCTGTTGATTCCTATCTTTAACTGTGTGAAGAAGGAATATTCTGGATCTTTTTCGCTCTTGTTTACGCCACTTGTTTGCTCAGACTCTGTGGATTCGCAATTCGGATCGCTTTTACCGACTTATTGTAGCGGAAACTAAGTTAGATTTAGGAAATGCTTTGCAGATAATGAGATGCCGCAGCGCCATCTCGTTGCACATTTTGGGTCGGAATCTTTGATCGCCTCTCTGCTTAGAGGCCGTCCGTAGCTGGAGCTTTGTAATATGGACAAAATTCTAAGCTTTGTACCTGATTTGGTCGTTGCGGTTGAGTTTATTGTTTATTAGCCTATATTTTTAGGGATTTTAGGTGATGGAGGATATTGGACTGTTCAATCAAGGGTGGAAATGGTTGCAATCGAAGGACTGTTATTCTGTAGCGAGGACTACCGCTAGCTGTTTAAGAGACAAGATTGGGATTTTCAAGGAGCGGCATTGGCCGATGGTTTGTTGCGGATGCGCGAAATTTGGCAGAGGTCTTCTGTTCTTGTTGGTCTATTGGAAAAACTGCTCTATTTCTGGATTCCAGTCTTTTGTTGGGCTGGGATCAGCGGCTCTACTTGTTATTATGTGGAGTTGCTTCCTGAGCTTGACATCAATGTCATGTCTTCTATATGTGCTTCTTAGTATGGTATGTTTTCCAGTCTCATTAATTAGTTGTCAATTATATTTTCTGGCAGTTGCTTGTTTTGTGCTGCATATTTATGTACTAGCTGTTTGAGATTTCCAAGATCTGATTATATTTTGTGGGTCCATGGGTAATATTATTGATCTAAATAGAATGCTGCTTATGGACTTTGGATGATGTAGGAGAAAGGCGTTATGTTGGAGTTTGTAGGATCAGTTGAACTTAGGGGTCATCTAGAGCCAATTTCTTCTAATTTAGTAAAGATAGAGGTCTCTCTCTCTCTTTTCCCAGGCAGAAAAAGGAAAATAAGTTGAAATTCTGCTTGAGCAATTACTAGAGATGTTTTTGTCGAGATTAAACATTTGTCATCTGAAACTTTCATGCATTTTATATTTTGTGGAAATTACGTAGGGCATGGCTCCATTATTCTTGTGGTCAATTGATATGTTATACATTGCCCACCTTTTGCTCTATAGAAGGTTCGGGTAATTCTGGGAAAGAATGTAGGACTTCACAGACCTATAGAAGGATGGTCTTCACACAGAGTGATTGTGACATAATTATTTACTTAGTCACTTGTTAAAGCTGTCACTTGTCAAGATTCATTGAGTGTACACTGAACAATATTCACCTGTCACCATGTTAAATCAAATATTATGTATGATAAATGTTGATATCAATATTCTAGATGTGTTATCATGGAAGACTAATAAAATGATCATTTCTGATAAGTCCGCCTGTGTACAATTATACCAAATTTGATGCAATGAGTTCATTATCCTAAGTAGTTTTCCCTAATTTTGGAAGTTCAATTAAATTCAGTTCTCTGATTATGTAAAAAATGGAATGTTAGCATTAGTACTTCGACCCGATTCTATGCATTCGTTAAATCTATTTGCCTGTAGAACTATTTAATATTGGATGACACTAATAGCATTCTCTGAGGCTTTCTCAAGCAGCAATGTTTTGGTGTAGTATTATTTGGTTTTTGCATATTACTATTGTTCAGTTACTTTGATTTATGTTGTATGGTAGGTTTATCCATCAAATGCTATTTCTTTTCCCACAATTGTATCTCTACACTCTGCAGAAGTACTGTGACTTGCCTATGAGCTACTTTTAACTACTCACTATTTGTTTGTGTGCTTCCAGGGAGCGGCTGGGGCTGCTGTTCAGTATTTAGGCTACACTCCTGGACTTTTTATTGTGGGGCTGTTTGCCATTCTAATTTTATGGATGTATGCTAACTTTTGGATAACTGGTACCTTGTTTATAGTTGGTGGTATGTCTTGCTTCTCTTTGTTTATTTTGAACTCAGTTAATGCTGGCATCTATTTTAACTCTCCAACTAGTCTATTTCAGCCTTTTTCTATCTTGTTCTAAATTCTAATGTCTATTTTATTTCAGATTCATTCGTTTATCATCATCAATGTAAATATTGGCTTGTCCTTAGGTTGAATGTTCAAATTGGAAGTTACCTATTTATTGGCTTCTCAAAATAAGTAGAGGGACAGTTTCTAATGATTGCACTTCCCTGTAATAACTATACAGTGGTTTTTTTTTTCTAAGAACTGTTTTCTCTTGCTTCTACCTTTTCCAGTATTTTCACATTTTCTTGTAGAATCTGCTGATAACATCAAGACTTTGGGTATACAGGCTATCTGTTTTCATTGAATCATGCGCGGTTGGTGGTATTTATGGCAACCTTGTATTCTATGTATTGCGTCAAAATCCAAGTAGGATGGCTTGGAGTTTTTCTCGCAATTAATCTTGCTTTCCTATCTAATGATGTGTTGAACTACATGATCAAGTGGTGTGATAATTTAAGTGAAAGCACACATTTTGAAGAGCACAAAGAAGCTGATTCATTTACAGAAGATGATTTCTGCACTAAGTGTGAATACCCTGCTCCTACTGAAGTAGAAACAGAAGAAGAAGAGAAGCTAAAATCATGTAAATCAACCACTAAACCAGCTAGTCCTTCATCAATTGTTGAAAAGCCAAAAGAAGTTGCTTCTAAGGCTGTGGTTAGAGAAGACGGAAATTCCCTGATTGAGATGGAGAGGATTTTAAGTAGTGGCAATCACTATGAAGCCCTTGGGTTTCCCCGCCATAAGAAGATTGATGTTGTATTATTGAAGAAGGAATACCGTAAAAAGGTATGATTTTGGCTCATGCAATTTTTTTTTAAAAACCTTGGTTATGGTATCAGTTATTCCCCTCAAAATAAGTGCTCGGTAGCAGTTTCTTATGCAACACCACATTTTGCATATCTTCAGGCCATGCTTGTGCACCCCGACAAAAATATGGGAAGTCCACTTGCAAGCGAATCATTTAAAAAACTTCAATGTGCATATGAGGTGAGTAAATCTTCATATTTCTTCTCTATAAAGAAATTTCTGAAAAGAATTGTGGGTATAGATTCCACGGGCAGCTGATTGTTGGCAATTCTGGTAGGTTCTTTCTGATGCTGTGAAGAAGAGGGACTATGACGAGCAGCTCAAAAAAGAAGAATCTAAGTATGTTATGCAGAAATCAGCTAGCACTTCTTATCAGGTAGAGCTTGATTAAATGTGTATTGCATCGCTTGTGGTAACATTAATGTGTGCATATCAGGGTAGGTTTTCGATTCTAGAATGTGTTTTAATATGTGTTTGAACTTTGCCACGGAGGGGTGTCTTTTATGGATTCTTGTTTACACTTCTCTGATTACTTGTTTCTTGATGTGCATCGTGGATATTCTGTGTCAGGCAGGAGAAAATAGATAATTATATATTTCATGATGCAGACTACTGACTTTTGCTCCGAGGAGTCAAGGCGCATACAGTGCACGAAGTGTGGCAATTCTCATATTTGGGTTTGTACAAATAGAACTAAGGCGAAAGCTAGATGGTGTCAGGTTTGACCTACCCCTCCAAAACTATAGCTTTTTTGTCTTTTGATCGTACTCTATACCAATTGTTGAGGTTTTTGGGTATAGGATTGCTGCCAGTATCATCAAGCTAAAGATGGCGATGGATGGGTTGAGAACAAGGGCTCACTTGTGTTTGATCGGCTGCAAAAGGTATAGTACATGCATAGAACTGAAGGTGCTTATTAGATTTCTTATTACATTTATTTTGTTTGTTTAGCATTGAAGGATTAGCTGGTATTGAAGATGGTACTTAATACAAGTCCTGATGCTTGGGTTTGGGTGGATTGAAATTTACATGCTTTAGAGTTACTAGGAAATTTCTTACTTGTTGATTTGGGCTCTAAGCTTGGCTGAAACTCAGTAGCTTTAGTATGTAACTTTCTTTGGCGATGCATGTTTTTATCCAAATTCCAAGATCAAGATCAACTCTTTTTTATATGCGTCTGGGAAGTCCTTTTAATCTGACTTTTCCTGAAGTGTGTTCCAGCATATGCACTGTGTTTCTATTATTTTAATCTAATTTCTATTGGATATCTCTCTTCTCACTTCCACCTATCTCTTTGTCATTTGTGGCCTAAGAAGTGTGCTATGTCTGCCATATTTAGGTGGAAATACCTCGTGCATTTGTGTGTGCTGAAAGCAAGATTTTTGATGTGTCGGAGTGGGCTACATGCCAGGTTAGTCTGTCAACCTGTATCTTGTATCTGCTGATTTATTCCCAGAAACATTGTTGCCATGACTGCTGAGTTGCATCATGTTTTGCATAGGCATGAAAAATTTCAAAATGCATGGAAACAAGCATCTTATGTTGCTAACTTGGTGGGAGATACAGGGAATGTCTTGCAGACCAAACACCCACAGGCCAAGTTTCCACGTAAACATGGTTGGATTGGAGAAGTCAAGTCAGAGGTCAAACTCAAGCCGATATCCATGGGATTTGGATGCTGAGATGACGGATGAAGAGGATGAATTTGATATATGGCTCCAGCAAGCCCTTGCATCTGGACTGTTTTGTGAAACTTCCAAACGTCGCAAAAGCTGGAGCCCCTTCAAACTGCCTCAGAAGAAAGGGAAAAACCAGTGGCGCAGATCATCTTAGAACACAATTTTTGTTGACTTAATTGCCATCTATCTTGCCCCGCCCCAGAGCTCTCTAACGCCGAGTGGATCTGTTGAATGCGGGCGTCGTGCCCACAAAGCTTCGAGCAGGTGAGAATGTGGAGAGGGTGGATGTTGATCATGAATGTAAATAACCGGGATTCGTCGTCTAGTTTTTTTCCTATGTTACACGTCAGTTTTTGCAGCATTCTTGAGCTTTTAGAATGAAATTAGCGAGGAATAGCAAAACTGGTTTGATGCTGTTAGTGTACACATTTGCTAACAAGTGAGCAGATGCAATAAAGAATTAGCAATAGCATCTTGCCCGATTGCTTTCTGTGTTATCAAAATTCATTGATTTTACAGTGATGAAATTCTTGATTGTTTTCTCAAGTGCTAAACCACAAAACCAATATGAGCTCAAGCTTTATATCCGGTGACAAATCGTTGGATTCCAGCAAAATCAGATGCAATCTTTAATCTGCAGAATCTTCCTTTCATCTGATTTGTCATGTAGTCCACAAGAAATTTGCTCTGCGTCTCACCATTTGTCTGCACAACAAGTAACTAGATTCAACTTCCAAACTAGTAGTAATAATTTGATTTATCTGGATAGATACCTCAAATGCAAAAAATCCACGAGGTTTGAGCATTGAAGCTGCTCCGTTAGAGAGGTGTATAAGGTGATCCATTCCGTCAAGTCCGCCGTCGAGAGCAAGTACTGGTTCGTGTCTAGAAACCTCAGCTTGCAGCGCATGGATGTGTTGGCTCGGAATATATGGCGGATTGCTAACCAATCCTCTCAATTCTCCTTCCACACCTTCAAACCATGATCCCACCCTCACACTCACTTTCCCTTGCAGACAATACCTCTCCACATTGTACCCCGCCACAGCCGCAGCGATCGAGCTCAAATCCACCGCCACCACCCTCCCGCCGCCGCCCAAAACCCTAGCCACCGCAATCGCTAGCGCCCCGCTGCCGGTCCCCAAATCCGCCCACAAACCCTCCCTCAACTCTCCGTCGGCCTTCACGGCGTCGCCGACCAGATCCACGATCGTTTCGGTCTCAGGGCGGGGGATGAGAACGCCTTCTTCGACGCTGAGGATGAGATCGCGCCAGTGCTCGCACCCCACCACGTACTGAAACGGCCGCCTCTCCTGGATCCTCTGCCTCCACAGCTCGTACAGCTCCTCCAATCGCGCCCTAATCGCCACCTGCGCCGCGCCGCCCCCATCCAGCAGGGCGGGATGCTCGACCGCGTCCTCGACCAGCCATTTGAGCTCCCGGAGGAGGAGGTCGGAGTCCGGGCCGCCGTCGAGGGCCGAGAAAGTGGAGCCCACGGAGGAGGCCTGGGTTTTGGCCCATGCGTGCCATTGCTTGAGGTCGGAGAGGGTGACGCGGAAGGCCGGGGGGCGAAGGTGGAGGGGAGTCTGGGGCTTGTGCTTGTGCTTGGGCGGCGCGGCGGAGCAGAAGGATTTGGGGCGCAGCGAGAAGACGGGTTGGAGTATAGAGGAGAGAGACGCACGACTGGACCTCATCGTTTGAGGTTCTTTGGGCCGGGCCTTGCTCATTCATATTGAACTATGGAAACAACAACGCAATTGAATTAATTTCAAAAATATGATTTTACTTCCACGCAAAAAGATATACTCGTTTGCGTCGAATATTGGAATCCTTCGAAGAGGATGGTCTGGCCTTGATTTCATTTGTCTCCAAATTGAATGCTATGATGGAATAGGGTAGTGGTAACAGTGAAAGACCGCAACATCAATTGTGGAGTTGGAGTAGGGCGCCGATGCAAAGGGGCTCTACTCGAGTGTTACCCAATAGAACGGGTATGCACGATGGCTCTACTATTTGGCGTGTGCTGTACACACGCCTTCATTAAATAAAAAAAATAAAAAACAAAATCAAATTTTGAATTTTTTTTGTATTTTTTTTAATTTTCGGTCCATTTGACCGTTTGTTGTTTATTTTATTTTATTTTTCTTTTTTTCTCTTCTTTA
Source organism: Salvia miltiorrhiza (assembly GCF_028751815.1). Classification (NCBI taxonomy): domain Eukaryota; kingdom Viridiplantae; phylum Streptophyta; class Magnoliopsida; order Lamiales; family Lamiaceae; genus Salvia; species Salvia miltiorrhiza. Next base: position 12,309,037 of record NC_080391.1, read on the forward strand.
AATACTCCTTCTCCATTCCAAACCCTTTCATCTCCTTCTACCATCTTCCATCTTCTTCCTCTCTCTATCAACCTCCATGGATCCATACAACCCAAACATATATGATCCAAATTGGTGCTCCGATCTCTCCGCGGGATGCAACTTGGGGGATGACCCTCCAACCGGCGAGGAGGAGTCACTGGCGGCCCATAGTTCCTCCAAACCGAAGAAAGAAGGCTGGAGGAAGGAAATCGCCTACAAAATCAAGCATGAAAAGAAGGCGTCGGCGCCGACGGCGGAAGGAGGACTATCCGTCATACCTACACCCTCGAGGAGACAGACCTCATCGTCTAAATTTGGACGGAGGAGACCAACGACGCCATCTGTAGGACCGATCAAAAGGGGAGGCGTATTGGACACAGATTCTCGACCGTGTCAACCCCCTCATCGGGGCCAACCTCAAACACTGCCAAATTCAAGGGCACTGGGCCCTAAGTGAATGCGGATGTGCGGCTCTGGGAGGCAATTTGGATAGAGACGCACACCCGGTGGCCTTCCGGCCATTCGGACGACATGCTCCGGGACAAGGCCCAAATCCTCTTCAAAGTAGGAAGCCCAACTAAGAGCGCGTTCAACTATTGGAACGTGTGAAAAATTCTCCGGAACAATCACAAGTTCAAGTCGATGTACCTCGAGGGAGACGTGCATTCCTCGAAAAGGACGAAGACTACGGAGACGGCCGAATTCACCACCTCGGCGTCGAGCGAGGAGATCTCGTCTTCTCGGCCAATTGAAAACAAGGCAACGAAGGCGGCGGCGAGAGCGGTGAAGGGGAAGGGGAAGGCGTCGCAGAGCTCGGAGCCTCCACCTGAATACGTTGAGAGGTTGGATAGGTCCGATCAGAACTTGAAAGCAATCACCGCCGAGTACGCCAAGAAGAACGAGCTCAAGATGGAGGAGCTCGATATGAAGCTCCTCAGCACATATACTACGCACATGACGGATGCACAAAGGACATTGCACAACTACATGGTCCAAGAAGTGCTCAAGCGTCGTGGACTTATCTAGAGTAGGATTTTAATTAAGTATTTTTAAATTATGTCTTTAGGTTTTTTTTTTTGGTATATTGTAGGATTTTAAATTAATACAATTTAAATTTGAATTAAATTGTGTTATTTAAATTTAAGCAATTAAATTTAAATGAAAACCATAAAAATCAAAACTAAAAAAGTCACGTAGGCTATCATGTAACTCCACAGTGACCTCCTCTACTCAATGTGGTCTCATACTATCAAGTAGGCTATCAAGTAAGCCCAATGTGAATGCTCTTAGAGCACCAAATGGAAGAAGCCGAGGGCAAAGAAGAAGGAAAAGCAATGAGAGAGCGAGGCCGGAGGCGAAGATGGTGAAAGGCCATAGTAAAGATGGAGTATTTTTAATGTTGAGTTGTGTAAGTTGGAGACTATAATAAAATTTAAAATTTAATTTGATTATAAAAATAATCACATTTAATTGAGGTTATGGGCTATAACGTAAAATAGTAAATGGAAAATCATGTTTTATTTATTTTTAATTAGGAGATTATATGATTAAAATGAGAATTATGCTCTAATGACAATTATTCAAAATCTTCGTGGTATACTCTATGGTGCTTAAAATTTTCAAATATTAGTGACTGATACCCATTCATTAAACATTTTGCAATCGGGTAAAGCTTTTTTTTCGCGGGGCTGTCATGGAAAACCGGCATCGGCTTCTTCGATGTCCTCTTGGCGAACTCTCAATCATGTATAATAGCATGCAAATCACATAAAAATTATAAATTATACTTGCAAAATTATGTGTCACAACTTATTTAAATTAATCACTCCACCACTAAGTCATTTTCAAATGATATCGAGTAAAGCTTTCTATTAATAATCTATACTATATTAAAAATGAAGTTTCCAATTTGAAAATAATTTCAAATTAATTTCAAAATTAAGTGGCAATTTTATAGTTATAATAAAATTAAAGGTTTATGTTTAAACTTTATATTTTACTTCTTATTTTCATTTTCTTTAACTTCTTATTTGTTGTTACATTTCTTTCCAAAATTGTGAAATTCGATTAACTATAAAATATTTAATATGCATATCAAATTAAAGATCACGATAAGAGTTTTTAATATGATATATTTTATGAAAATATTTGATTTAAAATGTAAAAATTAAATTTATTTAAATATTAAAGTTTTATAAATTTCTCTCTCTTCTTTCATCTTTTTTGAATAAATATATTTTTAATTAGTATTTTATTTTATTTTCTTATCTTATTTTTTTGTTTTTAGTTTTTCATAATATCAAATTTTATAATCATAAATTCTTTTTTATTTTTTCAATATTCAATTACAATTAATTTTTTATTATATTTATAAGTATAATAATTGATTTAGTATTAATTTATATAAATATAAAAATAAAAAATATTTTTCCGTGCATTGCACGGGATGCAAATGCTAGTTTGTTTGCAAAACGAGTTCCTTTTCATAGGAGAATAAAATTGCTACCAAGTATTATATGGTATATAAGAGAGCATCCGCATCGCCTACACGAAAGCGACCTACTCGTGTAAGGCTCGCATCGTGTAAGGCGATGCAGCCCTCCCTTACACGAGGGCTACACGTTCTAACGTGTAGCCCGATCGGCCGTTCAAAATAGGCGCGTGTTTTACACGCGTCATTAAAAAAATATATATAGAAATTTTGAATTTGACTGCCTCGATTTTCGTGATTTTTTTACCATTTTTTTTTGTCTTCTTTATTATTCTCTTTTTCTTCTTCTTCTTCTTCCTCACTTTCTTCCTTTACCTTCTTAATCTTCCTCACTTCTTCATTTCATCCTCTCTCTACACCCTCCATGGATCCACACAACCCAAATTACTATGACCTAAATTGGTGCCCCGATCTATCCGACGACTATCATCCCGATTTGTCGGGATGTAACTTGGGGGATGCTCCTCCATCCGGCGAGGAGATGCCTTCGACAGCCCATAGTGCCGCCAAACCTTAGAAAGGTAGCCGGAGGATGGAAATCGCCCACAAGATCCGGCAGGCAGGCGCCGGTGGCGGAGGAGGAGGAAGAAGATGATGGAGGAAAGACTATCCGTCACACCTACACCCCGGAGGAGACGGACCTCATCGTCCAAATTTGGATGGAAGGAGACAAACGACGCCATCCGTGGGACAAATCAGAAGGGGCACGAATATTGGAAGAAGATTGTCGCCCGTGTCAACCCCATCATCGGCGCCAACCTCAAGCACCGTCAGATTCAAGAGCACTAGACGCGAGTAGCCCAAGATGTGTGGCTCTGGGAGAGTATTTGGGTGGAGACGCGCACCTAGTGGCTATCCGGTCATTATGACGATATGCTCCGGGACAAGGCCCAAATCCTCTTTAAAAGTCGAACCGCAAATAATGCCTCCTTCAACTACTGGAACGCGTGGAAAATTCTCCGACACAACCACAAGTTCAAGTCGATGTACTTTGAGGGAGATGTGCATTCTTCCAAGAGGACAAAGACTACAGAGGAGGGCGCCTTCACCACCTCGGCGTCGAGCGAGGAGATCTCGTCTGCCCGGCCGATTGGGAACAAGGTGGCAAAGGCGACGGCGAGGGCAGCGAAAGCGAAGGGGAAGGGAAAGGCGGCAAGCTCCGAGCAATCATCGGAGTACAAAGAGGCATTGGAGCGGTCCGACCAGAACTTGAAAAAAATCACCGCCGAGTATGCCAAAAAGAACGAGCTCAAGGAGAGGGAGCTCGATATGCAACTCCTCAGTTTGGATACATCGCATATGAGCGGTGCACAAAGGATAGCCTACGAGCACATGGTCTAAGAAATGCTCAAGGGTCGTGGGCTTATCTAGACTAGGATTTTAATTTATGTAATTTTAATTACGTTTTTAATTTTTTTTAATGTAATTTTTAGGTTTTTTATTTTAATAGAATTTTAATTATTAGTAAAATGTGTTATTTAAATTTGAGCAATTAAATTCAAGTGAAAATTATAAAAATCAAAACTAAAAAAAATCATGTAGGTTATTATGTAATCCTAATGCAGCCTCTTTACACCATATGGTCCCTATGGTCCCCTCATAAAGTAAGTTATCATGTAAGCTATCATGTAACATGTAACAACCCGCTCTTTTATTATATTTAAATCCAGTAATATGATATTATTATTTCATCTTTCAGTAAATCAAGCCCAGTAATTATTTATGATTTAAAATCAACTTATGACCTTGGATTATTTTCAATTAAGCAGGATTATTATTTTATTACCAAGTCAGTAGCTTCGCGTAAATAAAACCGCGATGAGAATTATTGAGTAAGCCAATAATTATTTCAGATTCATAACTGACTTAGCGAAGTCATGTTATTTATTAATCACAATAGAATTATTTTTCTATTTTTATTATTATTTCTTGAGTCGTGAATTTATTCCGGTTTATGAAGAATTAAATCTACGGATTTAATTTAGAATTTATTCTAGCTAAGAAAGGAAGCAGATATCGAGTAGTTTTATAAACACGCGATATTAACAAAACCCGATAGTTGAATTTTTTTTTAAAAAAAAAAGATGCAATACAATATTACAGATATAGAAATTCCAAGACAAGAATTATTGCTTCTATTTATACTTCACTTTACAAACCCCTATTTTTCTATCTATCTACCAACATTAAAAAAAAAAATGGAATAGTGTATGTGTGTGAAGAAAATCTGCAGATATCCTTTAAGCATGCTCAAGCATGCTCAGCCATCTATTGACATTTTTTCTTTGACTCCAGCTCCACGCCTATTGAAATATTCTTCTTTGACTCCAGCTCCAGCAGCATTTTTGCAAAATTTTCACACCCGAACACCTTCATTTGGTTTCAGATTTCAGCAGCTATTAATCCTCATCTCATACCCATTCCATACTTAAACGTTTTCATCATTCTCTGCCAAAGAAATTTTCAAGTATCAGTTAATTCCTGCTTCATTCAACACAGCAGCAAATAGACACCACAACCATATCCTCAAGGTATTTTCAGTTCACTATCCTCATATATGCATTTCACTTCCCTCATTTCATATAAAAGAAATTCGAAACATAGGATGAGAGTAAAACAGAGGGACATAGCAAATCACATATGCGTACATGATTAGCATTAAACAGAAATAGATTTATTCATACATTGATATCTTTATACTGCCTTTGTACTTAGAACCAAGTCATGAGAATTTCCATCGGCAACAACATGAATTGAAATACAATTGTAGAGGGATAGAACAAGAACTTAGCTTTTAGGAACATAGGACCGACTGCCCTTTTTAGCCAAGCCCCGGAGAGACCGCGGCGCTTTTCGACAGCACGGCGTCGAACCTCGCTGTTCCTGAGCCCAACTTTGACGGCGTTGCGCTAATCGGCGATTCACAGACGACTCCAACAAGACGACGAACAGCAGCACCGGAGGAGCGCTCGCCGATTGTTCTTCTGGTCAGTCGATTGGAGAGATGGCAGCACAGCTTCGGATCTAAGAACGGCGAACAGCAGCGGCCCCGATCACCGATCGCACAACTCTCGTTGACTCTGTCGATTTGGAAGGAACGACTTCGTGAGGGGAGGTCTGAGGAGGCAAGTAGGTCGCCGGACTGCAGAAGACCGCGGCGGCAGCAGAAGCCTCGGCGACGGCTGGATCGACGAGAGAGAAAGAGATGTTGAGCAGCGGATCGATTGAGAAAAAAAAAAATCGAGGGAGAGGCGACGTATGAGCAGACCGGCGTCGGAGTCCTGAGCAACGCCGGCCTTGCCGGCGACTGGAACGGCCAGGAAGCGAGCGGCGATGGCCGGAATCCAGTTGCAGCGGCGGCGGTTTTCTCGGCTGAATACAGATCGAGAGAGAGAGAACCGAAGGCAGCGCCGTCTCTGTCGGATTCTGGTGCGTATCGAGGGAGAAAGATAGCAGATCGTTCGATTGAGAGTGAGAGAGACGAGCTTGAGAAATGGAAGGGAGGCTCCAGCCGTGAGAGGAATAGAGAGAGAGATGATGCAGCGTTTTTTTTTTTTATTTTATTTTAGAGAGAGTTTCAGTTTTAATAATTAAGAGAGAGGGGGAGTGCTATACTTTAATAAGGAAAAAAAGAGAGAGTGGTTCGGTCATGATAAGAGAAGGAATATTTGCTTTTAATAAAGATAGATGTTGTCTGAAAAATATTGAGAGAGAAGGAGATGCAGCGTGAGAATTTTTGTGAGTAAGAGAGAGAGCAACATGCGGTTTTAATTAAAGAGAAAAGAATTTAAAAGTAGCTTTAATAATGATAAAAGGGAGAGAAAGAGGAGAATTGTCGGTAAAGAGAGCGATAGAGAGGCGTGAGAGATGATAGAGAGAGAACCGAGAGTGAGGAGTTTGGGCTGAAATTTGGAGCCGGGTTTGGGCCGAATTTTTGGGCTTTCTTATTGGGTTTGGTTCAGTTTAATTGTTGGGCCGGATATTAATTCATTTGGGCTTTGCTTATTTTATTGGGCTAATATATATATTGTTTGGACTCAATTATTTATAAATGGACTCCTATTATTTTTATTAATTGGGCTCCTACAATTTATTTAGTTAAGCCCAATGAGACTTACTAATTTAGGCCCCATTATTAAATCCTAATTATATTTAATTAGTGATTATTTCTTTTAAAATAAGTAAGTTAGACTAATTCAAGATAGAGTGGATTATTAAGATTAATAATCCGACCTCATAAGACGAGCTTTAATTCCTTAAATAGGATTAGCATCTCATAATTTTATTAAAGGAATAAGAGTCATGCATAATCATTTCACGCATCCTCATTTATTGAGATTTTTCGAGAATTAGAATCATATTTTATTTTCTCGGATTAAAGGTCAAGCACCAGAGTTAGAGCTAAACCGTGAGTCTGCTATTCAGGTAGGCTTTCTACGTATAAACTAAAATTATATATTAGAATTGTTAAGACTTTATGCTTATGAATTTAAATGATATTGTCAATGCCTAAATGCTTTATGTTTTATTATTAATTGCCTATCTGATGTTAATCGAATTCGGATTCTGGATGGGACCGCAAATCCCTTCGGAATTAGTGTACACCTTGTGATCGTGAGTCATCTAGCGGGTTGGCCGATCATAGTGTCCGTAGAGGGAGGCCTCCCTCTCGGCACGAGTTACTGATATGGTGATTAATGATATAAAATACCTGCGCGGGTTATTGATGAAAGAAATGATATTATGTTTGGTAAATACGAGTCTTTAAAGGAAAACCCTCGTATCTTACTACTGTTGAAAGGCTTGACAATAAAATATTATGCATGTATGTAAATTTCGGCAAGTGTCCACTAAGTACTTTTGTACTTAGCCCTGCATGTATTTTTAAATGTGCAGGTTGAGCGGTGATCGAGGATGTAGTGTGCAAGCGGAGCTTTGTCAAACTAGGATGATTACCTCAGAGTAGAGTATATGTCTTCATACATATACTCAAGTTATTGTTATTCCGCTGCGAACACTGATTATGTTAAGATATTATGTCAAACAATATGTATTATTTAATAATGTACTAAAACTATTGAGTACCCCGTTTTGGGATATTATTATGTACGGTCCCTTCCTTCGTTGAAATTCTAGTTAATTTCAATTATTTTCCTTATACAAGTCGAGCCATCAAGAAACCGAATATGCCCCTTTCTTACTCCCGCTCCTAAATTCCCTCCCTTAGTCGCGGTTTCCCCGAATTTGCTATCCTTAGCAAGTGCGGTCGTGACAGAATGGTATCAGAGCATTTCTTTTGCTCTGAGTACTACTCATTCCTTCTAAGTTGAGTCTAGATTAAGTAAGTAAATACACTTTGAACTAGTTGACAAAAGCTTGGCACTACATCTCGTCACGCTCAACGGAGGTTATGGTAAGTACTTTCAAGTTTTAATTAAGTTAATTTCTTGAAATGTATGAAGCATGAATAAGTATGACTATTGTATGAATCACAAGAACTTAGAACTGTTAAGTTATATATGCTCACTCACACGACGGAACATAGAAGAGAACTTAGGGAGATGCCTTAACTTTTCTTCATGTTATGATGACATCAACAATGACGGTTGAAATAGAGAAAGAAGAATCACACGAAGGGTCGCATGATGAAACCACGAGCATGAAGATTGAGCAGCGTAACGAACGCCAATAGTACGTTGATGGCATGGGCATAACTTAAATATTCGAGTGTTTTTCTACGATGAGATCTCGAATTAGCTTGGCCTTTTGAACTTATTTTGTTGAAACTTTTAGTGCTCGTTGCTAGATTTAAGAAAATATCATCATCACATAACAAGCCCTAAGTTCGGAAAACAACGACACTAGAACTATATGATAGTTGAATTGGTAATCTGTGATTAAGTATTAAGAACCTGTATGGCTTGTGTAAAATGCTAGATTTAGATGATGAGGTGTTTTTGCACGTTATGGTTATTGAACCAAACTTGTTTTCCTATTTTAGATATTTAAAACCTTATCGCCTTAAGTTACTTGTCGTGTGCTACTTTTGACGATAGAATTTCCTTTGTTAGATGGCGAGAACTGTTTTCACCCGACGACGACCACTGCCCCCATGGGCTAGTCCAGAGGAGGTCGAGCGGTCCTACCGCACCTATGCTCCATGTCACGGGGATAACCTCGGACAGTTCCTCGCAGGTTTTCACAGACACTGGGTCGAGGCGAGTGCACATGGAGTATCAGGGTATGACGGTATCCAGAGGTTAATCTTACTGCTACCTTCCGAGTGGCAGGGATGGGCTAGGCAGATCTCTGCCCACTATATCTTTCGCCAAGAAGATTACCACGACCTCATGGGAGACTTCCCTAGCTTTATTGCGGAGCTTCAGATCTGTTTCACTTTGTGGGGCCGCGCCCCTCTAGGGCCCTACATCCTTCCGGGAGACTACGTACAGGTGGGGACGCCTTTGCCAGCGGAAGCACCCACTACTACTCCCGAGCCCTCGATGGCCTTGCCCCGAGATTCTCCACCACGTGCCTCAGTTCTAGGGCGCCGTGGTAGGCACGATGACGAGGCAGGCCCTTCTCGTCCACGGGCTCGTAGAGATTTCCCATCGCCTCCTGACTCAGCGATCCGAGCTACTACTCCTCCACCACCACTGATACCTACGATAGACGCAAGGTTTGAGGCTGCCATGGCAAATGTCGACAGGGTCATGGCCAACATGAGGGAGTTTCTAGATAGGGGCAAATACCCTATGCAGGAGGATGACGATACAGCACAGTATGGTACGATGAGAATTACTCGTCCCAAGCCCGTGCCACCTCCAGCTCCAACCGAGCCTCGTGCCACGGCCAGGATCAGCACCAGAGACGATCCGATCCGTGAGATGGTGAACGACATCTTCCGCTCAGCCCAGATCATACAGGAGACAGGCGAGGGCCAGGGAGAGACTCCGTTGCCCAGCTGGGAGCCGGGCGAGGATGAGGAAGAGGACCCCGAGGAGGATGAGGAGGAAGACCCCGAGGAGGATCCAGAAGAGGACCCCCTGGCGTCACCGAGGAACAGTCGTACCGCGACTCAGAGTTCACAAATTTGATAGTTTTAGCTTGTGGATGTACTCCGGAAACGATAATTCGTTCCAATGACTATGTTTTTATTTTTTTTCTAGCTAGCATTAGTACGGAAATGTTGGTCTCTAGGACGTTCCGTGAATAAAAACCCTTTTGTGATTGCTTAACTAGTAAGCCGGTACATCATAGGGAGTACTGGATAGACTTTACTTACATTTTGGGTTGACAATGTAAAAGCCCTCGATGAGACAATTTTCCATGAGATATAAATGACCCTAGCATGGGTTTTCTACGACGATCTCGTGTATGTTTTATGTTTCTCTACGGGTTTTATTCTTCACGAGTCAGTTAAGAATGTAGTAGCTTTGAATAATGTGACTTGTGTATACAACGGTTCCTGTTAATATCTTAGTTTTGGAGTTATGATAAGTTAAATTTAACAAACAGTTCTTTATTAATTGCCTTAGAGATTCCTGTATAGAATGTATTAAAAAGGGTGTTTGTAATTTGCAGAATGCCGCCTAAACGAGGTCGCCCCCCTAGGAGAAACGTTAACAATGATGGAAATCGCGATGAAATACCTGAAGGGCGGCGAAACGACAGGGAACCTACCCCACCCCCTCCACCCCCTGCTAGAAGGACTGAAGAACTGTTTCTTCGACAGAATCCGCCCACATTCACTGGGACAGGCGACCCAGCCGAGGCCGAAGCTTGGATACGCGCCTTGGAGCGTATCTTCACCTTCCTACACTGCACAGAAGAGGAGCGACTCTCGTGTATGTCTTTCCAACTAGCCGGATCGGCTGATTTTTGGTGGGAAGCCCGCCGAAAGACTCTGACTCCCGAACAATGGGCAGCATACACTTGGGAAGACTTTAAGACGGGATTATATGATAAGTATATTCCCAAAAGCTACAGAAAGAAGAAGGAGGCTGAGTTCTATAGCCTGAAACAAGGGAAGAAGACGGTGACAGAGTATGACAGAGAGTTCTGCGATTTATCGCGTTATGCTCCACAACAGGTGGATACTGATGAGAAAATGGCGGAGAAATTTTGTGCTGGTCTGAGGCACGAGATTCGGATGACTCTAGCTAGTCATGGTGGACTCTCATACACTGAGTCTTTGAACAGGGCACTGGACATCGAAGCTGCGATGCCAGTAGAAAGGTTGGCTCCACCACAGACCTCAGCGCCAGCCAACCCACCTGCACGCCCTCAGAACTTTAAAGGGAAGCGCAACTGGAACGACCATAGAGGAAATGAAAACCAGACTAACAAGAGGCCATGGCAAGGAAATGCGCCGTTTGGACAATATCAGCAACAAGGACAAGGGAAGCAACAGGGTCCTGCCCCAGCTGGAGGCAGCCAAAGACAAAATGAAGTTCCCCTTTGTCCAAAATGCCACAAACCACATCGTGGTGTCTGTAAGGCTGGAACTGACAGTTGCTACACGTGTGGCCAGAAGGGCCACTACTCCTCACAATGCCCCAACAAACAGCAGGGCGCGGCAATCAGGGCCACTTATGCCCAGCCCCTGCAAGCAGTTCCAGGGCAACACCAGCCCCGCCAACAACAACCATACCAGCAGCAATACCAATACCAGCCCCGCCAACAACAGCCATACCAGCAGCAATACCAACACAAGCACCAACAGCGCCAACAACAACAGAGGCGGCAACAACCATTGCCGCAGCAGGCGAGAGCCTTTGCTCTCACCCAAAACCAGCCCGAGAAAAACCAAGGAAACCTGGCAGGTATGGGCAAGCTTAAAGGTTTTTCCATAATGATTCTGTTCGATACTGGTGCCTCGCATTCTTTTATATCTGCCCCTTGCGTAGATACCTTAGAAATCGAATCAGAACGAGCTAAGTGTGCCTTAAGAATCACTACACCCTCAGGAGGAAGATCTACCACCACACATGTTTGCTCGAACGTAGAATTTGAAATAGGAGAACTTAAGATGGTAGCGAACAATCTTAATATTCTGCTCATGTGGGACGTAGATATGATCTTAGGAATGGACTGGCTAGCTGAGAATCACGCCACCATCCTTTGTAGTGAACGAAAAATTTCTCTTCGACCACCTGGAAAGGAACCGACGGAATTTCACGGCATAGGTATGAAGAAAAGAGTACCAGTGATATCCGCATTACAAGCCAGAAAAGAGATGATGAAGGAAGGAAGCACAGCTTATCTCGTCTACCTAAACGGGGAAGTTAGTGAAGACAAGAGGGTGGAAGATGTGGCAATAGTACGAGACTTTCCAGAAGTTTTTCCTGAAATATTGCCAGGACTACCTCCAGACAGGCAACTAGATTTCACCATTGATCTAGAACCTGGATCTGCCCCAGTATCAAAGGCACCGTACAGGATGGCCCCAAAGGAACTACAAGAATTGAAGGTGCAACTACAGGAACTCTTGGACTTGGGTTTCATCAGGCCCAGTGTCTCGCCTTGGGGAGCGCCTGTACTCTTTGTCAAGAAGAAAGATGGAACCATGAGGATGTGCATTGATTATCGAGAGTTGAACAAACTGACGCTTAAAAACAAATACCCTCTTCCAAGGATAGATGATTTGTTCGATCAACTCAAAGGAGCCAGTGTATTCTCAAAAATAGATTTAAGGTCTGGGTATCATCAACTGAAGATCAGACCAGAGGATATATCTAAGACCGCTTTCCGCACAAGATATGGTCACTATGAATTCGTTGTCATGCCATTTGGTCTAACCAATGCACCGGCAGTATTCATGGACCTCATGAATCGAGTTTTCCATCCATACTTAGACAAATTTGTCTTAGTATTTATAGATGATATCCTCATCTATTCTAAGAATGACCAAGAACATGAAAATCATTTAAGAATCATCCTGGAGACATTAAAGACGGAGAAGTTGTTCGCCAAATTCAGCAAGTGCGAATTTTGGTTGAAAGAAGTAATGTTTCTAGGGCACATCGTATCAGCAGATGGAATCAAGGTGAACCCCGCCAAGGTGCAAGCAGTGCGCGAGTGGAAATCACCAACCACACCTAATGAAATCCGAAGTTTCTTAGGTTTGGCAGGATACTACCGGAGATTCATCGAAGGATTCTCTAAAATAGCGAGACCAATGACGCAATTACTTCGCAAAGGAATCAAGTATAAGTGGAACGAAGAGTGTGAAGCCAGCTTCCAAGAGCTGAAGAAGAAATTGACAACTGCACCAGTGTTAGCAGTTCCAGCAGCCGATAAAGAATACGTGATCTTCACAGACGCGTCCAAAAATGGGCTAGGTTGTGTGTTGATGCAAGAAGGAAAGGTCATTGCCTACGCCTCGCGACAACTAAGGCCACATGAATTGAACTACCCCACTCATGATCTGGAACTGGCAGCAATTGTGCATGCTTTGAAAATTTGGAGACACCATCTATACGGAGTTAGATGTGAAATCTTCACTGATCACAAAAGCCTTAAGTATTTTTTCGAGCAGAAAGACTTGAATATGAGACAGAGGAGATGGCTCGAACTCGTGAAGGATTACGACTGCGGTATCAACTACCACCCGGGAAAAGCTAATGTAGTAGCTGATGCTTTAAGTCGTAAAACTCAATCCGAGTTAGGACTTCTTCTCACTCAAGAGGACACGCTTGTAAGGGATTTTGACAAATTGAAGATAGAAGTGGTTCAGCCACCGGCAACGACAAGAGCAATTATTGCAACTCTAGTAGCCGTCCCAGACCTCAGAGAAAGGATCGTCAGTGCCCAGAGAGCGGATGAGAGCTTGGAAAAAGTTCGTCTCAAGATCCGAACAGGCACGCCAGGAGGCTACCAAGAGGCAACGGATAACGCAGTTCTTTTTGAAGGAAGATTGTGTGTTCCCCATAACGAGGAACTGAGAAACGAGATCATGAGTGAAGCTCATGACACGCCCTATACCGCTCATCCCGGAAGTACCAAAATGTACCAAGATCTAAAACAGAAGTTTTGGTGGGACGGGATGAAACGAGATATAGCCTCGTTTGTAGAGCGTTGCCTTGCATGCCAGCAAGTGAAAGCTTTACATCAACGACCATATGGGAAATTACAGCCATTGGAAATCCCAGAATGGAAGTGGGAGCACATAGCGATGGATTTCGTGACGGGTTTACCCAAGACAAATAGGGGCAACACAGCTATTTGGGTAATAGTAGACCGTCTCACGAAAAGCGCTCATTTTATACCGATTCCAATTACCCATGGATCGGAAAAACTAGCCCAACTGTACATTCGTGAGATTGTACGGCTACATGGAATACCAATATCCATTACTTCAGATAGAGATTCAAAATTTACTTCTAGATTTTGGATCAGTTTACAGAAAGAGTTGGGAACGAGATTAAACTTTAGCACCGCCTTTCACCCTCAAACAGATGGACAATCAGAAAGGACAATTCAGACCCTTGAAGATATGTTGAGGACAGTGGTGCTAGACCGAGGAGGAAGTTGGGAATCAGTGCTGCCATTAATCGAATTCGCCTACAACAATAGTTACCAGGCAACCATTGATATGGCACCTTATGAGGCGCTGTATGGAAGGAAGTGTAGGTCACCACTTTACTGGGATGAAGTGGGTGAAAGAAAAATCCTTGGGCCAGATGCAGTAAGCGAGATGATCGAGACCATCCGCCAAATTAGAGCAAGAATTAAAGAGGCTCAAGACAGACAGAAGTCTTATGCTGATACCCGACGAACTGAACTACAATTTCAGATTGGAGACAAGGTTTTCCTTAAAATATCACCCTCGAAAGGGATCGTTAGATTCGGTGTTAAGGGTAAGTTGAGACCCCGTTTTGTAGGACCTTATGAGATCCTTGAAAGAATAGGTCCCGTAGCGTATAGGTTGGCACTGCCACCTAGCTTTGGAAACGTTCACAATGTGTTCCACGTGTCACAGCTGAGACGGTACGTGTTTGACCCCAAACACGTGATTCACCAAGATGAAATGATTCTTAACCCAGACTTGACGTACGAGGAAAAACCTGAAGCCATTTTGGACCGAAAGGTGCAAGAGTTAAGGAATAAATCGATCGCGTCAGTCAAAATACTGTGGAGACACCATGGACCGGAAGAAGCAACGTGGGAACTTGAGGACCAGATGAAAGAAAAATACCCAGAACTTTTCACATAGGTATGCAAATTTCGGGACGAAATTTTTGTTAAGAGGGGTAGTATGTAACAACCCGCTCTTTTATTATATTTAAATCCAGTAATATGATATTATTATTTCATCTTTCAGTAAATCAAGCCCAGTAATTATTTATGATTTAAAATCAACTTATGACCTTGGATTATTTTCAATTAAGCAGGATTATTATTTTATTACCAAGTCAGTAGCTTCGCGTAAATAAAACCGCGATGAGAATTATTGAGTAAGCCAATAATTATTTCAGATTCATAACTGACTTAGCGAAGTCATGTTATTTATTAATCACAATAGAATTATTTTTCTATTTTTATTATTATTTCTTGAGTCGTGAATTTATTCCGGTTTATGAAGAATTAAATCTACGGATTTAATTTAGAATTTATTCTAGCTAAGAAAGGAAGCAGATATCGAGTAGTTTTATAAACACGCGATATTAACAAAACCCGATAGTTGGATTTTTTTTAAAAAAAAAAAGATGCAATACAATATTACAGATATAGAAATTCCAAGACAAGAATTATTGCTTCTATTTATACTTCACTTTACAAACCCCTATTTTTCTATCTATCTACCAACATTAAAAAAAAAAAATGGAATAGTGTATGTGTGTGAAGAAAATCTGCAGATATCCTTTAAGCATGCTCAAGCATGCTCAGCCATCTATTGACATTTTTTCTTTGACTCCAGCTCCACGCCTATTGAAATATTCTTCTTTGACTCCAGCTCCAGCAGCATTTTTGCAAAATTTTCACACCCGAACACCTTCATTTGGTTTCAGATTTCAGCAGCTATTAATCCTCATCTCATACCCATTCCATACTTAAACGTTTTCATCATTCTCTGCCAAAGAAATTTTCAAGTATCAGTTAATTCCTGCTTCATTCAACACAGCAGCAAATAGACACCACAACCATATCCTCAAGGTATTTTCAGTTCACTATCCTCATATATGCATTTCACTTCCCTCATTTCATATAAAAGAAATTCGAAACATAGGATGAGAGTAAAACAGAGGGACATAGCAAATCACATATGCGTACATGATTAGCATTAAACAGAAATAGATTTATTCATACATTGATATCTTTATACTGCCTTTGTACTTAGAACCAAGTCATGAGAATTTCCATCGGCAACAACATGAATTGAAATACAATTGTAGAGGGATAGAACAAGAACTTAGCTTTTAGGAACATAGGACCGACTGCCCTTTTTAGCCAAGCCCCGGAGAGACCGCGGCGCTTTTCGACAGCACGGCGTCGAACCTCGCTGTTCCTGAGCCCAACTTTGACGGCGTTGCGCTAATCGGCGATTCACAGACGACTCCAACAAGACGACGAACAGCAGCACCGGAGGAGCGCTCGCCGATTGTTCTTCTGGTCAGTCGATTGGAGAGATGGCAGCACAGCTTCGGATCTAAGAACGGCGAACAGCAGCGGCCCCGATCACCGATCGCACAACTCTCGTTGACTCTGTCGATTTGGAAGGAACGACTTCGTGAGGGGAGGTCTGAGGAGGCAAGTAGGTCGCCGGACTGCAGAAGACCGCGGCGGCAGCAGAAGCCTCGGCGACGGCTGGATCGACGAGAGAGAAAGAGATGTTGAGCAGCGGATCGATTGAGAAAAAAAAAATCGAGGGAGAGGCGACGTATGAGCAGACCGGCGTCGGAGTCCTGAGCAACGCCGGCCTTGCCGGCGACTGGAACGGCCAGGAAGCGAGCGGCGATGGCCGGAATCCAGTTGCAGCGGCGGCGGTTTTCTCGGCTGAATACAGATCGAGAGAGAGAGAACCGAAGGCAGCGCCGTCTCTGTCGGATTCTGGTGCGTATCGAGGGAGAAAGATAGCAGATCGTTCGATTGAGAGTGAGAGAGACGAGCTTGAGAAATGGAAGGGAGGCTCCAGCCGTGAGAGGAATAGAGAGAGAGATGATGCAGCGTTTTTTTTTTATTATTTTATTTTAGAGAGAGTTTCAGTTTTAATAATTAAGAGAGAGGGGGAGTGCTATACTTTAATAAGGAAAAAAAGAGAGAGTGGTTCGGTCATGATAAGAGAAGGAATATTTGCTTTTAATAAAGATAGATGTTGTCTGAAAAATATTGAGAGAGAAGGAGATGCAGCGTGAGAATTTTTGTGAGTAAGAGAGAGAGCAACATGCGGTTTTAATTAAAGAGAAAAGAATTTAAAAGTAGCTTTAATAATGATAAAAGGGAGAGAAAGAGGAGAATTGTCGGTAAAGAGAGCGATAGAGAGGCGTGAGAGATGATAGAGAGAGAACCGAGAGTGAGGAGTTTGGGCTGAAATTTGGAGCCGGGTTTGGGCCGAATTTTTGGGCTTTCTTATTGGGTTTGGTTCAGTTTAATTGTTGGGCCGGATATTAATTCATTTGGGCTTTGCTTATTTTATTGGGCTAATATATATATTGTTTGGACTCAATTATTTATAAATGGACTCCTATTATTTTTATTAATTGGGCTCCTACAATTTATTTAGTTAAGCCCAATGAGACTTACTAATTTAGGCCCCATTATTAAATCCTAATTATATTTAATTAGTGATTATTTCTTTTAAAATAAGTAAGTTAGACTAATTCAAGATAGAGTGGATTATTAAGATTAATAATCCGACCTCATAAGACGAGCTTTAATTCCTTAAATAGGATTAGCATCTCATAATTTTATTAAAGGAATAAGAGTCATGCATAATCATTTCACGCATCCTCATTTATTGAGATTTTTCGAGAATTAGAATCATATTTTATTTTCTCGGATTAAAGGTCAAGCACCAGAGTTAGAGCTAAACCGTGAGTCTGCTATTCAGGTAGGCTTTCTACGTATAAACTAAAATTATATATTAGAATTGTTAAGACTTTATGCTTATGAATTTAAATGATATTGTCAATGCCTAAATGCTTTATGTTTTATTATTAATTGCCTATCTGATGTTAATCGAATTCGGATTCTGGATGGGACCGCAAATCCCTTCGGAATTAGTGTACACCTTGTGATCGTGAGTCATCTAGCGGGTTGGCCGATCATAGTGTCCGTAGAGGGAGGCCTCCCTCTCGGCACGAGTTACTGATATGGTGATTAATGATATAAAATACCTGCGCGGGTTATTGATGAAAGAAATGATATTATGTTTGGTAAATACGAGTCTTTAAAGGAAAACCCTCGTATCTTACTACTGTTGAAAGGCTTGACAATAAAATATTATGCATGTATGTAAATTTCGGCAAGTGTCCACTAAGTACTTTTGTACTTAGCCCTGCATGTATTTTTAAATGTGCAGGTTGAGCGGTGATCGAGGATGTAGTGTGCAAGCGGAGCTTTGTCAAACTAGGATGATTACCTCAGAGTAGAGTATATGTCTTCATACATATACTCAAGTTATTGTTATTCCGCTGCGAACACTGATTATGTTAAGATATTATGTCAAACAATATGTATTATTTAATAATGTACTAAAACTATTGAGTACCCCGTTTTGGGATATTATTATGTACGGTCCCTTCCTTCGTTGAAATTCTAGTTAATTTCAATTATTTTCCTTATACAAGTCGAGCCATCAAGAAACCGAATATGCCCCTTTCTTACTCCCGCTCCTAAATTCCCTCCCTTAGTCGCGGTTTCCCCGAATTTGCTATCCTTAGCAAGTGCGGTCGTGACATAACATCAATATGAATGCTCTAACACACATGCACGCATGCATGCATACGGGCAGTTATTTACATTTATTTGCAATCGCCTGTGATTGATATGTTACATATAATTTCTATTCTATTCTATTTATGAGAGTGTTATGTTAATAAAAGAATTTATAGTCGGTTTTAATTGAGTAATTCGATTTGCAATTGCAATAAATAGGACATATATAGAACTGTGAATAGGCGAAAGTACCCACTTTTATAACTTGTCTTATAAAAGTACCCACCCAAGCCAAAGTCCAAAAAGTCAAAGCCGACATGCTTGGTTTTTTGGAAAATCAGACCTGACATGCTTCGGTTTTTGTAAAATGTCTAACTCACGTCAATTTCACAAGTTTAAAATGTGATGAAGAGACAATAATTGCCCAACTCACGTCACTTTCACATTCTAATGTATACTGTATGTTTGAAAATTTATAAAAAAATTAGCTTACGTTTGCATTATAAAAACATTAGTAAGAGGACTAAAAATTTCACTATTATGTGTATTATGCAACAAAAAAATATTTAGAAACCAATGAAACAATTAGCCGCCGGAAATTCATAGCCGTGAACAGTAGCCGGCGGTCCAAATTATACACGGCTACTGGTCAGCGGCTATGAACTTCCGGCGGCTAATTACTCCATTTGTTTCATAATATTTTTTTGTTGCATAATATACATAATAGTGAATTTTTGAGCCCTCTTAGTAATATTATATTATAACACGAATACCTTAATTTAGAGTTTTTATTTAAATTTTTAATTTTATTTTTTTTATATTACAAGAAGTATACATTGATGTCAAATATGAGAGATACTGAATCTGCCAAAAATTGGATTATAGTGGGGTAAAAATACTCACTTTATGCATGATTTGATTGAACACAAAATAATACAGTAAACACATAAAATAATAGGCTATTTTTAAAGAAAACACTTGAAACTCCTGAAATGTAAACACAAAAATATTTTAGCTCTAAAAAAACAATTAGCCGCCGGAAATTCATAGCCGTGAACAGTAGCCGGTGTTCCAAAATATACACGGCTACTGGTCAGCGGCTATGAACTTCCGGCGGCTAATTAATCCATTTGTTTCATAATATTTTGTTGTTGCATAATATACATAATAGTGAATTTTTGAGCCCTCTTAGTAATATTATATTATAACACGAATACCTTAATTTAGAGTTTTTATTTTAATTTTAAATTTTATTTTTTTATATTACAAGAAGTATACATTGATGTCAAATATGAGAGATACTGAATCTGCAAAAAATTGGATTATAGTGGGGTAATAATACTCACTGTATGCATGATTTGATTGAACACAAAATAATACAGTAAACACATAAAATAATAGGCTATTTTTGAATAAAACACTTGAAACTCATGAAATGTAACCAAAAAAATATTTGAGCTCTAAAAAACAATTAGCCGCCAGAAATGCAAATCCGGTCGTACTAGCCGTGTGAAATTTTTCACACACGGGTAGTGAATCCGGCTACGATTTTGTGGCGGCTAAAAGTTTTTTTGGGAGCAAAAAATCATTTTGAAGTAATACATATGGTTGTAAAATTTTTTACCTTGTTATTTCTATTTATTTGTTAATGTTTTAGTCAAAAAAGTACATGTCCACATGAAATAAGAGATAAGGTGACTGCACAAATTTGGATTGTAATGAGGCTTTAATGCTCACTTTCTGCATGCATTTGATTGCACATTGAATAATAGATTGAAGTGTACTGAATGAATGAACAATACATTTCACGTGAATTTGTACAAAGGAATCTAATATTAGTCTATAATTGCTACACTTGTGAATGAGAAAACATAAATCCAAATACTCGTAGAAAGAGCATTCAGTTAAAAAATTGAGAATTTGAAACCCTCAAAGATTTGAGAAGTGGTTTGTGCGATAGTTGGTGCAATTGGTGTTCAAATTCTACTTGAAGAGGTGATTTTCTCATATATTGTTTGTGTAATTAATAGTTTGAATGTTTTATGTTATATTTATGAGAATTTTTAAAGTGTTTATGCATATTTTAATACTACATTTTATGTGTTTTTATAGATGGAATTCGTTAGATACATATATGTGAGATACAACGGACTCGTCGATGGTATACACTATGTTGGTGGGGATACAGAGGTCCTTCCCCTCGTCAACGAAACTATTGAGAGCCTGATGTGCAGCGTCAACAATATTATGAGGACGCATTCGTTGAGCTCGAGCTACCAATTGTATTATTTGGCGACCAATCTATTTGGTAGGGAGATGAAATGTGGCTTGGCCACAGACGATGACGTGGAAGCCTTGTTGGCAACTGCCGACTATCCCATGGTGTACGTTGAGCACTACAACGGTCCGATTGTAGAAGAAGCCTACATCCCTACTTTTAATTTTGCTGAACCTTCGGGACACGTAGATGAAGCACAATGCAGTCAGTATGAGACGCCGTATTATCATCATACGTCGTTTCATGGTGTCCAGAGCTCGCCTCCACGACAATATTTTAATTGGGATGGACAACCGCTAGACGAATCTGCATGGAATCAAACCGAAAGGCTTAATGAAGTATGTGGGAGATTGAACGATGTGCGGACAGATGATGAACCTGAGCACGAAGCTGAAGGCTCGGTTGCATCAGGAGACGATGATGATTCTGATGACGAAGAATTTGACCCTGCGCTGGAGGTGGGCACTGCTTCTGATGCCTCTGAGGATTTATTAGACGACGATCTAATTGATTTCACGGAGACCGAGCGAGCAGGTTGGATCCGACAACCGACAGCCGAGACCGGTGATCTAACTAATTGGTTAGTTCCCTTGATTCCAGTGGACGCCTCGGCTTCGCTGGTTGCTCGCGAGAGTGACCCTTCTAGAGTTGATGATCTGCAGAAGAATTCTTTTTACAACAGCAAAGACGACCTGATCATTGCTGTTGGTTTGTGGAACATGAAGCGAAGCACTGAGACAAAAGTTGTCCGCTCAGATCCGGGACGAGTCTATTTCTCGTGCAAGCACTCTGACAACTGCAATTTCGATCTTCGTGCGTCTGTTCACGGCCGAGGGATGTGGAGAGTGCATAAGTTGAAAGAGCATTCATGCGAAGGGGACTTGCGCACAGCTAAAAAAATCAAGGCGCACTCGAAGGTGGTGGCAGCGTTTGTGGCAAACAGAATACGCGATGATGGAGAGGTCATTAAGCCGAAATCCATCATGGCTGAGTTAGTACGCGATTTCGGCATCAAAATCAAATATGATGTCGCGCTGCGTGCAAGAAATCTCGGGATGGATATGATATACGGTCGAGTTGATGATTCGTTCCTCCTGCTCCCAAGATATCTGTATGCCCTGAAGGAAGCGAATCCTGGCACCGTATATGATTTGGACGTAGATGTAGACTGCCGGTTCAAACATTTGTTTGTTGCTCTGTGGGCTTCCATCTCACCTTTCTACTTTCACCTTCGACCAGTGATTGTGGTTGACGGCACACACCTGAAGGGCAAAAATAGTGGCATTTTGTTTGTCGCCGTGACAAAAGACGGAAACGAGGCAGTTTTTCCCTTGGCGATCGGTGTCGGTCCGATCGAGAATGATGAGTCGTGGAAGTGGTTTATGTCACATCTGAGAGGTGCTTGCGGCGAGCCCGATAACTTACTTATTGTATCTGATGCGCATGTCTCCATCGCTAATGCTGTGAAGAGCGAGTTTCCAAATGCTACTCACGGTATTTGCTACTACCACTTGTTGAACAAGATGAAGGGTTACGGGCCCGGTGTTGCTGAGCTTTTCCGCCAGGCTGCATACGCCTACGAGCAATCAGATTACACGCGTGCAATGTCAGCCATGGCTGCTCTGAAGCCAAAGGCGTACGAGAAGTTGTTGCGCGTAGGCCCGGAGAAGTGGGCACGATCACAATGTCCTGTGTCCCGTTACAGTTTCCTTACATCCAATGCCGCCGAGAGTTTTAATGCACGTTTGCTGTGGGCCAGGCGTCTTCCAATCTGCTCGATGTTGGAGGCAGTCAGATTAGTTGTCGAGCAGTGGTTCAACGACAGGCTTGCGGCCGCACAAGAGAGCGATGAAAATCTGACTCCGGAGGCAAAACAGAAGCTCAGTGCAGAACTTGTAAAAAGTCGTCGTTACACAGCCAAGAGGACCACCGAGAGAAAATACAGGGTTCGTGCTAGTGGTCGCCATTATATGGTTGACCTTCAAAAGCAGAGCTGTGAATGCAACGAATTCAACGAGGACCAGATGCCGTGTTCTCATGCGATTGCAGCCATTACGTATGTCATTTCTATTCATGACCATTATTAAATAACAAAAAGTATAATCGTTTGTTTTGCAGTGAGGCGAACGAGTCAGTGGAGGATTACGTGCACTCTTACTACTGGAACAGTTCACTAGTTGACACATACTCTGGTGACGTTAACCACTTGCCTCCCATAGAGAATTGGAATATTCCTTTCCGAATTGCATCTCAGCTTATTTTACCAAATCTCTCTCGGCGACAAGCTGGTCGTCCAAAGGAAACTCGAGTTCGATCCGCAGGTGAAAGACCGACTCAAAACACATCAACAGCGGAGGCATCAACTAGTAGCAAGAAACGAGCACCCAAAACGTGTGGTCTATGTGGCGGGTCTGGTCACACACGTCGATCGTGCAAGGGTACGGCCACCGATGCGTAGTCGTATTTATTTTTCTGTTTTATTTAAGTTCATTTAGAGTTCCCTAGTTTATTATATTATTCTAATTATTATGATATTATTTCAATTTCATTGTTCTTTTCTTTTAAATATTAAATAATTATTATTATTACATTAGAAATAGAAATGAATTACTATATAATTTTGATAAAAATATCATAAGTTGACCGGATTGATGGATTAAATCATAACGTTGTAATTTGAAGAAATTCGATAAATTAAGTTTGAGTTAAACAATTTATAATGAACTAGGAACTAAAATGATTAAAAAGCCGCCACAAAATGTGCCTAAAAAATGTGTAGCCGTGGGTAGTTACATTAGAACGGCTAATCCACACGGCTACACTTTTGTGGCGGCTAATTGTTCTATTTTGGTTTGTTTGACGTTGATAAATATATTCAACTGTAATATTTGACAAATTCAAACGACAAATCAGACTTACTTAACAATGATCACCATTTACATGTCACTACAATTATGAGTTGAAATTATGAATGAGAATTTGGGAAAACCAACAACTTGTACTAATAATTTTAGAATATACCATTACAGAGTTTGAGATTATGTGATTATGCATTAAACATGTCATTTAAGTTTGAAAAACGACTTAGCCGCCACTAATTAGTTTTTAAAGATGTAGCCGTGGGTAATGAAGATTGCCACGGCTAATCCACACGGCTGCACTTTTGTGGCGGCTAATTAGTTTTTTCATCTTATCTTACAGTTTTATATGCATCACAAGTCATCATGGCAGTAAATATAGATAAAATGATACTAGAATGTAATATAAAAATGTTGTTAAACAAAATAGTCATAAGGATGAAAATACACTATCAAAGTGTATTGGGGGTCGTGCAGAACTCAAAGATGGCACTGCCTATCTTGTGCCTATACTCCTGAACATGGTCATTGCCCCATGACAGGCTCGCCTATCTGTATAGCCGTATGAATTGTCCAATCACCCTTTAAGCTTATAAATTAAAAAAATAAAGGTTTTCGTGTATAAATAGAAGAAATAGTAGTAAATTAAGGGTAAAAAATACGAATATTATATAAAATGATATGAAAAATTATTTTAAACACATTTAATAACTTACCCGCCACAAAAGTGTAGTCGTACGATTTAGCCGTGAGTAGTTTCTTACCCACGGCTAAGGAAGACGGCTACGATTTTTCTGGCGGGTACTTGGTGGCATGGTGTATTATGTTTCAGTGATTCATAATATATGATTTTTTAATTTTTTTATCCATCATTTGCTATTATTTTATGTGTTACAATATTAATTCATATTCCAATCAAATAAACTAAATAAATTTAGACTTATTGAGTTGATTTTGTCAATCTCCTTCTCGTGAATTTACTGCAAAGAAGAAATAGACCCTATAAAGCTGCATTGTAGCCGTATGAATTGTCCAATCACCCTTTAAGCTTATAATTAAAAAAAATTAGGTTTTCGTGTATAAATAGAAGAAATAATAGTAAATTAAGGGTAAAAAATACGAATATTATATAAAATGATATGAAAAATTATTTTAAAGACATTTAACAACTTACCCGCCAGTACTTAGTAGCCGTCCTCTGTAGCCGTGAGTAGTTTCTTACCCACGGCTACGTCAGCCGGATACATATTTCTGGCGGGTACTGGGTTGTAAGGTGTATAATGATTCATTGATTCATAATATGTGATTTTGTAGTTTTGTTATCGACTAGTTGCTATTATTTTATGTGTTACAATATTAATTCATATTCAATCAAATAAACTATATAAATTTAGACTTATTGAGTTTATTTTGTGAATCTCCTTCTCGTGAATTTACTGCAAAGAGATTGTCACCCTATAAAGCTGCATTATGCCCGTGAATTGTCCAATCACCCTTTAAGTTTATAATAATTATACAAATTATGGCTGTTTAAAAATTTAAAATCAACAATATTATGAAACTAGAATTTTTTTAAAGCTAATTAAGTATTTACCCGCCTGTTAATACTAGCCGGTCCAAGTAGCCGCTGGGATCCATTTCCAGCCGGCTACTTCTAACGGCTACGATTAACTGCCGGGTAATTATTGTATTAGCTTCAAAAAAAACTTGTTTCATAATACGTTTCATTTAATTTTTTTTCAACTTTCTTATAGATGTTTAATAACATGAAAACATGTCCTTATTTTTTCGAACTTAAGGCATTTTAGGGTTACAAATAATGACTTAAGTTAGCAAATAATGTCATTTCCTCAGATTTAGAGTCATATTTAACTACCTCTCTTACACATTTTCTTACACAAGTGTACTTGTGTAAGAAAAGTGTAAGAACTTTTACGGAAAACGATGCAAGCCTATCACCATCAATTACAAAGTGGGTAGTTTTATAAGACATCTTATATGGGTGGGTAATTTTGTAAGATAACTAACCAAAGTGGGTACTTTAAATTCCATCCCTATATAGAATCGCGAGAGGTGTAAAGAGCGTAGCCACATATTGGTTTATGATGGAGACCGCTTCTATTTGTGGGCCTCTTCCCCTTAATCATATCCAACGACCAACATTATCTGCAAATATATATTTTCCCATTTTTGTTTTCCTTTCTGCAACGAATCTTTCATAATTTCCATTTTTCTATAATTTATTTTGTTTCTTTCCCAGCAACAAGAAAAAGAAAAAGGGGAGAATATTTTGCACTGTTGTGTTTATTGACTTCTGTTTATGGATTTATATATATTCCATGCCATTACCTAGGATGCCACTTCACTCAATTCACGTTATACTTATTGTCGTTTTGATTCCATATTATATTAATAATTGTATGTTAATTGTATTTTGACTGATATATTGGGGGTAAATGTCACTTTATGTCCCATCGTTTGGCCAAATTATAGATTATGTCATAACTTTTCGATAATATCTAATTGGTATCCAACCAACATTTATCCCGTAAAAATTTTCCGGCTCCCGGCAGTTAACATGGAATGCCAGAAACTATTACGTGGAATTATAAAAAAAATTCAAATAAAAATGAAACATATGTAATCAAGAGTGTTTTTAAATCAGACTTTACAGTTCATTGTCTTTCTCTTCCACAACTTGAAATCTTAAAACCCTAGTTTCAGAAATTGAAAGTCACTTGGCAATTGTTCATGCACAAACTGAAGAAGAAGAGAAAGAAGGACGCCGTTCTGATAACGTGAACTTCGCAACATGGCTTATGTTTTGAAAAACTTGATTAAATTTTTTACAATGCATGAAATCCCAATCACTCTCTTGCAAAGAGAGAATCACATACAATTTAGACATGAAATATCCTAAGCACTGCAGTCTCATTAAAATGGCAAGCAATCACGTGATTCACGTGGATTTAAGGAATCAGCAAAATCATGGCAAGGCATTGGCGCAAGTCGAAAATTCAAAAAAAAAATCGAAAAATTAGGGTTCGAAATCAGCCTACCGATTGGAGCATTCGCCGTCGCTCAATGTCTGGTTTAAGGAATTGATTTCACCACTTAAATGTAGGGAATGTCTCGCCGTCGATCGACCTTTGTGATTTCTTCGAATTTCACAGAAGTTCTTCAATGTCTTGTTCTTTCGACTGGAGGGAGAGAAACTGAGAAATAATGTAGATTTTTCTATTGATTTCAGATTTTAGATTTTTGTTCAAACCGTAAGCGGTGTTGTTTAGAGTGCCATGCATGTAAGAATTACGATTTTTTTTAAAAAAATTACAATGCTAGCAATTCCAAGTGGATTCATAATTCCACATAATATATTTTCGGCGTTCCACGTCAGCTCCCGAGCGTCGGAAAATTTGTACGGGATACAATTAAAAAATATTGATAGGTTAGGTACCAATTAGATATTATCGAAAAGTTGAGATATAATCGATAATTCAGCCAAACGATAGGACAAAAAGTGATATTAACCCTATTATTTATTATTGTTATTGTTATTCGAGAAAGGCGATTCATTCATAAAACTAAAATTGAGAACTTGTAACATCAGCTACTACGAGATGATGAAAAGAGTTAGGAACAGGTCGTCAAATTAAATGACTAATTTTAATGCGAGTAAAAATACGAAAACAATATTTTTACAACTCAAAAAAGAAAAAAAGAAAAGTGAGGGGTCCTTAAAGATTGAAATGATAGGTTGTATTAATTTAATTGTTTGACGCGCACTTATGAATTGTATAATTCACATACTGAATTAATTTGCAAAGGTTCTAGCTACTTCGACATAAATGAGAATAAAGAATTAAATTATTAATGTTATATAAATGGAGGATGTTAATTAGCGATGTTGATTGCAAAGGACGGCTAATTGGTTGGGTTTAATTTAGCTGTAGACTGTAGTGTAGTTTACGTAACTGCTTTCTGCTTTTTTGTTCTGTTCAACCTCTTCTACTTGTCATTTCCTCTTTCAACTTTCAACTAACTATTTATCCTTTCGTGTTTAGGGTTTCTAACGAGAGAAAAAATTTGCTAAACAACAAAAAAGAAAAGAAAAGAAAAGAAAAGTGAAATGTCATATTAATTAGTACCATTTGAAATTAATTAGTAAAATAAAACAATAGGGAGGACCAAGTGGATCGGATTACTTACAATTCAGTTATTAATTAATTAAGCATGCCAATTAATTAATAGTATTAATTATGTCGCACAACTCATGCTGCACCATTTATATCACCCCGTTGATATTTTGTGAGAAGCGGATGTTCATTTAAAAAATTGTATATATTTGATTCTATTTTATTCATTTATATAATTGGGGATGTTTTATAGTTTTAATTGTCTCAATAGATATGAGTAGTCATTTTGGATAAAGGTGTAAATTTTCTAGCAATGTTGATAAAAATATTAATTTCTAGAGATAAAATTAATTTTAATAGGTCCCACGAGTCAAAATAAACAAATGAATAAAATAATTAAAGCTGACTTCTCATTTAATAATAATTTTATCATTCAATTTTCATTTGTTTAATAAACGAAGAAAATCTGCAATTTATTTGGCCTACATGTGATTCAATTAAAACATGCAATTATGCTCACTTCACCGTAAAATCGAACACCCGTATTCGGAATAAAAATACTCCTTCCGTCCCATTCCAATAGACTCACTTCTTTTAAGCACGGAGATTATGAAAATTTATTTTTAATAGGAAAATAGTAATAAAGTGGTGTGGTCCACACCAATTAAGTACACATTTTTTTTACTCAAAATGAAAAATGAGCCTATTAAAATGGGACATCCCAAAAAGGAAAATGAGCCTATTGGAATGAGACGGATGGAGTAAGTGGATGTTCCGAATCGTGAAAATACATGTTATGACGAGTAAAAAAAAATTGTGAATTGTTGGATTTTTTTCACTTGTCAATATATGATTGTATACACGATTGATGTTATTGAGGATATAATTATCTGCATAGTTGAAAATTGAAATACGTAGGTACACGATTCTTATTGTTTGATTGCACATGTTCTTCGATATATGATTGAAGTTTGTAGTGTACATAATTAGAGTTTTTATGTTCACGGTTGAAGTTAGGTACACAATTGAGACTGTTTGATTGTTTTAATTGTGTACAAACTTTAACCGTGAATACAATTGTATATTTAAAAATCTTCAACTATGTACTACAGAACATGTGAAAAAAAAACTACATATTTTTTCATTTAAACAACAATTATGAAATTCTGGCAAATTTGTATGAAATCATTGAATTCACGGTTCTTTTAAAAAAAATAAAAATAAATCATAAGTGATACTTTACAATTTACAATCTACTTGTAGTCATTAAAATTTAACTTTATCATTTTCATTTAATAAATGGTAATAATCGAAAATTTAATTTATATGAAAAATTGAATAATATAACTACAGTATTATTGAATGAGAAGGTAACTTCAGCCACTTCATCCATTTGTTTCTTTTAATCGGTAGGGCTCACTAAGGTTATATTTATCTTTTTTTCATCAAAAGTAATTAGTAAATTCATATTTTTATCAATATAGGTTTAAAAAAAAAAAACTTAATACACCTATTAATTTCAACGGTGTATATCGAATCATTTATTAAGGTCAATGCTTTGCTGAGGCACCAAATAAATGTAGTTATTTAAATTAAATGCTGTCCTCTTGCTCTATACTTATAATTCTCAAATTGATTAATGCATTTCCCACGGATCGGAATACTTTTTTCCCCCTCCAAATAGACTTCTATTATTTACTATATGGATTCTAAATCAATTTGAGTGTCACTGAGTGTGAATAAAACATTATTAATACTAGATAAAAATGAGAACTCGAGCAATTTCAATAATTAATTAGAATGAATGTAAAAGATTCCTTTTCCACAAAAACAGACAGTGGAATTGATCAAATTCGAGCTACGCTTATGTATCTTTCTCTTTTATTTCAGAGGTTCTGGAAAATAAAATTAAGAACTATTTTAAAATTATAATTTTAATGTGATATTGAAATATATATGATAAATTAAATTACTATTTTTTCAATTTTTGCAATGTTATTTCCTTTTTTTTTCGCCGAAGTGTTGAATTGAAGTTTATGTATCTTCTATCTGCACTCTAATTTTCAATATTTAGCAATTTTATTGTAAACGACGCCGTAACATGAATATATTATGTGGCGAACTAATCCACGTAAACTCTAACTCAACAATCTGGCAATCGGAAAAAATTGGAGAGGGGAGGAAGGTGGACGAAATTGTAAAATTTGAAAAGATGATGATTTAATTTGTCATACTTCAAAAGCAAATGTTTTGTTGCTACAATTTCAATCAGATAATTAGAGATTGAGAAGAAATAAAATCTTGATAAAAGAGTTTTAGAGCTTTTTGTAGGTTCTGAGCGAGTACGTATGAGTGTAAGAGAGGATGCACCCGTTACAAACTTTTACTTACTTGTTTGTATTCTTAAGTAGAACTAAACTTCATATGACTAGATCAGCTCGCGTATTAAGAGCAAACTTTGTTTAAACAAAGTTCTACAAAGTGTGATTAGTTGACAACTTTACTGACAACTAATTACTAACCAACTAAACTTATAACTGATGTTTATGCATAATGTGGTGGTCTTGTTTACTCACACGTAGAAAAGATTTTTTTTTTTTTTTTTAATCTTTTATCAACTTGAAGTTAGTTAGTTTAGTGCATACCAGCTTATGAAGCCAGCTGATTAAGTTGTATGCTGAATGATAACTGTTCAATAACATGTAAAGATAAGTACTGAAAATTGTAAGTCACACAAATCGTTCAATGTGATTTAGAGTAAATTACTCCAACATTCACGATCTTGATTTAAAAAGAGAATCCAATTCGCCTTAGGATTCCTTATTTTATGGGTGCAAGTAAGCTGACCAGTCAGTGAACCTTAAACTAATCCACATGTTTTCAATCGTGTCGAAAACCTTCCTTTGCTTTCAGACTATGAACACTTTTCTGGTTACTTTCTTTATACTTCTCAAAACTAACTTAACGTCTCAGGTAAGTTAGGATAAAGAAGAATAATTTCAACCTGGAGTAGAATGTATAGAGAACAATGTCTGAGGATGAGATCACGAGACTACTAAATTTTTAGGTAAAGATATTCTATGAAGAATACCTAGAAGACTGTGAGAAACTCGGTAAAAGAGTTTGGTTTCTTTTCTGGTCACTAGCACTACCTTGAAGAATGGATATTATTGTTTAGAGAGCTTTAGAAAATATTTTTGCAGCGTTTTGTTTCTTGAATATAACAGTTGTTGATCAATGATGAGGACAAAAATATGCAGTCCTAATTTTCGGGATTTAGAGCTATCTCAAAGACTATCAAAATATTCAATAAAGAAGAAGATCAACACGAAGACATGGGGATAAATATGAAGAATTATAATCCTATTTTAAATCTAAATAGAGTCTTATTCCTACTAGGTTTCTTAGTATTTTGCCTATAAATAGGGCATATATTCGTTATTCAAGGACTGACTTTGTACAATGTAATCTCTCCATGAAACATAATGAAAACCTCGAGAAACCCTCCGTGGATGTAGATCTTTACGATCGAATCACGTAAATTCTTGTGTTCTTATTGCTTTCCGTTATAGGTGTTATTTTTGGGCACAACAATAAGGAATGAGTCTTTGGGTATAAATAGCTTTGAGATCTGAATAGAGTCGTTAGAGAGTTATCTTCACGCATCCAATCTTTGATATGACTTGAAATCTTCCCGTTTGACTTATCCTCTATTGCTTTCGGTGTTCTGTAGTGTTCATACACTGTCATCTGAAATGACTGTACTTATTCTACCGTCAGAGAATTTTGTATGATACGCATGTATGTCTCAGTGAAAAGTCTTCAGAAATTTATGTGTCGACTTTAACTTTTTTAAGAGTTGGTGTTATTCTCCTGTCTCTTGACTTTAGGTAAATACATCTTCTATCAACTTAATATGGATCATAGGACTTCTTCACTTCATGGACATTCAGTTGACTTCGTCTACTGATCCTTCAGCTGTAATCTGCAAACATAAAATGCATACTTTCTAATAGTTGAATTGTGTTTTACAAAGTTACAACAATCGGCCATCATTATCAGAGGATTTTGGTATCTAATCAAAACATGTAATTTTTCCAACACTTTTAATTGTCTAACAACATGAAACAACATTATTTCCATCCAACTATACAATATGTCGTTGTTTCTATTTTTTTTCACACGAGCATATTTATGTTAAGCAACCATATTATGCCATATCACCACGCCATAATCTGACGAGTATGCAAAATTAGAAAAGATAAAATAAAATAATAGATGAATAGTTTTAAAATAAATTTTAAAATTAGTGTGCAAAATGATATATATATTTTTAATTTAAGTAGTTTATTAGCAATTAAACAAAATAAAATAATCTAAATAGTCTATATTGAACACCAATATATATGAAGTAAATTTAAATATTTTACAGGTTTTAGAATTGATCTGGACCCAAAAGATGTAAACTATTAAACAAAAATGCATATTGTCTAATAGAAAAATATATAATGGTGAACAAATTAATACATACTGTTGAATAGAAAAATGCTTACATAAATTCAAATATTTTACTATTTTTGGGAACTAATATCATTCTATTTAATGGGATTTCATAATTTTGAACTCAAATATACATAAAATAAATTTATGACGTATGCACTTTTATAATAATACCCCATTAAATTTAGAAAACAAATTCACATAAAATACACTTAATCGTCCAAATTTTTGCTATCAATAATCAAAATTAAATACTTTCTCCGTCCGTCAAAATATGTCACTTTGACATGGCACAAGTTTTAATAACTAGGTTGGTTATGTAATAAAAAAATAGTTTCATCCTTATATGAAATGAGTGATTAAGATTGAATAAGGGTAATTTTTTTTATAAATAAAAGATATTTATGAGAATAAAGAATAAAAAAAATATAAAATCATATTTAAAAAAAGTGATATATTTTTATGAACGTCAAAAATAGCAAAATACTATATTTTTAATGGACGAGGGAATATTATTATATACCATCTACCAACTGTGCATATTATACTAATAATGTGTTACATTAATTGCAACTTTATTACCGTCACCCAATCTCATCGGCCGCTCCTACACATTATAAATTAGACAAATCAATTTTAAACCACATTCCAAATAATTAAATAAAAGAGGTTCAAAGTTTGTTACCGAACTATATATAGTCTGTAGACTGTAGCCCCACGGCCCCCACGTACGTAGGTGGTCCACTGCTGGAGTCCACTATTTAAATATAACGTGCTGAAATTCTATTACTCATATTTAATATTTGGATTAATTGCATATAAATTATTAAATTTTCAATAAATTCTCATTTTGCACGTGAACTTTATAATCTTTAATAAAAAAAGTAAATATCACTTTAAACCTTAAACTATTTTTGCACTATCAATTATTATATCATGAACTACTGAAAATAATTTTTTAAACATTGAACTGTCAATTTTGTATCAATTGTACTCTTTATCCATTTTTCATCATTTGAATTTTTAATGAGTAATGCATATAATCACGTCGTTTTATATAATATAGGTAAAAAAAATAAAAAACGATTCTAAATATATTGTAGTATTCGGTGAGCCACGTCAAATTTTTGAAGCTAAAAAAATGAACGAATGACACAATTGATACAAAATTGATAATTCAAGGTTTAAAAAAATATGTTCGATAGTTCAGGATATGCTAATTGATAGTGCGAAAATAGTTTGAGGTTTAAAGTGATATTTACCCTTATTAAAATTACTCAAATATTAGTTTCTTCTCATTTTGCATATTTGTTCATTTTTTGGCCAAATTTTGGGTCTAAAATGACGTTGTTTCCATCCAACTATACATTACAATGTCAATTCTATTTTTCCACACGGTCATATTTATGCTACGCAAACATATTCATGTCAAACGAGTATATTTATGCCATATCACCACGATGAAAAATGGGCAAATATGCAAAATAAGAATAAATTAATAGTTGAGTAATTTTAATAAAAAGATTTTAAAGTTCATGTGCAAAATGAGAATTTGTTGAAAGTTCAGTAATTTATATGCAATTAACTCTTGATATTTTAATGCATTGGTATCATATACTCCATTTTCTCTTCAACTTTCATCGTTTTTCTTTATGAAAATATTTATACTTTTTATTTTTTATTCAAAAATCTAAAATTTATCTTTTTAAAAATATTTTACTATATAAAATCTGATAATAGAATAATAGGACATCTCATCAAATTTTTAAATGAAATAACTGCGTCTTATTAGTGAGGTAAAAAAAAATTCTATATAAAAACTTAATGAGGTAACTCATCATTTAATCTTCGAATTTTATATAGCATGACATTTTTAGAAAAAAATTAAAAGTTTGAATATTTTTTAATAATAAATAAAAATTAAATAATATTTTATGAAAAGTTGAAAACACAAAATATAATTAATCCTATCTTAATTCTACCAATACTTTAGATTATTTTTTTCTAGAATAGAAATGAAAAGTACTTTTTTTTTTGAGCGCATGAAAAGTAATTCTACAAAACATTGAACTAGCAAATTTGTTTAGACCCAAAGTATTTCGTTTTGATATTTGTTGGAGTTAATTTTTAACTCCATAAAACTTTCTTAAAGTTTTGGTTTGTTTTGCCTTCTTCACGTGTGTTTTGTAGGGTTCGAATAGCTGAGTCAAAGAGAGGTTGAAGACTCCTACAAATAAGGAAGATGAGAAGAGGGAAAAGAGAGAGAAAGGGAGTGGTTGGAGGCTCAAACGTTGCTGTTGGAAGTTAAGGGAAGAAAGTTGGTGGAGTTTGTTCCTACAAACAAGGAAAACCTAACCACTTCAACAACCACTCCATCCATCACTTGCAGCACGTTTTTCAAGGCTTGGGGAGCAAGTTGGAGACGCCTATATAAGCTGGGGAAGAGTTCTCATTCAAAGTGCAGCTAGAGAGGGTGATAGGCGGTTCTTGTACGAGCGTTATGTTGTGTGTTACGATAACATCTTTTACAACACTCGTTGCTCCCTCAGTCTGCCAAGAGCTTACA
Organism: Salvia miltiorrhiza; assembly: GCF_028751815.1. Taxonomy (NCBI): domain Eukaryota; kingdom Viridiplantae; phylum Streptophyta; class Magnoliopsida; order Lamiales; family Lamiaceae; genus Salvia; species Salvia miltiorrhiza. The sequence continues at coordinate 12,343,766 of NC_080391.1, forward strand.
GAGAGAAATCAAGCCATGTAGGGCAATTGTGTACGAGTGTGATTCCGTATGTTGGGATGACATCAGAGTCAACACTCGTTGTTTTATTTTGTAAGGTTTCGGAGTATTACTCTTGAACCGAGTTTTGTTTTTTAATGAGAGTGTCGTTTGTTCAATACCTAGAGTCTTGTAAAGGTATTGAACGTGAGTTGTTCATTCTCCCTTTAGTCATTTTGCCATGAGGCGTCTTCAAGTTATACTTTATAACTTGAAGAATTTTTGTATCTCCTTGTGTCTTCTCTCATTTTTATTTCCGTTGCAATATTTCTCTGCGTGCACTGGTGTGTTTCCTAAACACAGTGTGTCACATCAAGTTTGAAGGAAGCAACACTATCAATGTTTAGACTTATCTGAATCGTAATACCGTTTTTCTTTGTCAAAATTTCATTTATGTTTCAAAATATATATTCTTCTTTTCCTTCTGAAAGTTAAATCATCGAAGTTGAAGGGACCCAAGAAAAAATAAAATGTGATTATAGATATTAAGTTATTGATATTTAAATAAATAAATTGACAAAAATTTGGGTGAGACTGAGTGTAGGGGTGAGATAGATCGGAGCAGGGCTGGGGCGAGTTTGGGCACGGGTCAAGCACGCGTCACAGGTCTCAGGCTGGTAGAAAAACATGAAAAGTTCAAAGTAATTATTATTGTCATGACAAATAATATTCGATATGAAGAAAAATACTACTTGTCAAATATTTTTTTTTCACGGCAATTGTTACTTTTACTAGTAAGAACTTGTACTTTTCGTTTATTTGGTCAAATAATTATGTAGTAAGAAAAGGTAACAATTGATATGAAGAATTGTAATGTTACAATAGATATCAAAATACAATATATATATACACACACACACCTGGAAAGTAAACCCTCATCTAAGAGATGTTAGATGAAGGAGTGCACCATTGAGCTAACGCATGTTACTTGTAGAGTAGTTGTAGATACTTTTTATTTATACACTCTTGGTGAAAATCGGACCATCGGTCTCATAGATGAGACTGAGACCGGTTTCACGAGAGACCAACTTATACAAATTTTAGATGTATTTTAATTTTGTATGTAAACTTTAAAATATGCGAATAAATATACGAACTTAAATAATATTGTAATTTGTGTAAAAGTTCAATATTTGCTCAAATTGAATTTGGCATTACTTTGATGTGTAACCACCCCAATCAAAATCACATCTTTTTAATAAATTTATAAAAATCAAAATTAATTTTATAATTCCACCACCGCCCCCTCTCTCAACAACATAATCGCTCACCCCTATGTCTCGGACATGACCCAAAAATTTTGACGCATACTACAACCTGTTGAATTAGATTTTGGGCTCAACATCAAATACTAACTAATTAGATCTACAACAGACCTACTGATGCAGTTGATCGGAGAAAATGAGTGATGGACGAAAGATACAAGTGGATAAGCAAGTGAAAAATTCGAAGAACACTACAAGAAAAGAAGGTGAAATTCAAGTTGACAGCCTTTCGATATATTTTGATTCCATCATATGAATTACAACTAAAATTACATGCAATTTATAGAATATAGTTTTTACGGGGGTAAAACAATAATTTCAGCTCTACTAGCAGAAATGTATTTTGGTCTTTCCAGGTCTGCGCCTTTTTATGCTGAAGGGCACTCGTGTTATTTTTGAATCCTCATGCATCTGGCGTGGGTGATGACGTGACGCGACATTATTGCCGAAGATCTTTTCCAACGAGCTTCAGATTGTGCTTTTGAGAAGTACAAATCAGCATCCACCACGCGTCTCTACCAAAACAAAATGCTTTGTCGTTTTCAGATCTGCGTCTCCCAACTCCGTTCTTTACTTTCTTTTTTAAATATGCAAGACAAAGCCCTTGAACTTATATCTTCAAAGTTAGGTCTGTATATTTGGCATTTGATCCTCCTTTAAGGACTGTGATAAAATTTGCGCCCAAAATCATCCTTATCAACCACTTTCCCTAGTCTGTAAAGAAATTTTGGTATATTTTGGTCTCACACTCAATTTAACCACAACCACTTATTTTTACTTAACACACATCTATATATCAACTATTTTATTTTTATTTTTAATTCATGTTCACCAAAAATTGTTTACTTTTAGTGTACAAAAATAGTACTCCCTCCGTCACCAAAAAGTTTTTCTCAATTTTCTTTTTGGGGTATCCCAAAAAAGTTTGCCCAATCTTCTAATTTTCTATTTTTGTACATGATCTCACCGTCAACTTTTCAACTACAACCATTTAAACACTGTAGAAGCTAAAATCTATAATTGAGGATGACGTTTGAACATCCAGATAGATTGGGCACTAGCAACCTGTCAACACAAGAACACGTAAGAGCCCTAGGTTGAGCACTGGGACGAGGTGTCGATCGTAGAGCCTCCGGCGCTTAAGTCAGTAACGAAATAGCAAAGTGAAATGACAAATGAAATGAAATGAAATGAAAGAGAAAGACAGGTTGGAAATAAGTGATTATTCCAAGGTGTCAGCGGCGTCGGTGGGTGGAAACAGTGACAGTGGGTTGTGATAATGGAAGGTTGGAGGCAGAGATAGACCAGGTTCGCTATTTCCAACTCATAAGAGCAATGAGCACGTTGACAGAACTAAGGAGAATTCAAGATAGAGAGCTAGTTAGATTTTCGTGTGTCTTTTTATGACCTAGTCTGTATGTTTATATAGAGGACATCCAGCTGCTAGGGTTTCTACAGTCTGGCCTCATCAAAACCTTTATCTTCCAGGTTGTTGCGATTTTGACGAGATCACAAAAATTTATCCTCTGACTGCGTCAACTTGGTGGGATCATAAAAATTTATCCTCTATATGACGAGATCATATAGAGGACATCCAGCCGCTAGGATTTTGACGTGTTTTAGGATTTAACGATTGAGATACATGTTTTAGGGTTTGACGACTGGGTCTTGTAACTTCATCAATCTAGGTTGACAACAACTCTTGGGCCGGATGTGATATATTCAGCTTGGTTGTCACTTTAAGTTGATCTATAGCTTTCTGGGCTAGATGGGCTAGTCTGTTCGACTATTTGGACTTTTCAGGGTCGCAACAGATTGGCGAACTAACTTGTTGGACTAGTTTGATGGGCTGAGACTGAATGCGAATTATTCAGCCTGACTGTTTAGACAAGTTGGACTTGAAGTGGGGTAGCCAACCTGGGTCGGTCCAGGTTAATCTTGCAATAAGTATAACTTGACTTATCGGGTTGAGCGAACAAGTTTTTTTAAGTAATTGGGTCAGCCTCGTTATCGATCCAAGTTGGTTCGAAGTTTGTCGGGATGGACTGACCGAGTTGTTTGGCTCATTGGTCCAGCTTGGAATTCTGATTGAGTATGAGTCCAGTTGACAGTTTTGGTCCACTACAAACACTATTTTTGTATATAAACTCACCATCAAATACTCTATCTTTCCATGAAAAAGAGTCATACTTACTCATTTTTTTGTCCACGAAAAAGAGTCTATTTAACTTTTTAAACTATCACATCATACATTTTCTTCTATATTTAACTATAAATTATAGTTTTGTTCCATTTTTAATTTAACAATGTACTTTTATTCTACTTATTTTGTACTAACATCACTCCTACAAATTGTACCTTTATGCTATTTACAATAACTTTATTAAAACACATGCATTTCGTGGATGGAAAGAGTAACTTTTAATCGACTTTTATTAAAACTCGTGCCATTTTTTTGAAACAAACTTTAAAGGGACGGAAGGAATACTATTTTTTATTTTTATTATATAAAAAATAATAATTTGATGTATTAACTCATAATATATAAAGGGGTTACTGCCATAAAATACATCAAGTTTGTTAATTTTCTAGTTTATATCATGACCTTTTTTTTTTGCTAAAAAATACACGAATTTATGATTGACTCTTAAATATCCCATAAGTTGTAATTTCGTCCAAACTAATCTGAGGTGGCTGTTGGAATTGCCAACGTGGCTGCCGGAATTGCCAAATCATACACACACACACTTTTCTCTCTCTCTCTCTCTCTCTCTCTCTTTCTCTCTCTTTCTCTCTCTCTCTCTCTCTCTCTCTCACACACACACACAGAGACACACACACAAACACACGCACACACCCACTGCGCCACACACGCGCAGCCCCTCCCCCTTCTTCCTTCTCCGGCGACGGTAGCGTCGCCGCCGCCGCCGCCGCCCTCTCATCCCTTAACCATCCCCTGTCTCTCTCTCTCTCACCGTCTCTCTCTCTCTCTCTCACACACACACACACGTGCAACCCCTCCCCCTTCTTCCTTCTCCGGCGACGGTAGCGCCGCTGCCGCCCTCTCATCCCTTAACCATCCCCTCTTTCTCTCTCTCTCTCACCATCTCCTCCACCAGCAATTTCTTCAAAAACTCAACAAAAACCACCAATTTCACCATGCTCAATTATAGATCTGCAAATTGGAAAACTTTGGGTGAATGCGGCAGAGATCGAGAGGGGAAGTGGTGGCAGCGGGGTTGGGGAAAGGGGAAGGCTCCGCCCGCCGGCGGGGGTGGGCGAATCCAGTCTTGTCTCGCCGTGAATTGAAGGAGAAATGGCGTTTGGACGGCGACGCCGGGCAGGAGAAGATGGTGACGGGCGGCCAAGATCGCGCGGCGCGGTAGCGGCTGGGCGCGGTGAAGAGCGTGACAGAGGGTGGTGAGAAATGAGGGAAGAGAGATAGGTCGAAGGGGGAAGAGAGAGGAGGCAGGGCCGCCGGCTCCGCCGTCGACGCTGTCGTCCAGTGACGGCGGTAGGAGGAGGACCGAGGGAGAGAGAAGGTGGGGAGTGAGGGGCAGCTTCTGTGTGAGGGGTATTGGGGTTGGGGGCGGGGGAAGAAAGGGGACGGTGTGGGTGGGTGGGGGGAGTGGCAACTGGCAACACATCATCATTCTCAAATAAATTAAATGCCACGTCACTGCCACATAAGCCACGTAAATGACACATAAGTTTTGATTTCGCCGGAGATACTCGCCGTGGGATTTTTACCAACAAATCATAAATTCATGTATTTTTTGGCAAAAAAAAAGGTCATGATATAAACTAGAAAATTAACAAACTTGATGTATTTTATGGCAATAACCCCATATATAATTGTGTATATTTATTACACCGTTCAAAATTCATGTCGAAAATGAAGATACACTTAAAGTAACCAGGGGGCTTAGCTCACCTGGCCACCGGGTCCTCACTTAAGTGATGAGACCCGGGTTCGATCCCCTTTGGGAGCGAATTTGGTGATTGGAGTGATAAGGTGGGCTTGGTGAATTCTTGAAGTGTTTGGGGAACTAATTGTTAACCTCTAACATAACTTTATCCGATAAAAAAAAAAAAAAAAACACTTAAAGTCGTTGTGTTAGAGGCCAATTTTCACAAAACATTACAAATGAAGCAAGTAAAGTGATGGAAGTTGGTCATTGTCGCCACGTCGTCCACCCTTTCATTACAACAGTACAGCTCACACACACACACACAATTGAACTCCAGTTTCAAAGTTTTAAACACCAGTATCCTAAGCAATTATTTTTCTCTTTTTTCTAAGATTATTAGCAGTAAAAGCTTGGTAACAAAAAGTCATAAAATCTACACCTACTCGCACCTCACTCACCTGAATCCTGCTTTTTTCTCTCTCTAACCCCGCTCTCTTTCTCTCTCTTCCGTAAATCCCTATTCTGATTTCTCAGCGCTGCTCTTTCCTCCATTAGCAATTCTTCTTGATTATGTTTCTTCCACTTTGATCGATTGGGGAAATTTCTTTATTTTCCATTTTTATTGGTATCTTGCAACTGGGCAGAGAATCTCGGGCTAAAAATTGAATCTTTTTGAGGTTGGAGTAATTAAATGGGTATTTGCTATTCATCAGCTAGTGGAAAGAGGAGCACGGGGTGGCAGACCGGCGACGAAAAGGCGGATTCCCGGTTGAAGAAGAGCAGCTCCGGCGACTTTGCCACCTTTATTAGTAAGTTAAGCGGCGGCGGCGGCGCCGCGGCGACTGCCGCCGTTGTAGCGGAGGAGCGAGCGTTGCATCATATCCCGGGGCGGTTGTTCTCGAATGGGGCTAGCCGCATCGCTAGCTTGTACACTCAGCAGGGCAAGAAAGGAACTAATCAAGATGCCATGATCGTTTGGGAGGTCAGTTTTTTCTTAAATCGATTTTAATTATTTCCTTGTGCAAAATTTGTTGATTTATGTAATGTGTTTGATATAGTAGAGAGCATTGGGGCTATTCATGATACTTAATTTTTTATCTAGCTGTGAAAGAAAATATATGAATATGATTGGCCGAGCATATGAAAGAATAATGGATTTTTTTGTTCTTGTCTATTCTGGGTCAGTTTATGATTTGCTTGGATTGTTTATACGGTAGAATTTCTGCACGGGAGGCGATGCGAGCGCGACATTTTGTGGAGTTTTTGATGGCCACGGTCCTTATGGTCACATGGTTGCGAGAAAAGTGCGCGATGCTCTGCCAGTTTTGGTGCGTTCTCAGTGGGAAAGTAAGGCTGAAAATGAGCAAAATCATGTTCATGTTCATGTTCATGAGAATGCGAATGTGGGTTTTGAAGGAATGAGGCGATTCGATGACTTCATGGATGAGGATGGATGTGAATCAGTTGAAGCAGAGGAAGTTGAAAAAGTGCCTGAGATGCATATTCCACTCAAGAATTCAATACTCAAGGCTTTCAAGTTGATGGATAAGGAACTCAAGTTGCATCCTTCTATTGACTGCTTTTGTAGCGGTACAACCACCGTTGCTTTGATAAAGCAGGTATATTTCCCCCTTTGCTACATCATAATTAGTTGCCTATTATGCTAGTCTGAAATGGCATGATTATCTAAGCTTTGGATGTGTTTTGGAATTTGTTTTCGTGTTTTTATGGTCTGGAATTCTCATTCAGCTCGTTATCTAAGCTCTATAGTATGGCCTAAAGTGACCACATTATTTGCAGTTGAATCTTTGAGATTTTTGCTCAGCAGATTGCCTTGCTTTACTGTGTTATCAATCTATTTACAGACATGTAGTCAACTTCGTCATCTGCAAGGTGGCTTTGGGGTGCTTTGTATGATACCTTCGTTTTTAGTAGATTTTTGGTCTACTGCAAGAGACCTAGATTAGTTGCCTCACACACCACACACTTGCATGCAAAGGTCCTATTTATGACAATGATTTCTTGAGTCTTATGATGTCATGATTCATCCCACATCGGTTAAGTATGGGCTGAGCGATGTGGTTTATAACATTTTAGGCACCCACCCTCTCCTCGATAGCCTGGCTTTTGAGGATGAGTTCTACCTAGGGTGTTGTAACATATGATCTGAAATAATCACTGTCAATAGCATATAGTTGTTTCTGTCTTACATTGTGCGATCAGAGTGCTATTGTGTTCATCTGCATTTATTAGATTTAGATAGACGTAATCCATGATGAAGATATATGCTACTGGATGGGTCTAACAACTTGTGAACACAATCAACCAGGGTCTGGATCTTATAATTGGAAATGTGGGTGACTCCAGAGCGGTACTTGCAACCCGGGATAAGGACAATGTCTTGGCAGCTGTACAATTAACCGTCGACTTGAAACCTAATCTTCCAAGTATCCCTCTCTCACTCAAATGCTATAAATATTTTTCTATATATGCTTTATGGATTTTCTGCTACTATGAATGCAACAAGACTAAGATGAATATTCAAAAGCTTTTTCGAACAATCACCCTCCCCCCCTCCCCCTCTTGTTAAGTGGTCATACATTATGATAGGAACTTCCTAATTTCTAGCAAGTACAGCTCTTATAGGTGAAACTAGAAATAATATTTTCCTCAATTGTGGCAATTTAATAGATTATTCTTCTAGAACGAATTCTCAATGTCATGCTTTCAATCCTTCAAGATTCCAACAAACTATGCCATTGGATAGTCTTTTCTGGAAGATGACTTGCATTACATATATTCTTGCTCTACTACAGAAATAGGTAACTAATATGTATATGCATGGTTGTATAGCTCAATACGTGGTTTCTTGATTTCAGGGGAAGCCGCAAGGATCCAGAAATGTAAAGGAAGAGTTTTTGCTTTGCAAGATGAACCGGAAGTAGCACGTGTATGGCTACCCAATAGTGATTCTCCTGGCTTGGCCATGGCTAGAGCGTTCGGGGATTTCTGTCTGAAGGACTTTGGTTTGATCTCCATTCCAGACGTTTATCACCACCACATTACAGAGAGAGACGAGTTCGTCATTCTTGCAACTGATGGGGTATTATTGATCTCCATTCTCTTCATACCAAACAGATAAATTTGCTCTCATTCTCTTACAACTCTTTCTGATGGACCTGTCTTGATTTAAAAACCGAAGGCCCTCAGTTTTATTGTCTTCGTCTTCACCCACTCTTAATAGGTTTTCAATGTTTGCGTAGGTGTGGGATGTTCTCTCCAATAAGGAAGCCGTGGACATAGTGGCCTCAGCTCCAGGCCGTGGAACAGCTGCCAGAGCCCTGGTAGACTGCGCCACGAGAGCATGGAGGCTCAAGTATCCAACATCAAAGAACGACGACTGCGCTGCCGTATGTTTGTTCCTGGAACACGTGTCTTTGACAAATGAGCCTAAACCCCAAAATGATGTGGCATCTCTTCCTGAAGAGGAAAGCAAGGCTCCCTCGGAACCGGATGCTGGTAATCAAGACGTTGATAGTCCAGCGAGTAAAGAGTCGAGTGAGATAGTCCCTGTGGTGGAGGAAGTGGAGGAGAAACCAGTGGACAAGAGTCTTGGGCAGTCGAGGAGAAGCCTGGCCGAGTGCCTTTCAAGTGCAGAGGACGACGAATGGTCAGCGCTGGAAGGCATAACCCGAGTTAATAGCCTTCTTAGTCTGCCCAGGTTCTTGCCTTTCGACAGAAGAAGCACTAGTTGGAGAAAATGGTTATGAAATATGCAACTTTTAGGTTGAGAGCAACCAAATCCTTTTGAGGTTGTCTGAAAAAAAAAAGCAGTAAAGAGAAATGAGCTTATTCTGCTGCTGCTTACCAGAATTTTGTATCTTCTTCCTGCTCTGCTCAGCTGTCTTCAAAACTCTATATATTTTTAGATACTTGTCATTTGTAACATCTCAGAATTCAGCTCTTCCAAAAGCATTTCATCGTTCAAATTTTACCATGTTTTAGTCCCAAAACACTTGCATTGTCGGTAAATATCCATCCAATCAAAAGCAAGAGTACATTAGTTTCACAAAACAAATCACATTGCTCAATGGGTGGAGATTCATCGTTCAAGTTAGATTCCCTAAAAACACATTGTTTTTTATTGTCATATCAAGCAGACCAGTAAGGCTGTCAACGTCTGAGAAATATTGGACTTACCTCCTGGGGATTCCTCTCTTTGAAACTCTTGTTTTTATCAATGAATCATCATAAATTTCAGAAAATAACGATTAGTGATAGCAACTATCTTAAGGAGAAGTGGATCTAGTATATATATGCATATGCATCCAAAGCTGTAATTAAGAAGAAATTAGGTGAAAATAAAAAAATGAAGAAAGCTTAGCACAGCACACCACACCACACATATCAAGTGGACCGTACATTATATGCGGACAGCAGACATTTTGGACACAAATAATTGTGCGCACGACAAAATAATTTCTAGTAAATGTAAGCTGGAGAAGAAAACATCGACACTTAATATATCCAAAGTTGTAAGTCATTCAATTGGAATCTAACGAATTTACTCATTTATTACTAGCCGCATTTGCGTGCGCTCTTCCTCGCCATGCACGTTCATAACAATTCTCATTTTTTTTTTTATAAATATAAACATATTAATTGCCCTCATTACTATGACTTAAATCATTTTAACCAAGCTACGCCTTAATTCATCACACCATAGTAAAATGTATTGTGGATCACATTAATATTTTGTTTCTACGTCGTTAATGAATAAATGGCTTCTTAAAATGGCTTCTTGGAAATAATGAATATTATTTCCAACATATAGTCGTTAATTTGTAAGAAAATATAATCTTGAAAACATAGAGAAAAAGCTATATATATATATATATATATATATATAGATAAGAAAAGAAAAATTGAAAGGGGCCGGGTGGGGTGGGGTAGGGTAGGGAGGAGAGAAGGGTGAATACAAATGGTAAAAAGTGGGGTGGATTTATAAGCATGTCAAATCACTAACTACACGTGAATACCATCAGCTTTTCAATTCTTGCACTCCTAATTGTACAATAAAGCCAGGTTGCTTCCCTTTCCTTTCCATGCATTTGTTGCATCCACACACACACACACACAGCGCAAGTCAATATTCCAAATAACATGGACTCTCATTCGAGGCAAGATGAGCATATTTACATATTCGAATGTTGAATTTTAGTTACACGTACAAAAGACATTTTAGTATGGGGTGGAATTAAAAGTACCCACCCCCATAATATGTCTATGAAAAGTATTATACTTATTTGTTAGAGTATATTGTTAATACTCCATCCGTCCCACGAAGCATGAGCAAGTTTTTTTTTTTGATTTTTCCCACAAAGCTTAATCAGTTTCTAAAAATGACAAAAATTAAGAATAATTAGTGGTTATAATTATAATTAATTAATGGGCAAAGCCCACTTAATGGGCAATTGTATAAATAAAAGGAATAACAATAGACATGACAAAAGCAATCCTTAAACACTTGTGCACTTTATTAGCAAATACACTTAAATCATTAAAACACATTCTCCTTAATTCTCGTGTCGAAAAGAACTTGCTCATACTTCATAGGACGGAGGGAGTAATGTAGGCTTCTTGAGGTATGAGCATGGGCGGATTCAGGAATTTTCGTTAGGGGAAGCTGAATTTATTGAAATCTAGAGTATGAAAATATTGTATGGAATTTGGGACGGTGGCTTCCAAATTAATTTTTTTTAAACAGCTAGTACAATTCGTTTTTGCGTCTAGAAACATCTTCAATGTAGCTTGTTGGGCAGGCTTGAGCCGCACGCCAACGAGCCCCTACCTTTTCCCACGTCGAAGAGCTCAAGAGGAGGCTCATTGGGAGAGCCGGGCGTGAGGGTTGAAATGGAAGGCGCGTCTCATGCACGTGCAAATTTTTTTTAAAAAAAAACATTTTTTTTAAATTTAGGTTGTAATATTTTTTTTATTTAAAACTTTAAAAAAATAAATTCAAATGATTTTTACCCAATTTTCAATTTCTAATGTAATTTTTAAAAATTTCAATTCAAGATTTTTTTGATTTTAAATTATGATTTTTTTTTTCAATATTCTTTTTACCCAATCTTCAATTTCTAATGTATTTTTTTTATTGTTATTCCCAATTTAAATTTAATAAACAATTCAATTTTAAAATTTAATTTTAAATTCGACTTTTAAAAAATGGGATGAAATTAAAATCTATAGAAGACCCCACCTTTTTAGAGCCCTGAAGGGGCTTCTTGCATTGGAGATGATCTAAGTAGAATTTTAATAGACTTATGATTATAACACAATCTCTTATTATAACAAATAGTTCTTTTTTTATTGATTCAACAATAGATACATTCGAAGCATCAATTTTTTTTTATATCTCAAGTGCATTATTTTCAAAAATTGTTCCATCTTCTACAAAATAAATTAAGTTTCATTATTAATAGTTAATTATTACTTTAACTAGAAGACTGACTCAAACTTAACATTAAATATTAACTAAGAAAGAAAAAGAGACAAAAATAATACTCTCTCCATCCCGTAAAAGATAATCACATATGTGATGAAACGAGTTTTAAGAAAATTAAAGTTGGTAGATAATATGTTGAATGCAAATGAGAGTGGTTGTGTGGTTGAATTGATTGTGAGGTAATGTAGAAATGAGTGGTTGTAGTTAAAAATAGAAAATGATGCCATGTCCCAAAATGCAAGTGATATTTTTTTGTGGGATCACGGACGAACATGAAAAATGTGATACTTTCTTATGGGACGTAGGGAGTATAAATTTAACAAACTAATATGACAAACCACTATAAAACGTTAAACAATTAAAGTGGATAATTATAATTATTAAAATAATATAGTATGTTATCTCTTGTATTTCTTTGTAATATTTATTTATTTGTAATAATGATAATAAAAAATACTCAAAATTTAGAAGGGGCTTCAGCCACTAAAAAATGTTAAACAATTAAAGTGGATAATTATAATTATTAAAATAATATAGTATGTTATCTCTTGTATTTCTTTGTAATATTTATTGATTTGTAATAATGATAATTAATTAAAAAAAATTCAAAATTTAGAAGAGGCTTCAGTCCCCGTGAATCCTCCAATGGGTATGAGTTTCTTCACGAGTGCTAAGACGTGGCGACTGTTATTTATGGCAAATTTCTTATTCATACAAGAAAAGAAAATCAACAAAATATATTGTCATCATTGATGTAGATTGGGCTTAGATATGGATTATCATACATGATATGAAGATCTACTCAACAAGGAAAGTCTATCTACAAGAAAAGTTATGATATAAATCAAAGATCTATTTCAATAAAGAAATTATCATTCTTGGACTGCAAGAGTGGATCTAAGGCTTGCAAACTATATACGAAGACCCACTTTCATTCAGAAAAGTGGGTGGTTCGTGTTGAATTGAATTAATCTCGCACAATGTAGTGTCGAGTCATGTCTTCTATCCCTCTAGGTGTCCCTCGAACATGCTACTTGTGGTATTGTTCTTGGTACGAGTTTTAGTAAGAGTTCTAGCAGTGTGGGGTGTTGTGAGATAAATATTATTGAGCGTAATTTGTAAAAGAGTTGTATACTCTTGTTATTTATTGAGGGACTAGGTGGTGAGTGTCAATACCTTCAAGTAATCTGTGATGCATGCATTGCTATCATTTCATCATGGGTGGAAAGTTATTAGTAAAATATTTTCCTTAGGTGAGACCTCAAAGTTTTAGATGGTTTATCGAATTGGATTATCAAATTATTGTGTTATTTTGATGTCTAATATCTCATCACATGTTCAATGAATTAACCGATCATTCGATATTTATTCTACCAGTTCTCTGGATACTATTCTAATTTCGATCTATTGCTGTCATTAAGTAATTTTTTTTGTCATTATAGATATAAACGCATCACCAACACATTATTCCATTTTTTTTCCTTTTGAACTTTTCATATAACCAATTAAAAAAAAAAAAAAAAACTTTTCATATAACCAATTCGGAATGTAACCGTTAATATAGATAATCTATAAATCATTAAACCCCATGTACATTAATATGGTGGCAATATTTCCAGACAAATTAATAGTATTGAGTTATTTTCTTTAAATATTTAAAAGAAATAAATATTCATTTCTAGAATATAATGGGTTGCATTGGTGATTTACTGATTCTAGAAATAGAGGAAGAAGTTAAAAAGAGGAAAAGGAGAAATACAAAGGAATATTAACAGGCCGGTGGCTTTGATTCAATGGCAGAGGAACATCCCAGAAGATTATGGGGGAATAAAAGGTAAGGAAAAAAAAGAAAAAGAATAAGGGAAGAGGAAAAAGAATATTAAATCTTGTTTTTATTCCTAACAGTTGCAATTAATTTATCGTCCTCTTTTTCTTGATTGAATGATTTTATAAGTAATCTTACGTTTCAACTATTTTTTTTTTTTTCATGATGAGAAAGCTGAAGTAGTTTATTGAGTAAACTCCATTCTTAGTTCGTAAAATATAGAAAAGTTAAATAAAATTAAGAAGATCTTATTTATCTTCATTAATTATATTTAAAAAATTTATTTATTTTTCTTTAATTTGGACTGCATGGGGGAAGTAGGGTTTGGGGTGGCGGATTACGGGGTGGTGGAAGTGGTGAATGGATATACAATATGAAAATAGGGATGTGTGAGAGTTCAAATTCAATTTAGGATGAATGAAAAATTATGAAATAGGGGATTCCAGATTCCAAATATGAGGAAAGCGAATCATTAAAAAAATCCAACTAAATTAAGTCTCTCACTAAAACATTCACAGATCTTGATTCCTTTTTCGTTTCAAGATTACACTTAATCAAATGATCCCATACTCTTAAGCCATACAATACAAGCTAGGTTGGGAGACTGGAAGTGACTCAAGCAAAACACTATATATTAATTAATGCAACATGCAGAGTCCATATATATATATTAAAAGTAAGAAACCCCCAAATTATATATGACAGGAAGGACCCTAAATTATGGTTTTCTTTATCTCCACTTTTTCTGAAAGGTATGTTTATTGATTTGAATGAATAGCATGAGGATTTTTGCGTAAACCAGTTACCTTGGCTTTTTCTTGGTGGTTTTTACTTACTACTATCAAATCCACTCTACAGTTTCTACATTACTATTTCTTGCGATTCCAACTTATTCAATGCATAGTTGCTAGTCTAATCAATGTATATATATATATATCCTCAAGTTTTTACTTAATATGATTCATATATATATATATATATATATATATATATAGGGGCGCGCTCCAGTGAGACCCCCTATTTTTCGTGTAACATGAGTACAGTGAATAAGACATATAATACTAATGAACAAAATATATATCTAATGAACAAGATGTATATACTGATGAAAAATAAAATTTAAAAAATTCGTAATGAATAAGACATATATACTGATGAACATGGCCGTATATACTGATGAACAATGCAGTATATACTGATGAATAACAAAATTTAAAATATTCTGCTCCCTCCAGGATTCGAACCCTGCAAAAAAAATCACCCTCCAGATACAATATCAGCCATAAGATTGATAAAATAAACGCACCAGATCGTGCCCTAGATCTCACTAAAATTAGGGGGTCTCATTGGAGCGGTCCCCTATATACCCCCTAATTTTAGTGAGATCTAGGGCACGATCTGGTGCGTTTATTTTATCAATCCTATGGCTGATATTGTATCTGGAGGGTGATTTTTTTTCGCAGGGTTCGAATCCTGGAGGGAGCATAATATTTTAAATTTTGTTATTTATCAGTATATACTGCATTGTTCATCAGTATATACGGCCCTGTTCATCAGTATATAAGTCTTATTCATTACGAATTTTTTAAATTTTATTTTTCATCAGTATATACATCTTGTTCATTAGATATACGTTTTGTTCATTAGTATTATATGTCTTATTCATTGTCCTAGTGTTTCACGAAAAATAGGGGGTCTCACTGGAGCGCGCCCCTATATATATATATATATATATATATATATATATATATATATATATATATGGGTTGAGTTTCGGTAGTACCATGTTCTTGGATAATACTCACTTCTTCCCATTATTTAAGATTCACTTTTCTTATTGGGTTGTCTCAATAAAATAGACATATTTCTATTTTTAGGTAAAATTAAGAATTAATTAAATCTTACTAATCCAACACCTAATCTAACTATAAATAAAATAGACATATTTCTTATTGGCTCCCGTTTGTTGTTCTAAGTTTCAAGTTTTGAATTTTTGGAAGTGTTTATAAAATAAATAAATAAATAAATAAAAATGGAAGTGTTTGAACATTATTCTGGATGATATAATTAAAAAAATTAAATTAATTGGAAATTTTGAATTTTGTAAATTTAAATTTAAATTTGAAAATAAAACAAAGGGGTTTTGGCAAATAAAATCATGAACTACTTTGAATTTGCAATTTTAATGTGACTTTTGATTAAGTGTGGCGAATTAAATCACCATCTTTACAATTTTTGCAATTTCGTCCACCTAATTTTTTTCGATCGCCGGAATGTTGAATTGGAGCTTACGTGAATTAGTAAAGACGACGTCGTTTTTGTTAGGCATAAATGATATTGTTTTGTACAATTTCAATTAAAATTTCTCCAAATTATAAAGGTATTGTATTCTATATTTTGCACCATAATTTTCAATACCTAGCAATTTTATAGAAAATAACGTCGTAACATGAATATTACGTGGCAAACTAATCCTCATAAACTCCAACTCAACAATCCGACGACCAAAAAAAATTGGGGGGACGGAATTGCAAAAATTGAAAAAGTGATGATTTAATTTGCCACACTTCAAAAGTCACGTTGAAATTACAAATTCGAAATAGTTCGTGATTTTATTTGCCAAAACCCCTAAAACAAAAGAACATTTAATCAAATACACTAATCAAGTGGGCCACTACACTTTATTAAGATATAAAATAAGAATAATTTTTAGCTATTAGATCATCAAGATCTACGGTTGATTCGTCATCCTGTTGGATGAATTCATGGTCCTGAGTTTGAATCAAAAAATTTATTTTTCGCAATTCATACATTTATACAATGAATTCATATATGTTCTACATAAAATTCATACATTTTTTCTAGTTCTTATTTCTTATTTTAAAAGGTGCTCTCACGGTAGCCATTCCCTATATATACACACACACGAGAGAGTTAGAGAGAGAGATGAGAGTATATATGATCGAGATAGTATATTCTTCAAGGGGAATCGAAAAAGATATAAGGCATTAAGGATAAGTTGTTGACCAAGTCATGGATGGTACTGATCGATTCTCATTTTTCCAACACTCTTTCACTAACATTGTGGCGTTGAAAACATTAAAGTTCATTACAACTCCCATTGCCACACCTAATCAAAACCATCCTAATTTCTATTTGCTTAGTTTGTTTCGAAAATTCTTCAAATAATACTCCCTCCTCAAATTCATGATGATTTCACAATTAATATTGCATGTGTATATATTTGTTTGGATTAAATTGAGTAAAGTTTGTTGTGAGAAAGAATATGAAATGAAGGAGTTGGGGTTGGAGTGTAATAGTAGGTAGTGGATGCACGTGGGTGAAGTGAAATGAGAATCCAATACAAATAGACAAACATGGAAAAAAAATTAGGCTTGTCAGTCTAAAGACGAAGTCGAGGGCGATTTGTAGAGGTAGAGAGCGTAGCATGTAGCTTTCGACACATTTAAGGCTTTGCGTGTAGTATAATTTTTAGTATCTTCTTCTCTTAGTAAGGGTTTTTAAATTGAATGATAAGCCCAAATCTAATCAACGGCTCCAAGATAAAATTCCTTCGTCATGGGAAATATCGAATACTCAGTTTAAAATAAATTATAGTATAACACAGTCTTATAAAAATGCAACTACTGGACATTCTCTTATCAGACCAAGTGATCTACCTAAATTTATTTAATTCTAATTACTCAAAATCGATACTATATACTATAATTAAAGATCATGAGATCCGCTCAGAAATTACATAAATAATACTACTAATTATATTTATGTGCTTGATAAAATTTAAACTAAAAAATTAATGTACAAATGGTTGAAGTGAACTCAACTTTAAATGTATATACACAACACAACTGTATCTTATAAAAGACTATTCAATTGTTCTTAAAAGACGTTGCTGATATTTAAACTTATTTGATAAAAAAATTCATCTACTAGCTCCACCACGTCAGGACGCGCGACATCCAAATTCTAAACCGAAACCAAATGAAATTTATGGTTTAATTTGTAATATATTAATTTTAATTTTTCATTACGTTAGTATCTTTTCACAATATGTGAGATACATCATACATTTATGACCTGGCGTGCATGCACCTCCACAACCTGAAGAATTGTTTTAGCCTTTCAAAACGACTGTTTTCCGTAGCATCTTTTCTTCGTCTAGAAGAAGCTATTTGGTGCAAGTTTCTAGTAATTATGAAAAAGAATGGGTCTATTGAAAAGGAAAAAGAAAACGAAGATACTAAAAATAGTCATTTTCGGACATAATATTATTATGCTTTTCATTACTTCTCTCTATCCGCATATGTAACAAGTTTTCAGTGTGTGGGACAAATTACAATCCCAGGTCAAAGGAGAAAATGTTTTGAGTTGATCAAGATGAGGGGAATAACATTAACTGATTAAACTTTGCAAATTCGAAATTCATTTGTAGTCGATTGGATGAGCTAAAATGCGCATGATTGGTATTAATTAAAGTTGAGAACAGAATAATTAAATTTAATGAAACCCAAAAAAAATTGCCCACATGTGTTGCTGATTATCGATTCTCCGGGTCCGAACCTTAACATCGTTTTTGTTTTTTTTCTTTTGGTGGAGGTGGAGCGGTGGGGTTTGAATCCTAGACCTCACTCTTACCTTTTTGTCTCCTCGTCCCTCATACTAGATTCGTGCATTCGAACATTAGGGGTACGAGCGCGGCGGTGCAGATGGGATCCTTTATCCCATAATTTAATTAGTATCAACCATTGTGTACCACTTTTAATTTGTTATAATTTTTAATTATATTTTCTTCAATATTAAATTATATTATGCTTTAATATAATAAAACGATAATTAACAAAAGTTCACTCATCCAATTAGGGTTTACAATTATTTTTTACATTTATTTGAATTAATAATTAATTATTTGGATTAATTAATTCAAAGTTATTTGAGGTGGTTTCGGCTTTCCGAAGGGATAACTCTTAATTAAGGCCTTAGGCTAGCAAGGTGAATGGATTTAGGGTATATAATTTTTTAAAATTTTAATTTTTAGTGATAGATAGTATTATCAGAGTCCATAATATAATAATATTTTTTTTATTTTTACAACAAATAATTATAAAATAGACAAATTAAAAATGATACACGATGATACATACTAAATTGTGGGACAGAGGATCCCATCCGGCGATTGTGCATGAGAGAAAGCAATGCCGACGGCTGCGTTGCACGATTGGTTGTAATCAGAGGCTTTGAATTAACGATGGTTCGCGGTGTTTAATGTGTGGATTCTGTGGTAAAATTGGGCAAAATCCATCATCAAACGTGTAGTGTGTGTGGTTTAGAGTTTATCCGGGGGCTCTAATTAAGGGAATGAGATTCAGTGTACCACATTTTATGTCTCACTTTGTGTCCCACTTTCAATTTTATTTATTTTCTTATATATTTTTTCTTCAATTTCAACTTTATATGCTTTAGTTTAATTTTGTGATTATTAACTAGGGTTTATTCCATCAATTTAGGGTATATAATTATTTTTTATCATTTAATTTCACTTTTATTAGTTAATAATAGGTTGATAAATTCAAAGTCATGGTATATACTTTTTAAAACTTTTAATTTTTTAAAATAAAAATTAAATATAATTCATAGTATCATAATAAATTTTATTTTTATAAAAAATATTTTTAAAATAATAGATATAAGAATGAGACACAATGGCACACATAAAATTGTGGGACACTGGATCTCATCTCCTAATTAAGAGGGTAGACCCCACTTAATAGCCACCACTCCAATTATTTCATTCATTTGTCTTCATTTCATCAATTTAAATACATTTCAATCTTAAAATAAATAATATTCTTTCCGTTCCATAAAAACACACGTTTTTTTTTTTCCTTTTTAGACTGTCCCATAAAAACACGCATACTTTATTTATAATAATTATTTTCCAATATCACTTTCTCCACTCACACTACACTTTATAGGATTTCTTAAAACATGTCATCTCATACCATGCATGTTTTATGGGACGAGGGAGTATTACCTTTCAAAAAAAAAAAATCATTAAAACTGAAATTCAATCATTACAATAATTGAAAGGGTTTAAAATTTTAAAATCAAAAATTGAAATTACCAAAAAAAAAAAAATGAAAAAAATTAAGGGTTTGATGGTTTTTAATTTTGCTTTCCTCCCTTGTCTGTTTCGTAGGTTCCAGACCCCTCCCCCCCCAAGTTTCCATCTCCCCCATTTCTACCTAATCCCTGCTACTTCACTGCCGCTTTCCTCCACAACCTTGCCGCCTATGAAGAAATCCACCCCTACGGTTGATACCAGGAAAGCCACGCTGGCCCATACTCCGACGAAACCACTTCTCGCGGTTGAACAGCAGCCGCTCACCACATCGTCGACCCTCTCTCTCCCCTTTTTTTAATTTTTAATATCAATGTGCTCAAATACACGCCATACACAAATATCACTACAAAAACAGTTTCTATCAGTCACATGAGACTTGATAGCTATTAACTAATATTCGTGTCACAAAAATTAGTGTCATTTAAAAGTGTAACTATTAATAGTGATTAACTACACTATCAAATATCACTAATTTTTATAACACACATAATAACTAGCTACCAAACCTCATGTTACTAGTAAATTCTTTTTATAGTGTATGCAAGAGCCGGACGCGAGAACAAGGGCCGCACTTCGAGCTTGGGGATGCGGCAGTGCGGGGAGATCCTTGAGGCTCCTGTTCGCACCCCGTTGTGGATGCCGCCCTTATAACCTTATAACTGGTTCCATTAATTATAATATTTCAATTATTTTGGATTTAGTTTTGATTATAAATATTGAAAATCAATATAATGGTATCCACGTGTATTTTAATCAATTTTGTATTTATTTTGGCAGTAACACACATACAATATATTGCATAACTAATTTTTGTTGTTGAAATTACATGATTGAAATATAATTAAGAGTTAAGAATTTCGATATCATGATGAAATATATTAAGATTATTATCATCGAAGATTAATTATATGAATGAGAGTCGAATCAAGTGAGAAACAAAAAAAGGTGCATTAGAATTATAAGAAAATGTTGAGTTACGCGAACGACTGGATTACAAAATAACCCGAAATGCATGATAATTAAGTTATGAAAAATATGATAATATTGGCAAATATTCTCTTTTTCATCTGTTGAAGCAGACATTTGGTAATGTATGTCGGCGACTCTTGTTCGCTCTCAATCGCTAATACTGTGTGTCTGTGTGTGTGGGAAAAACCAACCCATGAAAGCTTGGTTTCATAATTCATACAGAACCGAACCCTACACTAACATTTATTTATTCATTTGCTCTCTCTCTCTCTACATGTATATATGCATTTACTAGCTCTCATTTGTGTGCTTGTCTCTACTGTTGCTAGCTACCTAGTCTCCAGTTATAACCTTCTTCAATTCCTATCTCAATCTCTATCTCTTCCTATTTCTCACTCCCCAATCATACTATCACTTCATATGTATTTATCTCTTCAATCCAAAAAAATGCAAAACAATATTGTCCGCTTCAACACCCCCTGCTATTCTACTTTCCCAAATTAATTCGCATCTACTTGATTTTGAGGTTCCCATATTCTTTTTAATTGATGCTCTTGTGGCTTTCTTTCTCTCTCTCTCTAGGGTTTTGCTTACACTAATTAGTAGGTGTGGAGGGTCCATTTGGTGGTTTGTGATTGGTGATTTGCATAAAGATATGTTGGGGTCATTTGGATCATCATCCCATGAGGAGGAGGAGGAGCCGTCTCCGCCAAATGTGTATCTCCACCAGATCCAACCTCGGAGCTTGGCGTCGCCGCCCATCCACATGCGCCAGCTCCTCATCAGCTGCGCGGAGCTGATCTCCCGCTCCGATGTCTCCGCCGCCCACCGCCTGATCGGCATTCTGGTCTCCAACTCGTCGCCCTACGGCGACTCCACCGAGAGACTAGTCCACCAGTTCACCAAAGCCCTGAGGCTCCGGCTGAACCGCGGCGAGCAGGGATGCAATGACGAGGCCCTGCTGCAATCGTCGTACCTGTCTCTCAACCAAATCACCCCCTTCATTAGGTTTAGCCAGCTCACCGCCAATCAAGCCATCTTGGAAGCAATTGAGGGGCAGCAGGCCATCCACATCCTCGATTTCGACATCATGCACGGCGTCCAGTGGCCGCCGCTGATGCAGGCATTGGCGGAGCGCTTCCCTCCGCCCACGCTCCGCATCACCGGCACCGGCACCGACCTCGACATCCTCCGCCGCACCGGCGATCGCCTGGCCAAGTTCGCGCACTCGCTAGGGCTCCGCTTCCAGTTCCAGCCGCTCATCAGCGATGAATCCATCTCGGTGACGTCATCCGTGGTGCTCCTCCCCCACGAGACCCTGGCGGTGAACTGCGTGCACTACCTCCACCGCCTGCTCAAGGACCGCGACCGCCTCCACCTCTTTCTCCACCGCATCAAGGCCATGGGCCCCAGGGTGGTGGCGCTGGCCGAGCGCGAGGCCAACCACAACCACCCTGTCTTCCAGCAGCGCTTCGTGGAGGCGGTGGACCACTACGCCGCCGTCTTCGACTCGCTGGAGGCGACCCTGCCGCCCAACAGCCGCGAGCGGCTGGGCGTGGAGCAGATATGGTTCGGGCGGGAGATCAGCGACATCGTGGCGGCGGAGGGCGAGAACAGGAAGGAGCGGCACGAGAGATTCCGATCGTGGGAGATGATGCTGAGAAGCGCGGGATTCGGCAACGTGGCGCTGAGCCCCTTCGCGCTGTCGCAGGCGAAGCTGCTGCTGCGCCTCCATTACCCATCGGAAGGCTACCACCTCCACATCCTCAATAATTCCTTCTTCTTGGGATGGCAGAATCAGCCCCTCTTTTCGGTTTCCTCTTGGCGCTAACCCTAACCCTAATGCATGGATTTTCTGATCTGAGCGACCTACGGAGGAACCTAATTTCTTCCATTCGCTCCATCAGGTTTTCTTGGACTGCTCAAATATTTTTATTCTTATATATATATATATATACTAGTGCTGTTATTTTTTTAATTGCACTACTACTTTTGTTCAAATTATTAAACTTTTTATTATCAAAGATTCGGATCTTGAGGAGGCAACACAACCTCGATGAGGCGCATTTTGGTGATTAATTACCATTATCTTTGTGGAAGGGGTGTTTGTCAGTTTGTTTTGGTGGCTTATCTTTTCTTCTTAATTAATTCTAATAAAGCTCAACTTTTTAATAAAAGTAGGTTAGATGGTGGTTAACGGAAAGTGGTAATGACTAAGTTGTTTTGGGTTTCCCTAAAATTCCTTTGTCACGAGGGTGTTTTAATCGGGGAAGAAATTATTGGTTTGTAGCCCTAATTTGTGCGTTGTGTCCCCCTGAGCAAAACCATGAAATTTGACAAATTGTGTCCCCTCCAATCCTCTCTTCTCTCCTACAACTTAGCAATGGGATCTCTCTCGTGTCTGATGGTATTCCCATGGACCACGATCCCTTTGTCCATTCTCCTTGTTTCTTATACATGCCTCTTCCAACCATCCAAATCATACATATGTATTGATCGAGTTTGATAACCAAAACACAGTAAGAATCTGACATGAAGCAGGTAAACCCAAATAGTAATCAAATTGACTAATGGAAGCTTTGCCCTAACTGAGTCGCACAACTACAAAATTCTGTGTGGTTTTCAGCTCCACAAGAAGCAAAAGAAATCTTGATATTCAGTGGAATGGTATGATGATGAGAGAGAGAGAGGAATAGAGTAGGAAGGGTTTATATTGTGTACAAGTAATAGTAGGGTGACAGTGATAAGATGGTTATCAGAAGTATTTGGTGACGCCCACGCAACACTACTGCGCATCAACAATCTTTACTTTTGCTTCTCTCTTTTCTTTTCTTTTCTATATACTTCTTTATATTTATAGTCTTTGGGATTATACAATTGCCTGACACCGCACGCATGCAATTATAAATGGAATGTTACCCCTCCATCACATTATTCGTTTCACTTTTTCGAATTATTAATTCATAATTTCTGGATTCACAATTTCACATGTTGCTTATGTTTTACTAATATTTATATACGTATAGGTAGCCATCATATTAAATTCTATATTAAACCCTAAATTATATTTATTTTATCAAAAGTGTCTTAAATTATAAAAAATGTTTTTAAAACTTTTAAATTATTAAATTTGTATGAAATACTATAATTTAGTTTATCAAAAGTGTCTTAAATTATAAGAAACATTTTCAAAACTTTTAAATTAGTAAATTTGTATAAAAAATGTCATGCATTCATTTTCCGGTCTCCGAAGAAATCATGTCATGTCTGGTTGGATATATGTCACAGTATAAATTTTACTCCCTCCGTCCACCAATCAACTACCCATTTGATGGTCGGCACGGAAACTAAGAAAGCTGAAAAAGGTGGTGTAAAAGTGGTGTAAATGACTAAAAGGGTAGTGTTAATATATTTTGATTACTTTTACTAATCTTTCATTAGAACATTATTTTAATGCCTTGACTTATTAAAGTGTTCCTTTTTTTTAATAAACTATTTCTTTCTTTCTTTTTTTACTCTTTAATTAAATAAACTAAAAACTCAGAAAATAAATAAACTAGAAATAAATAAATAAATAAACTGAAAATTCGAAAATAAATAAATAAATAAACTGAAAATTCAGAAAATAAATAAACTGGAATTAAATAAATAAATAAACTGAAAATTCGAAAATAAATAAATAAATTAAAATCTGAAAAATTATTTTTTTAGAAAATAAATAAACTGGAATTAAATAAATAATTAAACTGAAAATTCGAAAATAAATAAATAAATAAATTAAAATCTGAAAAATTATTTTTTTTAGAAAATAAATAAGCTTAAAGTTCGAAAATAAATAAATAAACTGAAAAATAGAAAATAAATAAATAAATTAAAATCTGAAAAATTATTATTTTTAGAAAATAAATAAACTTAAAGTTCGAAAATAGATAAATAAACTGAAAATTCTGAAAATAAATAAACCGGAAATTAATAAATAAACTAAAAATTCGAAAATAAATAAATAAATAAACTGAAAATTCAGAAAATAAATAAAATGGAATTAAATAAATAAATAAACTGAAAATTTGAAAATAAATAAATAAACTGAAAATTCAGAAAATAAATAAATAAACTTAAAATTCGAAAATAAATAAATTGGAAATAAATAAATAAATAAACTGAAAATTTGAAAATAAATAAAAAATAAATAAACTGGAAATAAATAAAAGAATAAATAAATTGGAATTAAATTTTTTAGAAGATAAATAAATAAATGAATAAAAAAACTGAAAACCGAAAAATAAATAAATAAACTGAAAATTCAGAAAATAAATAAACTGGAAATAAATAAATAAACTGAAAATTCGAAAATAAATAAACTGAAAATTTAGAAAATAAATAAACTGGAAATAAAAAATGAATAAATAAACTAAAAATTGAAAAATAAATATACTGGAATTAAAATTTTCAGAAAATAAATAAATAAATCAACTGAAAACTGGAAAATAAATTTTTTAGAAAATAAATAAACTGAAAATTCAAAAATAAATAAATAAATATACTGAACAATACGAAAATAAATAAATTGGAAATAAAATTTTCAGGACATAAATAAATTAGAAATTTAAAATATCCTACTCCATTTAATTAACATCAAAATTGAATTAAGTAGACAAGTAATGGTAGAGTGTGGTGGGTCCAATTGGTAAAGTGTAGTAATTTAAAAAGTAAGGGAGGGTATATAAGTCCAAAAGGCAGAGTAGGTAGTTAATTGGTGGACAAAATTTTAGAGGCAAATGGGTAGTTGATTGGTGGACGGAGGGAGTATTATTTTAAATGGCATAACGCAAAACACCATATCGTTTTGTGCCATATCATGATCATTTTAAAAAATATCGTTAATTTTATGCCACATCAGTTGATTTAAATCTCGTTCAAGTTCAGTTTATCCAACATCGTTTTGTGGCACACCCACTGAATATTAAAAAAAATGTTGTAATTAGTATTGAGGGTGGTGAAAAGTATAAGTAAATAATTTAAAGTATTATATATAAGTGGTGAGATATAGTCCAAAAAATAGGTAAAATATTTTTTTGTGAACATTCCAAAAGAAAAAATAAGAAGTTCTTACATGGACGGATGAAGTATAACCCAATTCTCCCATCTTTTCCTTCATCCATTTTTCAATGTGGGACATTGTTTCTTTTCAATTCTCACTTCCTTCTCACTACTCTTTGTTCAACATTGAAAATGTAAGGAATAGATGAGGGATCGAAGTTGGATTATAAAGAAGATTTTTTACATAAAATTTAACTTCATTAACTTTTGCTATATTTTTTCTTCAACGGTTTAAGAACAAAGCAAATTTTAATTTTAATTTTGAGCTTGTAATTTCTTAGGAATATACATGTTACATAAGTTTCTTGTAATTTGCATAATCTGCTTGTAATGACTGCATAAAAAATTCAATTAATTAAAAATAAAAATCGCTCCCTTTAGGATTCGAATCCGGGTAAAAAATTTGTGCAATATTATACTGCAGCTTATGCAACACTATATATTGGTTTATACATGTCATTCTCATTTATCACGAAAGATAGCATTCTCAGTATAACTCGTCCATATATAAAAAAAGAAAGAACCATAAATAAAAAAAAAATGGAGAACCATTTTCAGTCATTCAATCATCAAGATCTACGGTGGATGAATATAGAACCTGAGTTTGAATCCTGAAGGGAGCATTTTTTTAATATTTTTTTAGTGCATTAATTTTAACAGCGAATGCATTAATTTTTACAGTGAATGCATTAAATTTGATAGTTCTTTCGTTCTCACAAATAATGTAGTTCTGTCACGACCGCACTTGCTAAGGATAGCAAATTCGGGAAAACCGCGACTAAGGGAGGGAATTTAGGAGCGGGATTTAGAAAGGGGCATATTCGGTTTCTTGATGACTTGACTTGTATAAAGAAATCAATCGAAATATCTAGATATCAATGAAGGCCACAAGGGGACCGTACATAATATTATCCAAAAACGGGGTACTCAATAGTTTTAGTACATTATTCAATAATACATATTGTTTGACATAATATCTTAACATAATCAGTGTTCGCAGCGGAATAACAATTTGAGTATATGTATGAAGACATATACTCTACTCTGAGGTAATCATCCTAGTTTGACAAAGCTCCGCTTGCACACTACATCCTCGATCACCGCTCAACCTGCACATTTAAAAATACATGCAGGGCTAAGTACAAAAGTACTTAGTGGACACTTGCCGAAATTTACATACATGCATAATATTTTATTGTCAAGCCTTTCAACAGTAGTAAAATACGAGGGTTTTCCTTTAAAGACTCGTATTTACCAAACATAATATCATTTCTTTCATCAATAACCCGCGCAGGTATTTTATATCATTAATCACCATATCAGTAACTCGTGCCGAGAGGGAGGCCTCCCTCTACGGACACTATGATCGGCCAACCCGCTAGATGACTCACGATCACAAGGTGTACACTAATTCCGAAGGGATTTGCGGTCCCATCCAGAATCCGAATTCGATTAACATCAGATAGGCAATTAATAATAAAACATAAAGCATTTAGGCATTGACAATATCATTTAAATTCATAAGCATAAAGTCTTAACAATTCTAATATATAATTTTAGTTGATACGTAGAAAGCCTACCTGAATAGCCGACTCACGGTTTAGCTCTAACTCTGGTGCTTGACCTTTAATTCGAGAAAATAAAATAAGATTCTAATTCTCAAAAAATCTCAATAAATGAGGATGCGTGAAATGATTATGCATGACTCATATTCCTTTAATTAAATTATGAGATGTTAATCCTATTTAAGGAATTAAAGCTCGTCTTATGAGGTCGGATTATTAATCTTTAATAATCTACTCATCTTAAAATAATCTAATTCACTTACTAATTAATAATTAGTAAGTCTTAAAATTTATCACTAATTAAAATAATTAGGATTAAATAATGGGCCTAAATTAATAAATCTCATTGGTCTTAACTAATAATTTCATTGAACTTAATCAATTAAAATAGTAGGAGTTCAATTAATAAAAATAATAAATTCATTATTAATAATTAATAGAAGCCCAATCAAAATAAATAATAAGAGCCCATTTATAAAAATAATAGAGTCCAAACAATATATATATTAGCCCAATGGAAATAAAATAAGCAAAGCCCAATTGAATTAATCTCCGGCCCAATAAAATAAACTAGGCCCAAAAGGAATTTAATTCGAGCCCAAATGAACAAATTCAAAGCCCAATGCATTAATAATATTAGGCCCAACATCAATTAAATTCTAAAGCCCAACAAATGAGGCCCAAGATAATAAAATCATGAAGCCCAATAAGTGAGCCCATCATCACCCTTAAAAAAAATTAGTAAATTATAATATTAATCTTATCTCGTCAAAACCTTAGACTCAAAACATTATCACATAACTATCATTTAGGTTCGAAACTATTTATTCGAACATCAACATGCGCATTAATCATAACTCGTTCTATTTATGTCATCAAGTCAAATATTCCGTCATTTAAAAACCTATAATATTACATAGATAAATTATATCATCATAGATCATGCTTTCTTATTTTTTTTTTTAAAATCGTTTAATCATTTTCACATAATCCATATTAATAAGTCATTTGAAAAGAATTAATCTAAATGAGAGTTTAACTCGAAATATTTCATTTTAAAAGTTCATTTGTAAATAATCAAATGGAAGACTCCATTTAAATAATTAATTTAAGAGGTTAATATATAATTAAATTAATCAAGCTCAATTTAAATTAATAATTAAGAGCTCAAATAATTTAAATAGATATAAGCCCAAATTAATTAGATAAATTAAGTCTATCATGTTTTTCTTTGAATAAGACCCAAACAATTTAATTAAAATAGGTCCAAATCCTTTAATTAAAAGAAGCCCATCAGATTTTATTTGTAAAGGGCCGAGCCCAAACATTTAAATCGAAGCCCATCTGTTAATTAAATAAGGGCCCAAACACTAATTAAAATCGGCCCAAGTCTCGGCCCAAACAATTAATAAAATCGGCCCAAACAATTTAATTAAATTGGCCCAAGGATTTAATTAAATCAGCCCAAACAATTAAAAAAAAATCGGCCCATACCCGGCCCAAATCCTAACCTAAATATACACACACACTAAATACACTCAAACACACACATAACACACAAGCTGCGCCTCTTCTTTCTTCTTTCTCACTCTCTCTCTCGGACCTCCCTCTCTCCCGACTCTCTCTGTTTTCTGCCGCCACCGCTGCCGTTCAACGGCGCCGTCGCCGCCGGCGAGCGGCGCGGCCTCTCCTTCTCTCTCCCCGAACTCTCCCCCCCTCTCTTCTCCTCTATCTCTCTCTCTCATCCTCACAATATCGGTTCTCTCCCTCAAAATCAAGAAACGGACACTGTTCATCGTCTCTCTCTCGCTCGATCCCTCATCCTCGCGGCAGATCCGCCGCCGCCGTTCAACGCCACGGCCGCCTGGAGCTGCTGCTGTTCGCCTGGGGTCGACGGATCTGGCCTTCGGTCGTTCGTCTTGCTCGGAGTTCCCGCCGCCGTTGGCTTGCCCGGAGTCGCCGCCGACTGCAGCTGCTTCGCCGGGAGTCGACGGATCTGGAGTTGCTGCAGGCTCGTCCGGTGGTCAGTGGCTCGCTGGAGGAGCGCCGCCGCCGGCCGCTGCTGTTGGCAGCAAGAGCCCGGCAGCCGCCTCTCCCGGAGCCGCCGTCGCCGTGAGTCGCAGGGCTCCGTCAATCCACCATCCTTTCTCTCTCGTTTATCACTCACGATAGGTTCGTAAATTTGAATTAAAGACTGAAACTCCTCTTTCCCTTTCTTGGCAGATCGGAGACAACCGCGGCTCCGTCGCCGTCCGTCAACCGCCGGCGACGACGAGCCACCGAGGCTGCCCTCCCCCTGACCTCGACTCACACACGCAATCAGCCAACACAAAGGGTTTTTGTGCGAGAATCATATACTGTAATTGCTCAAATAAAAGTTTTAACTCTTTCCTTGTAACTTCAGTTCACAAGTACATATTTAGTAACTGTAAATCTATGAATTTGCTACTCATTTTCTTCATTTATCAAAGCATATGTAAATCTGAGTTAATGAGCATGTGTTGGTATTCTGGAATTGATGTATACAATTGAAGGATAATATATAAATTAGAAATATAAACCTTGAATGATGAAAGATGTGGTGTCGTTTCTTGGCTGCGAGAGAGATGGTAGATGAATGTGAGAGGTGGGACTTGGCTGAATATGGTGTAGGTTATAAAAGAAAAAAAATGGGTTGGCTTGGATGGAAATTCTTCAACTCACAGGTATGAATACCTTCAGCCTGCATGTATGACTGAAGAATTTCTTCAGCATGCGTAGCAAGAATTTCTTCAGCATGCTTTAGGATTCAGCATGCTTGCCATTATTCTAATTAAAAAAAATCTAAGAGATTATTATATTAATTATAAGGTTCCAAACTCATTTAAATACATTAAGACATATAAGCCTAATTCTTATTGAAGCATAAAATCCATTTGAGCTTGCTTCTAACATAAAATAAATTACTCATGGCTTAAGTAAACAATCGATAAAAGATTCATATTTAACACTTCAGTGTTAAATTCTCCACAATAAATTAATGGACTCAAAATATATTTTGAGTGCATCATCTATTGAAAATAAAAAAAAAAATAAATCATCACATATATAAATTATCAATTTCATATAAGTTCGTATTTTATAAATGGATGCTGAACTCTAATACATCCTTAAATCAGTAATTAAAAGTATATAATCCTTAATAAAAAGTCGGGTCATTACATACTATCCCCCTTAAAAGAAATTTCGTCCCGAAATTTGCATACCTATATGAAAAGTTCTGGGTATTTTTCTTTCATCTGGTCCTCAAGTTCCCACGTTGCTTCTTCCGGTCCATGGTGTCTCCACAGTATTTTGACTGACGCGATCGATTTATTCCTCAACTCTTGCACCTTTCGGTCCAAAATGGCTTCAGGTTTTTCTTCGTACGTCAAGTCTGGGTTAAGAATCATTTCATCTTGGTGAATCACGTGTTTGGGGTCAAACACGTACCGTCTCAGCTGTGACACGTGGAACACATTGTGGACGTTTCCAAAGCTAGGTGGCAGTGCCAACCTATACGCTACGGGACCTATTCTTTCAAGGATCTCATAAGGTCCTACA
Source organism: Salvia miltiorrhiza (assembly GCF_028751815.1). Taxonomy (NCBI): domain Eukaryota; kingdom Viridiplantae; phylum Streptophyta; class Magnoliopsida; order Lamiales; family Lamiaceae; genus Salvia; species Salvia miltiorrhiza. Next base: position 12,374,669 of record NC_080391.1, read on the forward strand.
AAACGGGGTCTCAACTTACCTTTAACACCGAATCTAACGATCCCTTTCGAGGGTGATATTTTAAGAAAAACCTTATCTCCAATCTTAAATTGTAGTTCAGTTCGTCGGGTATCAGCATAAGACTTCTGTCTGTCCTGGGCCTCTTTAATTCTTGCTCTAATCTGGCGGATGGTCTCGATCATCTCGCTTACTGCATCTGGCCCAAGGATTTTTCTTTCACCCACTTCATCCCAGTAAAGAGGTGATCTACACTTCCTTCCATACAGCGCCTCATAAGGTGCCATATTAATGGTTGCCTGGTAACTATTGTTGTAGGCGAATTCGATTAATGGCAGCACTGATTCCCAACTTCCTCCTCGGTCTAGCACCACTGTCCTCAACATATCTTCAAGGGTCTGAATTGTCCTTTCTGATTGTCCATCTGTTTGAGGGTGAAAGGCGGTGCTAAAGTTTAATCTCGTTCCCAACTCTTTCTGTAAACTGATCCAAAATCTAGAAGTAAATTTTGAATCTCTATCTGAAGTAATGGATATTGGTATTCCATGTAGCCGTACAATCTCACGAATGTACAGTTGGGCTAGTTTCTCCGATCCATGGGTAATTGGAATCGGTATAAAATGAGCGCTCTTCGTGAGACGGTCTACTATTACCCAAATAGCTGTGTTGCCCCTATTTGTCTTGGGTAGACCCGTCACGAAATCCATCGCTATGTGCTCCCACTTCCATTCTGGGATTTCCAATGGCTGCAATTTCCCATATGGTCGTTGATGTAAAGCTTTCACTTGCTGGCATGCAAGGCAACGCTCTACAAACGAGGCTATATCTCGTTTCATCCCGTCCCACCAAAACTTCTGTTTTAGATCTTGGTACATTTTGGTACTTCCGGGATGAGCGGTATAGGGCGTGTCATGAGCTTCACTCATGATCTCGTTTCTGAGTTCCTCGTTATGGGGAACACACAATCTTCCTTCAAAAAGAACTGCGTTATCCGTTGCCTCTTGGTAGCCTCCTGGCGTGCCTGTTCGGATCTTGAGACGAACTTTTTCCAAGCTCTCATCCGCTCTCTGGGCACTGACGATCCTTTCTCTGAGGTCTGGGACGGCTACTAGAGTTGCAATAATTGCTCTTGTCGTTGCCGGTGGCTGAACCACTTCTATCTTCAATTTGTCAAAATCCCTTACAAGCGTGTCTTCTTGAGTGAGAAGAAGTCCTAACTCGGATTGAGTTTTACGACTTAAAGCATCAGCTACTACATTAGCTTTTCCCGGGTGGTAGTTGATACCGCAGTCGTAATCCTTCACGAGCTCGAGCCATCTCCTCTGTCTCATATTTAAGTCTTTCTGCTCGAAAAAGTACTTAAGGCTTTTGTGATCAGTGAAGATTTCACATCTAACTCCGTATAGATGGTGTCTCCAAATTTTCAAAGCATGCACAATTGCTGCCAGTTCCAGATCATGAGTAGGGTAGTTCAATTCATGTGGCCTTAGTTGTCGCGAGGCGTAGGCGATGACCTTTCCTTCTTGCATCAACACACAACCTAGCCCATTTTTGGACGCGTCCGTGAAGATCACGTATTCTTTATCGGCTGCTGGAACTGCTAGCACTGGTGCAGTTGTCAATTTCTTCTTCAGCTCTTGGAAGCTGGCTTCACACTCTTCGTTCCATTTATACTTGATTCCTTTGCGAAGTAATTGTGTCATTGGTCTTGCTATTTTAGAGAATCCTTCGATGAATCTCCGGTAGTATCCCGCCAAACCTAAGAAACTCCGGATTTCATTAGGTGTGGTTGGTGATTTCCACTCGCGCACTGCTTGCACCTTGGCGGGGTCCACCTTGATTCCATCTGCTGATACGATGTGCCCTAGAAACATTACTTCTTTCAACCAAAATTCGCACTTGCTGAATTTGGCGAACAACTTCTCCGTCTTTAATGTCTCCAGGATGATTCTCAAATGATTTTCATGCTCTTGTTCATTCTTAGAATAGATGAGGATATCATCTATAAATACTAAGACAAATTTGTCTAAGTATGGATGGAAAACTCGATTTATGAGGTCCATGAATACTGCCGGTGCATTGGTTAGACCAAATGGCATGACAATGAATTCATAGTGACCATATCTTGTGCGGAAAGCGGTCTTAGATATATCATCTGGTCTGATCTTCAGTTGATGATAACCAGACCTTAAATCTATTTTTGAGAATACACTGGCTCCTTTGAGTTGATCGAACAAATCATCTATCCTTGGAAGAGGGTATTTGTTTTTAAGCGTCAGTTTGTTCAACTCTCGATAATCAATGCACATTCTCATGGTTCCATCTTTCTTCTTGACAAAGAGTACAGGCGCTCCCCAAGGCGAGACACTGGGTCTGATGAAACCCAAGTCCAAGAGTTCCTGTAGTTGCACCTTCAATTCTTGTAGTTCCTTTGGGGCCATCCTGTACGGTGCCTTTGATACTGGGGCAGATCCAGGTTCTAGATCAATGGTGAAATCTAGTTGCCTGTCTGGAGGTAGTCCTGGCAATATTTCAGGAAAAACTTCTGGAAAGTCTCGTACTATTGCCACATCTTCCACCTTCTTGTCTTCACTAGCTTCCCCGTTTAGGTAGACGAGATAAGCTGTGCTTCCTTCCTTCATCATCTCTTTTCTGGCTTGTAATGCGGATATCACTGGTACTCTTTTCTTCATACCTATGCCGTGAAATTCCGTCGGTTCCTTTCCAGGTGGTCGAATAGAAATTTTTCGTTCACTACAAAGGATGGTGGCGTGATTCTCAGCTAGCCAGTCCATTCCTAAGATTATATCTACATCCCACATAAGCAGAATATTAAGATTGTTCGCTACCATCTTAAGTTCTCCTATTTCAAATTCTACGTTCGAGCAAACATGTGTGGTGGTAGATCTTCCTCCTGAAGGTGTAGTGATTCTTAAGGCACACTTAGCTCGTTCTGATTCGATTTCTAAGGTATCTACGCAAGGGGCAGATATAAAAGAATGCGAGGCACCAGTATCGAACAGAATCATTATGGAAAAACCTTTAAGCTTGCCCATACCTGCCAGGTTTCCCTGGTTTTTCTCGGGCTGGTTTTGGGTGAGAGCAAAGGCTCTTGCCTGCTGCGGCAATGGTTGCTGCCGCCTCTGTTGCTGTTGGCGCTGTTGGTGCTTGTGTTGGTATTGCTGCTGGTATGGCTGTTGTTGGCGGGGCTGGTATTGGTATTGCTGCTGGTATGGCTGTTGTTGGCGGGGCTGGTGTTGCCCTGGAACTGCTTGCAGGGGCTGGGCATAAGTGGCCCTGATTGCCGCGCCCTGCTGTTTGTTGGGGCATTGTGAGGAGTAGTGGCCCTTCTGGCCACACGTGTAGCAACTGTCAGTTCCAGCCTTACAGACACCACGATGTGGTTTGTGGCATTTTGGACAAAGGGGAACTTCATTTTGTCTTTGGCTGCCTCCAGCCGGGGCAGGACCCTGTTGCTTCCCTTGTCCTTGTTGCTGATATTGTCCCAACGGCGCATTTCCTTGCCATGGCCTCTTGTTAGTCTGGTTTTCATTTCCTCCATGGTCGTTCCAGTTGCGCTTCCCTTTAAAGTTCTGAGGGCGTGCAGGTGGGTTGGCTGGCGCTGAGGTCTGTGGCGGAGCCAACCTTTCTACTGGCATCGCAGCTTCGATGTCCAGTGCCCTGTTCAAAGACTCAGTGTATGAGAGTCCACCATGACTAGCTAGAGTCATCCGAATCTCGTGCCTCAGACCGGCACAAAATTTCTCCGCCATTTTCTCATCAGTATCCACCTGTTGCGGAGCATAACGCGATAGATCGCAGAACTCTCTGTCATACTCTGTCACCGTCTTCTTCCCTTGTTTCAGGCTATAGAACTCAGCCTCCTTCTTCTTTCTGTAGCTTTTGGGAATATACTTATCATATAATCCCGTCTTAAAGTCTTCCCAAGTGTATGCTGCCCATTGTTCGGGAGTCAGAGTCTTTCGGCGGGCTTCCCACCAAAAGTCAGCCGATCCGGCTAGTTGGAAAGACATACACGAGAGTCGCTCCTCTTCTGTGCAGTGTAGGAAAGTGAAGATACGCTCCAAGGCGCGTATCCAAGCTTCGGCCTCGGCTGGGTCGCCTGTCCCAGTGAATGTGGGCGGATTCTGTCGAAGAAACAGTTCTTCAGTCCTTCTAGCAGGGGGTGGAGGGGGTGGGGTAGGTTCCCTGTCGTTTCGTCGTTCTTCAGGTATTTCATCGCGATTTCCATCATTGTTAACGTTTCTCCTAGGGGGGCGACCTCGTTTAGGCGGCATTCTGCAAATTACAAACACCCTTTTTAATACATTCTATACAGGAATCTCTAAGGCAATTAATAAAGAACTGTTTGTTAAATTTAACTTATCATAACTCCAAAACTAATATATTAACAGGAACCGTTGCATACACAAGTCACATTATTCAAAGTTACTACATTCTCAACTGACTTGTGAAGAATAAAACCCGTAGAGAAACATAAAACATACACGGGATCGTCGTAGAAAACCCATGCTAGGGTCATTTATATCTCATGGAAAATTGTCTCATCGAGGGCTTTTACATTGTCAACCCAAAATGTAAGTAAAGTCTATCCAGTACTCCCTATGATGTACCGGCTTACTAGTTAAGCAATCACAAAAGGGTTTTTTTTTTTTTTTTCACGGAACGTCCTAGAGACCAACATTTCCGTACTAATGCTAGCTAGAAAAAAAAAAATAAAAACATAGTCATTGGAACGAATTATCGTTTCCGGAGTACATCCACAAGCTAAAACTATCAAATTTGTGAACTCTGAGTCGCGGTACGACTGTTCCTCGGTGACGCCAGGGGGTCCTCTTCTGGATTCTCCTCGGGGTCCTCCTCCTCATCCTCGCCCGGCTCCCAGCTGGGCAACGGAGTCTCTCCCTGGCCCTCGCCTGTCTCCCGCATGATCTGGGCTGAGCGGAAAATGTCGTTCACCATCTCACGGGTCGGATCATCTCTGGTACTGATCCTGACCGTGGTGCGAGGCTTGATCGGAGCTGGAGGTGGCACGGGTTCAGGACGAGTAATCCTTATCGTACCATACTGCGCTGTATCGTCATCCTCCTGCATAGGGTATTTGCCCCTATCTAGAAACTCCCTCATGTTGGCCATGACCCTGTCGACATCTGCCATGGCAGCCTCAAACCTTGCGTCTATCGTAGGTATCAGTGGTGGTGAAGGAGTAGTAGCTCGGATCGCTGAGTCAGGAGGCGATGGGAAATCCCTACGAGCCCGTGGACGAGAAGGGCCTGCCTCGTCATCGTGCCTACCACGGCGCCCTAGAACTGAGGCACGTGGTGGAGAATCTCGTGGTAAGGCCATCGGAGACTCAGGGGCAGTAGCGGGTGTCTCCGCTGGCAAAGGCGTCCCCACTTGTACGTAGTCTCCCGGAAGGATGTAGGGCCCTAGAGGGGCGCGGCCCCACAAAGTGAAACAGATCTGAAGCTCCGCAATAAAGCTAGGGAAGTCTCCCATGAGGTCGTGGTAATCTTCTCGGCGAAAGATGTAGTGGGCAGAAATCTGCCTAGCCCATCCCTGCCACTCGGAAGGTAACAGTAAGATCAACCTCTGGATACCGTCATAACCTGATACTCCATGTGCACTCGCCTCGACCCAGTGTCTGTGAAAACCTGCGAGGAACTGTCCGAGGTTATCCCCGTGACATGGAGCATAGGTGCGGTAGGACCGCTTGACCTCCTCTGGACTAGCCCATGGGGGTAGTGGTCGTCGTCGGGTGAAAACAGTCCTCGCCATCTAACAAAGGAAGTTCTATCGTCAAAAGTAGCACACGACAAGTAACTTAAGGCGATAAGGTTCTAAATATCTAAAATCGGAAAACAAGTTCGGTTCAATAACCATAACGTGCAAAAATACCTCATCATCTAAATCTAGCATTTACACAAGCCATACAGGTTCTTAATACTTAATCACAGATTACCAATTCGACTATCATATAGTTCTAGTGTCGTTGTTTCCCGAACTTAGGGCTTGTTATGTGATGATGATATTTTCTTAAGTCTAGCAACGAGCACTAAAAGTTTCAACAAAATAAGTTCAAAAGGCCAAGCTAATTCGAGATCTCATCGTAGAAAAACACTCGAATATTTAAGTTATGCCCATGCCATCAACGTACTATTGGCGTTCGTTACGCTGCTCAATCTTCATGCTCGTGGTTTCATCATGCGACCCTTCGTGTAATTCTTCTTTCTCTATTTCGACCGTCATTGTCGATGTCATCGTAATATGAAGAAAAAGTTAAGGCATCTCCCTAAGTTCTCTTCTATGTTCCGTCGTGAGAGTGAGCATATATAACTTAACAGTTCTAAGTTCTTGTGATTCATACTATAGTCATACTTATTCATGCTTCATACATTTCAAGAAATTAACTTAATTAAAACTTGAAAGTACTTACCATAACCTCCGTTGAGCGTGACGAGATGTAGTGCCAAGCTTTTGTCAACTAGTTCAAAAGTGTATTAACTTACTTAATCTAGACTCAACTTAGAAGGAATGATTAGTACTCAGAGCAAAAGAAATGCTCTGATACCATTCTGTCACGACCGCACTTGCTAAGGATAGCAAATTCGGGAAAACCGCGACTAAGGGAGGGAATTTAGGAGCGGGATTTAGAAAGGGGCATATTCGGTTTCTTGATGACTTGACTTGTATAAAGAAATCAATCGAAATATCTAGATATCAATGAAGGCCACAAGGGGACCGTACATAATATTATCCAAAAACGGGGTACTCAATAGTTTTAGTACATTATTCAATAATACATATTGTTTGACATAATATCTTAACATAATCAGTGTTCGCAGCGGAATAACAATTTGAGTATATGTATGAAGACATATACTCTACTCTGAGGTAATCATCCTAGTTTGACAAAGCTCCGCTTGCACACTACATCCTCGATCACCGCTCAACCTGCACATTTAAAAATACATGCAGGGCTAAGTACAAAAGTACTTAGTGGACACTTGCCGAAATTTACATACATGCATAATATTTTATTGTCAAGCCTTTCAACAGTAGTAAAATACGAGGGTTTTCCTTTAAAGACTCGTATTTACCAAACATAATATCATTTCTTTCATCAATAACCCGCGCAGGTATTTTATATCATTAATCACCATATCAGTAACTCGTGCCGAGAGGGAGGCCTCCCTCTACGGACACTATGATCGGCCAACCCGCTAGATGACTCACGATCACAAGGTGTACACTAATTCCGAAGGGATTTGCGGTCCCATCCAGAATCCGAATTCGATTAACATCAGATAGGCAATTAATAATAAAACATAAAGCATTTAGGCATTGACAATATCATTTAAATTCATAAGCATAAAGTCTTAACAATTCTAATATATAATTTTAGTTGATACGTAGAAAGCCTACCTGAATAGCCGACTCACGGTTTAGCTCTAACTCTGGTGCTTGACCTTTAATTCGAGAAAATAAAATAAGATTCTAATTCTCAAAAAATCTCAATAAATGAGGATGCGTGAAATGATTATGCATGACTCATATTCCTTTAATTAAATTATGAGATGTTAATCCTATTTAAGGAATTAAAGCTCGTCTTATGAGGTCGGATTATTAATCTTTAATAATCTACTCATCTTAAAATAATCTAATTCACTTACTAATTAATAATTAGTAAGTCTTAAAATTTATCACTAATTAAAATAATTAGGATTAAATAATGGGCCTAAATTAATAAATCTCATTGGTCTTAACTAATAATTTCATTGAACTTAATCAATTAAAATAGTAGGAGTTCAATTAATAAAAATAATAAATTCATTATTAATAATTAATAGAAGCCCAATCAAAATAAATAATAAGAGCCCATTTATAAAAATAATAGAGTCCAAACAATATATATATTAGCCCAATGGAAATAAAATAAGCAAAGCCCAATTGAATTAATCTCCGGCCCAATAAAATAAACTAGGCCCAAAAGGAATTTAATTCGAGCCCAAATGAACAAATTCAAAGCCCAATGCATTAATAATATTAGGCCCAACATCAATTAAATTCTAAAGCCCAACAAATGAGGCCCAAGATAATAAAATCATGAAGCCCAATAAGTGAGCCCATCATCACCCTTAAAAAAAATTAGTAAATTATAATATTAATCTTATCTCGTCAAAACCTTAGACTCAAAACATTATCACATAACTATCATTTAGGTTCGAAACTATTTATTCGAACATCAACATGCGCATTAATCATAACTCGTTCTATTTATGTCATCAAGTCAAATATTCCGTCATTTAAAAACCTATAATATTACATAGATAAATTATATCATCATAGATCATGCTTTCTTATTTTTTTTTTTAAAATCGTTTAATCATTTTCACATAATCCATATTAATAAGTCATTTGAAAAGAATTAATCTAAATGAGAGTTTAACTCGAAATATTTCATTTTAAAAGTTCATTTGTAAATAATCAAATGGAAGACTCCATTTAAATAATTAATTTAAGAGGTTAATATATAATTAAATTAATCAAGCTCAATTTAAATTAATAATTAAGAGCTCAAATAATTTAAATAGATATAAGCCCAAATTAATTAGATAAATTAAGTCTATCATGTTTTTCTTTGAATAAGACCCAAACAATTTAATTAAAATAGGTCCAAATCCTTTAATTAAAAGAAGCCCATCAGATTTTATTTGTAAAGGGCCGAGCCCAAACATTTAAATCGAAGCCCATCTGTTAATTAAATAAGGGCCCAAACACTAATTAAAATCGGCCCAAGTCTCGGCCCAAACAATTAATAAAATCGGCCCAAACAATTTAATTAAATTGGCCCAAGGATTTAATTAAATCAGCCCAAACAATTAAAAAAAAATCGGCCCATACCCGGCCCAAATCCTAACCTAAATATACACACACACTAAATACACTCAAACACACACATAACACACAAGCTGCGCCTCTTCTTTCTTCTTTCTCACTCTCTCTCTCGGACCTCCCTCTCTCCCGACTCTCTCTGTTTTCTGCCGCCACCGCTGCCGTTCAACGGCGCCGTCGCCGCCGGCGAGCGGCGCGGCCTCTCCTTCTCTCTCCCCGAACTCTCCCCCCCTCTCTTCTCCTCTATCTCTCTCTCTCATCCTCACAATATCGGTTCTCTCCCTCAAAATCAAGAAACGGACACTGTTCATCGTCTCTCTCTCTCGCTCGATCCCTCATCCTCGCGGCAGATCCGCCGCCGCCGTTCAACGCCACGGCCGCCTGGAGCTGCTGCTGTTCGCCTGGGGTCGACGGATCTGGCCTTCGGTCGTTCGTCTTGCTCGGAGTTCCCGCCGCCGTTGGCTTGCCCGGAGTCGCCGCCGACTGCAGCTGCTTCGCCGGGAGTCGACGGATCTGGAGTTGCTGCAGGCTCGTCCGGTGGTCAGTGGCTCGCTGGAGGAGCGCCGCCGCCGGCCGCTGCTGTTGGCAGCAAGAGCCCGGCAGCCGCCTCTCCCGGAGCCGCCGTCGCCGTGAGTCGCAGGGCTCCGTCAATCCACCATCCTTTCTCTCTCGTTTATCACTCACGATAGGTTCGTAAATTTGAATTAAAGACTGAAACTCCTCTTTCCCTTTCTTGGCAGATCGGAGACAACCGCGGCTCCGTCGCCGTCCGTCAACCGCCGGCGACGACGAGCCACCGAGGCTGCCCTCCCCCTGACCTCGACTCACACACGCAATCAGCCAACACAAAGGGTTTTTGTGCGAGAATCATATACTGTAATTGCTCAAATAAAAGTTTTAACTCTTTCCTTGTAACTTCAGTTCACAAGTACATATTTAGTAACTGTAAATCTATGAATTTGCTACTCATTTTCTTCATTTATCAAAGCATATGTAAATCTGAGTTAATGAGCATGTGTTGGTATTCTGGAATTGATGTATACAATTGAAGGATAATATATAAATTAGAAATATAAACCTTGAATGATGAAAGATGTGGTGTCGTTTCTTGGCTGCGAGAGAGATGGTAGATGAATGTGAGAGGTGGGACTTGGCTGAATATGGTGTAGGTTATAAAAGAAAAAAAATGGGTTGGCTTGGATGGAAATTCTTCAACTCACAGGTATGAATACCTTCAGCCTGCATGTATGACTGAAGAATTTCTTCAGCATGCGTAGCAAGAATTTCTTCAGCATGCTTTAGGATTCAGCATGCTTGCCATTATTCTAATTAAAAAAAATCTAAGAGATTATTATATTAATTATAAGGTTCCAAACTCATTTAAATACATTAAGACATATAAGCCTAATTCTTATTGAAGCATAAAATCCATTTGAGCTTGCTTCTAACATAAAATAAATTACTCATGGCTTAAGTAAACAATCGATAAAAGATTCATATTTAACACTTCAGTGTTAAATTCTCCACAATAAATTAATGGACTCAAAATATATTTTGAGTGCATCATCTATTGAAAAAAAAAAAAAAAAAAAATCATCACATATATAAATTATCAATTTCATATAAGTTCGTATTTTATAAATGGATGCTGAACTCTAATACATCCTTAAATCAGTAATTAAAAGTATATAATCCTTAATAAAAAGTCGGGTCATTACAAGTTCTCTCTAAACCACACCCTATATATATATATATATATATATATATATTGGTGGGCTACCGTGAGAACACATCTTAAAATAAGAAATAAGAGCAATTTTCAATGTATGAATTTTATGTAGAACACGTATGAATTTACTGTATAAAGGTATGAATTGTGAAAAATAAATTTTTGCTACCTTTGAGATTCGAACTCAGGACCATAAATTCATCCAATAGGATTACGAATAAACCGTAGATCTTGATGATCTAAGGACTGAAAATGATTCTTATTTTATATCTTAAGAAGTGTAATATTACTTTAAATCCCAAATTATTTTTGCACTATTAATTATGTCATGATCTATTGAAAATATTTTTTTTAATTTTAAAAATTATTAATTTTGTTTCAATTGTACCCTTCATCTATATTTCACTTTATTTTTTTTAATTAGTAAGACATATAATGACGTTGTTTTATAATGTAGGTTAAAAAGAATAAAATTCTAAATACATTGTGGCATTCGTGAGTCACATTAAATTTTTGAAGTTAAAGAAAAATAGATGAATGATACGATTGATATAAAATTAATAATTCAAAATTTTAAATATTTTTAATAATTTAAAATATAATTAATAATATAAAAATAATTTAAAATTTAAAGTGATATTTATCCAAAATTATATACAAATTGAAAGCGGTGATAGAGAGCTCGTGATTTGTGATGATAGCTGTTATTTCAATATCTACCCTGAAAGAAGACGACAATGAAGAACAAGAAAAAGAATCTCCCCTTTTCGTAAGAAGACTTTCAAAATTATTTTTCGAGACAGTACTCAGATAATTTCCAAATAAATAAGTCTATATTCCTGCTTTTACTCATTTTGTTTGTGAAAAGATATTTTAAACTTGTCCACTAAAAACAAAAGACATTTTAAAATTGTCTTTTTCAAAGAAGATGTTATATAATCCCATTTGAACCTTTTTTTTGGTTGCCATTTTGAATACTTTATATTTCGATTTCTACTGGACTCCATATCGAGCTATAGCAACTCGACGATCAAGTCTTGATTATCAAAGCCATGATCCACAGTTAAATGAGAATATATAAAATATGTTTCAGATGAAAAAAAAAAAACTCGATCGATTGTGTGTGTGTATATATATATGCACGTAGTAATAAACAAAATTAAAATTTGTTGCCTGAAGAAGAAACCTTTAATTTCTCATAGGTGGAAAAACAGATTGGATGTTGTTTGAGATGGGAGAGTCGTTAAAAAAGGAATCTTGAGCAAAAATTGTAGCAAAAAGTGTGAAATCCGAGATCCATGTTTCCTCTATTCTGTCTCTGAAATTGTGCCACGCCATTTCTTCCATTCAATTCTTATCTTATTAATTTGTCCAAGGCACATGAGATGAGATGATGATACCAAACACTTTTGTGGAATCTATCTTGTTTACTCCACATTTATTACATTTTTGTCACTTTAAGACTAATATCGATGGACCATGTCAAACTTTAATTAATCTTCAAATGTCAAATTCAAAGAATCTTGAGAAGACTTCTCAAATCCATAAGCCTCTTAATTTGTTTTTTATTTTTTATTTGGTAAAACTTGTACGATCCTAAAGATTTTGAGAAATGAGATTTAACTTAATCCATTGTAATTGTAAAGAACCTATATATACGACCCTAATGATTTTGAGATATGCGAATTAACTTCACATGCATTATTCATTTAGTATCTATATATACGTCCTCTCATACGATGCACGGACTGCAATAATATTTTTTTAATTTTAGATTATATAAAAATATCAAGATGTCATTATTTATGAATTAGATTAATTAGTACAAAATTTATATTAATTTAAATATTAGTATTTCATTTAAAATAGTATTTCTTACGTTCTATTAATAATGTCTCACTTTTTTTTTCTTCTGTCCCATTGATAATAGCATGTTTCAAAAAAGAAACCACATTCTCTCGCAAAATATTGTATGCTCCACCACTTTCTATTACTTTTATCAGTTTTTTGAAGCACTATTACGGTTATCATTTCATCACTCTTTTTCTTAATAATTGTGAAGAACAGTAATGAACCATTATAAATGGAACGGAGGAAGTATATATATAACAACATATTATCAACTTAATGAGTATTGTATAATGATTATTAAATTTATATATTGTAAACAAAACAATTTAAGTCAATCTCATTTTGAGCAAATAACATTAAATCATCAATATAACAAAATTAATAGCCGTCATTTAATATAACCATTTTGGGCTCTTGAAAGTCCAAATTGTATTATTATAAAAAGTTTATAGATTTAAATAGTCCAAAACTGATAAAAAAAATTAGAAAAATACGAATAATATAAAAGAAAAGTACAACAAATATATTTTTATAAATAAATAAATAAATTGTACACATACTAATTAAATAAATCTATATAATGTTTGTATTCTAAATTTAAGGAATATAACTAATTTTTTATTTACAAATTCATATTAAAATTAATACTTCATCTGTGCCATAAAAACATACATAATTTTTCTTTTTCGTCCGTCCTATAAAAACATGCAGAGTCCATTTATAGTATTTCTTAAAACATCAATGTGGAACCATTTCTCCACTCACACTATATTTTACAAGATTTCTTAAAACATGTCTCGTCCCAAACTATGCATGTTTTTATGGGACGGATGGAGTATAAATTTTCTTCTCCTTAATTGCATTAAAAAATACAATAATTTAAAATATTAAAATTTAAAATATTTATAATTAAAAATCGTGTAAACTATTTTGAAAAAAAAATGGGAAAGCAAAATGAAAAAAAGAGTATGATGTTCAACATTAGAGATAAATGAGAGAGAACATAAATTATTTTTTGACATTTTAAACGATCGCAACTTATTCGTAGCAAATTTATTTTTTATAATTTTTACATCGAATCAAAGATCTTCTCGTAATGTTTATTTAATATACATATTGAAATTTATTCATGAATCAAAGTTAAGGATTTTTTGTGAAAAGAATTAAAATAGGAAAAAAAAATGAAAAGAAAAATTTGAAGGAAAAATTGAGAGAGAAAAATTCAAGGTAAAAAATTCCACTTTTTATATATACGGACTTTCATCATAATTGCATAATTGCGTAGCCTTATTTAGATTTGTATATGATTTATATATTTATATTTTCCAAATTATTTTTTTAATTAATGAGGAAGATTCGTTCTGATTCAATCCGAACTGTAGATGCAATTATATATTGTTATCTTCCAACGATATGATCAGGGCTGGTGAAAATATATCGAAAATTCAGTATATTATTTATATTGTATTAAAAAATATTGAAAAATACTAAACTTAAGATATATCATACTTTTAAAAATAATAATAATAAATTAACAAAAATAAATATGAAAAGGTATATTAGACTTTTTGATGAGGTATGCTACTATATCGAAATTTTTCGATAAAATAAAGATATGAATTTTTCGGATATCAGGGTATACCGATCTATACCGATACTACATAAAATCTATAAATATTGTAATAAAACTATATATTGTATTTAACAATTTATGTATCGGTATACCGGTATATATACTGCATCACCGGTATATACGGGTATACCAGTACATACCGAAAAGAGGTATACCGTCGTATACCGTAATTTTCGGTATGTATCAGTATACCAATATATATACTGGTAATGTGGTAGCATAGCTTGTTTCGGTATGGTGCAATTTCTAAAATAAATTACATCTAACTTATAACAGTAATATAGTTTATTATATGAACATACAAGTATGAGAGTATGAGAGTATGAGTTACATAGTTATAACTTATACTCCCTCCGTCCCCATTCAATAGACCATGTTTCATTATTCTGATGTCCCAATTCAATTGGCCACTTCCAAAAATAGAAAGTCAACACATAACAAATACTCTTATAACTCATTATTTACATCAAATGTCATTGTACTTCACATTTAATTATCTTTTCTTTATTTCTCTCTCTTACTTTTTGGAAACATATATCTAGGGGTGAGCAAACCCGAACCGGACCCGCCGAACCCGCCCGGACCTACGGGTTCGGTCCGGACCGGACCGACCCATTGTATATGTATGGTCCGGGTTGGGTCTAATTCTTAGGATCGATTTTTTTCGGGTCGGTCCGGGTCGAGACCCGGTGAACCCGCCGAACCCGGACCGACCCATATCATTAAAAATTAATTATTTATTATATATATTTAATATTTATAATAATATTAATAATATTAAATTTCAAAATTTTCTAAAATCTAAAGGAGGAATGATTTTGATTTATGTTTTTTGTTGTGATTGTGGATTGCGAATGGTGAAACTATGATATTGATATGTGTTTGTATCATATTTATTATGTTTTATGTATGAAAATTAAGTGCGAAAATAGGAAAAAAAATAATTTCGGCCTCGGCGGGTCGGACCCGGACCGAACCGGACCCGTTGCTCGGGTTCGGTCCGAGTCCGGGTCGGCCCGCACACATTTTTCGGTCCGGGTCGGTCCTTCATTTTAAAATTTTCGGTCCAACAAACCCGGCGGGTCGGTCCGGGTCCGACCCGCTGCACACCCCTACATATATCCTCAATAAAAGTCACTTTCTCTCTCCTATTTTATTATAAATTATTTGTTTCTTAATATTCGTGTCTAAGGCTTGTGGGCTATTGAATCGGGGACGGAGGGAATAGTATATTATTATAACTAGCTACATGGTGAACAATACATATATATGAGTATTTTTTATATTGTACTCTCTCCCTCCCATTACAAATGTCTCACTTTTCATAATGGGATGGCCTATTACAAATGTCACATTTTTTTTGGGCAAAATATTCTCTCTACACCTAATATTTAAATAATTTTCAGTAACCCACTTTATCTACTAATTACACAAGTCTTAATCTCCGTGCCCAAAAATAATGAGATATTTGTAATAGGACGGATGGAGTACAATTTAATATAATTATATGATATTTTTTATATTAATACTATAACTTAGTTATATACTCCCTTCGTCCCATAACAAGTGTCCTACTTTTCTTTTTGACTTGTCCCGCAACAAATGTCATTTTTCTCCATCACTTTTTTTTACCTTTTTACAATCATTTCCACTTTAATTTTATTCTTCTCACAAAATAAAAATGAATTTCACCACTCTTTATTTTTTTTACTTTTTAATCATACCCACCTAAATTCTCGTGCTGAAACAAACTAGGATACTTTGTTATGGGACGGAGGGAGTAATAAATAACTATAATTATTGTTCTAAAATAAATTACATCTAATATATAACATCAATATATTCCCTCTGTACGTGACTTGAAAAATGTGTCGCTAAAACTAATTTTAATGTCACAAAAGCTAATTTGCAACATTTTCAGTCACTGTAAATTTTGTCACAAAAGGGGTATGTAGCAATTATACGACATTCTTTTGTCAATTATGCCCAAAATGTATACAACATTCTTTTCATAAGAACTTGATAACCATTAAAATTAATGCATCTGCTGCTCAATTTACTGCACTCAAAAAAAAAAAAATCGCTCCTTTCATAATTCGAACCAAGTGTTGCATTCATCCACTAAGATGATGCATTCACAATAAATCTTGATAATCGAAGGGTTGAAAATGATTTTCCGTTCTTATTTTACTTAGTGGTTTTTACTTGATCCTCTCCATATATATATATATATATATATATATATATAAGGAAAAAGTTAAATAGAGAAATGTAAATGTTGAAAGAAGGGAGAAACAATCTCATCCATTGATCATGATCCATAGAATGATCAATAATTAAGAATAAATTTCGTGTCCAGATTTTGATAAACATATCAATAATTTTGATAAACATGTAAATAATTTTTTATGAACAAACATATTTGTTGAAAATCTCGCACTCCAACATTCAATCACCAAACGTTCAATAAAACTATTGATATGTTCTCAATTATCCATATAAACTAACCCTATATATATAGGGTTAGGATCAATGGAGAATTCTCTCCCCCCCCCCCCCCCCTCTCTCTCTCTCTCTCTCTCTATATATATATATATATATATATATATATATATATATGAATTCATAGTGGCATTAATTATAATGAATCTTAATTAAATAATGGAATTGTTATTTTTCACAATCAATCAATATTTATTCACGCCCAACTATATATATAATTATTCACGAAAATTTCATTTAAAATAAATTTTGGTAAAATTCATGTTAATTGTTATTTACAAAAAATCGTAATTTATTTACAGTAAATCGATATTTATTCATATTAATTTATTTATTAATTTATTTGTTATTTTCAATCCCACGAAACATAGCTATTATCGCCCGATTCAATTTTATCTTTTCGTAATATACGTATGGAAGCAACAGATTTGGGTTCAGACCATTATTTAAAATATGGAAAGGTTAAAGTAGTAGCCCAGAATATATAAATTGGTAAAGAAAGGTGATGAGATTGTGATAATTGAGTACTTTTGGGAAGGATATTCCAAGATCCTAATCAATTATATTAAATTGTGTAATGGGCATCTTTGATCCTATCTTAATTTATTTTTCGCATATGAAGTCCACTAAATTCAAACTGTTAAGTTGACCATGTACGCATAATATATACATATATAGACGACATACGGAAATATTTAACATTTGGATTGTTCCAAATCAATGTGTGTTGTGCGTGGTTTGAGGGAGACAGCAAAGGCATAAATCGCGTCGCAAAATTTAAATGCCTGCCAGAAAAGAAAATAAAAACTACTCCCTCCGTCCGCCAAGATTATGTCACAATTATTATATCGGGCGTCCGCCAATTGTCACTTTCCTTTTATGGCAATGATCCCACCATCCTCTTTAATATTTTATCCTTACTAACACTCTTTATTTACAAAAAACTCATTCAAAATTCAATATCAACCACTCATCTCATAAAGTGGTGGGCAGAGACGGACACACGTTGTTTAGTATGGGGGCATGTGCCCCCACAACTTATTCCTCTTTTTAGTTACATATGTATATTTTTACAAATATCTCAATTACCAATTCTAATTCCAAACTAACTCGGTGCCCCCACTTTTTAATTGTAACTTTAATCGTAACTTTATTAATTTAATATGCATATATATAAAGGAACTCAATAGGGTATTAGGTTTGCATGGCAGTCAATAGCTACAACCCAACTTTTCAATTAGTGGTGCAACTACCTTAAAAAAATGGTAGAAACGAAAAAGCACGAGTTATATTAATTGGTTTATTTGCTTATAACACTAGCTCTTACTCTTTCGGTTGCCACTGTTATAGTTGAAAGAGTATTTTTTGCAATAAATGTCATAAAGAATCGTCTACACAATCGGATGAGAGATCAATAGATGAATGATAGTTTGATTGTATATATTGAGAAAGAAATTTTTGATAATGTTGATAATGAGTCAATTATGCAAATATTTCAGTCAATGGAAACTCGTAGGTTCCAATTTTAATAGTAGTAATTTTTTTAACATATTATATGGAGTATATATATATATATATATAATTATTTTGTGCCCCCGTACCAAAAAATTTCTGGATCTGTCCCTGGTGGTGGAACCCTTTCTCCACTACATCAAAATCATCACCAATTTTATTAAATCTCGTGCCCAAGCAAATTGTCATAATCTTGACGGACGGAGGGAGTAACTTCTTTAAAGAAAAAAGATTTTGTAGCAAACATTGTTTTCTTCGAAAAGTCATTTCTTTGATTATATAAACGACCTCAAAATTAAGGGTTTTATTTAGAGCACTTCCAGTGGAGGTGCGCCGAACCGCACCGGCAATCACAGCTCGGCGCGGGATGATGGGACATATCAATTCTTTTAGGACGAAAGGTGTGATGGGTGATTGACACGTGCTCCCTTAAAAAAAATGAAAATTTGTAAATTTAATCGTTTCATATTTTTTTCAATTTTTTTTTTAATTTCGATCGTTTGAGCAATCGACTCTATTGGTTGATTTTTTTTTAATTCCTTTTATCATCTATAAATACCACTTTCCCTCATTCATTTTTTAAATTCAAAACAATAATTCTCTCTTCTTTTCTTACTTTTTCATCTTCTTCTCTCAAATTGACTTTAAAAAATAGAAGGCCAATTCAACGACCATAGCTCAAGGCTCGGGTGCTCCTCCTTCTTTCACAGGGTTTCTTAGTTCTCCCCAGGTGATAGGGTCGCGCCTTTCTCGCAAGCTTCAAATATCTTCTCCCTGGCTCTCTTCCAACCACGGCGAATCTAACTCGTGCCGAAGCCAAAGACGTTGAAGCCCCGCACCAGGGTACACCTCGACGGAGGCTGAGCTCATTTGTATATTGTGGGCGAAGGCTACCCACAATTCAATTACAGGAACAGACCAAAAGACAAACCAATATTGGAGAGATATCGCCCAAAGATACAACGATGCTCTACCTAAGGGGGGCTCCTATTCGTAAAAACAAGAAGATCAAATCTCATTTTTAATGCGTCCAAAAGGACGTCAGGGTGTGGGAGGCAATCTACGAGAAATGTAAAGTCAATTGGGCTAGTGGAATGAGTGATGAACAAATCATTGAACAAGCGCAGGAGATCTACGAGGCCAGCAATTCAATGAGATTCAAGCACTTCAAAGCTTGGATGATTTTGTGCGAATGTCAGTGGTTCGCGTCCCAGGGGAAAGATGTGCACTCGTCGAAAAAATTGAAGGGCTCAAAAGGTCAGGCCACGACTACATCTTCCGAGCCAAGAATCACGGCCAAGGTTAGAAAGCGGCAAAACGCGACAAAGGTAAGGGGAAGAAAAGGGAGACATCCACAAATAAGGCTCCATACTACGATGCAATGGAACTCGTCGCCCACGGAATCGAGATATTTACCACCTCAACCAATTCTCTCGCCGAAGCTAGATATATATATATATATATATATATATATATATATGGTTGGGTTCCTGTAGTATCCAAGCTTATAATAGATCCGTAGGTCCAAATCTAGACCACACATTTATGACATGTGGCGCATCAAGATGGTGACACGTGGCAAGGCATTTCAAGGCAAAATCTGGATAGGGGTAAAATTGGAATGTAATTTTCGGATTTAATAATTAAAACAAAAAAAATTAGATTTTCTCAAAATATATATTTTAGATGCATAAAGTTTAATACGAAAATGCATGAAGGTTCATATAAAAATGCATAAAGTTTCATATAAAAATGCATAAGATTTCACCCCACCCCCACCCCACCCACCCCCCACCCCCTACGCCCCCACCCCCACCCCCAACTTTTTTTTTCAAAAACTAATCAGAAAATCAGTTTTTGAAAAAAAAATTGGGGGGGTGGGTGGGTGGGGGTGGATCAGCAATCAGAAAATCAGTTTTTGAAAAAAAAATTGGGGGGGGGGGGGGAGGGGGGTGGGGCAGGGGGGTGGCGAAACTACCAGATTTATTAAAATGAAATGCATTTTTTGTATAATTTAATGCATTTTTATGTGAAAACTTTATGCATTTTTATTTGATTTTATATGCATGTGAAACATGCCTATTTTTGGGGGGTAGTAATGGGGAGGGTTGGGGGGTGGTGTGGGGTGGGTTGGGGGGTGGTATGGGGTGGGGTGGTGAAAATACCAAAACTGTAAAAATCAAATGCATTTTTCTGTTCAAAGTCATGCATTTCATGTGAAAACTTTATGCATCTTGGTGTGAAACTATATGCATCTAAAATATATCTATTTTGAGAAAATCTAAAAAAATATATATTTTTTTAATTATTAAATCCGAAAATTACATTCCAATTTTACCCCTCTCCAGATTTTGCCTTGAAATGTCTTGTCACGTGTCACCATCTTGATGCGCCACATGTCATAAATGTGTGGTCAAGATTTGGACCTACGGATCTATTATAAGCATTGGATACTACATGATCCCATTCATATATATATATATATATATATATATATATATATATATATATATATATATATATATAGGGGCGCGCTCCAGTGAGACCCCCTATTTTTCGTGTAACATGAGTACAATGAATAAGACATATAATACTAATGAACAAAACGTATATCTAATGAACAAGATGTATATAATGATGAAAAATAAAATTTAAAAAATTCGTAATGAATAAGACATATATACTGATAAACAGTGTCGTATATACTGATGAACAATGCAGTATATACTAATGAATAACAAAATTTAAAATATTCTGCTCCCTCCAGGATTCGAACCCTGCGAAAAAAAATCACCCTCTAGATACAATATCAGCCATAGGATTGATAAAATAAACGCACCAGATCGTGCCCTAGATCTCACTAAAATTAAGGGGTCTCATTGGAGCGGCCCCCTATATATATATATATATATATATATATATATATTTAATGTTATCTTCTTCCTTCTTTTTTTTCGACTCATCCTCTGATAAGGTTCTGGCCGCTCCCGTTTCTGCGTTGATCTCGTCGTCCAATTCATGTCTTTGGTGTATCAATTTTTAGAAATTGCCTACGCAGTTGGTCCCCGTAAATTCCTTTAAGGTTAAGGTCGAAGAAGAAAGCTTATATTCATTGGAATCGTGAAGTCGGTGCTCAATGGCTTTATCAGGATTACTTCGCTCCAAATCCTATATATCTACCTCGATTTCTTTTTTTGGCGTCGTTTTCGTATGCGCCGCGATTTGTTCTTGCGCATCGTCAACATCGTGTAGTCCGATCTTTACTTCCAACAATGTGAGGACACGATTGGGAGGCGATGCTTCAGACCACTGCAGAAATGCAGAGTTGCAATTAGGCAACTTGCAAATGGAGGTTCAGTTGATTCATCGTTGGAGTGCTTGATGAAATTCTATCGAGCAATCGTCTATATCTTCGGCCCTGAATACTTGAGGAGGCCGACCTTCGTCAACTGTCAAAGGCTACTTGCATTGCATGATGCCAAACACGAGTTCCCGAGAATGCTAGAGAGCTTGGATCGCAAGCAGTGGACATGGAAGAATTGTCCAATGGCGTGAGAATGAGCATACACTCGAGGTGATTAGGGCGAGCCGACGATCATCCTCGAAGCCGTTGTATCCCAAAATCTATGGATCTAGCATGCATTTTTTGGGGTACCCGGCTCAAACAATAACATCAATGTGCTCAACGCATCGTCGTTATTTAATGAAGTTCTTGAAAGAGGGGCTCCACCGGTGACAGTCAACTCCAATGGCTCCTACTATACGGTGAGGTACTACTTAATTGACGGCATCTTCAGTGATTGGTCTACTTTCGTGAAGAGTCCTCCATTCCCATTAGACTAGAAGAATAGGAGACTCAAGTTAACGCAAGAAACGACTCAGAAGGATATAGAATAGGCTTATAACGTCCATCAAGCTCGTTGGCAATCATCAAAGGACTGGCTCGTCTTTGGAAGAATGAGCAATTGAACGACATCATGTTTGCGTGCATCATTTTGCACAACATGATCATCGAAGACGAAGGCGACTACACAATGGAATGGGAAGGGAAGGGCAACGACGAGATTTTGAGTAGCTCGGCTGCATCTCGTCCTCGCAACGGAGCTCCGCGAAATTTCGACAGTATTTGGCTAGGCAATCCTCCATTCACGACCGCCAAATTCACAATAGCCTCAATTCAAATTTAATCGACCACATTTGGGCTCGATTTGGTCCGATCGAGCCATAATTAAATTATTGTAAGTTTATTTTAATTACTGTAATTTTACTTTTATTATTGTATTTTATTTTAATTAATGTAATGTGGCAATTTTAGTTTTAATGGAATATTTGATTTTAAAATTGAAGAAATAAAATAAAATGAAATGAAGATGAAAAAATTAGAACCCCTAATTGTGGAGTAGAGGCTCTAAGGTGGGGAAACCCCTTTAGAGCCACTTGATTTGAGAGCTCTCAAATTAAGTGGCTCTAAGACTTGAGGTACTCTTATAAACTCAGCTAAACACTCTCTTAGTTAATGACAATTATAATTTGTCATTTTATAGAGAGACTTGTAAAAAATGAAAAATGGAAAAAAAACTTTTCGTTTTAGGTGAACATGATATTTTTTCTCAAATAATTATTTGAAAGAAAATACAAAATATATAGGGAATATGTAAGAATGTAAGAAATTGTCTATCAAATATAATTGCACAAAAACTTGGGTACAACCCGGTTGTACCCTGACCCGCATCCTGACTCGAACCTGCATCCTGATCCAAACCGTGTAAATGACATTATTCGACTATACAAATGATATTGCCTATAATTGACACTATTCAGTTATACAAATGACATTATTCGGTTATATAAATGACACTATGTATAAATGACACTATAACATTGTAAATGACACTATTCGGTTATACAGATGAATGCGTTTTATATAGCTGAATAGTGTCAATTATAGGCAGTGTCATTTGTATAACCGAATAGTGTCATTTACACGATTGGTTTCATTTGTATAACCGAATAGTGTCAATTATACACATTATCATTTACAATTTTGTAGTGTCATTTATACGCAGTGTCATTTGTATAATCGAATAATGTTAATTACAGTCAGTGTCATTTGTATAACCAAATATTGTCATTTACACGGTTCGGACTTCGGATCAAGATGCAGGTGCGGGTCAGGATGCGAGTTAGGGTGCAAACTGATTGTACGATACAATTAGTTGTACCCAAGACCAGCTCGTATAATTAAGAGGACACATTAAAAATGATTTAATCAATTTAAGCATAAAATACATATTTTATAAAAATAAGCATTTTTTATACACACTTGATATGAAAATAGACATTTTAAATTTCCAGCCCATATTTCAACGGTGATAATATCAATAATGTGACATTTCCATTGCATATAGTGATCCTTTTCTCTTTTGACGAAAATGAGTGCGTTTTGCATGTGTATCTATGTATGTATTTATGTGAAATGGAAAGACACATAAAATCAATCATTCAATTGACTAGGTGGAAATGATAGATCCAAAGTGAAAGGAAAAAAGAAAGAAGCAACCTAATTTCGTTTACACTATTGAAAATAAAAAATGGATGCAAATACCAAGAAAAAAATAAAAAACAACATACCTCTGATTAATTATCCCCATCACAAAATGTCTCAATCATACAGCTTCTTACATCAATCGTTCTGCTCAATCAATAGTAGTAATACTTCTTCCTAATTCATCTTGCCTACTATTACACTTTTTATTCCTTTCCATTTTCTTTATCGCTATTTAGCACAAATTTTCAGCTCATTATTTTCCATTTATTTAAATACCCACCTGTCTTTTCATTGAAAAACTGTAATTTATCCATTATTGTTTATAAACTTTAGTTTATCCATGTTTTAATTTTATTATTAATAGTATTACATATTCAAGGACTTTCTATGTGGTGCATCATCTATATTCTCTATTCTAATTTTCTTAAATCCTCATTTAATCATTTTAATCCATACATTCTTCAATCCCACATCGAATTTATAGTAGCCAATGACTATAAGAGAAAATATATAAAAGGATTAGATATAATGTGTACTTCTCCATCCCTCATTTATTTTCCACCTCCAATAAAATTTGGTCTGATGAGTTAAAATATTTTATTTTAAAATATTTAAATTCAAAAAATTGTCAAGTTGACGTAATTTGAAGAAATGTAGAATTGCATTTCTCCATATGCTAAATATTTGAGCAAATAATTAGAATAAAATATTTGCTAGATTTTTATAATTTTGAAACATAAATTTTTAAACTAATACTATAATATAAAATCGATTTACTTTTCTTAGTAAAAATTGTCATGGATGATTATATGACTTTCTCTATTCTCTATTCTTATTTATCTCAAGTCCGAATTTTAATCATTTTAATCCATATATTCTCCAATCTCACATCAAATTTTTAGTAGTCTACAACTACTAGAAAACATATATGAAATGATTAGATATATAAATAAAAATGATTAAATACAGATTTAAGTTGAATAAGTATAGAGAACATGCATACTAATATTTACTTTTGTTATATTTGATTATTATTATTTTATAAATTTAGACAAGTTCAAATAATTAGCAAGTATTAATATAAAAGTTAGGAACAAGAATGAATTAACATTATTTTTTTTTGTTCAGGTTTGTGACCTCAACACATTTTGACAATAGCTCTCCATTTATTAGGCAATCAATATTTGAAAAATGAGAAGTATATAGAGGTAAAAAAAAAAAAACAAATAATAAAAAAAAATCAAGATTTTCACCAAAAATAAAAATAAAAATTCCTGCAATTGCTAAATATGTTGCGCTAAATGATTTTACTAATTTTTTAAAATCAATCTTTATCAATTATCGACGGACTGCACACTAAGATATATATCATCTGATGATAAATTATCGGAGGTGACAATCTTGGTGATGGAGAAGCTAATGTGACGTATCACACGATAAATTATTCGAGGTGATAATCTTGGTGATGAGAAGCTAATGTAACAATATTATCATATGATTTTTTTTATACAAGACACGTATTGCGGTCATAATGAAAATTACATATCAATATATATTGCATACTGCATTCAATCCAGAAGTTTATAAAGATAGAGATATTTTGGGGTTATCAATGAGATGATTCTTCATGCGTGTAACACTTATTTGCAATGATTTGTCGAAACTTATCACTTCAAAATAAATTTATTCGATCATTTTTAAAGTTTATAGTTGTAAATTACAACGTAAAGTGATTTTCCATCGAATCTCGCCGAATTACACATGTTAGGTCCGGAGGGTCTCGAATAGGTGTATGGGGGGGGGGAATACACCTATGGGCTATTTTTCTCCTCTAAAACAGAGGGATCTCAAGATAGAGATCAAAACGAAACTTTACAAGCAAACTAAGACACCTGTTAACAGAAAGGAGTTTTGACCAAACAGGGTTGACGACTGATACTGAAAAACTCTTCAGTAAGGAGTTATCAGTTAAGTCACTGGAACTTAACTGATGCACGTTAAGGCTTCAGTCGAGTTTGCTAAAACAGAGATGATATCACTCTTCCTGACTATCAGAGGATAGATCAGTCAGACTAATATCATACGCAGCGGAAATAACTTTATTTCGTAATAGCCTCGGTTGAGCACGTTGTTAGTCTTAGGTTTCTCTTTGCAGTTAATCAGAATTCAGTTTATCAAATGTAAGAACACAAGTAAGAATGTAAAACTGAAAGCTGTAAATAACACAGAGACTTTTACGTGGTTTGTAAAACACTTCCTACATCCACGGTCGGTTGATCAGACCAGCAATCCACTCCGCAAGTGCTTAACTGGTGCACTGCAAACCGAACCGTGTGCTTGCCGGGTGCACACAACCGTACCACTGAAGATTCCACTCTTCAGTACCAACACTTCACTCGCGTTGGATTTCTCACTCCTAGCACGACCTTGTACTAGGATCTCACGGAGTCAGAGTACCTTCCTGAACTCCTTTTCACTCAAACACTCGATTCTAACTCGAAGGGAGGTTTGAAATCCTGCCAACTAAACTTCAAAGAACAAGTTCTTTGCAGCTAGTTTGACCTAGGCTTCTGGGTAAACAGAGATCTGCCTAAGGTCTAAGAGAATGTGTGTAATCAGCAGTGACCGATTTTTTACTTTGGAATTCTCTTCTTCGATTCAAACTTTGGGGAGGTTAAGCTTTTGGCTGAGAAACTATTTTGGCAGAGTTTCAGCTTATGTTGTTGAATCGGTGAAGATTGAAGTGATCCTCGAGCGCTATTTATAGGAGAGGTCTTGAATAGATCCGTTGGCGGAGAAAATCTTCAAGATTTCTTCCGTATGAGAGCTTTTCGAATTTGGGCTGAGGCTTCAATCTTCGAGGTTCCTTGTTTGGTGAGAACGGCTATTTTGAAGAGCAGGAGATGTGATGTCTCTGATAAAGTAACCACCAAATATGAATGACATCTGCAGAGAGGGATGATCCTGAGATCTCTGCATTTAATGCGGCTGTACTTTTTGAGTACGTGGCTTCCTTTGAACGTTGGAGGTTTAGTCCGAGGAAGAATGTTTAACTGATACTTGACTTTAGTATCAGTCCGCTGAATCCACGCGGTACGCATTAAGTAATCAGTTCCGAACTGATTCTTCAACTGATACTTCAGTTGGTATCTTCAGGCTTCAGTCTTCAGTCCTTCGTCCTTCAGTCTTCAGAACCGCAAACTAAACTAGAAACGAACTCTAACACTTGAGTTCAAATAGTTCTAGTCTATTACAATTAAGACCTATGGATTTTGGTATCATCAAAACAAGGATTAGGATATTCCATAAAGTTCCCAACAATTTTCCCGTTTTTGATGATGCCAAAACCACACAACAGTTCTAGACAAATAAAAGACTGAACTCAGAGCACAAGTCCTAAAACAGGGTGAAAACTATTCCCCCTTAACAATAGAACCTAATAACTTGTACTTATAGTCAAGAACACAACAGTTCTAACACAGAACGAGGAGAAAACAGAAAAACATTAATCAGAGCCTGGACAAAGAGTCATTGTCTTCAGGTTGAGATCAAAAGAAGTTATTTTCATTAAAAGTAAGACTGATGAGACATCAGTCGAGGTACAGAGCAAGACTTACATTGGAGTAAAAAAGAAAAACAAAAACACATGGAAAACCCATGGACTCCAGCAGTCTGCATGGCTGCGCCTTGAACTTCTTGATCTTCATCTTCTGTCTTCATGTTCCTAAGCTTGTTCCATTCACACTTGTTTTCCGTTGTCTTGAGGTCTCCCTTACTAATCTTCCTCATGATCATCGTGATGATCATTTTGCTTAATCGGCTTCAGTCTTTTGACTTTTCCCCCTTTTTGGCAACATCAAAAAGGTAGAATTGACTGAAGGATGAAGCTAAGACAGTGCGAGGAAACAGAATCGCAGGATGGTCCAGAGAAAGATGCCTAGGGTAAGATGGAGGTGGAGAACGCGAAGGTTTAGAAAAATAAAGTGAAACATGGAGAAGAAGGTAAGGGAATGGAGGAGACGGAGAAAGGGGCAGGGGTGGATTTGCATGGCTCTCCAGAATGGGAAGAGAAGAGAGCGGCTATCATGCAAACCGAAGAGGGCTGATGAGAGGTTTTTGGAGAAGAGAGAGGGCAGTAGAGAGAAGTGTGTGGGAAAGGAAAATCGAATCAGTGACAGTCGTGAGGACAACCACTATCGATGACCCAGCACCAGGCCCATGAAGAGAAGACCTTGTGCAGTAGGTTGCGCCGGCTGACAACGAGCTCCTGCTCATTGTTGTTGCTCCATATGGAAGCATCACAAAAATGTGAGGAGCTTTCCTGAGAACCAGGTGAAGTCCGTCTTCTTGAGACAGGAACTTCAAACCATATGGGCCGAGCATGAGGATGGAAGACTCTCGCGTCGCTGGATACAAGTGAGAACAGAGCAAGCTTTGACGTCGGAGAGACGTTGAGATCCAGTGGAAGGGTCCGGCGAAGACCAAGTATGTGAGCGTCATTCTCCCACTCCATGACTTTGCAGTCATTGATTTCTCCTTTTGTCAGAACAAAATCTTTCTGCAACTTTGGAAAGATTGGAAATTTTTCTCACAGTGAAGGTTGTGGAGAGTTGTTAGTTGATGCAAAAAATAAGTGAAGACATCAAGGTACAAATACACAAATTTTACCAAGTAAGAAGATGAAAAGTTTTTCGAAAACTTGTGCCTAAAATATTTTTGAAGTAAAAATTCACTTCTGCCGTCACTGCAGGGGACGGAAGCTTCAAAAGGTGAGAAATATCATTGCATTATGTCATGTCAATGAGATTCTCAAGAAATTTGATCACAGAGGCAACAGGTTGGAAAGATTTTTAGAAAAGATCAGGACAAGTTAAATCAGATACGAATTTCCCTTTTAAAAAGAACTTGTCCTTCTCGGAGATTTCATTTTCCAACAATCAGTTAAAGGTTTTGAAAGAAACTGATCAGTCAGAGAAAGATTTTGAACTCAAGCAAAAAGACTCTGAACTGAAATAACTGATTTTAAATAGTAAGCTGAGAAATACTTACTGATCGACTGATCATTGTAGTCAGTCGATACCACTTGATCCTGGTTGACTTATCAGGATGAGTTTCTTTCAGATGAGGGCTTGTCTTCATTGCTTTCCACGTCAGCGGTCGTAGAACAGCAGTTGGTTGACCACCAGTCAGCATGACTGTTTGAGAAAATCTTCAAACACAGCATCACTCTTCTGGGTTGATAAGGCCGATTGACTCAACTAGAAACACCTCTAAGTTGACTTGCAATAGAACAAGGACATCCTAGTGATGGTAAGTTGACCCAGTGTCATCTCTCAAGGAAAGTCTTTAAGGGCTTTTAGTAGTATCGTAGGAAAAAACAATAAAAGAAAGCAGTAAAGAGTTGGATTTAAAAACGTAACTTAAACTTAAACGTGCAGAGTAAACTTGAACTCGAAATTAAACTTAACTTGAATTTAAACTAGAAAATTAACTAGGCATGCAAAGAACAAGGCTGAAAACGTAAGCATAAAGAAACTATAAATCCTAGGCATGATTTAAACGATTAAAGTAAAGCAACTTAATAATTTAAAGACTTGTAAATTAAAAACTAACTAATCTAGGCGTGAAACTAAAGTGCATAATTTAAATTGCATAATTAAAAAGAAAGCATGAACATGAATGAAAAACGTAAACATGATTAAACGAAATAAATTGAATTGAATTACGAAATACCGTAAACGTCTTGAAAGTGTAATTGTGTCACGCAATCACAATCCAAGAATAAAAGCTAAACAAAACTAAATTGAAACCTAATTAAAAATCGACACTATGAAATCAATTAAATTCCTAAGCTTCGGATGCCAACAGATCTCAAAGATGGCGCCTAAAACTAGGGCAATGGATATTTTTACAATGAAAAGTATGGCCCTATTTATAGACTTCAAATCCCTCTAGATCACCATGGAAGTTGCCATGCGAAGTAGAATTCTAAAGGCAATAGAATCGTGCAAGATAAGGCAACTCTCCAGCTGTGACGCGCGCTGCAAGTCATCTCCATTCTGGCCGAATTCGCGACTCTCGCCAGAGAAACGGCTTCCGCTCTGGCGCACTTGTCCGCTCTGACTCCCGGTTTCTCTGGCTTCTTGATTTCTCTGCTCTGGCATTCGGTTCCTCTGGCTTCTTGATTTCTCTGCTCTGGCTTTTCTCCCCTCTGACTAGTGATTCCTCTGCTCTGACTATCGACTTCTCTGGCTATTGGTTTCTCTGCTCTGGAGATTGGTTCCGCTGCTCTGACGAGTTGACTTCGCTGCTGTAATACCCCGTTTCCCCGAGATAAATTTAGAATTTATTTTGAACTTAGAAGTCAGGATGATTCACGCCGGATGTAAAGAAAATAAATTTATTTTTAATTCCAACAAAAATAAATTACAAAAACATTTGTAAATTTAGTTATTAAATTTATGTGCGTCGAAGACATTTCTTTTGGTATGAGTCTCGAGTCCAGGAGGTGTCGGAGTAAGAACAGGTTAGATTTTGAAGTTGAGTCAGTGTAAAAACAGAGCATGTTTTGATAATGTTTGATTGTGTTTTCTTATGTGCATTATGTGATTGTGTTGTCTATGTGTTGAATGAGATTAGACGAGCCTTATATGAGAGATAAATCGAGACTTAGTACCATGATTTTCTTGAAACCTATCCTTGAACTTAAGGATTTGAGATGAGTGGAGAGTTTATATAGAGTTGAGTAAAGAGATAGAATATGAGATAGAGCATGAGTTAAGGCTTTATGAGTATGGATTTTAAAAGGATTAAAATGTTTTAAATCAATTCCTTTTTAATGGAGTTTAAAATGCTTATTTAAGTCATTTATAAATGAATAATGAGAAATGCGTAAAGGAGTTCGTAAATGAATCGCGGCATGAGATTTTCAATTTCCCTAGTAAACTAAGGAGATATTATGAAGGAACAAGCAATGAACGAGACTCTCACCACCGAGTCACTACAACAAATTGGAGAAGGAAAAAGTTCACGCACAAACAAGATATGTACACCACCTCAAGATGGAGGTAAAGAAAAAGAAAATGGAAGGAAAGCAATAGAACTAAACTTAAGGTATAACCCAACCCCAAGGCTAGTAGGCTCTAGCTAAGAGAGTGAATGCTTTGGCTAAAGTGCCAGAAGCTACAGCAAGAATAAAGTTGGAACGCCACCACAATGGAAACTTATAAAACCCCATTAAATAATCATTTGGAAATGAGAAAATGAGTTTACATGGCAGAAGGGAGTGCCATTAATCTTTAAGTGAAAGTTACCAAGATGATGAGAAAAGTTTGATGTTAGAATTTCCTAGTCAAATCTGAGAAGGTGACTTAGGACGAAGGAAACAATTAAGGTAGTTCACCACTTTACTAAGATG
Source organism: Salvia miltiorrhiza (assembly GCF_028751815.1). Taxonomy (NCBI): domain Eukaryota; kingdom Viridiplantae; phylum Streptophyta; class Magnoliopsida; order Lamiales; family Lamiaceae; genus Salvia; species Salvia miltiorrhiza. Next base: position 12,405,774 of record NC_080391.1, read on the forward strand.
AAGTGGGTGAAAGAATGTTGTTAGGTCCTAAACTGGTCCAACAGATGATTGAGAAAGTCGACCACATCAAGCAAAGAATCAAAGAAACTCAAGATAGACAAAAGTCTTACGCCAATAAACGCCGATCGGAATTAGAATTTAATGTTGGGGATCGAGTTTTCCTCAAAGTCTCTCCCTCAAAGGGAGTTATACGTTTCGGAAAGAGGGGCAAGTCACGACCCCGTTATATAGGACCTTTTGAGATCCTAGATAAGTTAGGTCTTTGTAGCCTATAAGTTGGCTCTGCCACCAAGCATTGTGGATGTATACAATACGTATAGCATCTCGCAATTAAGAAAGCATGTGATTAAGCAAGATAAAGTAGTCCTAGCCAGGACCTAAGTTGTGAAGAGAAATCAGTCCAGATACTTGATCGCAAGATTCAAGTTTTACGAGGCAATGATATTGTTCTCGTCATGTAGTGGAACCAACACAGGATGGAAAGGGCCACAAAAGAGAAGTGTTAAATGAATGACTAGTATCACAAGCTAGAATACCAGATATGCAATTCCGAGGACGGAATTTTTTTTAAGGAGGGAGGGATGTAATACCCCGTTTCCCCGAGATAAATTTAGAATTTATTTTGAACTTAGAAGTCAGGATGATTCACGCCGGATGTAAAGAAAATAAATTTATTTTTAATTCCAACAAAAATAAATTACAAAAACATTTGTAAATTTAGTTATTAAATTTATGTGCGTCGCATATTTATTTAATTTAGCATTCAAAGCATTTTTGCGAGCATTTAGTCAGCAAACCCTGAAGAATTATTACAGTTTTCATAGTATAACCCGGAAGACTTTATTTTATTATATTTAATTTCTCCACCAAATTTCCCACATCTACCTACTCTTCCACCTCCTCCATGACAGCCATGCCACCTTCCTTTACACATCCTTTTCCACCTCCATGATTAACATCACTAACTCCTCTACTGCACATCACCAACTTCCCTACTGCAATACACCCACTACACCTACTCCTTTACAGGCATTCAAGCCATGCCTGCTTTACAGGCATTCAAGCCATGCCTTTACAGTCAGACTCCTCATCTGCAATACAACTATACATCAACCAAGTTTCTGCCTTTTTCCACTAGGCACAAATTAATTGATCACTCACCACATATCACTTCGCAAGAAAGAAACTCAGATTCATAAGTCTATACAAAATATATTCCAAGCTCATCTCCTTCAACAATTCAGCAGCAAACGATCAGCCCTCTCATTCAAGGTTTCAGCTTTGAACTCACTTTGATATTTCATTTTACAGTATGATTTAAGCACACATTTCGCCTTATCTGTGCAAACTTCACCAAGCAAAAATCACAAGCATACACCCATTCATTGAGTCTCCCAAAAATGAACTTTACTATGAAAATAGATATGTATACATAATCTGTGCATATACATCAATGAAAGCATGATTTGTTTTAAAAATGAAAAGAAGAGTAGAAAAAAAAAGTCTTGAAGCTTTAACTTTCTCTGTTCGAACTTGTTGTGTTGAGTCGGGAGGTGGACGGAGGCACGGCACGGCACGGCAGCGGCGCCGCTGTCGCTCGGCCACGGCCGGAGAGAGAGAAGAGGGGTGGCTAGGGTTCAGGCGCAGCAGCGGCTCGTCGCTGTTGTAGCCGATCAGTCGGGGGTGAGGGAGAGGTGGTCTGGTCCGGGCACGATGGAGTAGCAGCGGAGGTGGAGCCTGTCGTGGTCGCCGTTGCTCCAGCGAGCTCCAGCGGCCGTGAGAGCAGTCGAGAGGGAGAGAGACTGGCGGCGGCAGCGAGCTGTTGTCGTCGGAAGGAGGAGGGAATCGGTGGTTTCAGGGAAGCTTGGTCAGGCGGCGGTGGCTGTTTCTGACTGCGGCGGCCGTGGGTTCTCCGCGGTTGCTGCTGCTCGGGAAGCCGGCGCTCTTCGCCGGGAAAAAGGAAGAAGAGGAGGGTGCAGCGTGAGATGTGTGGGTGTCGAGTTCAGTAAGGTCGTGTGGTGGTGACCGAGGTTTGAGAGAGAGGAAGGTTGAAGGGTGAGTCGACGGACGGCGGCTGGTTAGCTGCTTCGCCGGAGAAGAGAGGGAGCCGGGCAGATTGAGTGAGCCGAGAGAGAGTTGAGCGAATTTCTTTTTGAGATTGAATGGAGATAGATAGAGAGACGAAATGGGAGAGGGGGCGCAGCTTTGAGGGAGGAAAGGGTGAGAGTTAGGCTAGGTTTGGGCTTGGGGTTTTGGGCTCCTATTTTGGGCCGAGTTAAATTATTTGGGCCGATTTTAATAAATGTTTGGGCTTGTTTTTATTTTAATAGGACCATGTCTATTTTATTGAGTTGGGCCTCATCTTTTAAATTTATAAGGGCTATTATTTATTTAAGCATGGGCTCTATTTCATCTATTTAAATGGTTTCCCTATTTTAATTAATTGAACTATTAATTAGTTTAATTAATTATTTTCAAAGACTAGTTTTCATAATAATAATAAATTATTATTATGTGCATATTATAAGTAATTACTTATTATATGCTAAGCATGACATGAAATTGCATTATATTTTGCAATAAAAGTATTTATGATTTAATTGGTTTTATTTATAATTCCAATTATTAAAGAAAGATGAGTAAGAATATTGTTGGTGTTCTTAACTCAAGAGAAATGTTTTTAATTATTTATTCATTAAAAACCCGGCTAAGTGAATCATAGAATGTTAAGCACTACACCATGACTTAAGATTAGATTCAAGGAGACCTATTAAGAATAGAATTTCTTGTAGGCTTTGTGGACCAAGGGGATTAGCACTGTTTTCCCAAGACAGGTTATGTGATTATGATCTTCAGGCTTTGCCTATCCAGGTGGGCATTACTTTTACTATACGTATATAGAGATCCCCTGCGTGTCGTAGGCCTCTTATACGAATATATGCATGAGATGATTTTAACTGTTAATTTCAGTTTATTATTATGCCCAAATGATAAATGACTCTTATGAAATGAAAATGAAAATGTTTATGAAATGAAAAGTTTATGAAATGATTGACTGCCAAAAATGTTTATGTTTTTATATGTATCCTATCTGTGTTGGTTCGCCAACTTTAAAGGAAATCCAATTGGGATCCTATGCTAGACAAAGGTCGCTAGCTAGGGTTAACGTGTACACTTATGGAGACCGCGAGTCGCTTGCGACCGGTCTTGGCGTCCGTGGTAAGGAGGCCTCCTTCCCGGCGCGTGACAGAAAGGAACAGATATGGATCATATGAAGGAAAATGATCGGCCGATCGACTTTATGAAAATGAAAGAAATATTTTAGTAAGCACAGGTCATTTAAGAAAACCCCTGTGTGTTACTGTTATGGCAGTTCAATTTATATATGTATGCATGTTGTATTTTTGGCTATGCCCACTGAGTATTTTTATACTCAGCCCTGCATGTATTTCTAAATGTGCAGGTTGAGCAGCTGATGGAATGGAATGATGTTGAGCGGGTGTTCCTTTGACATTTCAAGAAATGTAACCTTGAGTATACATCTTCATATGTATATCTCACACGTTTTCCGCTGCAAAACACTTTGATTAGGATAACTTTATGTTATGAAATTGTGACACGTGTTATTGGGTAACCCACCTTAATCAGTTCTCATTTATGTGTATGTTTTATAAGTATCCAAATAATCATATATGATCCTAGCATTTTATCTATGAGTGACATTTCCATATACTTTAATGTTAAGTAATTGTCCATTTCCATTTCTTATTGTTCACCCAAAGTCATAACCCCGGTTAACCCGTCATTGGGATAGTGGGCTGTGACAGAGTGGTATCAGAGCGGTTCGTTCGCTCTGGCCCTAGAAACCTTATTCTAAAGAGTCGAGTCTAGTTTGATTCTTTAGACTTACACGGGTTCATATGGCACCGCTCAACACTCCATTGCATCGTGCTCAATCAAGGAAAGAAGGTAACTGCAGTTTCAACGTTTTAAAGATGTTAATGTTCTAAAATGCTTCATGAATATGTTTATGTGAAGAGCAGGTTATGATGAAATGTTGAATGTTTTGCCTTTCATGGCATATTTTCGCAATCTATGATGTTATGATCAGACGAATGATAGAAAAATTGACATATGTTTTCCCGGAGAACATAGATTGCTATAAGTTGCATGATCACAATTTTAAAAGAACATAGACTACTAGATTAGTAGGATATCTCTACAATCTAGATTCTCAAGGTGATGATGTAGAAGAATGAAAGAGAACTTAGAACGTCTCAGCTCCCTTAAGAAAATGATGGTTCTTTTGAACTACAAAGAGGAATGAAAAGATATGTACGAGGTAAAGGAAAAGCACAGAATGAAAATACGAGACGAATTCAAGGTAAACGTTGCATCAAAGGTTGAACCATAGTCTCTACGTTCAAATGTTCAAGTGCGACGGAATATCAAATCGACTTTTGCTACAGGACAGATTTTAAGAATAGTGTGTTTTGCCTGTGTACGTATGTCTGTGTGTATATGTCTTAAGAGAGGTTTGGGGTTTGAGATCAATAGGATAGAGAACCTTAAGATAAGTTTAGTTGTCATAATGAGCTTATGTTTTGTTATGTATAATATGTTCATGGCTCTTCAAGTTCGGGACGATGTTTCCCGTGTGACTGGGAGGTGATGATGTTGGACCTGGCCAGTCCACATGATCCAAATCTCAGTAGACGTCTTTTGGGTTGAAAACCCATGTGTTTCAACTTTCGATTGAAAAGCCAGATGGGCTCTTACTCGAGGTCATTTTGTTCGACCTTGTAGTTAATCATTTCATACCCTCTGGTCAATCTTTTGATTCTCTTGAACAATTTCTACAACACCTTGTATTGATGTTGTGTTGAGTTTGAGCCTTGCAACTCGTGAGTTGTCATAATAGATCCCCTTGTTTGATAAGACCAAGAAGTGTTAGTCTACCGATGTAGTATACTACCCAAATTATGGCTTCGTATAATTGTGTCTCATTGTAATTAGTTGAGATTATTAGTCTTTGTCCTATAAATGATATCGACCACTCATTATGATAGAAATTCAGAGTTCAAGCTAAGACCGTAATATAGTGTTCGAGTACGAGGACTTAAGTTAATTGGTCTATGATAGTTTTAAGATAGATTCATAGGAAAGTGTTGTACATGTGTAGGTAACAAGAAATGGGTTGATGACCATTTTGGTCTTTGGAAAATAGGATACTCCGTAAATGAGCCCTAGGAATGAGGTAGGAGTAATGAACCGCCGCAAAAGGACGGGGAACTTATTCTCAAGTAAATCTCATGTATATAAATTGGAATTAGGAATCCAATTGATATGAGGAGAGACCCGAATCTATTCTAGATCGAAAAGTTAAAGTACTAAGGAATAAGTCGATACCTTTAGTAATAGTTCTTTGGAAGCACCATGATCAAGAAGAGGCGACGTGAGAACTCGAGTTTAGCATGAAGGAAAAATACCCAGAATTATTTCCTGTGGTACAAATTTCGTGACGAAACTTCTTTTAAAGTGGATAGTATGTCATACCCCGACTTTTAATCCCTGATTAAGGGCTTAATTATTAATAATTGGGATTCGGCATCCATTTATAATAAAAACTGGTTTGATTTATCTGATGTGATTTAATCATTATATATGTGTTTTAATGTGCTTAGTTAAAGGAAAATTTTTATAAATGTGGTGCATAAGTTTTAATTGGTGAGTTAAGTGTATTTATATGAGCCACATGAATTTTAAATTATGCATGAAGTCATGAATTTTATCTAAATTTGATAGTACATGTAACACCCCGTACTTTTCCCTATGTTGTGAGATAGTGTCTTAACACTATTGAGAATACTGAGATGTCAGAGAGATTGACTGTCCTATTAAGAAAATAGGAATAATGAGTTGGAAATAGAGTCGAGAAAGAAAGAGTGAAAAACCTTGATAAAAAAAAAAAAAATCGGTCGGAGAGACGTCTAGTTTGTCTGTGTTTGCCGACTGCTTTGACGTGATATTATGTGAAATTACGTGACTGATTGATTATGTGAGTTTTGTTACGTATGTCATTGTGAGCAAGTTATTATGATTTTTATTTGAGGATATTAGCACTTGGAATTTTAATTAAGTTTCTAAAGCAAGTGTAGTTTATTTTCACCGAGAAATCAAAGAATGCCGGTTAATGAAAATATTTCCAAGCATATATTTTGTTTTAAACTTATTTTTCCTATAAGAGGAACATTATAATTGAGTGAGTGCACTAATATTAGTGCTATAATTATTTTATGTGGTCACATGAATAATTATGTATTGGTATTTTATTAATTAGTACATTTCCATAGTTTTTGTGATTTATTTTTTGATCACCCTTCTCACACTATTACTTTAATTTCCCTACCATGTGACTAAATACCACAATTTGCCAAGTGTAGAGATTATTGAAGAGAGTGTAGAGATTAGAGAGATAGTGTAGAGATTAGAGAAAGAGAGATCAAGGCATTAATTGCCAATACTTCCTTAAGATTACAAAATCCTCTTTAAAGATCACAAGATCATTTACAATCTTGCAAAATCCTCTCTCACTACTCACTCATCATTTTCGACCAACACCTCTCTCCCTCTTTCTATCACTTTCCTCCATTTTCCTCCATTGAAGAGACCTTCGGAGCTTCCAAAAAAATTTTACAAAACACCTCAATCCACTCTAAAATCTTCCATAAACACATCCTAGCTACTTATATTCAAGAGAATCATTGAAGAAAGGCTTCCAAGCTAGAGTGAGAAAATGTGAGTTTTGGTGAGAAATTTGGGTAAGTGGTCATGTATTCCATAAATCTTGCTTGAATGATGTTGTATGAAGAAAGAAAATCACCTCTCCCTTGTTCTTAAAATTTTCAAAAAAAATGGGTCTTTACCCTTCAAAAAATTTCTTTTTCTTTCCTTGATTTGGGGGAAAAAAAAAAATGAGACCTATGTGGTGTTTGTTGATGATTGATGTGTGTTGTGAAAGTATGTGCTTTGAGATGTGAAAGTCGATTGAGTTTAGTTTACAAAAAAAATTGGGAAATTGTGAGTCGATGATTTATATGATGATTGATGATTATTGAGTTAATATATATGAATATCTTGATGATTAGCCATGAGATATAGATTTTTCTATTAGGTTAGTTTACCTAAAATTGGGATGTTGAGATCCTATGAATCAATTGATGTATTGATGATGGATTTGAGTTTATGAGATGATCTAGATGATTAATGATGGATGAGATTGAAGTTTGAGGTTGAGAAATGAAAAATGAAAAGTGTTAGTTTGAGGAAGAAGATGACATACATGTGTATCTATATGTGATCTTGTTTTATGATGTTGATTTGTGCTAATTGGTAACCTAGGATGTTAGATCTATGATTTGATCAATAGGTTATACATGATTAGTGATATTTTCAAAAGAGTTTAGTTTAATAAAAATTAGGACTTTTTGCCTATGTGTTATTAAAGTGATTTTGGCTTAAGATATATGTATTTGAGCATGATATTAGTGTATAATTATGTTTGAGTAAGTCTTTTGTTGGCTAAGAAAATTTTTGACTTAGTTTAGTTTATATGAGTTTTTGAGTTTTCATATTTTGAGAAGTCGATGATTGATAAAATGAGGTTTAATTGCTTTATGACCATTATGTAAAAGTTGTCATGTTTTTTTTAAGAGTTTTATAATGATACATGAAGTTTCATTAGAGTTTAGTACATGATAAAAGGGAATCTATATGTGTATAATGATTTATATGATGAATGAGATCGTGTTGAATAATTGAGTAATTTTGTACATGAAAATGAAAAGAGAATTTTAATGATGCGTTCATTGAAACGTTTTACTAGAGATTTGAGGTTATGATGTAAGAAGAGAGTCAAGATTTGAGTATGATGAGCATTATAATGTGCTTGAATGTTTGTGAGTGTTATATGTGTTTAAAATGAGCTTTGATGAGTTTCCTTGAAGGAATGTTGAGTTGAGTATTTTAAGAGTTTGAGATGAGATTTTGGTGAATTTCGTAGGCCTACTGACCTACTGTGATCGACGGTTTTTTTTTTTCAATGTCAAAAAGCTTTGAAAATTTTATACCAAATCTCTACATGAGTCTTGAGAACATCGGTAAAATTTCAAGTCATTTGGACTTCGTTTACTATTTTTATAAAATACAAAACCGAAACTGCACATTACTACCGAGAGTTTCAGAGAGCAGGGGAAAGAGTCATTCATTTCAGTAGCTTCCTGTGTGATCTAGCTTTCCAAAATTTTATGGTATTAACCTTATTGTGTTAGCTAGATATCCACAAAATTTGAGCCCAGTTTGACAGCATTTACTATTTTTCAAAAATCCAAGTTTTCGATTGCTCAAAACTGCCGAATATGGTAGACTGTAGTAAAACAGTCATATCTCCTACAATACTTGGAGTTTTTGACTCTACTTTTTTTTATATGAAAATAGACTCGAAGACATTTCTTTTGGTATGAGTCTCGAGTCCAGGAGGTGTCGGAGTAAGAACAGGTTAGATTTTGAAGTTGAGTCAGTGTAAAAACAGAGCATGTTTTGATAATGTTTGATTGTGTTTTCTTATGTGCATTATGTGATTGTGTTGTCTATGTGTTGAATGAGATTAGACGAGCCTTATATGAGAGATAAATCGAGACTTAGTACCATGATTTTCTTGAAACCTATCCTTGAACTTAAGGATTTGAGATGAGTGGAGAGTTTATATAGAGTTGAGTAAAGAGATAGAATATGAGATAGAGCATGAGTTAAGGCTTTATGAGTATGGATTTTAAAAGGATTAAAATGTTTTAAATCAATTCCTTTTTAATGGAGTTTAAAATGCTTATTTAAGTCATTTATAAATGAATAATGAGAAATGCGTAAAGGAGTTCGTAAATGAATCGCGGCATGAGATTTTCAATTTCCCTAGTAAACTAAGGAGATATTATGAAGGAACAAGCAATGAACGAGACTCTCACCACCGAGTCACTACAACAAATTGGAGAAGGAAAAAGTTCACGCACAAACAAGATATGTACACCACCTCAAGATGGAGGTAAAGAAAAAGAAAATGGAAGGAAAGCAATAGAACTAAACTTAAGGTATAACCCAACCCCAAGGCTAGTAGGCTCTAGCTAAGAGAGTGAATGCTTTGGCTAAAGTGCCAGAAGCTACAGCAAGAATAAAGTTGGAACGCCACCACAATGGAAACTTATAAAACCCCATTAAATAATCATTTGGAAATGAGAAAATGAGTTTACATGGCAGAAGGGAGTGCCATTAATCTTTAAGTGAAAGTTACCAAGATGATGAGAAAAGTTTGATGTTAGAATTTCCTAGTCAAATCTGAGAAGGTGACTTAGGACGAAGGAAACAATTAAGGTAGTTCACCACTTTACTAAGATGAAGTGGGTGAAAGAATGTTGTTAGGTCCTAAACTGGTCCAACAGATGATTGAGAAAGTCGACCACATCAAGCAAAGAATCAAAGAAACTCAAGATAGACAAAAGTCTTACGCCAATAAACGCCGATCGGAATTAGAATTTAATGTTGGGGATCGAGTTTTCCTCAAAGTCTCTCCCTCAAAGGGAGTTATACGTTTCGGAAAGAGGGGCAAGTCACGACCCCGTTATATAGGACCTTTTGAGATCCTAGATAAGTTAGGTCTTTGTAGCCTATAAGTTGGCTCTGCCACCAAGCATTGTGGATGTATACAATACGTATAGCATCTCGCAATTAAGAAAGCATGTGATTAAGCAAGATAAAGTAGTCCTAGCCAGGACCTAAGTTGTGAAGAGAAATCAGTCCAGATACTTGATCGCAAGATTCAAGTTTTACGAGGCAATGATATTGTTCTCGTCATGTAGTGGAACCAACACAGGATGGAAAGGGCCACAAAAGAGAAGTGTTAAATGAATGACTAGTATCACAAGCTAGAATACCAGATATGCAATTCCGAGGACGGAATTTTTTTTAAGGAGGGAGGGATGTAATACCCCGTTTCCCCGAGATAAATTTAGAATTTATTTTGAACTTAGAAGTCAGGATGATTCACGCCGGATGTAAAGAAAATAAATTTATTTTTAATTCCAACAAAAATAAATTACAAAAACATTTGTAAATTTAGTTATTAAATTTATGTGCGTCGCATATTTATTTAATTTAGCATTCAAAGCATTTTTGCGAGCATTTAGTCAGCAAACCCTGAAGAATTATTACAGTTTTCATAGTATAACCCGGAAGACTTTATTTTATTATATTTAATTTCTCCACCAAATTTCCCACATCTACCTACTCTTCCACCTCCTCCATGACAGCCATGCCACCTTCCTTTACACATCCTTTTCCACCTCCATGATTAACATCACTAACTCCTCTACTGCACATCACCAACTTCCCTACTGCAATACACCCACTACACCTACTCCTTTACAGGCATTCAAGCCATGCCTGCTTTACAGGCATTCAAGCCATGCCTTTACAGTCAGACTCCTCATCTGCAATACAACTATACATCAACCAAGTTTCTGCCTTTTTCCACTAGGCACAAATTAATTGATCACTCACCACATATCACTTCGCAAGAAAGAAACTCAGATTCATAAGTCTATACAAAATATATTCCAAGCTCATCTCCTTCAACAATTCAGCAGCAAACGATCAGCCCTCTCATTCAAGGTTTCAGCTTTGAACTCACTTTGATATTTCATTTTACAGTATGATTTAAGCACACATTTCGCCTTATCTGTGCAAACTTCACCAAGCAAAAATCACAAGCATACACCCATTCATTGAGTCTCCCAAAAATGAACTTTACTATGAAAATAGATATGTATACATAATCTGTGCATATACATCAATGAAAGCATGATTTGTTTTAAAAATGAAAAGAAGAGTAGAAAAAAAAAGTCTTGAAGCTTTAACTTTCTCTGTTCGAACTTGTTGTGTTGAGTCGGGAGGTGGACGGAGGCACGGCACGGCACGGCAGCGGCGCCGCTGTCGCTCGGCCACGGCCGGAGAGAGAGAAGAGGGGTGGCTAGGGTTCAGGCGCAGCAGCGGCTCGTCGCTGTTGTAGCCGATCAGTCGGGGGTGAGGGAGAGGTGGTCTGGTCCGGGCACGATGGAGTAGCAGCGGAGGTGGAGCCTGTCGTGGTCGCCGTTGCTCCAGCGAGCTCCAGCGGCCGTGAGAGCAGTCGAGAGGGAGAGAGACTGGCGGCGGCAGCGAGCTGTTGTCGTCGGAAGGAGGAGGGAATCGGTGGTTTCAGGGAAGCTTGGTCAGGCGGCGGTGGCTGTTTCTGACTGCGGCGGCCGTGGGTTCTCCGCGGTTGCTGCTGCTCGGGAAGCCGGCGCTCTTCGCCGGGAAAAAGGAAGAAGAGGAGGGTGCAGCGTGAGATGTGTGGGTGTCGAGTTCAGTAAGGTCGTGTGGTGGTGACCGAGGTTTGAGAGAGAGGAAGGTTGAAGGGTGAGTCGACGGACGGCGGCTGGTTAGCTGCTTCGCCGGAGAAGAGAGGGAGCCGGGCAGATTGAGTGAGCCGAGAGAGAGTTGAGCGAATTTCTTTTTGAGATTGAATGGAGATAGATAGAGAGACGAAATGGGAGAGGGGGCGCAGCTTTGAGGGAGGAAAGGGTGAGAGTTAGGCTAGGTTTGGGCTTGGGGTTTTGGGCTCCTATTTTGGGCCGAGTTAAATTATTTGGGCCGATTTTAATAAATGTTTGGGCTTGTTTTTATTTTAATAGGACCATGTCTATTTTATTGAGTTGGGCCTCATCTTTTAAATTTATAAGGGCTATTATTTATTTAAGCATGGGCTCTATTTCATCTATTTAAATGGTTTCCCTATTTTAATTAATTGAACTATTAATTAGTTTAATTAATTATTTTCAAAGACTAGTTTTCATAATAATAATAAATTATTATTATGTGCATATTATAAGTAATTACTTATTATATGCTAAGCATGACATGAAATTGCATTATATTTTGCAATAAAAGTATTTATGATTTAATTGGTTTTATTTATAATTCCAATTATTAAAGAAAGATGAGTAAGAATATTGTTGGTGTTCTTAACTCAAGAGAAATGTTTTTAATTATTTATTCATTAAAAACCCGGCTAAGTGAATCATAGAATGTTAAGCACTACACCATGACTTAAGATTAGATTCAAGGAGACCTATTAAGAATAGAATTTCTTGTAGGCTTTGTGGACCAAGGGGATTAGCACTGTTTTCCCAAGACAGGTTATGTGATTATGATCTTCAGGCTTTGCCTATCCAGGTGGGCATTACTTTTACTATACGTATATAGAGATCCCCTGCGTGTCGTAGGCCTCTTATACGAATATATGCATGAGATGATTTTAACTGTTAATTTCAGTTTATTATTATGCCCAAATGATAAATGACTCTTATGAAATGAAAATGAAAATGTTTATGAAATGAAAAGTTTATGAAATGATTGACTGCCAAAAATGTTTATGTTTTTATATGTATCCTATCTGTGTTGGTTCGCCAACTTTAAAGGAAATCCAATTGGGATCCTATGCTAGACAAAGGTCGCTAGCTAGGGTTAACGTGTACACTTATGGAGACCGCGAGTCGCTTGCGACCGGTCTTGGCGTCCGTGGTAAGGAGGCCTCCTTCCCGGCGCGTGACAGAAAGGAACAGATATGGATCATATGAAGGAAAATGATCGGCCGATCGACTTTATGAAAATGAAAGAAATATTTTAGTAAGCACAGGTCATTTAAGAAAACCCCTGTGTGTTACTGTTATGGCAGTTCAATTTATATATGTATGCATGTTGTATTTTCGGCTATGCCCACTGAGTATTTTTATACTCAGCCCTGCATGTATTTCTAAATGTGCAGGTTGAGCAGCTGATGGAATGGAATGATGTTGAGCGGGTGTTCCTTTGACATTTCAAGAAATGTAACCTTGAGTATACATCTTCATATGTATATCTCACACGTTTTCCGCTGCAAAACACTTTGATTAGGATAACTTTATGTTATGAAATTGTGACACGTGTTATTGGGTAACCCACCTTAATCAGTTCTCATTTATGTGTATGTTTTATAAGTATCCAAATAATCATATATGATCCTAGCATTTTATCTATGAGTGACATTTCCATATACTTTAATGTTAAGTAATTGTCCATTTCCATTTCTTATTGTTCACCCAAAGTCATAACCCCGGTTAACCCGTCATTGGGATAGTGGGCTGTGACAGCTGCTCTGAGCTTTGATTTCTCTGGCGAATAGGATTTCTCTGGCGCTTATGATTCCTTCCAAAATTTTGCACTCTTCATCTCGAAAACCTAAATCTCCTGCAAAGCATAAAATACACCATAAAACGCACCAATTTCCAGAAGATTTAACTTAAAATATGCACATGAAAACCCCAAAATTTAGAACAATTAAGCATAAATCATCGATCCTTCCACACAGATCATTGAACCTTTCTTCTGGAAGAGCCTTGGTCAGCAAGTCCGCTCTCTGAACTGCAGTCGGAATCCATTCAACAGAGATGTCCTTCTTTTCGACGTGATCACGAATGAAGTGATGTCGAATGGCAATATGCTTGACTCTGGTGTGATGAACTGGATTCTGGGAGATTGCAATAGCACTGGAGCTGTCGCAATAGATTGGGACTTCTTTTTCTTCTATCCCATAGTCCTTTAACTGTTGGACTAACCATAGGAGTTGTGAACAGCAGCTTCCCACAGCAACATATTCAGCTTCAGTTGTGGAGGTGGCGACTGAAGTCTGCTTCTTTGAAAACCATGAGATGAGCTTGTTGCTTAGGAATTGACAAGTTCCCGAAGCCGATTTGCGATCAATCTTGCATCCTGCAAAATCTGAGTCTGAATATCCGGTGAGCTTTAAGTCATCGTCAGCTGGGTACCACAATCCTAAGTTGGGTGTGCCTTTGAGATATCGCAAAATACGCTTTGCTGCATCCATATGAGCTTCATTTGGCTAAACTTGCATTCATTTCTCTCTTTCCAGATGCACCAAATTGTACAAATCCAAACTCCGGAAAGGAAAGAAATATCCTCCTTGTTACCACGATTGGTGAAAGCTAGCAAATGTTCCTTCGCTTTATGGTGGCTTGCTGCCTGTTTCCCTATCTAAAGAAGAATCTCCTTCCAAATTTCTTCCGTTTTGAGGCATTCAAAGAAAAGGCGATCGATGGACTCTGTCTTTATCTTACAAAGAGCACAAGTCGCCTCCGTGATCGTGATCGTGATCGTGATCACCACATGTCTTTTTTGAAGATTGTCGCAAGTTGCCAACCTCCCTTTTAGCACTTTCCACGCAGTTGTAACAGCCTTAAAAGTTGCTGGAGCTTTCCAGATCTGTTTCCACTCGAACACTTCTCTGTTGGAGCTGAGGGGGGCTTGTCTCAAGGCACAATGAATTGTAAGCCGTCTTGACGGAGAAAATACCGTTTGATGATGCTTTCCACCTCCATCCGTCTTTTTTACCTGGTACCACTTGAAAATTTCTGATAATAGAATAAAGGTTAGAAAGCTGATCAAGTTCTCTTCCCGAGAGATCCCGATTCCACGATAAATCCCAACTCCACTGACCCTCAACCCGAACGCCCATATTGTTAATAAACCCTCCCTGTTTGGTGCTAAGATGGAAAAGTCTAGGGAAATCCTTCGCCAGACTCCTCTCCCCTGCCCATTGTTGGCAGGGTCGGCCCTGGGCATGGGCGAGCATAGGCGACCGCCCAGGGCCCATAATTTTTGGGGGCCCCAAAAAAATTATATACCTTTAATATTTATGTTATATTTTAGGCCCGATTTAAATAAAAATATACTTGTATATTGATATGTTTTTATTTGGGCCCAACAATATTGTATCCATTTGATTAATTAGGGCTCAAAATATCATAATTATTAATACTCTTTTAAAATAAATAAAACAACTTTAAATATTATTTAGCAGATCAGATTCGGTAGATATAATTATGGGATTGTCCGTTCACCCATGATCTTTTCATCTTTTCTTCTTTTCTGCAAACAGTCTTTGCCAATCCCAGAAATCTTTTCCAAAAATTTTCTACCGTTAACAATGAACTATATATTCAGAATATTCTTCAATCTACAAACCACAATTTTATCAATTCCTTGCAATCTACATACTGAAAATCTTCATCTACATTCTACAATCAAGTGAGTGATCATCTGTATTGGAAAATTGAGATCAAATTGAAAGGAAGACTGAAGGCAATCATCAATTTTGATTTCCACTTTTTCAGGTAAGTACAATTTAATTTTCTGTTGAAATATTTGATTTTCGAAACTGAATGATTCTAAATGTTAGAATTAAAATCACTAATTGCATTTGAATGATTCTTTGCGGTAAAGTTTAAAATATAATAGATAAATGGCTAATGATTCTTAGGCGTTTAGCATAGGCTATTATAATAGGCCACATATTTGATATGTGTATGTGAACTGTATAAAAAAAACAAAGCTTTCTATTCATTTATAATTGCAGTATTTATTTTATACGAATGATTGTTGATTCTATTTAGTATATTAATAAATTATATATTTTTTTATGTAACAGAAATTCTGTTCAATTGCAGTGGCTAGTGGGAGTTGAAAGATGTTTAGCAATTTATCTATTGAAAAAGATGTTTTAGAAATCCTAGAAACAAATGAGATTATAAATGACCTTGCAAGTAAAAAATCTTGAAGAAATCATTTTGTATAATAAAAAAATAATTTATTTATTTATACATAATTGTCATATTGTATTTTTATTATAATAAATAAAGGGCCCATTTTTTCTAGTTCGCCCCGGGCCCTATTTTTGTCAGGATCGGCCCTGATTGTTGGTGCCAAAAAAGGATCGACTCTCCCTCCCCGATTTGCACCCCCCCCCCTCCCCCCAGCTGAGACTTAAAACCTTTTTCCACTCAAGTTATTTTTAATAAATTTTCCACTCACAATAAAGTGGTACTCTTACTCAATTAACAATACATTCAATTATTTTATTAAAAAATTCGTATTATTTTAAAATGGATATTTTTTATATGGACGGAGCGACTTAGAGATTAACTTTATAATTTTTATTCATTGAAATTAATTTTTAAAAATAAACGCCTCATTAAAATATAAAAATAATTTTAAAAATCACAGCTATGGTTGAAGGAGTATTGGCTCCCTTTGAATGTACTTGCTTCTATTATGAATATTTCCTCTGTTAACGTTGTCAGGTTATCATGCGTTTTTGCGAAAAATTAGGTATCTTTGTTACTTTTTAGTCGTTACATGCATCAGAATCCACTCACTAATTTCTTATATAAAAATCGGCGTATTGCCATGTTGGAGAAGAACTACTTTGCATTTAATTAACAGCACAACATGTCCTCAGTGGAAAAAAAATACTACTCTCTGATTCTCATTATTCATGACACATGACACTATTTTAATTTGAGCTGTTTTAAGTTAAATGACTTATTTCACCTAGTTGTATATATTTTTACACTATAAATTACATAAATTTACATATATTTATACATTATAATCTTATTTTTTTTAATTTTCATGTTGAAAAAATATGTACAATAAATAATGAGACGAATAGAATAATAAATAAAAATAAACAGCAGACTATATATATTCATTCAAGTACACCCATCGAATTCAAAAAATTGAATACTTAAAAAGTGGCATAACGGTAGAATTTATGTTTCGTACTGATTTTTATAATGTTTCATTCATATACGAAAGAACTTCCTATTTTTCTTTTTTGAAACGTTAACAAAAAAACTTTTTATTTATTTTTGGACTATAGCCCATTATCCTCAGTACTAATTCAAATAACTTTTTACTCTTTTGTGAACGGAGTATGATTTATTATTTCTTTATAATTTACAGATTATTGCATGAGCGAGATTCACTTGGACATTTTTTCAGTAGGTTTACTTAGAAGGAGCATATGTTTTATTTGTCTCAAATAAAAGTAATTAAAAACAGTCCCTTTTCGGCAACTCGGTTGGGACACTCTTCCCCTCTCTCTCTCTCTCTCACACACACACATTGATTAGAATAATCATTAATCCATTAATCTTTAAATTTCCTATTTGGGGAAGCCGATATTATTCCGACGATCTTAAGAGAATTCACAAAATATTTCATTTACGTAACAAAATTAATTTGAAGATAAATCCTATGCTAAATTTAGGGACGTGTCTTAAACCTTTAGCTAAAATAATAAATACAAACTATATAGTTTTATTGTAGACCAAAATAATACATTATCTTATCAAAATCAAGTACGAAATTTTTTCTTCAGTCACATACTCACATATAACGCAATATATATATATATATAATATATATATATATATAGGGAGAGGTTCAAATAAGAACCACTAAATAAAATTAGAACAGAGAACCATTTTAAGCCATTCGATCATCAAGATCTACGGTGGATGCATCATCTTGGTGGATGAATGCAGATCCTGGGTTCGAATCCTGAAGGGAGCAAATTTTTTATTATTTTCGGATGCATTAAATTTAATAGCGAATGCATTAATTTATATAGTAGATGCATTGATTTTAATGGTTCTTATGTTCTCACGATAAGTGTGGTTCTCACTATAACCGCACCCTATATATATATATATATATATATATATATATATATATATGGGTTAATTGCCAATAAAATACTATACTTTCGTCCAATTCTAGTTTTGCACACAAACTTTGAACTGTAGCGTGAAAATTACTAAACTTTAGATTTTATCTGATTTTGCTACTAATCCAAATTCCGGTCAAATATCAGGCTAATATGACGTGCCAATATTTGACGAGACGTATTTATTGTTGATTTCTTATTAAAAAAAAGAACACTAATATATCAAATCAAATAATAATATTTTTTAATTCTCAAGTTCAAATCAATTTTTTTCTAGTTCACTATTACACAACTGATTACTCCAATATATAGAATAGAAGTTATTCAAATAGTATAAATATATATAGTTTATAAAAAAAATCCTTAGATAATGAAAATTTAATAAACTTTATTACTTAGCTAAATAATTTTTTTTATATATTAAGTTATTGATAATTAAAATATTATTTGGCTGACACACCTAAATTCGAAGAATCCCCTTACTATTATTGAATTTATTCAATTAATTAATTCAACTAAAAAAATACTATTATTTGATTTGATATACTCCCTCCGTCTCACAAAAACATGAACAAAGAGAAATGCACGAGTTTTAACAAATGTTAGTTGAGAGTTAAAGTTAGTGGAAAATGGGTCCCACTTAAAAGGTGTTGTGAGAGTAATGAATTAATTAAGGAAAAGTAGTGGTGGGCCATGATGTACTAAAATGGAAAGATTCATGTTTTTGTGAGACACCCCAAAATGGAAAAACGTTCATGTTTTTGTGAGACGGATGGAGTATTAAATTATTGACAATTTGAGTTATTTGCTTTGTGTTCTTTTTTTATTGATAAAAAATTAAATAAAAAATATTATTTTGCCAACTAATTGTCACGCAAGAATAAATACGCCACATCAAAATTGGCACACCATATTATATATTAGCTTGGTATTTGGCTGGAATTTGAATTAGTAGCAAAATCAGATAAAATCAAAAGTTTAGTAATTATTACGCCACAATTCAAAGTTTGTGTGCAAACTCAGAAATGGATGAAAGTTCAGTATTTAATGAGCAATTAACCCCTATATATATATATATATATATATATATATATATATATATATATATATATATAAGGGTTCAACAAAGAAGCTAAATATTGTGGAGAATAGAGAATTCGTAAAATAAAAACAAACAGATCTATAATTTTAATGAACAGATCAATGTACCGCATGAACAACAATTTGCCCCGGGTTCGAATCCTGCTGGTGGCGAGTTTTTTCTATATTTTTACTAAATACGTCTGTTCATTAGTTATGTTGATCTGTTCGTAAACTATATAGATTTGTTCATGATGATTAAAAAGATAATTCTTTATTAAACTCAACCCTATATATATATATATATATATATATATATATATATATATAGGGGCGCGCTCCAGTGAGACCCCCTATTTTTCGTGTAACATGAGTACAATGAATAAGACATATAATACTAATGAACAAAACGTATATCTAATGAACAAGATGTATATATTGATGAATTTTTTTAAACAAAAATTTGTAATGAATAAGACATATACTGATGAACAGGGCTGTATATATTGATGAACAATGCAATATATAGTAATGAATAACAAGACAATATAAATGTGTCGTATTTTGTGTGCATTATTTTCAGAACTTGAAGAATTCATATTAGGCTATTTGGGATCAAGATATTTAATATTTTCTTCACGTTTTGTTTTAAGGGAATCTCCGATGGGTTTACTCTCCAATAGTAAAAGCTACACACTCTATAATAGAATATTCCGTTTTATATTTTTTTAAATAATTTATTAATTTCTTTATCTAACTATTGTACATCATAGATGACTAGGTATATTCAAATCAATGCATAATAAACAACTTATTATTTACACCAAATGTCATTGTGATCCTCAAACAATTAATTATCTTTCTTTTTACTTTAATAATATTATATTCTTTTCTATTTCCTATTTTTTTTTTTACAAATATATCCTAAAAAAAACTACTTTTACTCTCTTATTTTATTATAAACTAGTATTTGTTTCTTAATATTTATGTCATATTTAATTGGGACGGAGGGAGTAGATGATTTAAAAATAAAAATAAAAACAAAATGAACTCAGACATGTTTAATTCCAGTGGAGTTATGGGTTGTGTTTTGGGGCATCAAATTTAGTGAGAGAGAGAGAGTTGCTGAAAAGAAAAGAAGATTAGGTAGGAGGAATAGAAAACGAGACAAGTGATGATTGTGAGGTAGAAATAGAATCCAGTGAAAGGGACGATGATCCCCTCATCTACTCTCTCTTGCCAAAATCTGCTAATAATAATACTACATTTCTATATTACTCCTATTTTATAAACCCGTACTATTTTACAAATCAATTATTTGTGCTGCTATTGTGCAACTGGAGTGAAAATAACAGTGATTTATTAAAATAGAAAAGCAAGCATATGTATAGATAGATGGATAGGGATATCTCCAAAGCAAAGGTTACATTACCACTTGGAAAATAGATGGAATAAAGGAGCTGCTTGAATTGGTACCATCTCTATCCCATCACAATCTTGTCCTACTCAAATGATTTTGGAGAGAGAAACCACAGCAGATTCTCTCTCTCTCTCTCAGATCGTGCATTAGATTCATCCCATACCTAAAATTATTTTTGTTTCATCCTAATCATCAAACCCAATGCCAACAACTATACTTGGAGATTTCTGTTTAGATAAGTAATACACATATGCACACTTAGCATCCATGTGATATACTCCATAATGTAAGCATTGGACAAAACTGAAAAATTTAGTAATCCGCCCTCAACAAGTCTATTTGATCAGTAACCACACAGATTTATTAATTGAGTCTTCTAACATTTGCCACCACAGATATGTAAAATAAATCGACTTCGACTTCTTGAACCCTT
Organism: Salvia miltiorrhiza; assembly: GCF_028751815.1. Taxonomy (NCBI): domain Eukaryota; kingdom Viridiplantae; phylum Streptophyta; class Magnoliopsida; order Lamiales; family Lamiaceae; genus Salvia; species Salvia miltiorrhiza. The sequence goes on from NC_080391.1 coordinate 12,426,417, forward strand.
TTTAAATCAATGAGACTTTTGCTATATACTTAGTACTGTATCGATTCTTTTCTCATATATATAATGATACAACATATATGACAGGTTTCTTGTACACTGTAGTATCCTAAACCATACCATAATTTGCCTCAGGCAGTTTTACTTGAAAACCAACTTATTGGTCGATCTTCCATCCCTTTACAGAGTTTGAGCTGGGATGAAGTCACCCGGGAGAGGCCTTCGGCACGACCAAATTTATATCAGGGGAAATTCTTTCTGCAGGATGTCGAGATTCCTTGAGTCGCAGGCTTCCAACATGTCATTCCGCGAGGCACAGCTGAAAAATGTAGCGTGTAAAGTTTATATTTTTACAATTAACAAATAGAATTATATCAGCTAGTTACCTCAATGATATTCTCAAATATTGCCAGGCATTATCTGCTTTTGGGTTCATTGCCAGTGCCCGGACATAGTAGCGGATAGAGTCCTCATACATGCCCTGAGCAGATTTACATTGCAAGTAAATCAAATATCAAATATTATGCTGAAGGAACCCTCAGACTTCAGTGTTCATTGCTGAATAATGAAAAGAGCCAATATCTGAATAGGTTAAGAGGATGTGCATATCTGGTGGCTGAATACAATTCTATTCTGTAAATTCATATACATTACATGTTTAAGGTGTATATGTGTGTGTGAGAGGGGGGGAATTGTATCTGATTGAGTTGCCTTATTAGACAAAAGGATTTGACACCAAAGGGTTTGGGCAAGCATAGCAAAAAGCAATTGAAAAGTCTGCGTATCGAGGTTGGTGACCAACTCATTAACTCCAAAAAGGAAGAAGTGAAATAAGTGGAGTATTAAGTATGGGATTCTAGAACTTCCATTTGATGATCAAATTAGATCACATCACCAATGAAGAAAAATATGGGTCTCCCTAGTTCATCAGAAATTTGTCACCAAGCATTACTATAAATGATTTGGCTGATCAGAACTCATCATCAAGCATTACATTTATATATGGTTTTGCTCATCAGAACTTATAATCAAGAATTACATTTAGCGCATGTTTGGCTGGGCTTTTTTGGAGCTTGGAAAGGGATTCAATTAATTGAATCCATTACTTGTTTGATTTTTGATTTGGGTAATGAGTTAACCATTACCCTTACTTGAGGGTAACTCAATCACCTAATTTGTTGCCCCTCAAAATAGAGGAGAAACAAAAGAAGGGAATCCCTTACTAGTGATTCCTTGCTAATTGTTGAACCAAACACTTAATAAAAGTAACAGTTATTGTTACCATTCATCCCCTTTATTTACTTTCATTCTCTTTCCATTCCTCTACTTGAACCAAACAAACACTTATATTGTTAAGAAAAGCATCAAAGTATTCAGCTTTAACTGCGTCTAGCATCCTTTTTATGCAGCTAATGCCGCTTCACTGCCATAGGCATTAATTCTCCAACCAACAGTTCTTTATTGTAAAACGAGGAGCAATTTTATAAGTGAGGTTTAACCATACCTGGTTGGCATAACTGATTCCCATGTTTGCCCATGCACGTACATAATTAGGCTTTAGATCTAGAGCCTGAAACCCAAAAAATAGAAAAATATTGAAACATTTTACCATCTGGAGATAATAAAATAAGTGTATTTGCAGGATTCTGTGGTAGGGAAAGGGCACGTGAAAGCTTATTACAGTTGAAACAGACACACAAGCAGTTAAGGACAAAGTAGGTTGAAAATAATTAAATTAAATTAAATCAAACAAAAGAAGTTCCAGCATCAAGTCCAAGGGTACTAAAGAAAAAGTGAATAATAGTTGGTGACTTATACCTTTCCAGTTTTTGAAATTTAACATGCTATTTCATGAGATGCAAATAAGCTAAATAATTGCTGCAATAAAACAATATTAAATTCTAGTTTCAAATTTTATTGATTACTCTCGTCTTAGAGAAATCCATATCATGTGCTCCAGTATAGTGGTAGTGGATGTCAAGCAACAATTTCAAGCTTTATCTACATTACAGTTTCTCATTAGTATGTACACCTATTTATCTTAAATGGCACCAGAAAAGACGCCTTTCAAGATGCTATTATCTAAATCACATCCAAATTATATATGCCATCAATCACCACCGTTACTGGACATAAACTATCACCTGTTGATAAGCAAAAATTGCATCAGCACTCTGAACACTATTAGCTTGTGTTGCACCAAGCTTATTCCATAGTGAATAATCTCGTGGTTTGAGTTTCAAAGATGTCTGAAAAGCTTCAATTGCTTTGCCGTATTCTCTAGATAAGTTGTACAGCACCCCAAGCACTATATGTACATCGGCATCATCAGGAGAGAGTTTAGCTGCATCGTTAAATAACCTAGCCACCTATACAGCCACAAATCAAACCATCAGAAAGACTCTTGCTGTGAAGATATATAATAAATACAGACAATATCATAGTGTGTGAACGTTCATGTGCATGTTGCAGTCTACATAGACACTTACATCAGCATAATACAAATTCTCAGGCTGATCTGGAAGGGATATGGCGCTATATTTAGGATGATGGTGTAGCCAACTATACAGGTACTTTAGTGCAGCTGCTTGCTCCAGCTCTGGAAGTTTTATGAACAAAAGTGAAAATCCACATTAGTTATTGCTAGAACACATGACATATTTTGGAGGTAAAACATAGTGTGAGCATAAAATACTGTGAGAGATCTATAAATGACCTTGTGAGACTGAATAACGTGAGAGATCTATAAATGACCTTGTGACCGCACTATTACAATTAACAGGCCCAATCAAACAAAGGGAAAGCTATGAACGCTATTTTAAGCTTCAATGCTTTAGCTACTTACCATTTGTATGACTCACACCAAGAGCAAGAAGAACTTCCAAATTTGTTGGATCAACCTCATGTGCACGCATCATGGCTGCAATTGCCTGGAACAAGGGAAATTGTCTTAACGATAATAAATGGAGGAAAACAATGAAATTACAGATTACACTACCAGAGTTGTAATTATTTACAAATACCAGAATATCCTCACAAATTTTAATTATTGAAATCTGATGTAATTGTAGGGTACTCATAGATTTTAGAAATATCTAGTTATAAAAACATGAAAATATACTACAAGAATTTCAAGCAGCAGAAATCTTTAGATCCCAATAAAAGGAAAAACAGAAGTAGCAAGTCCAATATATCAACCTGCTGATCATCATCATTCTCTGCATGAGCTATACCAAGCAATCTCCAACCCTCAGCATTATCTGGGTTCTTCAGAACCTCAGCTTCCAAAGCAAGAACTGCTTCACTTAAAAGCCCCTTCCGGAAAAGTTCCTGCCCTTCCTTCAGAGGATTAGGACGGCCAACATAAGGATTTAAATCAGAGAACACATATACCCCTCTTGATGCGTCTGATTTCTGCCTTAGTGATGCTTGCTCATTTAGGTAACTGCAGGTTGAACCGCATTTATATCCAAGAAACTTAACAGGGATAACTCTAATAAAAAAATTCTTAGATCCAGCGACGCATGTCCTCATACATGACATGCTAGTAAAAAGAAAATACATACAAGGACATGCTAGTACAGAAACCACACAACACTCATTGTTTATGGCCGCATATGCAATGAAGTATTCCTATTAACGCTTGATGACAACCAACAAAAGTAAATCATTTCCTGGAATGCACTGCTGTGCATGGGTGAATTTGATACCTCAATTTCCAGTGAAGGAACAAGACACAAACAAAAGTTCGAATGGCACACAAGTTCAATCAAACAAAATTATTTTGTGTATGTTAAGAGTAGAAAGTCCTTGTATCCCTAGAAGAAGAAGAGTAGAAAGTCATTGTATCCCTAAGAAGAAGAAGAGTACAAAGTCCTTGCACAACAGCACAAGTAAGTTTAAAAGAAGAATTGGTCTAGAAGAAATGAAGAATCAGATTAAATGCACCTATACTACACAAAAAGAGGTTGCTACTGAGACAAAAAATGGCGCACTTAAAGGACACATATGTTAGTAAGTCCTTTTCAGTATTGAGATATAATGACGATAATCAGATTGATAGTTATTCATTGACAGACCAAGACAAAACAAAGGTAAGAAAATGTAAATTAAACAAGTAACAGAAATGAGAATAAAATGTAACATTCCCACAATTTCTTGTAGTGGACTTACTCATCATAAGCATTAGCCCAATTATCAGCAGAAGAATCGCCAAGCACTCCATCAGCAACCTGACGCTCAAATTCATCGGACCAGTCATTGACATTTAACTTGGAAAATTCATTCACCCACTCATCCTCTGCCAATCCTTGTTGCCCACGTTCAGTAGCAAACTCATTTGCCCAGCCATGTGGTCCCTGAGAAAGCTGAATGTAAGATAAGATAAGATTTTTGCTAACTGGTCTTATCACTAAAAGGAAATGAAGAAGGAATGTCTTAAGAATACAAGCAAAACTCCAGAACATTTTGCTTTTTGCCAAAAGCATGTGTTCAAGGTGTCTTTATAATGTCGGTACTTGCCTGTTCATTGGAAAACTGATCAGCCCAGGATCTGCCTCCACTGTGCTGCTGCTCAAACTCTGCTGCCCAGTCTCCAGGTGCGGAAATCGCAGCTGGCTTGAATTGATTGTCCTCAATAGTGATCTCACCACGGCTCATCTTTGACACAAATTGGAGGAACTTTGAATTCTATACGTCCAAATTAGTACAGAAAAATCAGGACAAGATTGTGATCAAAAAATTCAATAATCAAGGACCTTCATGTATGCAGATGTATTCTCAACTAGGCTTGCTTTGTCATACATTGAACTTGCAATTGAACCCCTCAAATTAACCATCAAAACTTAGTATCCAGTCATAGGGAGCTACTGTTATTTTTAACAACAGGTTGAGGAATATAAAACTTCGTACATACTGGTAAACACTGAGAGCAAATATCAAAATGAAAGTGTATAAAAAAGTATTTACAACATGATCATGTTCAAGATGGAAAGTAACCTGAAACTTTGGGTCATTATTTTGAGCTAGTGTATGAGCTAACATGCGAGTCTGCTCCATGGCAGCAAGGTTAGGGACACCTGTCGCTCTCATTTGATCAATCGAAGCAAGTTGCGAGTGCTCCTGAAATTTAAAGGGGATCTGAAATTTAGCAAGGAAAATTAAAACAAGCATGGCATTCATCAGCATCAATATAAAACCTGCTCTCTTCCAAGAAAAGCAAGTGCAATGGGAGAGAAACGTATAAATGGGGACTGACCAGTGTTGTTACTTTGCATATGAAATTACATAGATGCAGCAAAAAAGTGGAGGGCAGAGCTTCTCTCTCATAGTCATAGTTAAGAGTGTCAGAATAAGGAGTATGCAGTCACTATGACCACTAACACCAAGGTAAGTAAGATAAGCTCAAGACTGCTAAACATTTAATCTTCTTTAAAAGATACAATATGGTAGTTACACCATCCAGGGACTTCGATTCTGGTTTTACATTCCTTTTACGAGATAAACTTAAAAACTAAGAAGTAATATTCTCACCAAGTTAAACAGAAAACACTGATGCATTAGACACTACACTTGAAGCCCAAATGCTTTATTAGCAAGCAAAAATTAGTTGTCCAGAAGTTGAAACTGAATAGGTAGTAACACTTAACGTCTTCCCATTATTCTCTTTTTCTGGGAATATTACGACAGAGCTGACTTTCTCGCAAATAACTACCAAGTAAAATGCTGACAATCAGATAGACCAAATAATGTTAAAGACTGCACGATGAAAATACAAGAAACCCTTCCTTACATGCTCAAATTCAGATGCCCAGCCATTTGCACCATGTTGTCTTTCAAATGACTGAACCCACATATTTGGATTGTCATGCGGCAATCGCTGTTGTGAAAATTCTGAAACCCATCCATCTGCACCACCAGACAAAGGTTTCATATGTTGTGATTCGTTCCAATATTCCTCTAGCTCCGGAAATCTCCCAGGAACCGGGCCTCTGGCTCGGATATCATTATCAATATCTAAAGATGATAGAAGTGCATTAACCTGAAATGATGGTTAATACAGAATTATCTGAAAAATGCAATGCCAGATACCCTCAAAAAAGGAACAAAAGACTGTAATGATACACACTCAAATTTAGACACTACTAAAAGAACCATAAGAAAGATAATCATATCTGGGCTGAAAAACACAGATAAGCGTATTTTATATGCAGAGCATCTTTGACAATGTTTAGAAGTTAAGACACTAAAACCCCATATTACTACAATTGTTAGAAGATTCAAAGTTTAAAATATTCCAAAGGATAGACAGCAGTACACTTGGACATACTCTAACCACTCAACCTGTGAGAAATTTTTTGTACAACTACCTGTGTGTGAATAAATTCTTCACTCTTGTCTGCAAAAAGATGGCGAGCCATAATACTGCTACGATCACGTATGCATTGCTTATCACCTTCAGACAATCCTAAAACAGGAAGTGAAGCTGGACGAAAAGGCATGCTACCGCGATCGCTGTGAAGAAATGAGTGCAAAAAATTGGACAAAACTTTTTGAGGTGGCCCTGCAATCAGAAAATCAATGTAGCTGATCAGGAATGCATAAATCAATCCATAATGTTCTCCGGTAGGCAGTATTAACCAATACGCACACAAGAGGCACTTACTTGAAAAGAGAAAAATACATCTGCTAAAGTCAAAAAGACTCTCAATAGGCATTATCCATTACATTTAAAGGGAAACAAGGGTTTCACTCAACATTACAGTTTATGACACCGCACCCCCAATATTTCAACCTATGCAAGAATTTCTTGGGATGTTTTTCCAACTCAACCAAAAATATGACACCGTGTGTAAACTGGAACTTTATGTGCTACCAACTCCAGTTTGCAGCAACTCGTCAAACTATTGAGACTGTAGTTTCAACTTTTTATATGATTACTTACACCAACATCTCAAATCGGAATACCTGCACCACACCACTACTCTAGCTATCACATAGATATGGAATATCAACAGACCACTGTGCTAAATGGCTTGATCTAACTGCTGCTCAGAGCTGTCCCCGTCAATCATTGATCATTAGAGAAAAAATAGATTGCAACATGCCAACATTGTTCACCAAGTCTGTTCAGGATTTCCCACAACCAACTAAATGGTGATTTTCCAGAATTCAGTTCAGCTGTTATCGCTAATAAAACAACAAATTTGCCAGTTCCTATCCCATTTTTTACTTGATTCATCTCCCAATGTTGGATGTTAAACATTGAAATATACAACAGAATTTAGTTTGTTCTTTCTTTCCTGATGTTCCTTTGTGATTCCATACACCCTCCATCTATGATTGGGGATAACTCATGCGTTCTTAAATTTTTACATTTGGGTTTCATATATTTTCATCCACTGGATATTCCATTCCTGAGTTCTAAGCTGAACTTTTATATTCGTCTGTTGATATTAGTGAAGCGGCTGGATGCATAAGGGAAGCTCGGTTTATGAGGTCGTTGTCAGGATGTAAGTGAACGTGAATGGCTAATGCTCTCCTTGCAAATGTTAGATAGTGCTTAAAAATTGATTTGATGTGATAAATGGTGTTAGAAGGAATCAGCTTAGTTCATTAATACTATAGGATGGAATTTACCCGCAACCAAACACAACTTGAAGAGCAAAGATCTCATCATAATAATGATAAAGAACTTCCAAAATTACCATCAAAATCTTGTTGAAGCCGAGCTTGCTCTAAAGGAAAGTTGGTTGGCCCCGTCCTTCCCTGATAATGAGGAATTTGAGGCCTCTGAATGTCATCCCAAGCATCTGGAAACCTATTTTGATCCATCGAGTGAAAGTCTTGAAGGAATTTTGAACCCTGAAAATATAGTAGATTATGAAATTTATCCAATAGATCCAACCAGCAATCAGCAAGAAAAAGATAAAGTAATACCAACCTGCGCATTAGGATGCAAATATTCAAGCTCGGACCCTGGAAGGGCAGCAGCAAAGGGCTCTCCCACCCCTGCATGCAAATTGCCATCTGATGCTGTAGCTGTTGCAGTTGGTATCTCTTGAAGCCTTTCCTGCTTGACGACAGAGAGAGCACTTGTCAGCTATTATGTGTGAGACGAAAGTATATGAACTCTAGAGAGCACCTAACAATATAAAGAACCCAAATACCCAATACAATTATTTCTTTAGATAGGTTGACATCCATCTATCGATTCTTCTTTGGTTTCAGCATTTTGTATTTACCACCAAAGACAATGTTTAATAAATCAAATCTGGTCATAGGTGAAGAGTTAAGTCATATTACATTCAATTCTCAGAATGGGCGAGTTATAAAAATACATGATACATCTACTGTCTGGTAACTAACAGAAAGTATAACATTGGAACAGCTGATAACCCATCTGATACACAATATATTAGGCAACTCCATATCCATTTCAGTCTGAGTCTCCTATTCATAACCTACCGATAAATTGCATTAAAAACATGAATACTCATGTGTATAACTCTTGCCAAATAGAAAGGAAAACATCACCAGCAGAACCTTGCAGTTGCCTAATGCAATTTACTAGATAAGTGTGATCAAAATAATACAATGCTCATACTTCCATCAATCAATCTAATCTCTCAATAGTTGAGAAAGCCAAAACACTTGCTTATCTCGACTAAATAGGAAAAATCATTACAATGAAAGAAAAGTGTGATGTGAAGACATAAAACCCCAAGTACTACAGCGCCAATTTGCACTCTCCACTATCATAACATAATCTTCTACAGTATCACGTGTCAACTAACCCAAACAGAGCACGGCAGCAATTGCTCGAAAAGCAATGCTATATTGCTCGATCACATAATCTTAACACGACAATCGTGCTTCTCCTACTAGCATGAAAACATGGGAAAAAAACTGCTACAATTAATTTCCACGAACGCCACCAATCCAAAAAAAAAAAAAAAAGACATAATCTTCAGCCATGAAAATAGAAAATTGAAAGAAGAGAAATGATTGGAGAACCTGTTTGGAGGATGAACCAATAAGGGCGTTGGCGAGAGCTCCAAGAGGGTTAGATGAAGAAGACGACCCCGGCACCGCGCAGGCGGCGCCGCCGCTCACCAGCTCCCGCATCGCCATACTAACAGAATTCTGGTAACCCTTCCTACGGCAGCTCGGCGCCGCTTATTTTTCCCAAATTCAGTAGTTCCCTTGTGGTCGGAATTATCGAAATAAAAATTTTAATTTGGAACTTGGAAGGCAGAGAAAAACGTTTGAGGTGAGGAAGTAAACAGCATAAACAATTCTGAATTTTTGCTGCTATGTATAACCCCTGTCGATCGATTCCAGTCGACTGGGTGGGGCCGGTATGCATCTTTATATTTTCTATTTTATTTTATTTTATTTTATTTTCAGATAGTGTAGATTATTTATTGGGATGTGGAAACTTTGTGATAAGGTGTTTTTGTACGCTTTGTTTTGGTTTCACTGATAATTTACACCTGGTCCTATTTATCTCGCCTACCCCCAGGCGGTCCAGGCCTATCAAACCCAACCCTATTTTTCCAAATACTATATCCTATACTTCTTTGGGTTTTTTTTTTTTAAATTACTAGTGCATTCTCTCAAAAGATACATAGGTTAGAGAATATTTATAATTTATAAATTATATAAAAAAATTAATGTCATCGTTTGAGTTAGATTAATAAATAATGAAAAATATTTTTTATTAACTTAAATATTAAATTCAATGATCATATAGTAATAGTTAAATTTGTAACGAAAAATATATAACTACGAATAACTACACAATCTCATAATTTTTTTTGTGTAAATCAAGGTTGGCCAATAAAAAGTGAGGGTGGCTGGTGGGGCTGGCACAGACAGGAAAGCCTCGTGAGAGACGGCAGCGCCATTAATAACGATGTTTCCACCAACTGCAAATGTTTTCACCAACAATTTTGCAGAGATTTCGGAGATGTCGGGGAACTTGTTGAGAGCTAGGAAGCACGGGGACGCCCCCTGATTGTACGTATGCGTTCCGGGGACGTCCTGGGGACGATACGTGAAAAATGCGTGGAAAATATGTTCCCTAATATGTATTTTTTAGTCAAAATTTTTAATTATTTTTTTAATTAAAAATACGTGAAAAATACGGTAAAAAAATGTTTTGACCAAGTAAATAGATGAAGAAGTGAGAATGACGACTAATAATGCGCCTAAATCTGTTCCGTTGCCGCCTACCCAACCCCAAACTAACTCAAATGAGCTCTATACAAGTTACACGATGAAGAAAAGAAATGGGAGTGAAGGGTGCTCATCGGCTCTTGAGAAGGCATTCAATGTTCAAGGCAAGAAGACGTTGGATGCTATGATTGCAAGATTGTTCTATTCTTCGGGTTTGCCGTTTCATTTGGCAAGAAACCCTTACTTTCGGAGCAGCAACCAACAATTTGGTTGGTTATGTGCCACCTGGGTACAATGTTTTGAGGACGCATTTGCTTGAGCAGGAGAGAGCAAATGTTGAGCGTCTGTTGGAGCCGATCAAGACCACATAGGCTGAGAAAGGAATAAGTATTGTGAGTGATGGATGGAGTGACTTACAAAGAAGGTCATTGATCAATTTCATGGTTGTCACTGAGAGTGGACCTATGTTTTCGAATGCAGTGGATTGTTTAGGGGAGGTTAAAGATTGTTTAGGGGAGGTGATTGAGTGGATTGTTTTCGAATGCAGTGGATTGTTAATCTAATGAAGGAGGTGATTGAAGATGTTGGACCTCAAAATATGGTTCAAGTGATCACTGATAATGCGAAGAATTGTCAAGCAGCTGGGCTCCTTGTTGAAGGAACATATCCTAGGATTGTGTGGACACCATGTGTTGTGCATACGCTCAACTTGGCACTTTAGAACATATGTGCCGCAAAGAACGTTGAAAACAATCAAGAGACCTATGAATTGTGTTCATGGATCTCTGATGTTTCTTCAGATGCTAACATGATCAAGAACTTCATCATGAATCATGGAATGCGCTTGGCAATATTCAACAAGTTTGTGCCTTTGAAGTTGTTTTCGATTGCTGCAACTCGATTTGCTTCAGTTATTGTGATGTTAAAGCGTTTCAAGCTTATCAAGAGATGTTTACTTGAGTTGGTTATTAGTGAGCAATGGGAAGCATATCGAGAGGATGATGTTGAGAAGACGAGCAATGTTAAAATGAAAGTATTAGATGACACTTGGTGGGATAAGCTTGACTATATACTTTCATTTACGACTCATTTGTATGAGATGCTTCGTGCTTGTGACACGGATAAGCCGTGTCTTCGCTTAGTCTATGATATATGGGGTACTATGATTGAGAAGGTAAAGTAGGCGATCTACAAGCATGAAAGACTTCAACCAGAGTAGACAAGCAACTTCTATAATGTTGTTCATACGATCTTAGTCAGTCGTTGGAACAAAAAAAAAACACTCAATTTCATTGTTTAGCTCATTCTCTTAATACAAGGTAACAATTTACATTAAATATCTAACTTAATTACTATTAGACTATATTTTTATTAATTCTATTCTTTGAATTTTATATATTATAGCCACGAATGGCTTTCAAAGGACTCCTCTCGAGTTGCACCACATAGGGATCCGGAAATTGCTAAGGAAATGATCAATTGTTTGAAGAAATAATTCCCACTCATATCTGCAATAAGAGTTGTGGCACAGGGGTTTGCTAACTTCTCTAGCATGGCAGGTGATTTTCCCGATTCTGATTCGATTGCATAGCGCCATGATATGGATCCCAAGAGTTGGTGGGTTACATATGGAACAGGTGCACCTGCACTTCAAAGTTTAGCATTGAAGCTACTTGTGCAACCATCATCCTCATCATGTGCTAAGAGGAATTGGAGCACATACTCGTTCATCCATTCTTTGCGAAGAAACAAGATGACACCTAAACGTGCTGAAGATTTGGTGTTCGTTCATAGCAACCTTCGTTTGCTATCTAGAAGAACACCTGATTACATAAAAGGTGAAACAAAGATGTGGGATATTGGATGAGATAAATTTGGGATATTTGCAGATGTTGGGGAGTTAGAGTTTGCTGAGTTATCTCTTGATGAGCCAGAGTCGGAGAGTGTTGTCTTCAACAATGAAGATATGAGGGAAGAAGAAGAGGAGGAGGAGAATGAGGATGATGAGTGAAGAGGGCTAACATTTTAGTGTGTTTTATTAAGTATTAACTATTAAGACTATGTTTTATTTGCTATTTGGTTAACTTTATTATGAATTAGTAGTGTTTTACTTATATTATTGGTGAATTATGAATTTATAATATATATAAATATATTTTTAACAAAAAAATTAAAACATATTTTTGACGTATCACATCATTTTTTTTGAAAAAAATGACGTATTTACGTCCCCGTATCGTATCGTTTCCGTATTACGTATTCGTCCCCATGCTTCGTAGGTTAAGAGTGCAGAGAAATCCCATCGTTGAAGATGAACTGAGATTTTCATTTCCCCTTTGAATGGAGTTTTTCCCATGGGTCCTGCTGCCGTAACCTCTGATTCAAAGATGTTGAAATCCTTTTTTTTATAGAGAAAAGAACTTAGATCTGAGATCATTATTTCCCCATGAGATTTTTTTCCCGTTTGAAAAAATAGAGAGAAAGATGGGTTCCTCCCCAAATTTCCCTAGTTGATTAGACGGCAGAACAGAGCAACCCAGATTTGTAGAATTTTTGAATTATTTTTTTCTATGAACAGTCGCCAGAAAACTTTGCAGACTAGACCTTGAATTTTTTATCGGAAAGAAAATGGACCTCACGCGTCACGCCTTAGCTCAATTTTTCACAGACAGCATCAGTTGATGAAACAAGTATTAACACCTTAAATAAAGATGATAAAGAACGCTAAGATTTACGTGGTTTGATCATTAAGATCTTCATCCATGGAAGGTTGTCGGAGTTTTCACTATGTTTTGTGAGATATTACATTTACAAGACAGATAAAAAGAGAATCCTCTTAAGTTTAGGAATGAAAATCCTATTTATAAGCATCAATGTAAACCTAGCAATTTGGCCCATTAGCTCAAGCAATTAGGCCCAAGCCTTATTACATTAACTCATGTCTTGTCCATGCTGAGGTGAAGCTGAGAATATATTTATTCTGTGAAGTGTCAGCAGCTCTAGTGTTTCAGAGCTGCATCATCTTCTTACGAAAGAAGATTTGAATCCCCGATGTCACGTGGGGCTTATCTCTCGAATGATTCACCATTTTTTACGTCTTTATTGATTAAGTCGGCCTTGCCAACAGTGTTGCTCCAAATATTCAAAACAACAACAACAACAATAACAATAAACAATAAACAATAAGAGAAATTTGATCATTGTATTCGGTATGAAGATAATTATGATGCCACGATTCAGTTATGTTCTTTACATCGTTGAAATTTGACTCTTTGCCATTATTCATATTTTTTATTCATTAGTCCTGACCCAAAGAGATGTGCATAATATTGTCCTTATCACATACGAACATAATCTCATTTCTCAAGATGCCAAAACTTAGAAACCATGAAATAATTATAAAATGGAGCATTTGACAATAGTGTAGGTATATTCCTAACTAAATAAATACCCTAGGATTTCAGAACTTCCACAAACATATAGAGATACTTATGATGTTGCTAGAATAACTTCATGTAAAGTATGAAATAATATCTTCAACATAGGCCAAACATGTTGAGTAACAATATTTGATTAAAGAAAGATAAATGGGAAATTAAACAAAATAGAGTCACAAGGCTAACTAATGATTTCATAAGTTAGTTTTTTGTGCCCATTTATGGGACCACCACCAGTAACTTATTGACACGTCTTCACCTCTATTTGAAAATTTTAAAAACCAATTCAATTATGATAAATGTATAAATATATATATATATATATGTATGTATTTTCTTGTGCGGGGGATAAAATCCAGGATTCCATCTCCATAGGGTTTAAGCACAAATTTATGCCTTTATTTAAAGAAGGGCAAATAACTATTATTCAAAAATTTCAAGTAATGGAAAGCAACCCCAACCTCCAAGCTTTAGGGTGTGGATTTTATTAACTACTCCCTCCGTCCCATTGGGCTTGTCCCATTTGGTTTCGGCACGGTTATTAAGGAGAGTAGTAATAGTGTTAAGTGTGTAGATAAAGTAAGAGAGAAAAAGAGAGAGAATGTGATAAAGTAGGAGAGAGAAAATGATAAAGTGATAAAGTAGGAGTGTTATTTATAGAAATTGGACAAGATCAATGGGACAAACAAAAAAGGAACACGGGACAAGATCAATGGGACGGAGGGAGTATTTTTCTGTAGATATTGCTTAGGAAAAGCATTTTATGTGGTTCGTTTTTCATATCTTCTGTTTATGATAATATCATTCTAAATGAGCACTACCTTTGGCACATGCTAGCATAATAAACTAATTCATTGTCCTTGAAAGCTAACGTTTAACAATTGAAAGGGTTCTCCTCATAAGTTGTTGAAAGTATGAAACACTCTCATCTAATGTTCGAGCAATTTTTATTGCTGAATATTTTTGTATGATTCTCCTTCCCTGATTCTTTGACCTTAATGTATGTTGGATTGTTTGATTGGAAAAATAAAAGGAGAATATGCAAATATATAGAGGAATTTCTAAATAATGTATGCATATATACATCAAATCATTGATGTTTTTTAGTTTATACATATATTAACTCATATCCAATGATTATTGATGAAATATAGTACTTGTTTTTATCAGTTAATAAAATAGTCACTCTGGTGTAAACTAAAAAACAAGTTTTTATCAATTAATATTTATCTTCTTGTAATATTTTATAACTATTATGCACATATATTTTACCGGGAATATTTGTACATTTTTTAATGAAACTGTCGAGTTATGTCCGTGTGAGCAAATACGAAGCCGACAAATCAACGCATTAAGGGCATGTTTGATAGTTAAATTGAGATAAGGAGTGATATATAAAACTTAGATAATGTGAAATTGTTATTATAGTATATGTGTTTGGTAGATAAGATATAATCTTAAGATAACTAAAGAATCTTATTTGGTAAAGAAGATACAATTATGGAATAAATAATCAAATTACATTATTAACCTAATATAATATAAATAAAAGAAAAATAAAAAAGTAAAAGCCCTTACATCTTTCAGCGCCACCCACCGTCACCACTGACCAAGAATTACTTTTTGCAGAGATTTTTTTTTTTAGAATTGCAGAGAGAAGTTACTAATGTATCATTCAATAAATTAAGCAAATTCTTAAATCATTCCCTTAGTCCCCTCATATACGGTGAGCTCGCGGAAAGCACCAATACTCCGAAGGGCATTCAAACACACCCTTTATATTTATGGCTTAGATTCGGTGTAAATTATTATGGTATGAATTGATTCGCTGGAACTACGTTCCCCTTTGTCTTTTACTTTTGGTGCTTTGGTGGTGTTGTTGAGCCCTCTCTGTGAATCATAGAGCAATTGTGTAGCTGTATGTATGCGTATTGTGATAACAGGGGTAAATTCGAAAACCTAGAAAATAAGCTGGAATACTGTAGCGCTATGGAAAAGTAATCCGGGGGTGGACGAGACACACAGATTCCAAGTGTAACAGTGAATTAAGGGCGGGCCATGGCATACTAGCGGGCCTTTGACATTAGGAATATTGGCTATCAAACGTCCGAAAATGGGCTGAAACGTAATTATTCAGCCTATATCCCAGCTATCAAACACACCCTAAATGTATCCATTTGTTGAGCTCTCAAGTCACACTACTTACTAAAAAAAATTAGTCATATACTTAGATTTATTTTAGTTCTTGAAAATCTATAGTTATTAATTACCATACCATTACGTTCTTAGTTAAGTATTTTCTGACACCATAAAATATGGGGTTTAAGATAACAATTAGTTTTGTTCCCATGCGATGCACGAGAAATATTATTTTTTAATAATAAATATTATTTTAAAGTATTTTTATATTTAAAATTCAATTATTTATTAATATTAAATAAATGTTAAAAAAATTATGTTGTACAATATATCAGTAGGAACAATTATTGTCAATTATTTCAAATAAAAATTATCGTTGATGTTGTTAGAGTAGGACGAGTAAGTTTTTGAAATGGCGCCTTGGAACATCATATGATTTAAGTAATATATTCTCAAGGAAATCGATAGATGCATAACCATCATTATCACCACCATTTGATACATCTCTAATACCTACATTTATTAAATATTTTATTTACATTTACTGAACACATGTGATAATTTTATACAAAAATATGTATAAATTATATATATAATATAACTATTACATATAAAATATTTAAGAGTGAAAGAATTTTGTGTTCCAAATTACCAAAAAGTATCAACTGTGTAAAACGAAGAGTAATAGAATGTTAATAGCATTGAAATCAACATGCAGCGGAAATTAAAGAACACACAGGAATACTTTTTCACGGATTATGTAAATATAATCCGCAAGTGCCTCAAGGCTGAAAACACTATGATCATCAACAAAACAAAGTACAGATTTGAGATATCTTGGAGATCTATCTTTACAGATTGGCTGCCTAAGATAAATCTACATATCTACTCACTGCACTAGAATGTCGAATCAACACAAAATCAAAACACCCTGCTACGCTCCAATGGCCTTGTACTTCAATTCTTGCCCTTGACCTCCCGTCAATACAAAGTGAGACTTCACAGATTAGCTGCCTAAGACTTATTCGTTAAAGCGATCCTTGAAGAACCGGTATTACGTTTGCAGCAGGAATGTTGAAACAACACAGCCGAATAACTCGGACAAAATATATAGTATGCTACGCTCCAATGTCCTCAATCTTCAACCCTTACCTTTGACCTCCCATCAATACAAAGTGAGCATTTACAGATTGGTTGCCTAAGACTCCTCCGTCAAAGCAAGGTTTGAAGAACTGGTGTCATGTTTGCAGCAAGACAAAATGACGAGTTGGTTGTGAGCGAATGTTAGGTCGGTGAAAATGTACTCCCAAAACGTAAGGGTGAATGAGGCTTCTTGCTGCTTTTATAGACCTTCATGTCGTGGTTAGTTTCCTCCACTTCCCACTTCCAGAAGCTTCTTATAACCGCTGCAATCCACCTCCGAAAACTATCAGTTGACCAGTCTGGAATATTGGTTGAAGAGATCATGGGTCCTGAAAAATAGGAACTAGCAGCCCACTACTTTGGACCATGATAAACCACCTTTCCACTTATTAAAAACGTGGACAACAAGCATAAAACCTTTATTCCACAACCAAATAATAATAAAACGTGAAAGGAATGTAAAGATTAAATATATACAATTATCAATGGAAAGTCAAAGTACAGAGTCAAGACAGAATCCAGAATGTTGGTTGAAGCCCAGAAATGTTGACACTATGAATGTTATCAATATTCAACCCAACATTGAAAACACGAATGTTATCAACATTCAATCCAACATTGTCGGAGTCAACATTGACTCTAACAATCTCCCCCTTAATCTTTTCCTTCCTGTAACAAAAACAAAAACAAAGAAAAACTATATACAGAAAAGAATTCTATGTTACAGGTTTTCAGAAAAGAATTCAATCCAACATTGTCGGAGTCAACATTACTCTAACAAAGAGATTAAAAATAATTAATGATATGTCATAAATAATTTGTTGGAATTATAATTGACACACAATCATAATGGTTGATTAATCTTAAATTTCAAATGTTTTACATATGTTGATTAAATATTCAAGAAATAATAAATAAATATCTTAACGTATATTTTTAATCATAAATCTTATCTATATAAATATTTTAATAATATTATAAATATTTGTTAAACATTTTATTTACATTTTATCTATACAATTAACTATACTATTTTAATTGGGTCAATATGAAAAATTACAACAAAAAACTATTCATATAATCTGAAGTAGACGAAATTAAGAATAATTAAAAAAAATTATTTCTTAAAATAGTAAAATGATTTTGGTAACTTGCATTTTTATGTAAGTGGTTGAGCTTATATATAGAGAGAGAGAGATTTAAAAAAATTTATGTAAATAATATTATTTGAGACATAAATTTGATTTTTAATTAGCAAGTTGATTTGACATAAAAACGACCAATTAGGTATTATATGTTGTTTTTCTGCTAGGTAATTGATTCTTGATGTTAAAGATATTAAGACATCATTATATATTGTTTAAAAATTTATTAATATATTGTAGATTTAAAATTACCACGTCCAATAATATTCGTCGAATTTAGATCAACAACTTACTAATTTTTTTGAATAAATAAAAATAATACTCCCTCCGTCCACGAAATGAGTACCCATTTGTGGACGGCACGGGTTTTAAGAAATGTATGGAGTGTAGTGTGAATAGTTTAAGGGTCCCACTTTTTGAGTGTATTAATTAAAGAGATGTGTGGGGTACACTTGCCAAAAAGGGAAATGGGTACTCATTTCGTGGACGGACGAAAAAGAAAATATGAGTACTCATTTCGTGGACGGAGGGAGTAATATGATTATGACTATAATTTTCGTAAAGTGAACCTTGCATGGTGTTTAGTTTGATGTATATAATATTTTACATATTTATCAACGAGGCACTCTCTCGTGCAATCGGCTGCACCGTACGACTGGTTTCTGAATGACACTACTTCAACATACAAATGACACTTGAAGATCTTCATTTGTCATTTGTATGTTGCTTCAAGTGTCATATGTATGTTGAAGTAGTGTCATTTCCCGAATGAAGTAGTGTCATTCTAGAAACCAGTTGCACGGTGCAATCGGCATCGTAGGAATACATGACTAATTTTGGAGAAAGAGGGAGTACTAATCTAGTTATAATTTGGGACCAGGAGAAACAACTAACAGTACGTATACTCTGATTGAAAATAAGATAAAAAATATAGAATTTTTTTATGAATAAAGTAAAATATTTTATTGAATAATTCATTTTCGCTCATTTTCTTTTAGTGTTGAATAATCTTTAAGTAATGGTGTGAAAATATTTTTTAATATTTTCAAGGGTTAAATGCATGTAATATCATGAAATTTAGTTGAATTCCAAATTTAGCACGACTTTTAAAAGTTCCAATTAATATGACCAACTTTGCCCCGTGTCCAATTTTAACACCGATTTGTTTTCCGACATAACCACGTGGCAATGACGTGAACCACATGGCAATGATGTGTCTTCCAAATGACACGTCATAATTTGTAACTTAAAAATGTCCAATTTAAATGTGTAATTTTACTTCGTGTCCAATTTAAATGTGTAACTTTACTCCATGTTCAATTTTAGCACCGAATAGAGAAAGAGAGAGAAAGACAAGCACGGTCGGAGAAGGTGAATTTTTCTAGGAAGGGAAGAAAATCGAAGAAGAAGAAGAAGAAGAAGATTTATTGCTATACAAATCGAACTTGAGTGTTTGCTATCAGTGGAAGTCAAGTCCAGGAGGCGGTGGTGGTTCAAATCTGTTGCTCGTCCGGCGAGAGAGAGCGTCGGTAAGGGCGACAGCTTGTGGTTGGGTGGCTGCGATTTAGGTGTTTGAAGTTGGGGATCTATGGTTTAAGGGAAAAGGGCAACGGCGGCCGATGTTGGGCGATAGAAAATGGTGAGGGGATGAGACCGAGAGGGGAGAGTTTTCAGTGAGGAAGAAGGGAGGTCGAAGCGCAGAGGCACGACTTGAGTTGTGTCGTCGCCGTAGGTCGCGAATGGGGGTTCGGCAACGCGAGCTGTGCGTCGTGCTTGGAGGAGGAGAGGCGCTCGCCGATGGGAAGAAAAAGGGGTGTTGGAGGAGGAGAGGAGCTTGTCGGCGGGAAGAGGAAGGGGTGTTGGAGGAGATGAGCATAATTCGGTGAGCAAAACGTGGCATTTTGCTCGCCGGCCGGAAACTTGTGCCGGCAAGCCTTATCATTGACACGTAAGATTCAATTTTGGGGGGGGGGGAAACGACATTAAAATTGGACACGGGACAAAGTTGGTCATATTAATTGGAACTTTTAAAAGTCGTGCTAAATTTGGAATTCGACTTAAGTTCATGATATTACATGTATTTAATCCAATTTTCATCTATGATAAATACATAACAAAAAGGGTTCATTGCCCCTAAATACACAAACTTTCACCAAATTCTAGAATTGCACACTACCATTAAAATTTGCTCTATAATACATCACCTTTCATTTTTTCAGATTTTTCCCATGACAACTTAAACCCCAATCTGAAAAGTGACGTGGCGATCAAAAATCCACGTAGACATTACTATATATATCTGAAGTTTTGTCTAAAACCAATCTCCTGCATAATGCAATTCCCAAAAATTAACCCAGTCCTCAGCATAGCATTTTATCCTTTGGTCATTTTCATTTTTCTGGTGTTGCATTTGGTTTAAGCTGTAAAGGTAACTTTACAACAGAAAACACATAACACAAAAATCCAACAAATAAAATTGTTACAGTAAATTCTTTCCATAACATCATTCTCATTGAACTAAAAAAGATGGTTACATCTCCAATAATCCCAACAATATTGCTAAAAAAATAAAACACAACCAAAGACCATAAACTACAACTACACCATATCAAGACTACACCTTGGCTTTCGAGAATATCTCTAAAATTGATGATGAAGTGAAGCCTTCAAAAAATCAACTATTCTCTAGCCCTCAAACGATGGCTTTGGAGATTCAGGAATTGAAAGAGAACCTACAACCCAAATATTCAATTCAGCACCTCTGGACAGCAGCGACAGCAGCACAACAACAGCATCTGCACCGCCGCTTCACCCTCCATCATCCCTTCCGCCGAGCTCCATCTCCCCGCGCCACCTTCGTCGCTTCGATTTCCCTCGTTCAACCACCGGAACTCCAGCCGAAGCTCCTGCGAGCTCTCTTCGCCGCCTTACTTCACACGGCTGCCGGAGGCCAAGCCGTGTGCCGCCGACCTCTGCTTAACCTCCTTCTTCCTCACGAATTGAATGAGAAGATTAGAAGAGAGAAGATGTTTTGCGGCTTTGCGTAGAAAAATCTGCAATTTAGGGCTAAAAACGTGAATAGGGGAAAGAAAGAAGTTGATTTTACCTCAAAATGTCGTCGTTTTGGGCTTTTTGGAAAAACGACGTCGTTCTCTCAGACGTCCGATGTGTCTACGTGGATTTACGATTGCCACATCACTTTTCAGATTGGGGTTTTAAGTTGTCATGGGAAAAATCAGAAGAAAAGGAAAGGTGATGTATTATAGAACAGATTTTAAAGGTGCTGTGCAATTCCAGAATTTGGTGAAAGTTTGTGTATTTAGGGGCAATTAACCTTAAAAAAAATATTATAATATTTTTTCATTTTTTTTATTATTCATAATTTTTAAATAAAAATTTTACAGCGAAAAACAAACGTACTCTAAAAATAACAACAGAGAATAAATAGAAAAAGCGAACTCTGCAAACCCTTCAAATTATAACCGTAGTTTTTCCGATATCAATCAATCAAAGGGGGGAGAAAGAGAGAGAAGATGGCGTCGTCGTCGAGCAGCGGGCTTACCTTCAAGCTCCACCCTCTCGTCATTGTCAACATCTCCGATCACTTCACTCGAGTGAAGTCCCAGTCTCATCCGCGTCGTGTAGTCGGTTGCGTCATCGGCGTCCAGCGCGGCCGCACCGTTGAGATCTTCAACAGTTTTGAGCTTCTCTACGACGACTCCACCCACTCGCTCGACCGCGCATTTCTCGAGAAAAAGCAAGAGCTATGTGCGTATCCCTTTTTAGTGTTCCAGCCTTCATGTTTCGGGCAGTGGTTACTGATTAGGTTTTCTTTTGGGGGAAACAAGGATTGTAATTTACTGATATCTGATATGCTGAGCAGATAAGAAGGTTTTTCCGCAATTCTATATTCTTGGATGGTATTCGACGGGGAGTGATGCTCAAGAATCTGATATGATTATCCACAAATCTGTAAGCTCTTAAAATTTTCTCCGCTTGTGTTAATGGAGCAATTTTCTGAGTGATATTGTGAACTATGTTTTCAGGTCATTAACTCTTGTATTTTCTAACCCTAGTATGTGAAATATATTAAAATGACATGGGATCAGAATGTTTATCTTCTGAAGTGATGCATGTTTTTTAATGCTTTTCCATAGCTTGTATACTCACAATTGACGTGAAACATCCTATTGATTTTATACTTCATTGGTCTACGTATCTGCTGTGTGTATCTTCAGAGTGTTACAAACTAATCTGTTTGAGGCACGGGCTAGTCAAAGTGATAACTAATAAAAGAAGTACTGGAAACCAGCATTCTGGACATAGATGCAAAGTTGTATTAAAACAAATATGACTTAATTGTCTAAGCTGACATACCTTACAGTTTATATATTTATTGACTTATTTTAGTAGAGTAAACTTCCGTATTTCACCTGACTAGTGAGAATCATTTGTTCCCCACAGTTAATGAATATCAATGAGAGTCCAGTTTATGTTCTTCTCAATCCTTCAATCAATCCTGCACAGAAGGATCTGCCTGTTACTATCTATGAAAGTGGTACGTACTTACCATCTGCTATCACCAATTTCCCAGAAAGCCTGCTGTGGAATTGATTGGGGTTGTTGTTATCACTTATATATAAATATTCAGTGCTTGGTGATGAAGAACAATTGTATCTTGTTATGTGTTTGTCAACTTTCGTTTTCTGAGGATTAGCCTGCAGGTGTAGATTTACAGCGTCAGATAAAATACCTTAACCACATTGTTCTTGTATAAATGTCTTTATGCAGAAGTCTCTAGTGTTACAGGCTTGCAGCTTTCTTATTTACTCTAAAAGAAGCAAGCACCGTTTATTTATTATTTTTATATTTTCATATTGCCAGATAAAGAGGAACCTAGAACATATTGAGTGATATAGAGTCAAAATGTGTATTTTGTAACGGCTAGCCATATGACCAATATCAAATTCTTTTGGTATGTGATCTTGTATGCACTTTGTGAATACCATACAAATCTAGCCCTATCAGAGTGTTAAAGTGAGTGAATTTGCCTGCATACATGTGGATGATATATTCTGGCCTGATTTTGAGATAATTTCTATCCTTAGCTGTTTGTGTTTCAGTAATCAAAGTTTGGGATGGTGCCTCTTTTAGGCAACTAGAAGATTGCTACTGTGTATGAAAGTAAATTTGCTGCAATAGAATAGTCTCCTTGAATGTACATCAAGAACTATATGTGAAGTCTTTGAAATGTAGTTTTACTCCTTTTTTTTAGGTAAGTAGTTTTACTCCTTACGTATGAGCTTAATTTCTGTTTTTTCCTGTTTTTGTTGATGATCATTACCATTCAAGAGCTGCACGTTATTGATGGCAACCCCCAGCTTATTTTTGTTCAATCAAGCTACACCATTGAGGTTTGTTTTGTTTATTAAAATTTAATATTGAGAAAATTTTAGCTGTTTGCTCTAACTTCTTTTTTCTCATTTACTAGACAGTTGAAGCTGAAAGGATATCAGTTGATCATGTTGCCCACCTTAAACCATCTGACGGGGGTTCTGCTGCAACTCAGTGTGAGCTTTTTACGTTCACTGCACGAATTGAATCCTCTTTTTTATACCTTCATTTTTCTTCTTAATGATGTATTGGACTTCAATTAACATCCTCTTTTTTTTCTTTATATATATATATAAAAACTTTAAATTTTGGCAGTGGCTGCTCATCTTACTGGTATACACAGTGCCATCAAAATGCTAAATAGTAGAATCAGAGTGCTTCATCACTATCTTCTTGCCATGCAAAAGGGTAAGTCTGTTTATTTTCTAAAATTTTAATTTCCTTAATGGAGATCTCATAGCATAATGCTCTCTCATCATTGGTTGAGTGAAACATTTAGGTTTACTTGTTCGAAAGATGTCTCCTGCATGATTGTTGATCTGAAAATGAGATGTTTGTTTGGACTTCAGAATGAATCCAATCTTCTTAAGTATATTTCATGTTTATGTTTTATTTACTATTGCTTGCAGGTGATATTCCCTGTGAGAATTCATTGTTGAGGCAAGTTTCCAGTCTCTTGAGAAGATTGCCAGCTATTGAATCTGAAAAATTTCAAGATGATTTCTTGATGGTGAGTGCATCATGTAGTATTTGGTTATGTTTTGATTTTTTTTTTGGTACCATTCACTTTAAACGTCAAATAATGTAGGTCTTTTTTTGGTTTTTTGAATTTAATATGCTATTCAAAGCTGCATATTTGTCCTCTTAATGATTTGCATGATGTTGATCTCATACAATTTCAAACCATCATGTTGAGGAAGTAGTGGCGGAGGCGGATTTGAAACCTGTTGAACTCACTTTTATTTTTATTTTTTATTTTTGAAAAAAGAACTCACCTTTATAAATGAGGCCTAAGACCACCATCTTCAATGGGAGCTTTAAAATAGTACTCAACGCTTTTTTGAAGCTTCCAATCTTTCTTCTTCTTTTTCTTCTTCTTTTGGATTATTCTTTTTTTGCTGTATAATGGGGCAGGCGGCTGGAGATGAAACTGAAACTCTGTGCTATATTAGTGTTAAAGCTGCTGTATAATAGCGCTGGAGATTCCCTAAGTTCCAACTCTGTTTGATTTATATTGATATTGATGTTGATACTGATATAGATAAATTTGTGTACTTATACATTTTCTTTCTGCCCAATAGTTTTCATAATGACTAAATTTTGTAATCTCCAGGAATATAATGACACATTATTGATCACATATCTTGCCATGTTTACCAATTGCTCAAGGTATGGCTTTTTTACCTTTGTGCTGCTATCATCTTTCCTAAATATGCTTTAGTTGTGTAGTGCTCTTGAAGTAGGATACATCATTAGTTCTGAGATTGTTAGGATTTGTTGAATTTGGGTACATCCTTACCTAATAGTTGTGTCAGGCGGATTGCATCTTAACTTTGTGTGGCTGATTTTGTAATATGCCATTAAGAGAGATGTTTGGAGGCACCTGGATTCCTTAATGCATTATGAATGTCTTATAATTTTCTACCGTTGACCTCAATGCTTGAACTTATGATTCATTCCCCGCTTAATGTAACTGCAAGTTATGTGTCTACCTGAGATATCATTACCTGGAAACTCAAGCATCTGTCTTGTGGCATATGTAGAAATTTGAACTAATAAGAAATTGTTTCTAACTTTAATAGACTACTTTGATGTAATTTCTGATGATAGGCTGTAAACTTCTTATGCAGTACAACGAATGAATTGGTCGACAAATTCAACACTGCTTATGAGAGGCATACCCGAAGGGGTGGTCGAACTGCATTTCTCTAAATATTTATTATTTTTTGTCACCCTTGTTATTAATTTGACCTCTGAAGAAGGCAGACTATACATATCTAGCAATCATATCGCAATCAAAAATGGACCCCTGGGTGATGAACGATTGAATAGTTTCTCCATGTTCCTGCGATTTGTGTTCTGACATCCATGTAGTTTGCCATTTTCATTTTTGTTTATACTCAAATCAGGTAGTGAATTGGTATTGAATCTATGAATTCACCTCGTTATATACAGTCAATATATGTCGCTGCTCCTCTCCCATACAGAAACTGATGTTCATGGTTTCACAGCTTTCATGTTATGATTTGGGTAGAGTAAGTTGGTCTCACACAGGACCTTCCCAGCTCATCTGCAATGTAATCCATATAAGTGCTGTTCGATTTGATCGATTAGATCAGTTTCATGATATTCTGTTACGTTGGATGGATAGTCCCGTACTTAATCTTGCTAATTTATGTTGACTCAATTCAATTTTGGCGTTATCTTGTGCTAGTTTAATTTTGAATAACCGAACGCTTTCATTGGCGTATTTGGTTTGATTGATAAGATAATTCAACTCGTGTTTGGTTCGAATGATTAATGTTGCACTCCAGTAATCTAAATGTATGATAATTTATCAGTTCAATTTTTTGTTGATGCTTAATTATTCTTCAATTTGTAATGCCGGAATTTGAAAATACTTTCATCAATTTTTTGTATCATGTTCTATTTTAGTCACAATCCTTTAATTTTTCTATAACATAATCAATCCAAAACATAAAAATTACTATATTCTCTTCATCTGCCAAATAATTTTCTTTAACTTTTTTTTTTCGCTCCATGCGGTTAGATCATTTGGCTGGATGATCTAGGCACCGACTAAATAGACTATTGAATGATATTTATCAAATTATTTTACTTAGTTCGTCCACAAAGATTGTGTTTATTACTATTTTCGTTCGTCCACAAAGATTGTGCGTTTTCCTTTTTTGGAAATCTACTTTATACTTTAAATCTCATTCACACTTAATATTATTTACTTTTACAATTTGGTGGACCCAGTCCTCCACTCCACCTCACACTCTATGTAGACAGAGGGAATATTTTTTAAATTTTTCTTGCACATTTTTGATTCAACCATACTCGTGTAAGGCTTTTTATAGTAAATCAAACAAAGTCATCATCTTTTAAGTTTTTTCTACAGTAAATCAAACAAAGTCATCATCTTCTAAGTTTTTTCTGAAAAATATCCCAACCTAAAGCTAATTATAAGTATAACCCATCCTTGCATTTTTTTTTCCTATTCGTAGCCCATAAAAATATTCAACCAACTTAAAATTGACATGTTCCGATGAACATCCACTGCATTGGAGTTTTTGGACATCAAATTGAAAATACTACTAATTCATTGACATTGAATTATATTTTTATTACAGAAAAAGGGTTCATAATCTGAGTTCACTGACATTGAATTTTCTGGACAACAAATTGAAAATACTTGGTAAGTAGAAGAAAACTAGATAGAGAGTTCCCCTTTGGAAATGAGGATGCCATCACTATCTGCATACAACCACTCCCCGTCGTGAATTATGGTTCCTGCAATATT
Source organism: Salvia miltiorrhiza (assembly GCF_028751815.1). NCBI lineage: Eukaryota > Viridiplantae > Streptophyta > Magnoliopsida > Lamiales > Lamiaceae > Salvia > Salvia miltiorrhiza. The sequence continues at coordinate 12,453,377 of NC_080391.1, forward strand.
AATCGGCACATGCTTCTCGCCGATGCCCTTTTTGTATGATTTCTGGGGATGTGATGCCAATGCCCTTACCCCAACATCACAGCCGTTGATCTCATCTACGTCTCGTATACAGCCATTTACAACAATCCCAGTCCAACCCATATTTTGAGCCAACTGCCCCAGATTTCCTCCTACTAACGCACATCTCATGCTTCCTCCCCCATCTATCACTAGAACTCTGCCTTCCCCTTTCGTTTCAAGAAGCTCCCTCACCAATACATTGTCTTCGAACACCTTCAGAGTTACAATTGGACCAGAGAATGCACGGCCTTGCCCATAGATCTTGAAAACAGGTGGAAGGACTCGGATATCACCAATTGCTAGGAGTGCTGCATTCGTGTCACAAGCCTCGGCAGTTGCTAACGAACCCATATGCCTTCATCAAAGCAATTACACATGTAAAAAGCATTCAAGCACACAAAAAAGTTTGAAACATACTTATTAAATAGTAACAATAATAACAGTCATTTGATCTTTAAGATACATTCTCTTTGGTGGTAGATTTATCGTAAGAAAATGTGGGATTTTTTTTTAACATTTTAATGGTCCACTTTTTTATCCCATGTTCTCTAGAATGGCAAAACATGGGAAAACAATATCATGAATTGAAGTAAAAATGAGCTGTTTGGAAGAATTTAATCTATCCTACTAAACATGCGAAAAAGAATGAAAGGACTATCAGCGACCGCAGTTATATGGCTAACAATGCTTCTTTCATCTCCACATCACCTACACATTTCTCTAAGTAAATAGCAAAGCTTCATGTTTAGATAACTTCTGGAGTATCTGCACGCACTCCACACATATCACTTAAATTTAGTATTGCAAACTCGATTTTAGTTCTCAACAACAAAATAAGAGAGACTAAACAGATGCCACACCGAAAAATACCACTCCCTACATGTCAATAATCTGAGATATCAGGATATAAATTTCACGTTATAAGTTTATCTGCCACAGGCCCATAAGTAGGTTTCATAGCAAAACTTTCAATATAACATCAAAGGAAATTGCTTTGTTTTGCTCCAAATCCAATATGATCCTAAATTTATCTACAGAGCTTTGCTTTAATATAGTTGTTCAAACACATTCTCTCCTCTAATTACAAGAATGGTTAAGTTCTCGCCCAAATGATCCATCAATCAGCTTATCAAGAGCAATATCTTCAAAATTTCGACCTCACTCAGAAAGCTCACCACCGATATTATTAAGTAATAGCATACTGAGAAGGAAAAAAAAAATAGCAGATCGAATTAACAACTTCTTTGCACACCTCTTACCTTTGAAGTTAAACCAAGATAATTTACTGCACGAATCACAAAATATGCTTATAAACCACATAGTAACAAGAGTAACCGTTGACGAATAAAAGCCACAGGCCGCAGCAGTAACCAAATCAAGCAAATGACATTAGAATAAAATCCGTGAAATTGAAATCGAATTTGAGCTCAAATCACATGCTACGATAAAACTGAAGTCGAATTGAAGTTTAATTGGCACGCTACATTGTGAAATTGAGGTCGGGTTGAAGTTTTACCGGTCGAGGAGAAATCAGAAGAACGCGAGCTGTAGCAGCCACCGATGGAAATTAAATTCTGAAACCGCAGCAAGCAGGTGTGCTACGATAATGATTTGCTATTTACAAATCGCATGAGTTGATGCATCAGAAATCATTACAAACATTGAAAATCGTCTCATCTTCTCGTTGGGTGTGCCATGACGTATGCGTAATATTCTTATCCGCCACAGAATTAAATTATCCCTTCCATTTCAACAGTGAGATTCGGCCTCCAAGTTTTGGATTGGGCCGTTTGAAGGCCCAGTTTACGTCCACGAAAATAACTACTCTATCCATACATAAAAATTGTAGTGCAGTGTGACGTAGGAATACAAATTTTAATAAATAATTGAAAGATTTATATAAAATAAATTAAAATTTTATTAAAATTAAGTGGAAAAAGAGATCCATTAAAATTAATGGATTAAATTATTGGATTCTTTTGTAAATATTGAATATGATGAACAGAGTTTAAAATTTAAAAAGTGATTTTCAAAAATGAAAAATTAATATTATGGACAAATAAAAATAATAATAAAATTATAATTTTGTGAACGGAAGAACTATGATCTTTACTGCAAAAAATCAATTATGATCTTGCTTTAATATTTTAAGTTAAAAGTTACTTTTATTTTTAAGTTAATTTATCACACTTGGTAATACTAAATTGTTTACTTATCCATCAAATAGGTCTTTCCGTTATAATTGTCATGAAAATAATTTATGCACTTACATTTTTGTTGATTTGGAATAAAATTTGTTCATTTGAAAATAAATGTTGTTGGTTTGGGATAACTAAATACTACACTCTCCGTCCCACTCTAATAGACTCGTTTTCTTTTTTGGGATGTCTCACTCTAATAGGCTCGTTTTCCATTTTGAGTATAAAATGTGTATTCAATTGGTGTGGACCACACCACTTTTCTACCACTTTCCTACTAAAAAATAAGTTCTCTTAATCTTCGTGTCCAAAAGAAATGAGCCTATTGGAGTGGGATGGAGGGAGTAGTAATTTTCGAATTCCGAAAATAACAACATTAGATCCTTTTCCTATTAGGATGCTTTATTTTTATGGAAAAGATTGAAAAATCTATATTTTCATTATTTTGTTTAAAAAAATTATATTTTGCATGGTAAATAATGTTTTTTGAGGGAAAAAAATTCGATTAATTCTTTTTCTCTCTTTTCCACCTAATTCATATTAATATTATGAGTAGTGGTATGATAATATTTTCTTATGTTTCTACCTTACAAACTATGAGATAAAAATAGTGATGCGATAAAAAAAATCTATTTTTTCCACCATGATAATTTTACAATAATAATAATGATAATAAACACCACACTTATTGTTAAATTTGTTTTCCCTTAGGGCGCGTTCACTTTGATGGATGAGAAAATGAGGGATAATAAAAATTTATACCTTTAAATGTCTCATTTCTTTTCCCATATTTTACACAAAAGAGAAGTTCACAATTTTCCTTCCTTATTTTCACTCAAAGGATGGATAATATTATCACACCAGAATGGAGGGATAATATTTTGGTGTGATAATATTATCCCTTCTTGAAGTGAAAATAAGGAAGGAAAAATGGTGAACTTTTCTTTTGTGTAAAATGTGGGATAAGAAATGAGACATTCAAAGGCATAAATTTTTGTTATTCCTCATTTTCCTATCCATCGAAGTGAACGCACCCTTAGTATAATTTAATTTTCTTACTAAGTTTCTAAAGTTTCAAATTATATTTTGCTATGCTAGCTCCTAAACTTGCAATTGATATTCTTTTATGTGGTGAAATTATCATTTCATTTGATTTTATTTTATTAAGCTGTATACCTTATTATTATTCACATGGCTGTCTTTCTTTCCTTTTCTATTGAGCTTATAAACATACTTGCAAAATGTACTCCAATATACTGCTATAAAATATAAGCCGGAAAGGTTTTGACAAAACAGATTAAGAAGCTCAAAAATTAAGTAAAGCACAAAAGGGTCCATAAATACAACCTAATTAAACGTTCACAACTCTAACGATGTGTTTTGTCTTTGTATTTGACAAGAATGCATAGCTTATAATATCTTCGTAGGATGTATGATTATGTATGTAACTGTCTGAAATATGAATAATAAAAACCATTTTTATTAAACGGAAAATATTTATCGGTTAATGGGTGGATGTATACTTGATTGTTCCACACGTATGTGTGACCATTATTCTTTGATTGAATATAACATCCAATCATGATATCATATTCATTATTGCTTCCAAAAAATTCAAATTTCATAGTTTCATTTTCTAGGGTTTAGTTAACCTGTCATCGATGTCTCATAAGCAAATGATTAGAATTTGAACAAGTGATGAGTTGTGAAAATCCAAAACACTACTGTTGAAAGCTTTATGAATATTGGTCTTAACAAAAAAAATAGATTAGACGGTAAAGATTTGAAACTGGCAGCAGTAAAAGTTGTTAATAAAGTTGTAGATATTTAGGATGTGTTCGCTTTTTTACCCCTTGAAATGGCGGAATAATATAAGAAGGTATAAATTAATCTCTTCAAGTGGGGACCATATATTTTATATCTTGTTTGGTTTGAATGATAATACATTTATCTCTCTCTTTATATATGGTATAAAATTATATCACTCTTTCTTAGGTATAAAATTATCCATTTCCCAAGGGATAAGGGGCTACCCGAAAAATTATACCACCTGCCCAGATTTTTTCATACATCAAAACAAACGAGGTATAAGGTGGTAAATGTAGCTTATCTCTCTCTTATGCTTCAAAGTGAACGCACCCTTATTGTTAATGAGGTCTACCTTTCAAGTGGCAAAAATAAGAGGGTGAGATTTTTATGTAGCACTTTGAATAAAATAAATAAGTTAAGTATCACACCCCATAAAAATATAAGTTTAGTAGCACATTCTTGTAAATGTACAAATATATCCCTAATGGTCCCCACATATATATATATATGACTTCTCTCTCAATATCTAATAAATAAAATTTAAAAAAAACGTCCACATCCCATCCCCACAAAATCTGCCAAACAGCACTTCCAATGAAAAAGTGGGTCAAATTTAGAATCTTCTATCAAAATCAGTTTTGTCCTATATTGTCTCTCTCTCTCTCTCTTTGTACACGAAATCAAAATTTTGACAAACCCTAGAGCCGTGTACTCCAAAATCTGCGAACTCTCTGAATTTCCAAGGGAACAATACCGTGTCTCTCTTGTACAAGCTCAAATTTCATCCAATTTGAGAGCAAAATTTCACCCAATTTCACGCCTATCACCCTTTTCTACAAACAAATCGTGTGTGGTTTGAAACCCCACACAAATCGTAGCCGTGTACTCCATAATAGAGCAAAAACAACTTGGTGAATTATTCTATCTTCTCAATTAACAATGAGTGAAACTGAATCCGACTACTCCAGAGAGGAAGAACAGCCTGTAGAACGAGGCCATCGCCCGAGTACATCGAGGAGGGAAAAATACCCGACGCCGAATCCGGTAAGTAACCGTGAACTATATATATTTGTTAAAATTTGAATTTATGTGTTTTGTATTGTTAAATTGTGCACAATAGTTGATTATTAGGTGTTTATGTATGGCATAATGTTGGTAATTTGCGAAATTTTGAATCTGGAAAGTAATTTGAACAACCGTGTACAACCGTGTATGGTTCTTCAGTACACGGTTGTACACGATTAGGTATTTATGTTACACGATTAGTATTAAATGATTTAATATTCCCTAATTATGTATTTTCAACGTATAGATGTATTTTTCGTGCTAGATTTAACCGTGTACAACCGTACACGGTTTGTTCATCCGTACACGGTTGTACACGGTTGTACACGGTTGGTCTATAGTCTGAAACGGTTGTACACGGTTGGTCTATAATCGTACACGGTTGTACACGGTTGGTCTAGAATCTGTACACGGTTGATATTTTTTGATACTGATCATCATTTTGAATTAATTGCAGCCTCCGAGGCATGCTTGGTTACGTCCGTGCATGCAAGGTTATGCCGGACGAATCAATCACTATGTAAAGGACACGACACTGAAGGAAGTGGAGACCTGTCTGACGCACTACCAGCGTTTAGAACAATTTAAGAAAGGTCCGTTTGGGCATTTACTTCAGTTGAAGAGGCAGGATAGTGCGAATGCCGCACTGCACCATCTTCTTGCACGGGAGTTGTATGATGAAGCATTCGGTCCGTGGGAGAAGTGGTTCCACGTTGGTGGACACGACATTCGATTCGGCGCAGTGGAGTATTGTCTGGTGACGGGGTTGTGTTTCGGGCCATCCCCGCAGCGTTTTGATCCTAATGTGGATCACCGTGTTGGGAAGCAGAGTTCTATGGCACGGAGTTTTGAAAGGCAAGAAGGTGGAAGTGAAGGATCTGCGGAAGCGGTTCGTTAACCGCAGTCTGGGCAACAGTGCCCAGGATTATTTGAAGGCGGCCAATATTCTCGTGGCGTATGATCTCCTCTTCTGTCGGGATTATAAATACGTGCACGATTGGGTGTGGGCACTGGTAGAGGAAGATCAGAAATGGTCCGACTTCCCGTGGGGCTCTTACTCATTCCAGATTTTGTGTCATGGGATGAGTGTGTTGAAGAAGCATCCCAACGAGATTACCGGTAATAGGAAGACGTACCACTTCTATGGGCCCATATGGGCATTACAGATTTGGTCGTACGAGGCCATTCCGAGGTTGGGCCGCGCGTGTGGGATGCGTGACCCGAGGTTGCAGATGCCACGATTGGTGAACTGGACGACTTGGAAGTCGGCTTCTGACTTCACCCACTTTTTTGATGCTCATGAGGTAATTATTGTTGTTTTTTACAGTTTCAATCCTTTTATTATGTTATGATTAACGAATAATGAGAAATGATCGATTCATCTTTGTGCAGGCCGAGTGTCACCGGACACTCGAACCGGTCGAGGAGGAGAATGATTCATGGTATTTGCAGACCCTGAGGCATCCAGAGCCTTTTTCTGTACGATACCATCTTGGAGGGAAATATGCCGGCTTGACAGAGCCAGTTGTACCGGAGCCGCCTCCTCCTGTTAGGCCTCCCCCTGTGCAGAGGAGTATCTCACGAGCAGAGATGACTCGTGAGAAGCAGCCTGTCCCTGTCCCGAGGAGTAGCTCACGAGCAGAGAGGGCTCGTGAGAAGCAGCCTGTCCATGTTGAGCGGCATAGACAGACGTATGTTGATCCGACTGGTAGCCCATCGAAGCGGCCCAGGCCGCAGGAGTTCGATGATTCAGTGCCTCGAGCAGATCCAGATGCTGATTATTGGAGGCGACGTGATGAGGACTTGATTGCCCGTGTCACTGAGAGCGTGACACGGGAGCAGATCCGGACCGTGATCCCTGAGGTGCGGCGGGCGATTGTAGACGACGACTCCGAGCATGGACTGGTTGCCAAAATTACACGGAAGGTCGTGGCCGCTGTGAAGGATATATTCGGTGGGCGATCTTCTTCGAGGAAGCATAGATCATCATCCAGCCATGCCAGTCGTCATAGACACGGGAGTGAGGAGTTGGACCAGCCGAGACCCAGTCACAGACGGTCTACATCTCACATTCCTAGTCCTGGGCATCGGGGTCATGAGGATCCGCCTCATGTGAGCCATAGGCACTCAGTTGGAGACCTGGATCGGCAGCATCGGGGTCACAGTCGATCACAGCATGGAGATGATCCACCCCATGCGAGTCAGCGGCGATCTGCCTCACGTCACAGTGAGAGGGAGGCATCTATGAGGCGATCAGCCTCACATCGTAGTGAGAGGCAGACATCTTTGAGGCGATCTGCCTCACGTCACAGTGAGAGGTCAGCTCGTCAGCGGAGTCCAGTGACGCCTATGCATGGAAAGGAGATGACGATGTCCAGTTCAGCTGGACTACTGACGAGGAAGAGGCCCAGGATGTAGGGCGGCCACGACGCCCGATTAAGCCGTCTGCTCTTTTACAGAGTCCGTATGTGACCGATGGCCCACTTGACACTCCTACGGCAAAGAAGGTTGCTTTCCGCAGATTTAGAGAGATGGGCGACGATGCATGTGTTGCTGTAGTGGAGACTGGATATATAATGACCCAGGGCTTTTTTGGGCGTATTTTGGATCGTCGGGCTGAGTTCGATGCTGAGGTATAATATATTCGTAATATTGTATTGTTTAATATTCGTTGTGTTACTAACGAAGTCATATTATTTTGGATGCAGATTATAGACCTCTGGATTTTGAAGCAAAATCGAAGGATCAGAGTCAACCAGGAATATATAGTGCATCGGGCTCGGACTCAACTCCAGCCGGGTATTAGTCGAGTTAGAACTCCAGTGGCTGCAACCGTTTTATATGTAAGTTTAATGTGACTTTGATTTATTTTGAGGCTTCCAATATATTGTTACATTCATCATCTCAATTATTCCTGTTCAGGATACCCTATACAGAGAGTATGGTAAGCTGCATCCAGAGGATCCCCAGGGGAATCATCCACAACCGCGAGATGCATACACACATTGGAATGTGCCCTACAATCTCATCACAATGTTCCAGGGCACTGATGCAGATCATACGTGGCATTGGTTGGAGGCTAATGAGGTAAGCTTAGTAATTCTTAAGGGCAATGCGACATTACTATCAATGGGGTTTAGTTTCTAAGTTTTTATCGAATCATCACTATCAATGCAGATTCTTACTATTTGCAATGTCAACGCGAGTCATTGGTGCACTGTGGTCATTTCTATCGAACGATGGGAGGTTCGAGTGTATGATTCTCTGTCACATGTTGAAGGGATCACACAACGTCGACAAGCTTCAATGAGGTGCATAACTCGTTTGATGCCTAGATTGTTGCACACTGTGGGGTATTGGGATAACAATCCCAACAGGTTTGTCCATGCTGCTGATGCAGAGATGGCGTATGTGATGATGCCCCACAACCAGCAATTTGTGCAACAGGACATCATTAGTTGTGGTGTGTATGCATGTGCTTACTTAGATCGTCTGGTATGTGGAAAACCGAAACGGGAACGGATGAGAACCAATAGGGATGTAGAAAAATATCGCTACATGGTAGCTGTTAGGATATGGGAATTGTGTACCCCAATTCCCGCTGCTTTGATTTGATTATCATTTTGTCATTGATTTGATTATCATTTTGTAATTGTCATTGATTTGATCATTTTGTTGGTGTTTTTGGGGTGAAACCGTGTACCGTGGCTCGAAACCGTGCACGGAAGAACTCGGAACCGTGTACCGCACACGGACAGACCCTAACCGTGTAACCGTACACGGTTGCGAGTTCTTCCGTGCACGGTTGCGTGCACGGTTTCGTGAAACTGTACACGGTTAGGGTCTAACCGTGTACAGAGCTCATTCAGCCCTTGTTCACCCCCAAAACCCCTGTTTTTCGAATTTTAAAGCAAATTCAACAAATACCAACAACAAAATCAGACCCCAAACAACAAGTAAACATCCAACAACATTCCAACAATTATTTTGAAGATCAAAGATTCAAAATCACTCACGACCCAACATTTTGAGGACATGCATTCCTAGTGTGTGTTCCACTCCTACAAATGCCGCATTTCTTCTTTCGCCGCCTTCGTGCATCGGGTGGTTGCTCGACACCTTCCACCGGCACGTTCAAGTCCAATGGTCCCACTTGCGCTTTGCATCTCCGGGCATTGTGACCTCCACCCTTGCAACGTGAGCATACTTGAGGTCGAGAATTAGGAGTACCCGAATTAGGAGGACTCGAATTAGGAGGACCCTCAACTGCTGAACGAGCCCTACTCAACTTCGGTCGTCCCGCATGGACCGTGATATCCGGGGGTTTCACAACATAGGCTGATATCTCATCGGGCACATTCCAATACGTAGGATGTGGAACGGGAACAATACGCTACATATATGTGGCCAACAGCACGGATTGTTTGAAATATCCTCCAACAAAATCCGTGACTTGCAGTCCTGCACGCCTAATAAAATGCAAAGATAAAAAGATAAATTTACAAAAAATTACTTCAATATGCAAAATTTGTAATAAATGAGATACCTAATAGCGGCACAAGCATGACGACACGGAATGTCATCCAGGTCGAACTGAGCACAACTACAAGTCCGATTCTCGAGATCGACAATGTAGAATGCATGATCATCCTCAACACTAAACATGTGCGTCGTCGTCCCTCGAACGGCCAATTGCCGACCCGCTTCGACAGTCACACGCAACTTTCCCTCTACTACCTCAGTCAACTCATGTGACCTCGATGCAGCCGAGATGCGTCGCCTATCGAACCATTTCTCCATAATGGCTCGATAGGTCTCGATCAATGAAGCAACCGGGAGTCGTCGTGCCCACAAAAGTCTACTGTTCATCGTCTCGGCAGCATTCGACGTCATGAAGCTCGTGCGTCGTACAGGGCACTTGGACCTGGCCCATCTCTCCACACCAATAGTGTCGAGGCGTGTGTGCGCGTTGACTTTCAGTAATTGAAGCGCAGAAAAATTCCTTTGAAAGTCGTCTGATCGATAGGAATATGCCGCTGCTTTGAAGACTGCAGCTACATGCTGCCCATAATGCGCGAGATTCTTCTGGATATGGTAATAGCACAACCCGTGAGGGACGTTCGGGTAGACACACTCCACAGCATTTCTGATGCTCTTGTGCTGATCAGACACAATCAAGAGATCATCCGGCTGACCAAAGCAAGTCCGCAGTCGGTGGAAGAACCAAGTCCAAGACTCGTCGTTCTCGATAGGACCAAGCCCAACTGCGAGAGGAAATATTGCTTCGTTCCCATCCTTTGTAACAACGACGAACAAAATGCCGCCGTTCCTTCCCTTCAGATGGGTCCCGTCTACGACGATGACCGGCCTCAAGTAACCCTTCTCAAAGGCAGCCACGCTCTGTCCAAGTGCAACAAACATATGATGAAACTTGCCATCGTCCTTCATCTCAAGGTCGTATAATGTGCCGGGATTACTCATTCTCAGCATATACAAATACGATGGAAGCATCTGATACGAGTTCCCAAAATCACCATACGTCATCTCAATCGCGATGTTTCTTGCACGGAGAGCGAAGCTGTAATTGATCTCAATACCGAATAAGCGCTGCATCTCTGAAATCATCTCATTCGGCTTCAAAACGACCCCCTCGCCTACCAATTTCCGTGCAAAATATCTTCCAACAACCCTCGCCGGAATCTGTCTCGGGGCAGTGCGATTCAAATCCGTGTGGCAGGTATGATCCATCACCACCTTGATCACTCTCCAGATCGATGCACTCTGAACGGCTCGCAGCATGAACGGACAACCGTTGCCATGCTTGCAAACAAACCACAAACGGGTCGTACTGGAACGATGCACGGCGTACTCCACGTGATTCTCCATATGGTACAGGCCAACAGCGATTGCCAAATCATCCTTCGACCGGAATAGAGCCCCCACTAATAATATCCCGCTCTCCAATACGTTACAATCCTCCCAACCTAATGCCGGCGCATCATCAAAATCGAGGACTGGAATCCCCCAGTCACGTGCCTCAAGCTGCTGAACTCCAACACGAGGCTCGACATCGGGCTGATCATCCGATGTGAAATTCTGAGGCCCTGTCTGTCTCCACGCTTCCTGTTCAGTCGACACTGAATCCAATATCTCTCTGCGTCGTATCGCCTCTTCTTCCTCATCCGAAGACTCGGACTCGTCTTCCTCCTCCTGCGACGATGAATCGTCCCTACTATCATCGTGTGTAGGGATACTTCTTCCAACGTCCGTCTCGATAGGAAACACAGTAGACCGATGTCCCTCATAATATACCCGCTCTTGAGTCTGAGGAACCGGAGCCGCAGATTGTTTGCCCTTCTCGATCACGTAAACAACGGGATATTTCTTATGCTCGGAAATCAGTCGGTTCAAATCCGAATCAGTCTTCAAAGCCACTTTTATTCTTCGCCCTTCGTCCGTGGTCGATGTGTAGAAAAGCATATAAGTGGATCGACCATCCTCGTTTAATTGATCGTGCACCTCTTGCATCAACTTCGCATGACAAAGGTCTTCCTTAGACATGTACACGACAACCTCATCGCCTCCTTCATACTCGGTTAATTTCCACTGACCACTGTGCCGTATAACGATTGCTTGAAACGACATCTGCTTCAAAACGACAAAAATACAACATTTAAATACACAAACAGGAAACCGTGTACCCCAATACATCAACTGAATATACAAACATGCTAAAAATAACCTCAAAATCATATTCAACCCAACCGTGTACAGCAAATTCGACCACCGTGTACAACCGTGTACACAACCGTGTATACAGAAACCCTAACCGTGTACAGCAGAACACTAAGGGTTCAAAAATAAGGTAATTTGCGTACAGAGTGTTTTTTTATGCCGTTTTTTAGTCCAAAACATGTAATAAGTCATATATATAACATAATTATTGAAATAAACAACAAAAAATCACTAAAACTCAAACCGTGTACAACCGTGTACTCTAGAACACCAACCGTGTACATCCGAAAATTAAAAAAAAATATGTATTTCACATACCTTATGTAATACAAGCCTTTAGATGATTTTTTTTTGAATTTTTGAGCAACCGTGTATGAGTCGTGTATGTGTATTGAGAGGATTTTCTTCTTCTTTCTTGTTCAAATGTCTGATGAATGAACATTTGGTTGGTATCCTTCATTAACTACCCACAGCAGCCGTGTACGGAGCATTTAATTTCGTGAATTTAAGGTTGTTTCCTTAACAAGTGTTTGAGTTGGTGTAAATGCACCCAACAACCATAATATCACATAAAATCACGCCATAAACGTGAATAGAGAGAGAGAGAATCAGATTTTGCTTATTTTTAAATCACATTTTGACGTGATTTCGGTTATTTTTAAATCAAAGAGAGAGAATCAGATTTTGATCACATAAATTCACGCCATAATGCCATAAGATATGGTTTGCTTACTCAGTTTTAATTTTAACGTGAATAGAGAGAGAGAGAATCAGATTTTGATTTTATTTGGTTATTTTTAAATCAAAAATAAGTAATATGTCACTATCATTCACTTTATTGACTTGTACTTATGTACTTTAGGTCAAATGTGCTACAAAACTTATTTATTTATGGGGTGTGATACAAAACTTATTTATTTTATCAAAAATACTACTACTATGTATTGTCACAAAATAAGATACTCAAAACTCTCCTTTATGAGAAGTCTTTGGTTCAATTCTGTTTACATGGAGGTAGCTTTCTCTTGTAATTAAAAAAATGTAGATATATTCATTAATACGATCTTAATAGGAATTTTGTATATGGAAGTTATGGGCCTACGGCCCATGGCAAAGACAAAGGGTCAAGAAAGTTAATAATGCTTATATTTATTGAAACACGAGATTACAAATTAACATTGGAATGAAGTTTCATACTATATAATATCGTAATTTAATAATAATTGAAATGAAGTTTCACATCAACCATCTTTACTTTTTCTTTTTGCTTCTACGTGCATCTAAAAGTAATTTACATTACACCCGCTCTAATAAATAAATAAATTGATAGTACCTCTGCTTTCATAATTTCATGTAAAATACAACCAACGGATTAAAAAAAACAAAAAAAACAAAACAAACTTTAATTCAATGAGTTGGTCTTCTTTAAGGCAGGTTACCATGCGAACCGAATCAATCCACCCCGCCCTACTCCTCCTTGCCTTATTCCATTCAATTATTATACTACTATATAAATGATATTTTCTTTATAATAAATAATATTATTATCAACAATAAATGATATTTTTATGAATAACAAATAACATCATGCACATAAAATATGATAATAAATGATACAGAGTATAACAAATGATATTTTAATGTATATAAAATAACACTTTTAATAAATAAATAAAATGATATCCCCACTCAATTTTTTATTTTTTTTATTTTATCAAATGGACCACGCTAGGCGCGGATTGACCCTGGCCGCACTGTACATTAGTCTTGACAGAATAATTTCCCAAACTTAATTGGGGTGACACTATTGTGTTTGATTTTCCTGAAAATAAAAAGATTTACTTGATATGTCAATTATTAAATTCAATTGTAATATATATATATATATATATATATATATATATATATATATATATATATATGGAAGGGCTACCATGAAAACACTTCTTAAAATAAAAATAAAAACGTTTTTCAATGTACGAATTTTATGTAGAACACGTATGGATTAATCCAACATGATTATGAATCAACCGTAGATCTTGATGAGCTAAGGGTTGAAAATTGTTTATATTTTATATTTTAAGAAATATTTTTATTTTAGCCCTTCCCTTATATATATATAGAGAGAGAGAGAGAGAGAGAATTTTCTTGTTGTAGCTTTTAGTTTATTTATCTATATACTCCTTCTGTCCCCCGTATATAAGCTTGTTTTCCTTTTTCGAATGTTCTATTTATATAGGCTTATTTCCATAAAAAGTAGTACTATTTTTTTACTCATTTACTATTATATCTCTATTTAATTCTTTAATTTACTGCAACTTTAATTCATCACTAAATAATAAATATGAGCATATTAGAAAGTTTACTTATATATTTTCATTGTCCAATGATTTTCTTAATACTTGTGTATAGGGCTGTCTAAATGGTTATCGGGTTTTGGATATCCAATTAACCGAACCGAAATTCCCGGGTTTGGGTATCCAATAACCGAAAATTTCGGGTAATGGATCGGTTTCGGTTATTGTTTTTTTGGAAATTTCGGTTATCGGTTAACCCGAAAAACCGATCGGGTTAACCGAATAACCGAAAATTATTTTATTAATTATTTAATATATATTATCAATATATTATATATTTGTAAATTAATATATAAATATATTTGTAAATTATTTAATATATATATATATATATGTAAATAAATTTGTAAATTTACATATATATGTAAATAAATTTGTAAATTTACATATATATTATATATTTACAAATATATTATAAATTTGTAAATTTATAATATATATTGGTAAATTTACAAATATATTATATATAATATATATTATATATATAATATATATTATATATTTACAAATATATTATATTTGTAAATTTACAAATAATTTACATATATATTATAATATATTTACAAATATATATATTATATATTTGTAAATTTACATATATATTATATATTTGTAAATTATTTAATATATATATAATATATATTTGTAATTTCTTTTAGAGTAGATAGAGCAAAAATTATTTGAATTTTATTTTTTAAATGGGTATTTCGGATACCCAAATAACCCAATTGGTTAACCGAAGCGGGTATTGGGTAACCGAACTTTTAAAACGGTTCGGAAACGGTTATTGAAATTTGACAATTTCGGGTTCGGGTAACCGAAAATTCGGGTACGGGTAACCGAACCCGAACCGATCGACAGCCCTACTTGTGTAAAGTTCAATCAACCTATATGTATGGGACGAAGGGAGTATATTAAATTAAAAAGAATCGAAAAAACTAACTCTTCTGGTTGTTGTCTAGACTCAATTGTAAGACTTCTCAAATCTAACAATACTGACTTCCAGTGTTCGAAACATACATATATGATGGTTTACTGAAAAATGTCATGTATATTTTTAAAAATGGGTAATAGTGTCAATATACATGAACTTTCATATATTTTTAGTTTTAACATGAACTTAAAATCTTGCCACTAAATACATGAACTTTCATTTTCCTTTTGATTTTACACAAAATGAACATTTTTTACGAATGAATGTTGAGGCTGAAATCAAAACTGTCTACGTAACTTAAAACAAAATTCTTCCTTTATGACGTAGTTGGACATTAGATAAATTCCACTACAAGAATACGAAAAATATATTTATAAATCATTCATCGAAAATGTTCATTATGTGCAAATCTATATACTTTTTTTTTTTTATAAGGAAAGTAAATATTATAGAACGAAAAGGCACCAGTAGTACCAAGAAGATTACAAAATCATCGGGGATTCATCATTCGACATCCACCTATGAAACCCAACTCCATCATTAACAAAACCAAAAATTATACCCCAACTCCACACTCTAGCTTTGATTTCTCCAAACAAGTTTGCACTCTCCCATCCTTTGTTCTCAAATCTACTCTCATTCCGCATTTTCCAAATAAGCCAAGTAGTACAACACCAAAGAGCCATCAAGAGCTTCTTATTTCTTTTCCGGCCACTCAAACTAGTAAAGAACTGAAAGTGCGAGGGCACGTCATATGGCTGCGCCATGCTAACTCCGAGCCATTGAAAGATTGCTTCCCATACCTTTGAGGTCTTTGGACAGTGGATCAACACGTGGTTCGTGGATTCCTGCCGATGAAAACAGGCGTTACATCCCACCTCGACTTCACACAACATCACATTTCTTCTCAAGAGGTTGTCACACGTCGGAATTCTGTTTTTCAAAATTCTCCATGCGGTAAGCTTGACTTTGTTTGGAATAGGGATCTTCCACACCTTCGTACTCGTATCAGTTTCCTCCACCGCCTCCGTAGTCTCGTTTGCTTGATCTTTAATAGCTTCATAAGCGGACTTGGTTGTAAAGCCTCTCCCAGTGTCGCCATTCCATATCCATCCGTCCTTGTTACCTGCACACAGATTAGTACCAGAAACAAGGCTAAGCAGCTCCGAAACTCCTTCCCTCTCTCTCTCAAACAGCTCTCTTCTCCACCTTAAATCCCAACACCATCCAGTATCAGTCCATTCCCCAACTTCACAGATTGCAGCTTCTTTATTCGCACTCAACTGAAAAAGTCTAGGAAAAGTAAACTTCAACGGCTTTTGACCAACCCACCACTGAGTCCAGAATTTAAAGGTCTTCCCATCCCCCACCTTTGGCTTCAAATTTTGAACAAACCAAAAATTGCTCGCCCCTCCCGCCGCAGAAACGATCTTCGGCCACCACCCATCTCTAAATCTACCTTTCCCCGCGTTTTCCATACCTGTCTCTCCCCACTCAACCTCACCATAAATGGACCTAACAATTTTTGCCCAAAGCATGTCCCTTCCAGTAAGGTACCGCCACAACCATTTAACGACTAGTGCCTGATTAAACCACTCAATATTTTTAAGCCCCAAGCCTCCTTCATCTTTTGAAGCACAAAGCACCTTCCACTTCACCCAAGCAATCGCACTTTTACTAGCACCCCCTCCCCACAGAAAATTACCAAGTAAAGCATTTAGAGAACTCACAATTGATTTTGGTAAACAGGTAAAAGAGAGCTGATAAATCGGTATGGATTGAAGCACAGCCTTCACCAAGGTCACACGGCCCGCGAGAGAGAACTACCCATTTTTCCACGAATCGATTTTCTTTCTCACCTTCTCAACCAAGTATTTCCAATCAGCAACCTTTTTGCCCTTGCTGCCCACTTTAATACCGAGGTAATTGAAAGGTAAGGAGCCCACATCACAACCCAAAACAGCCTCCATCCTCTCGATCGTATCCTCCTCGACCCCAACTCCGAAGAGACAGCATTTTTTGAAATTGACGGCAAGCCCTGATAGTAGCTGGAACACTCTGAGAATCATTTTAACTGCCACTGCATTTCTTTCATCATCCTCCATCAAGAAGACCGTGTCATCGGCGTATTGGAGGTGCGGAATTGAAATGTCATCATTTCCTACCTTTACCGGCTTAATCAGCTCCTTCTCAACAGCTCTCGTAATCAAAGAGTGGAGCCCCTCCGCTGCAACAAGAAAGAGAAACGGGGAAAGCGGATCCCCCTACCATAATCCTCTTTCTAAACACACCTCACCAGATGGAGATCCATTTACCAAAATATTCGTCGTCGCCGAGGAGATACAACCTCGGATCCATTTCCTCCATAATGGCTCAAAATCCATTCTTTCAAGCATTAAATCCAAGAAATCCCACTCAACGGAGTCATAGGCTTTCGCGAAATCCACCTTGAAGATAATCCTCCCCTTTCTCTTCTTAGAAGCCTCCGCGATTGCTTCATTTAGAACCACCACCCCATCTAGGATGTAACGGCCGCCAATGAAGGCACTCTGATTATCCGAAATAACTGAATCCATGACCTGTTTCATCCTATTCGCCAAAACCTTCGCAATGACTTTGTAGAGGCTACAAATAAGTGAAATAGGCCTAAACTCCTCAAGTGAGCAAGCTCCTTCTTTTTTAGGAATGAGAACGATGAATGAAGAGTTACATCCCCGAGGGATTTTGCCATTGGAGTGAAATTCAGTCATCACCTTTAAAAAATCTTTCTTGATAATATCCCATGACGCTTTCCAGAACTTGAGGTTAAAGCCATCCGGTCCCGGGCTCTTGTCACCGTCACAGCTCCAAATGGCCTCTTTAATTTCTGATTCTGAAAAAGGTTTGATCAGCTCCGCATTATTTGCTGCAGAAATTTTCCGAGCAGTGAAATCTCCCGGTATCATAGGTAGGACGCGCGGCGTCTTCTTGAAGTGATTCTCGAAGAACGTTTTGACGTTCTCCTTAATGATCTTTGGATCCTCGATCCAGCAACCCCCAACTTCAAGCCCTGCAATTTCATTCTTCTTTCTTCTCCCAACAATTGCTTTGTGATAAAAACTAGTATTCAGATCGCCCTCCTTGACCCATTTGACTTTCGCCTTTTGTTGGAGAAGACTACATTTTTCTTTGGATTTAAGGAAAATCTTTGCTCGTAATTCATTTCTCCTGATTGTCTCACTCTCCTCAAGACCAAAGGTGTCATCAAAAATGTCCAGCTCCTGAAGTTCATCCTTAAGATCTGTCAAGCCGTGCTCAATGTTGCCATAAATCCTCATATTCCACTCTTTCAACGCACTCTTCACCAATTTCAATTTCTCTTTGAACACAAAGCAACTCCATCCTTCAATCTTAGCTTCATCCCAAGATTTCCTTACCAACGCGCAAAAATCTGGGTGGGAGAGCCAAGAATTAAGGAACCTAAAAGGTTTGGGTCCCCAGTTCTTGGTTTTTATAGTCAGGAAGATCGGACAATGGTCCGACACTGATCTCTGAAGCCCCCTTCCGACTGTGTCTGGCCATTCCTGCATCCATTTCTCGTTGACCATAAATCTGTCTAGTTTGCTCTTGCATCCTCCACCAGGTTGATACCACGTAAACTTTCTTCCCTGTGTTCTGATTTCCAGCAGATTACTTTGCCTAATAAAAGCGTCAAAAGACCTTGCATCTGCTTGATTAAAGACAGCACCTTTCCCCACCCTTTCTCCTGAATCACGCACTGCGTTGAAGTCGCCAAGAGAACACAGGCACGAGTCTTTGTTTTGAAGAGCAATAAGCTGTAATGTATCCCACAAAGATTCCTTTTCGGTGGTTCCCATGGGCGCATACACATTAACAAAACAACAATGCAGGCCTCCTTGTAGCCAAATCCCATTAACAATAACAGCCCCCGTCACGTTCCATTTACTAGTTGCCACAAACTTATCCTTGTTCCAGACCGATAGTATTCCACCTGATCTGCCTTCTGACTCCCTCACAGCCCAATCAAAATTACTCATCCCCCACCACTTATCACACATTGGGGAACAGAAAATTTCCATTTTGGTTTCCTGAACAAAACAAAAATCTAAAGCATTTTTCCTAACCAATTCTCCGATATCACTCTGTTTAATGGAACTCCCCAAGCCTCTAATGTTGTAAGATAAAATATTCATTAAGAACCTGTTTCAATATCACCCACGACCTTCGGATCTCCTGCCTTCGCTCTTTGCTCCTTTAATTGCTCGATCATGACCGCGTCTTGGTGATTGCTCGATAAACCCAACTTCTTGGCAAAGAGCCATGTTCTTGTATCTTCTCTGTCCAACTTCTCCCGATCCGCCTCAGTAGATCGCGAACCGCTTCCATTCTTGCCCATCTCACCCTCTGATTCAATATCAGCAATGAAATTGCCCCAAACTTGATGCTGATTTTCGGTGGCTTTTGATTTATGAATTTTCTTCCTCGAAACTCCTCCTCGTCTGTTTGCCGTTCCTTTCTTATAAACAACCCCCGCAGTGAGAGAATCTGATACCCTCGAGGGATCGCACTCCTCCCCCTCAAGTTCATTTTGAAATTCCTTCTCTTTCTCGTTTCTACTCCCTTCGCTGATCTCTCTACCTCTACTCTCTGGCTCATTTGAAGGTGATTTATCAGTCCCTTTGGAGGAAACCATCTGGACTTGGCTCCCTTTATCTGTGCCAGAGTAATGTGGGAACGGGCCATTAGTTTCCACAACCTTCCTCTCAAGTTCTGAGACGCCGTTTTTTTGAGTAACCGAATCATTTCCTTCACCGTCCTCTGTTTCCGACTCGACGATGGAAGCCTTCGCCGGACACTGTGAGATATCTAGTAAAGAACATTCTGAGTCAGCATCTTCGTCCAAAGACCACTCCTCCTCCTCCGGGGAAACGAAATTATCGGGCATTTCTTCCACCCGGATTTGGAACGAAGCACCGTCGATTTTACATTTCATGATGTTTCCAATAGAGTTGAACCCAGTAGACATCTGTATATAAGCCACGTCCAGCCTCTCTTTCGTTCTTATTTTTTCTTCAATTTTCAGAAGCAACCCGAACCTCGCGCTTGCCGTACTGAAGAAACGGGAATTCCAAACATGTAGCGGGACTCCGGTCCATTTAGTCCAGACAACTCTTTGATAGTTGATATCCACAGATTTCCAAGGCCTCCACCACTGCAACCAGAAGTCTCTCCATTCGTTGAGCTTATTGAGATTTTCCTCGGTCGTCTGCTCGTTGCTGCTTTGGATTAGGACCATGTTGCCACCGAGGGAGTTCAACTTAAAACAACCTGCGCATTCACTATTTATTTCCTCTCGAACTTCCTCCCAGAGAAACTCAGATTTAATGTAACCTGTAAAAGCCCCATTAAGCCAAACCAGGTCTTCTTCCGTCGTCTGGAACTGTAAGGTTTCGTCATCAAGTTCTTTATCATCTTTAGCACCTGTAAGAGCTTCCTTAAACGATACACCTGCGTGTCTGTTATACACCTTCATGGTGCATTGCTGGATCTGTTTCAACTTTTTTTTCTTTGACGCTATTCTGCTCATTCCTTCTCTTCTCATCATCCCTTTCGAATTTAGGCTTATAAACTCTAACCTTATAACTGCCAATCCAAAGTTTGTTCAGGTCCTCCAGTAAAGTCTCAGACCTCTCCACCTTTTCAAATCGAACAAAGCCGAACGGTCTTCCCCAAAGATCTCTCTTCCTTGGGCAGTATACATCCACCGTCTTCGCAACCGTCTCGAACTTACGTCTTAGAAAATCAATGTTGCAATCCTCTGGGATGTTGTTAAAGAAAAAGGTTGTAGTGCCTTCACGTTCATTCGAACTCCAATCTCTCCTTCCATTCAAACTGCTCCGGTTCCAGCTTCTTGCTGGTTTTCTCTCGACATGTTTGGGACCAATCCCTCTTCTTCTCACCTCTCTCCACTCTCTCTCCCTCTCTCTAGGCTCCATTGTAGAGTTTATCACCGTTTTTAGGAAGTAATCAACTACAACGAGCAATACATCAATCAAACAAAAACAACTGTAAGGTAAGCTCTGTCCTTAACTTTGCTAATTTCAGTTCAAATCTACTCCATTCGTTTCAACATGGCACCTTCAATTCATTTCATTTATTATACAATACGTTCACCCCCAAGAACAACCCATCTGCTTGAAAACTTTCAAGGTAATTTGCTATCTCAATTGCTCAATTCAATTCGCATCCATATCAACTGAACATCACCTGAGATAAGGAAGTAGAACTTAGCTTTAAAAGAGGAAGGACTGACTGCCCGTTCGGTTGGGACAAAGCGACGTGACAGCAGCGACGATTGGTCGCGGGTGAGCGGCACGGCGCGGTGGGCGTGGCCGGCAGGTGCTTCTGGGCGGCGGATCTGTGGGCGAGGGCGGTCCGGCAGAGACCTCAGGGCTGCGGATCTGCTGGCTGCTGCTGTGAAGGCTCAATAAGCGCACTGCTGCTGGACTGATGAAGCTGTAGAATCCGTCTGCTGCAGACTTGCAACGCTGCTGACGGAGGAGGCGGATCTGTGCGGCCCGGGCGTCTGCGATGAGACCGACGACGACTGGTCGCGGATGAGCGGCACAGCGCGATGGGGCGTGGCCGGCAATGGCTTCTATGCGGTGGATCTGTGGGCGACGGCGGGCCGGCAAAGACCTCTGGGCGGCGGATCTGCAAATCTATATACTAATATATAAAGAATAGTTTTTTCCTTCATTTTTTCTATCTCTTTTTCTCTCTCTTCTCCCACCAATTTTTTCACTATTTTTTTTCTTTTTATTTTTTTATATTTTAATTCTTTTTCTAAATATCGCCAAAATTGATTCATGAAAATATGCATCTTAAATTTAATATAGTGTAAAAATAATCAAAAATGAATTTTAAACGAATAAGTTATAAATTTTTTATAATTTAAAATATTTTAATTTCTCTCTCTTCATTAAAATTTTACAACTTTTTAATATTGTTTTTGTATGAAAATATTTATTTATTTATTATGAGGTGTAATACTCTATAGTAATGATGTGTAGTTCTAATTTTCATTATCAAATAATTTTAAATTTATTAATAACTATAATTATCATTACACTTTATACAAAGTTGAAAATTTAAATTTTCAAATTCATGATTTTATTGAGTAATTGATGTGAATTATTTTATTTTATTTTATTTTTAAAAAATATTTTGTATTTGTTGATATTTTAATTTTAATAAATATTTATATTGATTTATTTAAATATATCATTTATTTTTAATTTAACGCAAACCCTAAAAAGAAGAATGTGCACACATAATAGAACTTTTGTTAAAATGTCATCTATTCTTTAATATATGACACTACATGTCTACACATGACGTTTCTTACTGAAACTTAATGCATTTCTATTTTGGCACTTCATCTTTTCTTGTTATAGCAAGTAAAATTAATATGCAATGTTCACGTTGCATATATACAATACAATCTATATCCATATATTATACGAAAATACTAGTACATTTTTTAGGAATATAAGAGATATATATTCTATAATCAAATAAGCAGCCTGCACGCAGGTGGGATCTCTATATCGCATAAAGGTGAGAAAATTATCTGCACGAAAGTAGAAAAATTATTGGCACACTGGCGGGATTTGAATCTAAGACCTCTCACAAATAGAGTCTTTGAGTGGCTCACCTTTGCCACTTGAGTTGGGCCTCATTTCTAATCACAATTTTTTCGCGCCAAAATTGATCTCTCCTCATTTTTTCTTCTTTCTATTTTAACTGTTTTATAAATATCATTATATTTGATTCATGAAAAAAATATCTAATATGCGTCTTAAATTAAAAACCATGATAAGATCTTTAATTTGATTTGTTTATTTCACTTTCAATATTTTTACTTGTGTTTATTTTTATGCTTTTTTATGTATATGGTTTTTAACTATAATAAGTTTTAATGCAATTAAAGTATAGAAAATTATATTGATTCATTTTTGAAATTTTTAATATTATATTAAATAATTAGTTATATATATTATAAATAAAATTTCAAATATGATTTAGATTATTTAATTTTTATTTATGTTTGTGTAGAAAAATATTTATTTGCATTAATATATTTTTTATTATGCTTTTTAATAAAATGTAATATTAGATTGATATTTATATATATTGAAAATAGATCGAATTTTAAATTTGATTTAAAATTTATTTATTATTTTATCCAGTGACGGCTTAATCTATAATAATAATGTATAATGTTGATTATAATGGTTAAATAATTTAAATAATTATAAATGACAGTTAATAAATTTTTAAATTTAAATTGCATATTTTTTTGCAATGTTTGATGTCATGTTTTGTTATAACTATTTTATCATAAATGATATTTTTTTTATCCTAACTAATTTTATGTTGCTATACTAAGAGCATTAAATTACAATTGATAAAATATTTTAATTTATGATAATGATAGAAATGATGGTACTACTACCACAAATGTTATACTCCCTCCGTCTGCGATATCGTTTTCACATTTGTTATTTCGGTTCGTCTGCGATATTGTTTTCACTTCCATTTATAGAAGTATGGTCCACAAACTTTTACTCACAACAATAGTAGGACTCAAACTCCGCTCACTATAATATCCACTATTATTTACTACCATCCACCATTTTCCTTAAAACCCGCGTCGTCCACAATGTGGAAATGATATCGCGGACGGAGATAGTATATAAGAAAGTATTCCATAATACTGCATATAATATTATATATTTTGTCTTCTTTTTATTGAATCTATTGATAATTTGACTTACATATAATGTTTAATATATATTTAACTTTAAAAAATAAAACTTAATTTTGATGTTTCCTCACGGACGGCGTACGAGTAATATACAAAAATGGAGTTCCCCCCCCCCCATTTCTTCCCTCCCTTTTTCTCTCTGTTCTCCCGCCAATTTTTTCATTATTTTTTCTCTCTCTTATTCTACCAATGTTCTCTATCTTTTTTTTGTTATCATTATTTTCTAAACATCGTCAAATTTATTTCGTAGTAAATTATTTAATATGCATCTTAAATTTAATTTCGTGAGAAGATCTTTAATATGGTATAAAAATCATCAAAAATGAAGAAAAAATTAAAATATTATATTTTCTCTATTTTCATTAAAATTTTACAATTTTTTATTAATGTTTGTGGATGAAAATATTTATTTATTTATTTATTATGACACGTAATACTCTATAATAATAATGTGTAAGATTGATTTTCATTATCAAATAATTTAAATTTATTTAATAATTATAATCATCATTACATTTTATACAAAGTGTAAAATTTACGATTTTAAATTCAGTGTTTTGTTGAGTAATTGATGTGGATTATTTTATTTTCAAAACATATTTTCTATTTATTTATATTTTAATTTTATTTAATATTTATATTTATTTACTTAAATATGCCGTTTAATTCACACATAGGGCGTAATAATTGTCACATAAAAAAGCAATTTTTAACATATATAAAGAAACATTGTCATAAAAGAAGCATGATTGTAATAGATAGCCATTAGACCATGTTTATCAGCAACCATCCAACCACCCAACCATCCAACCATCTTTAATATTTAATTACTTTCTCTCTCTTCCACATCACTAATATTCATCCAACCCAACCACCTCTATTTTTGTTCATTTATCAATGACCACCCCAACCATCCAACCATTCAACCACAACATAATTTTATAATTATTTTATTATTATTCATTGGAGCTTGGAATATCAGCAAGATTTGGGTAATAGTCTTGGGAGGGATTGAAATTTTGAGAGTTGAAGAAAGAATTATTGTCTCCATCCATTGAAAAATAGAGAAGCAAATAATAGAAGTTATATGTAGAGAGGATAAATGAGAGAATTTGAAGGTGTATTGAAATATACCAAGAGTGGTCTCTATTTATAGAGAATGAAAAAATATAAATTTTGGTATAATTTTTTTATTTTTTTAATATTTTATATAAAAGATATAATGATTTTTATCAATTATCTAAATAAAATTCACTCTACCAATAATATTATTACAAGTGTCATGACATCAATACATTAAATTTGAAGAGAGAGAGAGACCAAGGGAGGTCCGATTTTTATGTTGGTCGACCACCTCTTTGTGACCACTTTGAATTGTTTTTTTTTTTTTTCCACAAGAGGTCGACCAGGTCCCTCAAATTCTACCCGATAAACATGGTCTTAGTATGTGAGAAAATCAATCTCGTCCATCTATGTAATTAAGATCTTTGATACAAATTAATTTTTTATTTACTATAGGAAAAAATTTATACCTCATCTATGTTTGTTTGAAGACATTCGGATAGTAATAATATTGAATAAAAATAAATACAAGGGTTAGCCAGGCTGGTTGATGTTCAATAAGGGTTCATTTAAATTTCGAAAGCTTATGATGGGAATTAACAGTGTTAAGTGAAAATGATAAGGGTATAACAAGGGCAAAATTAAATGAGGAAATGAATCAATCAACTTTTGGTACTACATTGAAGTCTCATCCAATTAATCTCGAGTTTGCTTTTCCCCAAATTCTAAGATGAATCAAAGTAAGTTGGACTAAATGACGCATCAAATAAGTGATCATATATTTTTCATTTATTTGGCTAATAATTCGGTCGGTAGCAATTGTCAAAAGTTGAGAAAAATAAAAGGGTGAGGGTCCCAAAATCACGATTTAGTTGATAGGTTCAAAGATGAAGATTTACCCCAAGATTTGAGTAAACATTAATAATTAATTCCCACCATACTAAATGCAAATATCTTTTCCGTTACTGTACATATATGCATCCATGCATCCAAGATCGAATCATACACGATTTAGTATGGAAAAGTAGGGATGTAAAACAAGGTAATGAGTATCAGGTATTATGAGCAACAGCAGATCCACAATCTCAACTTCTTAAAGTATCAAACTTAAAAGTATTGCAGGGGCGTTCGAGGGCTATTGTGTTGGAGTCAAATTTTTTGGACAGTCCGTATAATTAAATTTATTTTTATGTTCAAATTGAATTTTAATAGACTTAGAATTTAAATTCGATCATCGATTATAAAAAATAATTATATTTTTCAATTGATTCATGATTGCATTATTATTGCTATATATAGATATTGCTCGTGCATGTGGCTGAATAAACCTTTGGATTGAAGCGGACTCGACTTATATATGTTACTTGACTTCTTGAAAATCGCTCTAAGTTGGTTCCATGGAAATTTTTTTACCACTTAGAATAGGGCTTTAAGTCTCTTACAAGACATGAATTTACGTGTTTCTCATATCTTTCGTGAAGGTAATAATTAGTGGATGCTATGGCAAATCTTGATATGCCTGAAGGATGGCGATTGCAAACTATTTCCAATATTTATTGGTGAATCGTGATTGAGTGGGTAGTGTTTTAACCGGTGAATCATGATCAGATTATGAGTTTTACCTAGTGTTGAACGCGAAAATCGAAAGAGACTAGAGTTGAATTGCCGAGAAAGAAGGAGTTTGTTGTTGTATTGAGAGAAAGCACGTGAAAATACATAATACAAGTGCATGGGTATTTATAGAATACATTTGAGGGGCAAAATAGTAATTTCAGCCTTGGAGTCATGTTCCCCGCGTGGTCAGGGGTGCTATGGTAATTTCGCCTAGCTTCGCTCATTCCTTTGCCCAGAACCGTGTGTATCGGGGAGTTTTGAATTCCTCTGCGAACAGATGATTCATCTGCTCTGACGCTTCCTGGGTGACGTGGTCATTTCTGCCATTGACTGTCTGTGAGTGGAGCATTCCTCTGACCTCAGCGATTCCTATGACCTCAGCGATTCCTCTGACCTCAGCGATTCCTCTGACCCGAGTGATTCCTCCGTTCAAGCCCATTCCTCTGCTCTGCATATATTACTCCTCATCATTTATGAAGTTGTTTTTTTTTTTTTGAAACCGAAGCCATGTATTCATATTACTCAAGGTCTGCGGTTACAATCTGTTCCAGCCATGCTGGAAACTCACGAGTCCACCAACAAGGTGACTCAGTCGAGTGAGCAAGCTTAGCTAAACTATGGGCCGCCCCGTTCGCCGAGCGGTATGCGTGGAACACTCCGACTAGCATGTTCTCCCTAGCAATATCCATGATTTCTCTAAGATCTTCAGGCAAGAACGCATGCTCCTCCGCATTACTCTTGCGGCGAACATGGAATCAGTGTGAATAAAAATCGGCATTATACCGGCCTCTATGCTCGCGGTAACACCATGGATAACCGCCATAATTTCTGCTAATCCAGCTGTAGAGGAGGGTTTTGTGCGCTTAGCTACAGCCAGCTTGATGCTCCCGATATGATCTCTAGCAATTATCCCCACACCAAACATCTGTTGGCTCGCATCAAACATCGCATCCACGTCCACTCAGTATATGCCCCTCTTTGGTTTTGACCATTTCCTCTCTCCAAAGTTCATCCCCATAACAAGTGGCACCGTAACTGTCTGTTTAGCCTGTTGGTATGCCTCCCACATCACCTCGCATTCTGCCTCTGAAGTCTTGTTTTTCAGTTTCTGCTCATCGTGTTTCACATTACAGCTCCAACCCCAGATTTGCCACAGTATTGTGGCCCACAACTCATACTCCTCTTTCGTAACCTCACTCCTTATAGCTCCTGCGATCGACCTCAAGTCCAGGTACTTCCCTCGATTCATGGTGTATCGAAATATGGATTCAGCCCAGATACTTCTCACCATCGGACAAGAAACAAGGCTATGCTCCGTTGAATCCCACCGGTCCCCGCATCGTCTGCAAATACCGTCTACTGGCACTCTATGCTCCTTCAAGTTGGCCTCCGTAGGGATTATATTTGAAAAAGCACGCCACATGAACACTTTTGCCTTCGGTGGTATAGATAAATTCCACACATGCTTACTCCACCATTTCCCATCATTCGAATTAGTGTGTGGGTGTGGGTGAATGAAGCCCACATCGAGCAAGTAAGCCTTCACTGAAAACTCCCCTCTCGTTCCATATCTCCATCCCATCTCATCATGTGATCCATGTTCTGCTATTGGGGTTCTGTACACAGCGCTCGCCTCATGAGGCCTACGCAAAGCCTCAACTTTGTTCTGGTCCCACTCGCCGTTCCGATTAATGATCTCAGCCACCCTCATATCTTGATGTATTGCGGCCTCTCTTTCTATAATTTGTCCTCCTGACGAGCTTACCACCCACACATCTTCAAAAAGCCGAATATCTGCTCCATCCCCCACCCTCTATCGATGCTCTTTTTGAACAAGTGGTCTGCTCCAAACCAGTGACTGGTGGACGTCGTTTACCACCAAATAATTCCTGCAGAATTATCAAAATAAATTAGTATGATGATAAGCAGGGTCGATCCCACAGAGAGCAGATAAAATCATTCAATTCCCTAAAATCTATAAAATTGGTGATGCCATTACGCCTTAACTTGGGATAAAATATTAATTAAAGTAAGAAAACAAAATTAATCAAATAAAAGACTCTAGAAAAATATCAATAGAAAGGTAATTCGGCTCAAATAAATCCACACTAATTCAAAGCTCTGATCATCGACGCAAAAATTAATCAATCCCTATCAACCAACTAGTTATAGGATACCGTGATACGCACTGACATACCCCAATTCCTACTTACTGTGTCGATAGACGGCTAGATACGCTAGTCCTGCCTATTTCCCTTATTAAAATATAACCTAGTTGGATACGACAGTCTTAGATTTAATATTCTAATAGCATTAAGATGAAGGAACGCAATTTATATCAATTATCCTAGATACGCTAGTAATAATTAATACACCAATTTATTCCTACTACGATCACGGTAGCTTTATCACTAATCAGCCCTATTCCAACAATTACGGATTGGAGGTGCTAATCGACTGTAATCCAATTTAATCTAAGTTGATCAGGCTTAAATAAAATCAGAATTATCTTTAAACCCTAGGAATAAATTGAAATCAATAGGAACCAATTTTAAAACGAATTAGGTCTCACAGATTAATAAATTAGAGTTTCATTATTCTCATCGAATTAAAAGTTTAGCTACTCATAATCAAACTATAAACAATCAAATAAATTAAAGCAAACATAGAACAATAAAAATAAAATAAATTGCAATTGAAATAAATAAGAGATCACCACTTGAAAATCAAAGGAAATTAAACCGTCTACCTTGATGAATATTTCCTATCGCCGCCACTCTCTAAAATGCACAAAAGCTAAAACAAAACAATTAAAACCTAACTAGACTAATTGTAAAAAAAAAAAAACGTGCAAAGCACAAATAAGGAATTAAAAGTGTCTCAAAAGTCAACCTAATTATCTAATATATACTACTAAAGTGGCGGCTAACCATAAAACTAAATCAAGGGATTAAAACCCTTAAGTGACCAAGTCTAGCCCATTAAATGGGTAATTTTTCGGCCCTTACAAAAAATAAAGCATATGGAATAATTAAAATCAAGAGTTTTGGACTTAATTAAATTCTAGATAATTAATTCCAAGTCCAATCTCAAAACTTCTTCTTCATAGTCCACCATCTTCACCAAATCCATGCAAAAAACTCGATTTCCTTCAACTTCTTCCATTCACAAGATCATCTCCAATTTTCGCTCAATTCCTACATCCAAAATTTCACAAACCATGTAAAATCACATAAAACCATAGCAAACACATGCTAAACTAGGTAACTAAAATACACACATCAGTGACCTCCAAATGTATGATGCGTCCTGCTTCACTTGTGCATTCATGATATCGCCATTCTTGTAATACCACACCCGGAACACTCTGGCTACCAACGATTGCGGCCTCGTGGTCAGACGCCACAATTGCTTGGCAACAAGGGCCTTGTTAAAGCTTTTCAGATTTCTAAACCCCATGTCGCCCCCTCCTTCGGCCTACAGAGATTACTCCATTTCTTCCAGTGTATTCGTCTCTTGTCGTCCTTATCACCCCACCAAAACCCCGCACATAATCGATCAATGTCCTCGCAAATGGAATCAGGCAACTTAAAGCATTGCATGGCATAAATCGGGATTGCTTGGATCACTGCTTTTAAGAGTATTTCTTTCCCTCCTCCCGAGAATTCTCTCTGGTTCCACGTAAGTAGTTTCCTCTGAACTTTCTCTACGAGATAGCCGAATTGGAGATGTTTTTACCTTAAAGAGAAAGATGGCAATCCCAGGTATCGCTGCACTCCTTTCCCCACCTTCACCCCCAACATGGCCATGACATCATCTCTCTTATTATTCATCGTGTTTGGGCTAAAGGATGCCTAAGATTTATCGAAATTCACTCTTTGTCCCGATGCTCGCTCATATTTAGCCAAAATCTCCTTCACCTCCCTTGCCTCCTGCTCCTGAGCTCTATGGAAAACTAAGCTATCGTCGCCAAAGAACAAATGCGTTATGTTAAGCGAGTGTGGTATAATGGCTACTCCATGAATTCCTCCTCTTCTTTCAGCCTGCTTAAAAAGGGAAGACAATCCTTGGGCACACAACACAAAAAGGAACGGAGATAACGGATCGCCCTGTCTGAGTCATCTCGATGGAATCACTTCTCCATAAACACACCTGTTCAGGAGAAAACAAAAGGAAACTGACCTCACGCACCTCATGATCAAGTCGCAAAAAGCTGATTGGGAATATTCCCATCCTCTTCATTATCGCCTCTAAGTAATTCCACTCAATTCTATCGTAGGCTTTGCTCATGTCTAGTTTTAGCGCCACCATTCCTTCTTTGCCACCACACAACACATGATACAGAACCGGAAAAAAAATATGAAGTTGTTAATGAAGGATGATGACTGCACACTATTTTCGATATTTATGAAGTTGTTAATCGACTTGACGCATAGTTTTTTTTTACATTGTTTGAATGTATTTGGGGTATATGTGCAATTCTCTTGTCCGCATGGTTCACGGGTATTATGCAGGTGAGTATAGAACATTGCATATGTTGGAAATATGGTTTTATGCCATATCTGAAAATTATTATTTAATTAAATATTTATTATTTAATTAAAATAATTATTGGATGTTATTCTACATCTCGAGTAGATCAACGTGATATACTTGAAGTCTCAAAACCGATTTCCGATGAGTGAGATATTGTATGTCAAAGTTTGGATGTTGAAGAGGGAAAATAAATGCTATCCCACATTGGAAAACATAGAGATGTTTTTCATGTATAAGAATAGCAAAGCACATGGAGTTGATAAATTGACTTGTGGGCTTGCTAGTGGGCTTGATCTAAGTACTAGCCTCGCGCGCACACACACACGCGCGCCGCCGCCGACGATCGATCGGACGGACGGACGACGACGTCATCGCCGCCGCCGCCGGACGGGCGGGTCGGGTACGGGCCGCGGCCAAGGACTTGGATCTTGGCAATTGGTGCTTTGGGGTGGTGTTTGGGGCCCAAACTATTTTTTGGACCAACTCCACTGGGCTTTTTATTTATTGGCCCAACAGAATTTATTCTTGGCCCAATGATTGTTTTTTATTCCCAAGCCCACAGCAACAGTCACAGCAGCACAGCAGCAGAACAAGTCACAGCAGCAGCAGAAGCACGCCAGCTTCGACTTCTGCATGGCGTCTTCAATTTTGCAACTAAGTTTTTTCAATGACTGCGCCCACCGGCCAACTCTTCAACCTTTACGGCTTCCAGCCGTCGGAGTAGAATTCAAGGTTATGAATTCATACTTACCACATGTCTATAAATAGACTTGTGGAGAGCATGCAGAAACGAAGAACAACACCAACTAAGAAATTCTGCATTCTGCCATTTACACTCTCACACTCTCTGCAAACACTTGTGCTCAGTTCTTGATCCTATTAAGTTCGCCGGAGCTCGCCGGATTGTGGTGCTACATCCGACGAGACGTAGTCGTTTTACCTTTGGGGAAGATACGCCAAACCGAAGAGCACTACCGGGGCGATAATCTTCTTGCGGGAAGAGATTCATCTCGACTCGACTTTGTTTATACGTATAATTTATTTATACAGTGTATTTCAGTTGTATTGAATTATTTGAGTTGTAATTTCTCAAATTATTTACTTTGTAATATTTTCAATTATTTTGAGTTGTAATTTCTCAAAATAAATATTTTGTAATATCTCGATCGTGTACCCGGTTATAACAATCGCAAGAAGATTATTTCTCTGCCGTTGATACACGTTCGAGAAATGGCTCACACCGACGTCAATATGGATGGCTCCACCACCTCTGCAACCATCGGTTCAACCACGTCGTCAATATTTTCCTCGTTTGCATCAACGGGGGCTTCTTCGTCAACATCTAGAACTATTGGTCTTGCCGAGAAACCATCAACGTTCTCAGGCAAGAACTTCAAATATTGGCAAGAGAAGATGCTATTCTACCTCACAACCGTGGGGTTTGCCGGATTCTTAATGGAGGATAAACCTCCAACCCCGAGTGAAGAGGAAGGGGAGACAAGCCAAGAAATTCGTGTCGGATATTTGAACTGGTGTCGCGGCGACTACTTGTGCCGTAACACCGTTCTCATGTCTCTGGACGAACGGCTCTACCGTGTTTTCAAGGTTCATGAAACCGCGAAACAATTGTGGGAGGCCCTTGATCTAAAGTATCAAGTGGACAAGGCAAATACTACCAAGTATATTGTCGCCAAATGGTTGGAATATAAAATGGTCGACTCCCGGCCATTGATGGACCAAGTGGAAGAGTTCCAAAATCTTTCACATGAGGTTCAAGCCGAAGGGATGCCCTTGGCGGATGCATTGCTCGTTGCAATCATCATAGAGAAATTACCTCCTAGTTGGAGGAAATTTCAAAACCTTTTGAAGCATGAGCGCTCGAAGATGTCCGTGCCAATATTAATATCCAAGCTTCAAATGGAGGATCACGTGAGAAGTCGTGATCAAAAGGGAAAAGCTCCAATGGAGGCAAAGGCCAATCTCACCGAGAAAGGCGGTCCCTCCAACAAACGTGGTCGCCCTAACCCTTATAATAAGGGTAAAGGGAAGCAAGGCGGTAATCAACCATCAAAGTTTGATGGTGTATGTTATAATTGTGACAAAAAAGGTCACATGGCTAAGGATTGCCGCAAGCCAAAGCGGAAGAAAGCAAATGGCAACGTGAACAACGTCGAGAAGGACTTCGACGATTGGAACCACGATGACTTTGCTGCCATGATCTCCGAGGTGAATCATGTGGACAACCCGAACGCTTGGTTCGTGGACACCGGCGCTACCGTCCATATATGCATAAATCGTGAGTTGTTCCACAACTACAAAGAAGTGGAAAACAAAACGATAATGGAGGCTAGCGAACGGACATCCCAAGTCCTTGGCATGGGAGATGTAATTCTTCAACTCACGTCGGGCGTGGAGATCACATTAAAAGACGTATTACACGTTCCAACTGTCCGAAAGAATTTAATTTCGGGCTTTAGGCTTACGAATAAGGATTTTGAATTGTTTTTCAAATCTGACTATGTTGTAATACGCAAGTGGGGAAAGTTCCTAGGGAAAGGCTATGCCTCCGAAGGACTTTTCAAACTTGGTGTAAGAGCTTGTAAGCCTGCCAAGGCTAAAATCAATAAAGATGCGTCAACTTCTTCTGCTTACTTGATTGAGTGTTCTGATTTATGGCATTGTAGACTTGGACATGTTAATCTAAATGCTATAAAGAGATTAGTAAAAATGAATTTACTAAAAGTTGATGAATACAACTCACAAGAAAAATGTGAAGTTTGTGTTGAAGCCAAAATGGCTAAGTTACCGTTTAAATTGGTAAAAAGGAGCACTCAACCATTGGAACTTATTCACACCGATGTTTGTGATTTAAAGTTCGTGCAAACTAGAGGTGGCAAGAAGTACTTTATCACCTTTATAGACGATTGCACAAAGTATTGTTACCTTTACTTATTGAAAAGTAAAGATGAGGCTATTGAAGCTTTTAGAAACTTCAAAAATGAAGCCGAGAATCAACTTGGATGTCGAATTAAGATGGTTCGAAGTGATAGAGGTGGAGAATATGTAGCTCCGTTTGCTGAATTATGCAACGAAAGTGGTATAATCCATCAAACGACGGCTCCTTATTCACCACAATCTAACGGCGTTGCTGAACGCAAGAATCGAACTCTTAAGGAAATGATGAATGCCTTGTTGATTAGTTCAGGATTACCCCAGAACATGTGGGGGGAAGCTGTCTTAACGGCCAACTATATCTTGAACAAGATTCCACTCAAAGGGAAAGATGTAACTCCCTATGAGCTATGGAAAGGAAGGAAACCTTCGTATAAATACCTCAAAGTGTGGGGGTGTTTAGCCAAGGTAGAAGTGCCTTTACCAAAGCAAGTTACAATAGGACCTAAAACGGTGGATTGTATCTTCATTGGTCATGCACTTAATAGCAGTGCCTATCGTTTTATAGTGCACAGATCGGAGATACCTGATATACATGTTGGGACAACGATAGAATCAAGGAATGCTATATTCTTTGAAAATATCTATCCTAACAAGGATAAAGGTACATCGAACTCTAATGATGGAGTTGATGGTGATGCTACAGGTTCTAAACCTATGGAAGTAGCTAGTAATTCTACTCAAGTAGATGATGTCACGGGTTCTAATCATGTACCACCTAATAGGAAAAGACCAAGGTCTAAACCTATGGATGTAGAACCGAGACGTGGGGAACGAGTTAGAAAAGCTAATGTCTATGGACCGGATTATGTTGTCTTGATGCTAGATGGCGAACCGGTGACGATTAAAGAAGCTATGTCTGGCTCAGATGCAAATCTCTGGAAAGAAGCCATCGATATTGAGATTGATTCCATTATGCAGAATCATACTTGGGTGTTAGTGGATCTACCACCTGGAAGTAAAGCTTTAGGATGCAAATGGATCCTAAAGAAGAAGTACAAATCTGATGGTACTATAGATAAGTACAAAGCCCGACTTGTCGTTCAAGGTTTCAGGCAGAAAGAAGGGTACGATTTCTTCGATACCTATTCACCTGTGACCAGACTAACATCTATTCGGATGCTTCTCGCTATTGCTGCCTTGCACAATCTCGAGATTCACCAAATGGATGTGAAAACTGCGTTCTTGTATGGCGAGTTGGAAGATGAAATATATATGAAGCAACCTGAAGGGTTTGTAGTACCTGGGCAAGAGCACAAAGTATGCAAACTTCAAAGGTCTTTATATGGGTTGAAGCAAGCACCGCTTCAATGGCATTTAAAATTTGACAGTGTAATGTTGTCAAATGGATTCAGAATCAATGAGTGCGATAAATGTGTCTACATTAAGAATTCTAATAACGGATATGTTATTGTTTGTCTTTATGTAGATGACATGCTCATCATGGGAAGTAATTCCCGAGTGATTCAAGAAACCAAAGGCATGCTAAGTAAAAATTTTAGCATGAAAGATATGGGCTTAGCTGATGTTATCCTTGGAATTAAAATTCTAAGAAGACCTGATGGTATTACTATAACACAATCTCACTACGTTGAGAAAGTGTTAAAGAAATTCAACGCTTTTGACAAGCCAATAGCTAAGACACCATGGGAACCTAGTGTGCATTTGAGTGTACACAAGGGAGAACCTGTTGACGCGATAGAATATGCGAAGATTATTGGGAGCTTGTTGTATCTAACAAATTGCACTCGTCCCGATATAGCATGCTCGGTCAACAAGTTGGGCAGCTTTACAGCTAACCCTAGTAATGAACATTGGAAAGCTCTTGAAAGGGTTTTGAGATATTTGAAATATACTCATAACTATGCGATTCATTATACTAGGGAACCCTCTGTACTTGAAGGGTACTGTGATGCAAATTGGATATCTGATGCCAAAGACTCGTTTTCAACGAGCGGTTATGTATTCACTGTGGGGGGGTGGTGCTGTGTCTTGGAAATCCAAGAAGCAAACATGTATTGCTAGATCGACCATGGAATCAGAATTCATAGCTTTGGATAAAGCTGGTGAAAAAGCCGAGTGGCTTAGAAATTTCCTCGAGGATATTCCATGTTGGTCGAAACCTGTGTCGTCCGTGATAATTCATTGTGATAGTCAAGCTGCTATCGGACGAGCACAAAACCATTTGTATAACGGTAAGTCGAGACATATTCGTCGACGTCATAATACCGTGAGACATTTGATCACTAGTGGAGTTATCTCAATTGATTATATAAGATCAATTGATAACATAGCGGATCCTTTGACAAAAAGTATCCATCGAGATCAGATGTATAAACTGTTAGGGGGAATGGGTTTGAAGTCCACAAATTAAGGATAATTATAGTGGCAACCCAACCATGATGACTGGAGGATCCCAAGAACTTGGTTCAATGGGACAACTAAGCTATGAAAATCCGTGTGTTGAACACTCGAATTGCCTATTCCTTGTAGAACAGTGAGTGTTCGGAAACCTGCACGTGGTGAGGTTAAGTCTTTGACTTTTAATGACTCTAGAACTCCTCGAAGAGGACAAGTATAGCAGGATACTTGAGTTAAGAGTCACCTATGTAAGTGTGAAGTGGGGCCGCTTCGATTGAAACACTTATGAATCCAAAGAGGTGTTCCAAGGCCTGTAATGGACACAAACGTGAGAACGAATAAGGATTGAAGCAATATTGTGTCAATATTGTTGACTCAGTATACACCGAGGAGGACTAGTTCAAGGAACACAATCCACTAGGCCGCCGGTATACTCGATAATATTGACTATGGCAGGTTCAAAGCCACAAGCTACCTTTCCAAAAACAATGTTGTTTCTTAAGAGAACTGAGCTAAGTGTTTGTATACTTTCGCATACTGATTTCTCACTCATGTGGGGGATTGTTGGAAATATGGTTTTA
Source organism: Salvia miltiorrhiza (assembly GCF_028751815.1). Lineage (NCBI taxonomy): Eukaryota > Viridiplantae > Streptophyta > Magnoliopsida > Lamiales > Lamiaceae > Salvia > Salvia miltiorrhiza. Next base: position 12,490,471 of record NC_080391.1, read on the forward strand.
TGCCATATCTGAAAATTATTATTTAATTAAATATTTATTATTTAATTAAAATAATTATTGGATGTTATTCTACATCTCGAGTAGATCAACGTGATATACTTGAAGTCTCAAAACCGATTTCCGATGAGTGAGATATTGTATGTCAAAGTTTGGATGTTGAAGAGGGAAAATAAATGCTATCCCACATTGGAAAACATAGAGATGTTTTTCATGTATAAGAATAGCAAAGCACATGGAGTTGATAAATTGACTTGTGGGCTTGCTAGTGGGCTTGATCTAAGTACTAGCCTCGCGCGCACACACACACGCGCGCCGCCGCCGACGATCGATCGGACGGACGGACAACGACGTCATCGCCGCCGCCGCCGGACGGGCGGGTCGGGTACGGGCCGCGGCCAAGGACTTGGATCTTGGCAATTGGTGCTTTGGGGTGGTGTTTGGGGCCCAAACTATTTTTTGGACCAACTCCACTGGGCTTTTTATTTATTGGCCCAACAGAATTTATTCTTGGCCCAATGATTGTTTTTTATTCCCAAGCCCACAGCAACAGTCACAGCAGCACAGCAGCAGAACAAGTCACAGCAGCAGAACAAGTCACAGCAGCAGCAGAAGCACGCCAGCTTCGACTTCTGCATGGCGTCTTCAATTTTGCAACTAAGTTTCTTCAATGACTGTGCCCACCGGCCAACTCTTCAACCTTTACGGCTTCCAGCCGTCGGAGTAGAATTCAAGGTTATGAATTCATACTTACCACATGTCTATAAATAGACTTGTGGAGAGCATGCAGAAACGAAGAACAACACCAACTAAGAAATTCTGCATTCTGCCATTTACACTCTCACACTCTCTGCAAACACTTGTGCTCAGTTCTTGATCCTATTAAGTTCGCCGGAGCTCGCCGGATTGTGGTGCTACATCCGACGAGACGTAGTCGTTTTACCTTTGGGGAAGATACGCCAAACCGAAGAGCACTACCGGGGCGATAATCTTCTTGCGGGAAGAGATTCATCTCGACTCGACTTTGTTTATACGTATAATTTATTTATACAGTGTATTTCAGTTGTATTGAATTATTTGAGTTGTAATTTCTCAAATTATTTACTTTGTAATATTTTCAATTATTTTGAGTTGTAATTTCTCAAAATAAATATTTTGTAATATCTCGATCGTGTACCCGGTTATAACAGCATAAACTATAAATTATACTCTTTGCTGAATAATTTGAAAATAATGTTTTATATATAAAAACCTATATGCATCATGTTATTAGATGCAATGAACCCAATGTATTTGGGGGTTGGGGGTTCGGAACAAAATTGAAGTTCAAAAATACACGCATGGTCCAAGATTATTCTCGCACTTAAGAATGCAAGCATTGTGCCAATTTTCATATGTAAATGAAGGTGCCGTATCTCTCCAACTCCAACTCCTTCGCATATTTGGTAAGGGATGTTGAATTTTGAGTATTAATTTTAATAGATAAAAATAATACAATTATTATTTTTTGTTTAGATGAATTAAAATTTTGAATATTTCGAAGTCCTTAATTATTTATATCATTTAAATTAATTTTGCTTGATTTTGTATTTCAATCATGCATTTTATTAATCATGCAAAATAAATACCTTTTAATAGTATTTTATTACACGAACGTCGATTATGAAGGTGTTTGGCTAAGATTTTCTTAAAGAGCTTATAAGCTCTTGAAACTTATAAAATGTAGTTTTTTAAAAGCTTATAAGTTGTCAAAATATTTGGATAATTGGGCTTATAAGCTAAAGAGAGGATTTTTAATTAAAAAGAGAAAAAAAAATCGACAAGAGATTAAATTAAAATAATGTATGATGGAAATAAAAAATCGTAGTCGAGTTATCTTGAAAATGAATATTGCTTCTATAATGAGAAAATAAGTTAAGGTGGATGAACTTATTTCTTGAGTAGCTTATAAATTGTTACAACTTATAATTTTTATGATTTTTTTTTATCAAACACATTAAAATATTTTATATACTCCCTCCGTCTCAATAATCTTGTCCCACTTTCCTTTTTGGGTTGTCCCATTTCCTTTTTGGGTAAATTTTAAGGCTAATTAACTCTCACTTAAACATGATTCTAATTAAACTTACCCCTCCAAATTACATCACTCGCCTCTCTCTCTCTCTCTCTACCATCTCCCTCATTCTCCCTCTTCGCTCCACCATTTCCCCTCTGCAAATCCACCGGCGCCGCCGCTCACTTCCCCTCTGTTCCATTGGCGCCGCCTCCCTCTTCCCCCTTTGTTCCGCCGCCGCCTCCCCCCTTCCCCCTCTGTAAATCCGCTCCCCCATGAATTAGGGCTCGCCGCCGCCGCCTCTGCCTCTCTCTCCTCCTCTGTTCCGTCGTCGTCGCCGCTTCCCTCCTTCCCCCTCTGTAAATCCGTCGAGCACAGATCTACCCTAACACTCGCCTCCGCCTTCCCTCTCGCCTTCGCCCTCCCGCCTCTTCGCCTCTCCTCAGTTTTTTTTTTCCTTCAGAAATTAGTGCTCGCCTCCGCCGCCCTCTCACCTCTTCGCCTTCGCCACACAGAGGCGCCGCCCAAGCCTCCCTGTGTTTTTCTCTCCCCTCAAACGGTGGCAACTCACCACCACCGCCCTTTGCCACACAGAGCCCTTCGATTCCGGCGACGCCCACAACAGTACAATCCTTCGATTCCACACAAAGCCCTTCGATTCCGACGCCAACAACAGTGCACCCCTTCGATTCCGGCGACTGTACAGCCATAGGGCATTTTCTATTCTTGTTTAATGAAGATTTTGTTGAAATTTCTTGTTGAATCTGCATAATTTTGTTGCATTTTTTGGTTGTTGCATTTTCTGTTCTTGATTACAGAAGATGATGAAAAATTTGCAGAATGAATTGTTGAAATTTGTTGAGGAGGATGAAGATTTTGTTGAAATTTGCAGAATTTTGTTGTATTTTCTGCTCTTGCCGTTAATTTCTTGTTGAAATTTGAAGATTTTTTGTTGTTTAATTTACAGAATTCAGTTTTGCTAATTTTACAAGAATAATTAGGCCATATTTACTTTTTCTTAAACATGTGGGCCCTTACACTTTACAACACTAATTCAACACTCCTTAGTCTCCGTGCCCAAAAGAAATTGGACATGATTATTGGGACGGAGGGAGTACTATTTAAGAAAAACTATAAACTATTTTAAAGAGTTTACAAGCTTAATCAAATATCCTTTATATTTAAAGCAAATTCAACATAAGTCCATTTGACGATCACTTTTCTACTATACATTGCGAAATTGCGATATAGATACCGATACCAATACCGATATTAATTGAATATTTATTTAAAAAGCAAAAAATCAGAAACCAAAATAATATTTCACGAGGTACGGATTTTGGGGCGGAAAGATGAAATAAAATAAACATGAGGCATTCTTTCGTGCAACTGGTTTCTGAATGATACTACTTCAATATACAAATGACACTTGAAGATCTTTAAATGTCATTTATATGTTGAAGTAGTGTCATTCGAAAATATTCAAGTATTATTTCTCAAATAAAGTAATGTCATTTTGAAAACCAGCTGCACGTTGCAGGGAGTATTTTTGAATAAACATACGTCTATTTCTGTTCGAAGCCAATAAATTCGAAAACTAATAAATTCGGAGCGGCGGCCATGAGAAACAAACACGTCGCGCGTAAAAAAGAATGATGCGTCTAAAGAAAAGAAAAAAGAAAAAAATAGAAAGGAAATAAGGTCAAATAGATATGGGACGCACCTCCACTCGTGCGGTGAGCCGTGGGCCCAACCTCCTCAAATCGCGAAACCAGGTTTTGAAAGGGCGACAGCCAATGCTCGTCATTTTTGGATAGAGACGAAAGATTATATGATACGTCGTTTATAAAGGTGATTGGTTTATTAGGTTATTTTATGATTAAGCAAAGCCTTAATATCGTTTGAATTAAATGCCACTATTGAAATTTGAGTGTTACGTGGTATTTGTATTTGCATGGGCATAATATTTTTCTTCTATATTATTTATTGTTAAATATTACAATAATTTTATTAAAAACTTATATATGATATAAATATTTTACAATTAGGGGTAATTACTCCAAAACCCATAAACTTTGGCCCGATTTTCAAACTTTCCATTAACTTTAATTTGTACTTTCAATTTCTTGAATTTAAACGCATGTTCAATTTTTCCACACTTTTTATAAATCTCCAAATTACAAACTGACGTGACAATTTTGAAGTCACTTGAAAAATGACATGACAATGATGCTCATTCTTCAGTTGGGGGTAAAACGATGTCGTTTGAGCCCAAACTTCTCTGTCTCTCTCAACAATTCCTTTGCGATTGCATATTGAAGGCGTTTCAGTCGGCGACATTCTCCAGTTTTGGTGAAAGGAGATTGAAGGCGAGATATCGAACGCAACGACATCAGATTGAAGGTGAAAGGAAATTAGTGCTCGGCTTTGTTCTCATTCATGGGTGAGTGCGAAGGATTTCAGTTCTGAGATTTAGGGGTTGGTGATTCTCGATTTGGGGAGGGTGATTGCAAGAATTTCAGAAGTGGAGGAGATCTAAGATGGGATCGAAGGGGAGGAGATCTGAATTTCCCGGCGTAACCCTCCATGCTCGCTTTAAAGGCATACCTCCATGTCGCCATGGAGACGGTGTGCGTGCCGTGTCCATTGGCGTCTCTCCGACCACAGCCCGCGTTGTGAAGAAGGCGGATTCCGACAACAACTTGTACAGATAGGACAGCGCCGCGTAGTCTCCAACGTTACAGAGAGAGAGAGAGAGAGAGAGAGAGAGAGATGGAGATTGAGAGGCGAGTCAATGACGAAGACGACGATGGCCCAATGGCAGGAATAAACTTAGGCTCACCAAAACGCAGTCTGCTCTTCTTAAGGAAAGTTTCAAGCAGCATAGTACTCAGATTTGAAAATCTGAAAATCTACGGTTCTTCTAAATTTCTTTCAATCTGAAAATTTGCAGTTTTAGAGATAGTTATCCAAAATCGAACAATTGAGGTTTCTTCTAAAAAATGCCTCCAATGGATGGATTTATTGAAACTTGAGTTTTTGAGGTGGTTGATGGAGCTGCCGGCGACAGTAGGTGAGGATGCAGGCGGACTTGGAGGACGGGGAAGGGAAAGGGATGAATATATATTTTGTTTATTGTTTTCTAAGTGTCAATCTTTTAGTCCAAATATGTGCCATGTCAGCTCGGTATTCACCGGAATTCAAGAGTATGGAAAATTGAACAAGCGTTTAAATTCAGAAAATTAAAGGTAAAAATTGAAATTCGTGGAAAATTTGAAAATCTGACCAAAGTTCATGAGTTTTGGCGTAATTACCCTTTACAATTACGTCTCACGATCTGCTATTGAACTTTAATAGTATAAAACAAATAAAATAAAGTTTCTAACTATATTCACTTTTCTTATACCCCTACGTATGCATGTTCTCTGTTATAAATGCTATTACAATATAACACAATATCAACGTATTGAATAATATATCATATAAAAATAAAATAATTTAATTTGTTAATAATTTTTTAAAAAAAACATTCAATAATAATTACAAAATTTAAAGCATACAAGATCAAGAATAAATTATAAGTTTTAATTTGAAATGTAACAAGAACAGTCAAATTTTTATTATAAAATAGTTATACAAAATAGTAAAAATTAATAATTGTTCTCATACATCTATCAGTTAAGAGTTCATCTAGTGAGTGACGACATCATCTAGCCGCATGGGCGATTAGATGATTTCACTGGGCGGCTAGATGATCTTGGTGGTTAGTCCACCCAGAGCCACCCAGATCATCTAGCCGTCCGATAAAATGATCTCACTACCTGATAAAATCATTTGATCGTCCGGACGACTAGATGATCTTGCCACCCATCGATTAGATGAACTCTTGACTGATAGATATCAAATCGTTGTCTTTTTCAGATTTTTCTTACATATTTATAACTGATAGCTGTTAAATCGGTCAAATGTGTAAGATTTTTTTTTTTAAATCAAGCAGATCCATTAAAATCTAAAGATAAAATAGGTTATTGAGCATAAAATGCTCAAGTTTATAATGTAAGACATTTATAACATACACATTAAAATATGTCGTTTTTACCTATTAACACATGAGAATCTAACATTAATTAGTGTCGTATATGGGAGATTATTTTTTACCAAAATAATATTAGTATACTTGCGCAGTATTTAATCCTTATGAAATTCAAATATTTTAAGATTATATAAACGTCAATTCAGTTGAGCATTTATATTGAAAATGAGAACAAACAGTAAATAGTAGTAGTAATTTAATAGATCGAAAATAGAACTTTACCCTTTGTTAGTATGAATAATAATTATATAATTATATAAATTAATGTTAAGATCAATATTAAATAATGTAAATTTAATGTTGAAATTAATGCTAGACTTTAGGTGGGAAAATAGTATATGTACGTTGGTTCTTCTTTTATCAAAACCGATCGTCTATCCATTGTGGACATGTATAACGTACTCATCATTGATGTGATAATTTTAATTAAGAAAAAGAAAGAGTTAATACTTTTAATTAAAATTATTTTACTCAATTAAAATTACCACATCAGTGGTGGACACATTATACTTATCATTTTTTTTTGAGAACAAACATTATACTTATCATTGTGAATAAGTAATCCTTTCTGCTTCTTTATATATATATATATATATAAATTTTTTGCTCAAAATATATATATATATATATATATATATAAAAGGATACCGTAAATGAAATTTTCACGACGCTAAAATCAAATAATGCATCTATTTTTTTTGTTATTTTTGGGAGATTGAAAAGAGAATCGGGGCCCATTTGCAATTGCCCTTTTCTTGCTGATTGAAATCTTGGGCGCTTTTCTTCTTAAAGCGGGAAAAAAAATACTCAATAATATAAAGGACGGTCCAAAAATCAGCAAGTTTTCATTGCGAGGATTCCGCTCCCCTTTTCTTTTTTCTTTTTCTTTTTATTCATAGTGGAACAAAATCATGTATTTATTAAAACCATTTCTCATTACGAACTGATAAATCCATCTCAACAAACAATGTGGAAAATGACATTTTCTTTTTCTCGTATATATATATTTTGTTTGGATGTAACCAAAAATGAGTATTTCTGTTTGTTTGAAGAGGAGAGATGAATCGACGATGCGAATCCAATAAAAGGGAAAGAAAGGCCTACGGCAGCGAATACGATTCACTCGTGCGGTGTGCTGTGGAGAGAATACGGACAAAATGTGCCCCAACTCAACAACACCTTCAATTTTAAAACAAAATATGTGAGCATATCTAGAGAGAGAAGTCCCGCGCCCCGTGCCTAATGTCATGTTTGGGGCCCTCCCCCTCCCCTACTATTATAATGCACCCACTCTCCTACAATTCTACCTTAAAATAAATTAACTAAAATTTGTCTCACCCACTGCAACTATATGCCTATAGTTTTATGTATATGTGGAGAAACAACTGTAGAATTCCCAAAAGTTTTATTTAATTATAGTGTGTTTACAGTGGTGGCAGACTCGAGATTTATTACTCCAACGACCACTTTGAATTTTTAGATCCTTTACCTAAATCTTGCGCTTCGATTTCTTTTTTCCCTTTAATTTCTCTCGAATTTCAGATCTTTCAATTTAGATTGTGTGCTGAATATACATTGATTGTATCGGATCTTGCTTATATTCTTCTCCAAAGATCACGAGGTTGTACCAAACGCATGCTTATTAAATTCACTCTTTACAATCTATGGCGTTTAAATTTCAAGTTAGAAATTTCAAAGGGCAAGTAAGAATATTTCCGAATCCTGCTTTTCTGTAGATAATTAAGCATTCAAGTTTTGACTCAATATCTTAAATTATACGTTTTGGTTTACCGCAACTTCGTGTTCTCCAAGAGTAGATAAGGATTTGTAATTTTGTGGTAAACTATAATACATTAAAAATACAATTTTCAATTTAAAATTAATTTACAATAATTTTAAAATTAAGTGGTAATTTCGTAATTATAATAAAATTAAAATTAAAGGTTTATTCATAAATTATCTCTCTATATATATTAACTTTTTATTTTTCTATTTTATTTCTTTTTTTATAATTATGAAATTTTATTAGTTATAAAATATTTCATATTGATAACAAATCAATATAATGGTAGCTTTAGTCTGATATATTTTAAAATATAGTAAGAATTATACTTATACATTCTAAAAAAATTACATTTATATAACGATTAAAATTTTAAAAATCATTTAAAAGAAAAGGAGTTGTTGCTCAAAAAAATGGTAGCTAATTAGCCGAAAAACGAACGAAAAGACGAAAATGAGCCCTCTGTGGTGTTGCGGTGGAGATACAGTCAGCAAATAAACAAGAGGAAGACGTAGATGCCCCGTAACCCCTCCCTCTCTCTCTCTCTAAAAACAAAGAGAGAGAGAAAAGAAGAAAAAACGAATCAAATCCCAAGTTTGACCGGACCTCCAAAGTGAGAGCGACACAAAAGGCACCCCATTTCTTCCTCCCACAACTTCATCTTGCAGATTGATACTACTCCTATTTCTATTTGATTTTGAAAAACATGAAGATGGTATTGGGAAATCAAGAGCGAAAATGCGTGTGTGTGTGGATATTTTAGAATATTAATGGAGCTCACAAATTGTCTGTGATAGCCGACAATTCTGAACATCGTACCCAAAAGCCTCACCAAACTACTTTTATCTATCCATCTCCTACAACTCCCTTCTTGCTCTTGCTCTTCCTAGCTGCTCCTCATTCTCCTTCCTTTCTATTCTCTATTGACCAAAAGGTATGATTTTGGCTTTTCCAATTTTATTCTTTTCTTCACGTCCTTGCCCCATCTCGTACTTTTCATATTTCTATTTTCCCTTGTGCAGATGTGAATGATACCGAAACTAAGAGAAATAATTTGTGATGATGAACCACGAAACACTATCTCTATCTTCAGTGGTTGCGATTAAAGAAGCTGCTTTTCTCGTGATTCTATTGATGGGATTCTATCTCAGTGGATTAAATGCTAGAAGCTTGGCTTCAAAACCAGAAAGTAGCGGGGAGGTCGCCACGTTACTATCCTTCAGGCAATCTTCAATCCAAAGTGATCCCAAAGGCTTCTTGGCCAACTGGTCCCCATCATCTCCGACCCCGTGCTCCTGGAGCGGCGTCTCCTGCTCCGACGACGGCAGAGTCTATCGCCTCGACTTCACCAATGCTGGCCTAGTCGGCCGCCTCCACATCTCCCATCTCACGCCGCTCCCCGCCCTCACCACCCTTATCTTCACCGGCAATTCCTTGGACGGAAATCTCTCCTCCTCCTCCTCCCCCTCCTCTTGCAGCTTTGAGTCGCTCGACCTCTCCGTCAACAGCTTCTCGGAGCCGCTGGCGGCGGATTCGCTGCTGAACTCTTGTAGTAAGCTTGCCTTTTTGAATCTCTCTCACAACTCAATCCCGAGCGCTACCCTCAAGCTCGGACCTGCTCTCTCTCAACTCGACCTCTCCGCAAACAAGATTACCGATTTAGGCCTATTGACTTGGCTGCTTTCCAGCTGCCAAAACTTGAATCTGCTTAATTTCTCCAGCAATAAGCTCGCCGGAAAGCTCCAGACCTCTTTCCCGTTGTGCAAGAGCCTCGAGGTTTTGGATCTCTCTAACAACCGTTTGGAGGGGCAAGTGCCGCCTGCCTTGCTCAAAAACTTGCCCTCATTGAAGATTCTTCATCTCTCAAGCAATAACTTCACCAGCGATCTCTTCAATTTGGATTTTAGGTCTGTTACAAATCTCACCATACTCAATCTCTCTCACAACAGCATCTCCGTCTCCGGCTTTCCGGCGACCCTGGGTTACTGCCAGAGCCTCCAAACTCTGGATTTGAGCCACAACATTATCAAACTGAGGATTCCCGGAGACTTGCTTGCGAAGATGATGAATCTGAAGCAGCTGGTTTTAGCTAGCAATGGATTCTTCGGTGAGATTCCGTTACAGCTGGGGGAAATTTGCAGGTCATTGGAGGTTCTCGATGTTTCTGGGAATCAGTTAACCGGAGAGCTTCCTTCAAGCTTCGCGTCGTGTTCAAGGCTCGTTACTCTCAAACTCAGCAGCAATAATCTCTCTGGCAGCTTTCTCGATACTGTGGTGAGCTCCATTACAAGCCTCAAGTATCTGTACGTGGCGTCCAACAACATTTCCGGCGCGGTGCCGCCGTCGCTCACCAACTGCACTCGCCTTGAGGCTTTAGACCTCAGTTCCAATAATTTAACAGGAAATGTGCCTTCTGAGTTGTGCTCCGGCAATTCCGTTCTCGAGAAACTGTTGCTGGCCAACAATTATCTCTCCGGAGCAGTGCCGTCGGAGCTGGGACTCTGCAAGAATTTGAGGAGCATTGATCTCAGCTTCAACGACTTGAGCGGCTCACTACCGCCAGAAATCTGGACGTTGCCGGCGCTGTCGGACGTGGTGATGTGGGCGAACAATCTGAGCGGCCAAATCCCGGAAGGCATTTGCATCAACGGGGGGAATCTCCAGACTCTGATCCTCAATAACAATTTCATATCCGGAACTCTGCCTAAGTCCATCGTCAACTGCACCAATCTCATTTGGGTGTCATTGTCCAGCAACCGCCTCTCCGGCGAAATCCCTCAAGATATAGGCAACTTAGTCAACCTCGCCATCCTTCAGCTCGGGAACAACTCCCTGAGTGGAGCAATTCCACCGGGAATCGGAAACTGCCGGAGCCTGATATGGCTCGATTTAAACAGCAACGAGCTGCGGGGAGGCCTGCCCCCAGAGCTGGCCGCACAGACTGGTCTCATAGTCCCGGGAGTTGTTTCCGGGAAGCAGTTCGCATTCGTGAGAAACGAAGGCGGCACGGAATGTCGTGGCGCAGGCGGATTAGTGGAATTCGAAGGGATTCGTCCCGATAGGCTGGCGAATTTTCCGATGGTGCACGCGTGCCCTTCGACAAGGATTTACTCGGGCATGACGGTTTACACATTCACGGGCAATGGGAGCATGATCTACCTGGACCTCTCCTACAATCAACTCTCGGGTAGCATTCCTGCGAGCTTGGGCTCCATGACATATCTGCAGGTTCTAAATTTGGGGCACAACGGTTTAAGTGGTGAGATACCCTCGAGTGTTGGAGGCCTAAAGAGTGCTGGTGTACTTGATCTCTCTCACAACAAGCTTCAGGGGTTCATCCCAGGATCGTTAGGGGGTCTAACCTTCCTCAGCGATCTCGATGTTTCAAACAACAATTTGTCCGGCCTCATTCCTTCCGGGGGGCAGCTCACCACATTTCCAGCATCCAGATATGAAAACAACTCCGGGCTGTGCGGGGTTCCGTTGGCGCCTTGCGGCTCGGGGGAGGGGCGACGTGCGTGGCACTCATCCTCGCGAGGGAAGAGGCAGAGCATGGCCGTGGGGATGGTGATCGGAATCATGGCGTCGGTGACGTGTATAATGCTGCTTGTGTACGCGCTGTACAGAGCGAAGAGGAGTCAGAGAATGGAAGAGAAGAGAGACAAGTACATGGAGAGCCTGCCGACCTCAGGCAGCAGCAGCTGGAAGCTATCGAGCGTGGCGGAGCCGCTGAGCATCAACGTGGCGACGTTCGAGAAGCCGCTGAAGAAGCTGACGTTCGCGCATTTGCTGGAGGCGACGAACGGGTTCAGCGCGGAGAGCCTGATCGGGTCGGGCGGGTTCGGGGACGTGTACAAGGCGCAGCTTCGGGACGGCAGCGTGGTGGCGATAAAGAAACTGATACACGTGACGGGGCAGGGCGATCGGGAGTTCATGGCGGAGATGGAAACGATAGGGAAAATCAAGCACAGGAATGTGGTGCCGTTGCTGGGGTACTGCAGGGTAGGGGAGGAGAGGCTGCTGGTGTACGAGTACATGAAATGGGGGAGCCTGGAGGCAGCGGTGCACGACAGGGAGAAGATGCGGCTGGACTGGGCGGCCAGGAAGAAGATCGCCGTGGGGTCGGCCAGGGGGCTGGCCTTCCTCCACCACAGCTGCATCCCTCACATCATACACCGCGACATGAAGTCCAGCAACGTCCTCCTAGACCACAACCTGGAGGCCAGGGTGTCGGATTTCGGGATGGCCAGGCTCGTCAACGCCCTCGACACGCATCTCAGCGTCAGCACGCTGGCGGGGACCCCCGGCTACGTGCCCCCGGAGTACTACCAGAGCTTCAGGTGCACCACCAAGGGGGACGTCTACAGCTACGGCGTGGTGCTGCTGGAGCTGCTCTCCGGGAAGAGGCCCATCGACACCGCCGAGTTCGGGGACGACAACAACCTCGTGGGATGGGCCAAGCAGCTGCACAAGGAGAGGAGGAGCGATCAGATATTGGATCCGCAGCTGCTCACTACCCTCTCCGGGGATGCCGAGCTCTACCATTATCTCAACATCGCCTTCCACTGCCTCGACGACAAGCCATACCGGAGGCCTACCATGATTCAGGTCATGGCCAAGTTTAAGGAGCTGCAGCCCGACTCCGACACCGACATTCTTGATGGAATCTCCTTCAAGAATGAGGTCATTCATGAATCGCACGAGAGGGAGACTTAGCTCTTGCTCTTGCTCTTGCCCTTGCCTCTGTATATAACACATTAATTGCTTCTCTTTCCTATCCCAAATTTTGTCCATTCATCAAATCATTATTTTTTGTTACTTCTTCTGCAAGTCGAGCATTAGTGTATTTTGCACTGACTTGTAAACGATAAATGTCGAACATTAGTGTATTTTCTAAGAGTGCTCGACTACAAATGCTCGATTGCTCGACTCGCAATGGTTGAGCATGTCGAGTACTGGAGTAGTAGTATTTATCATTATTGCTCGACTTGCAGAAGTCGAGCATTAATATATTTATCACACATACACAATGCTCGACATGTTCGACTAATGCATGTCGAGCATTAGTGTATTTACCACTGACATTAGTCAAGCATGTCGACCAAAGTTCACCATTTCAACATTTTTATAAATTAAGGGTAGCTTTGTCATTTCAAGCTCAAAATAGGTAGTTTTTATAAAAAAAAAATATAATGGATATTTTTTATTTGTTATTTTTGAGAACGGATAAAAAGAACCATTAACCCTTATGTATTTAGGGAAAAGTAAAATGTTGTCAGCAAGGGCATGTTTGTTTCCCAACTTGTCTTTTAGTTAATGTGTTTTAGTCCAAATTCCTGGACTTCGAAAATCTAATGTTGGTTCTTGTTTTTTAGGGTTTATAAGAGCACTCCCAGCAGATCACTTAAATGCATTACTAACTCTAAATTTAGCTTAAAACAATTGAAAATGAGATAAAAAATGCATCCAGCAGATCCCCTAAATTGGATGGGGCCCACAAAATTTTTTACACCTACCTAAATTCAATCTTAAATTTACACTCACCCTAAATTTATTTTAATCTTATAATTAGTAGGGCCCACAAATAATTATTATTTTTATGTAAAAAATAGGAGATCTGATATATGTATTTATAAAATCGAGATCCTAAAATAAAATATGGAAGCTTTAGGGAGGAATATAGGAGTATAATTTTGAGATTTCGGCCGGAGTGCTCTTAAATTATCAACTTCAGCAATGTAATTCCAACATAATCAATTGTGTGTTCCCAAAGATCCCACAGGACCAAGGAAGAAACTTTCAAGTTTTAAATAGGTCTTTGGGCCAAGAACTGATTGGGCCAATAATCAGTTTGCTGGGCCCTTGAAATTTAGAGCCCTATTTTGAGTAAAAGGCTAAAGGCAACGTAACGTCAGTTTTCTAATTTACGACCACCTTAACGTACCTTTATTTGGTATCCCATTGATTGCGGAAAATTGGGAAAGATTCTTGCTATCTTTCCAAGCTTTTTCACATGTAGTAATAAAAACTGTATATATGTTAATTATATACGGCAAATTGTTATGTATTCACAATTTATTTTAGACCAAATTTATTACTATGTTCTTTTATTTTTTCTTGAAGCGAAATTTTTTATGGTATATATATATATTGAAAATAAATTTATTATGGTACTATTTCATCATGTCTGAATCTTGCAGAGTTTTGTATTTATCAGTATGCGAGTCGTGCATACTTAGAACTCTTTTATGTATACATGTTAATGATATAATAAATTAAATTACGAATAAAAAATTTATACTCCATATGTTAAAATAAAATATAGTAGACGACATCTGATCTGACGCATAATTTGAAAATATAGAATACCGACAAAAAACAAAGAGGATAAGCATATGATCCAACATGTTCTGTGATCTAATAGCCCCTAATTGATTATACTAATCTTTCGTTGATTAAGGTCTTAATTACTTCCTGATTCCTCAAATAAACATTTAGTGGCACTGTAGCAGTGCTTTGCGAATAAATAAATCTTTTTGACCAAGTCTTCTAACTTTTCTTATTTATTTATTTTGTTTTGTGGTCCCTGACTGTATCTTCTACTCCTCATTGTAAAGGTGAAGGACATTTGCGTATGAAACTACACACAAAATCATGTTACGTCGAAATTGGATAATAATCACGCCATGTGGCATGTTTTTAGATATTATAACTACTCCGCAAAAGATCATTCTTGAAAATAATATTTTAAACTAAAATAAGTTCTCATCATTATGAGCCCTAATTCGTCAAATAATTCCAAATTTAGGATCTTGAAGCCACTTGTGATTCTTTTCGTCCCCGTTTATCCTTTTCAGATGGAGAGGTCGACAAATGGAGTGGGTTTTTTCATTGAGAGATTGATGTGTTTTTAGGGATGTTAATTCATTCAGTTTCAAGTTTCTAAGTTTCAATCAATTCTATCGAATTGTGAGTTATTCAATTTTGTGTTATTCGACTAACTTTTATTTATTTTTTGGTTTATTTGGATCAATTCATAAATTTGGAATTTGATTCACATCTCTAAATGTTTCCTACCTCTTTTTTTGATCGGTAAAATTAATATTTAAATGTTTCCTACCTCTTAAGACAGGATTCGAGAATCTTGCTCTTATTCAATTTCGGAATCCGTCAAAGCTCAACTTTTGATTGATTGAAACAATGGTTCGAACCATGAAACTTTGAAAATTTGGACTGCAGAACTTTTTTTGGAAAATTTTAAATATTTGAGCCCGTTTGATTTTCAGTATTGGATTAATCAGGATATAAATTATCCTGATAATTTGGTGTGGATTAGTCATGATTTTTAATCTCAGATGAGTGTTTGATATCATTGGTAATTAATTCCAAAAAGTGTTTGGTATCCATTGAAATAGCTTGGATTAACATATCAAATACCTAAATTAGTAGCCTATGGAGGGGGTGGAATAATTAGTGTGGGTTAATCCCATGGGGGAGGTGGGATAATTAGTATGGGTTAATCTCACAAAATAAGCCAGAGTCTTGGGATAAACTTGGAGTTGACCATATTAGTAACACATAATATCAAACACTACATAAATCCATATTAATTTAACTTATCCTGCTTTTAAACCCATATCAAACAGGCCCTTAGTTCAATATCTGATAAAATGTGGTTGAAATTACAATAGCATCAAATGTCATGATTTTTACTGCAATTATCCTCGAATAGAATTATTTGAATATTTAGTAGATCACTAAAGTAACGAACTAAGGCGATAGTAAACAAAATAATAAAATTAAAAGGTTATTGTCACGTGAATACATCAAATTTTAGATAATTTATGAATTATATATGAACTTTAATTTTAGTATAATTATACATAAATTATCAATTTGTTATAATTTTATCACAAAATTCAAATTCTCATATTCTTGAAAGGAGCGGTGCACAATTTTTTATTTATAGCTTTACTTTGTGCATGTTTAGCTTTTTTCTTCCAACTCTTTCAAAGTCATAGATTTAATTTTAATTTTTTTCGCTTGATTGAGTTTAAAATGGATTTAAATTTGTGAATTTTGGTTTCGTGGTAAAATCATAATAAATTGAAATTTATGTATTATCATACCAAAATTAAGTTCATGTAAACTTATGAATTGACTAAAAAGATTTTTATTTATATGCCAATATTTTATATTAAAATATAGTAAAAGTCAGTAAAAAATAATATTAATTTTTTTTTACGGACTAATGCTATATAGTTGATCATATAAAATAATACTCTCTCTGTTCATAATAAAATTTTCTATTTTTCTTTTTCGAAACATCCACAAAAAAATTCATATTTTATTTTTAGAATATACTCCACCGTATAATATCATATCTACTCTTACTTTTTACATTTTCATCACTTACAATATTAATTACAATATATTTTTACCACTTTCAATATACTCAACAATCTCGTTTTAAAATTTGGATCATTTCGCGAAAGGGAGTATGATCCTTTTTTTTAGAGAGGGAAGTAACAAATAACAAACTTGGATTTTCAACGCTAGAAGAGTGTTACATGATTTATGGTAAATGTATAAGCTGGGTAATAGTTTTGTGTCCATGTTTTTGAATTGGAAAAATGCGTTATCATGTCGTGTAACACGACATGGAGTATTAAAAATTAACGCAGTGTACTCAGCTATTACGACCACGACACAATTGGGATCTATGCTAACATAAACACTAAATATCTCGTATTGACATGACTTAATATGATATCTATATATTAAAACTAATTTGATTAATTTGAAAATTTTAATTTATCTTAAAAGTGACAACTCACGATGGAGAATGGTAATTAAAAATCTCCAAATATATAAGAGCCACACTTTGGTGCGACGGCTGCACTTATGCGAATGGCTCCCCCTCCCTACAACCCACTCGGCTCCTGGCATCCTGCTCATCCCGCTAATGTTATAAATAAAAATAAAAATAAAATAAATTGAGAAGAAATAAAAATAAAAATTAATGGTCATTGCTTTCTCATACGTAAATAATTAAATCACCAAGTATATATTAATAGATAATTTGTAACGTATTAAAACTATTTAATATAGGGTTAAGTACCAAATCCCCCAACGTTGGGGTCCCTATCGCGTATATGACCATATAGGCAAGGTAAGCGCTATTTACTACCTCAACGTGGCTAAATCTAAGCAAATCCGCCCCCCCCCCCCCCCCGCATTTTAACGGACACTGATGTCGTTTGATTTTTTTTTTAATTTAATTAGAATGGGCCCAACTCCAAATGCTAAATTAAAAATAAAAAAATAAAAAAACCCACAAAACACCGTCCACCGCCGTCCCTCTCACGCCGCCGTCTCAGCACCTCTCAATCCTCCAATACGCCATCTCCCTCCTCCATTCAACCGCCAACCACAACACCCCCTTCCTCATCGACGCCGCCACCTCACCTACTCCGCCTTCCTCCGCCGTGTCGCCTCCCTCTTCGCCTCCCTGAAACCCCTCATCTCCTACAACGACGTCGCCTTCATCCTCTCCCCGACCTCCCCCTGCATCCCCCTCCTCTCCTACAACGACGTCGCTGTCTCCCCCTCCAACCCACTCTCCTTCCTCGTTGACTTCGCGCACCAAATCTGCATCAGAACAGAGGTGGATCGATGGGGTTGCAGATTGGGGTGGGTTTTTGTGGAAGGGTTTTTCAGGAGAAACATTGTGAATTTCTAGAAATTGAAGGGGTTTTTGTGGAAAAACACTATAAATTTGTAGAAATTGAAGGAATCAATTTACAGGAGAGGAATTTGAAATTCGATCGATTGTGTTTGTGCGATGCCTTTCCTGTGAACGAGTTTGAGGATTTGGAGGACGACGATGCTGAACTTGAGGTGCTGAGACAGCGTCGGGAGAGGGATAACGATGGTTTTTGTGCTGAGACGGCGGCGGGAGAGGGACGGCGATGGTTTGTGTGCTGAGACGATGGTGGCCGGTTTGCGTGTTGAGACGGCGGTGGAAGGTGCTTTGTGGGGTTTTTTTTTTTAATTTTTATTTATTTATTTAGTCTTGGTGTGAGGCCCACTCTAATTAAATTTTAAAAAAAAATCAAACGGCGTCAGTGTCCGTTAAAACGCAGGGGGGGGATTTACTTAGGTTTAGCCACGTTGAGGTAGTAAACAACGCTTACCCTAACTATAGGGTCCTATACGCGATAGGGGCCCCAACGTTGGGGGGATTTGGTACTTAACCCTTTAATATATGAAAAAATTGTAGTACATTTTATTATTTTTATTGAATCAATTAAAAAAATTATTTATTTATGGAGTATTATATAAATGTACCCAATTTTTTTTTACGGGGGCAGTAATAGAGTAACAAACCCCGTACAAATTCAACTCTCTCGAACAATAATTCCTAGATCCACCCTTGTGTAGCAGTCACATACTCATTTATTTCCATGTAGCAAAACTTGATTCCGCTAAAAACTTTAATTCTTTGATCTAAAGCTTTATCAACGCCACCGTCTCCAGCTCTTCCACTGTGTTCACCAAATGTGAAGCAGCGGCGGCACCGCCAGAGATTGAGCAAGTTCCTCATTGGCTGCCAATTGATGGTCCGACTATTATTGTAACAACCCAGCTCCAAACTTGACGGTTGTCCCCATAACTTAACACGAGTCTTTTCTAGCGTATTTTGTCCTCCCTCGCACGCTCCCCGAGAAAATTCTCAGAGGTCACCCATCCTGAAACGCTCCTCGAGAAACTTCCCAGAGGTCACCCATCTTGAAATTGCTTCAATTCAAGCACGCTTAACCCTGGAGTTTCTTCCACATGGTCACCAAAAAAGAAGATGCATCTTTTTGATATGAGTAGCACCAATCAAATCATTTAAGCTCTTCTCGAATAAGTAGTCTCGTACCTACATATTCTCGGAATCCCTCTTATTCTGACTTGTTTCGATTCGTTCATGTACCCCTTCACTTCGAAGCACTTATAGGAGCCGCTCTTTGTCCGTGCCTTGTGCACCGGCGATCACTCCTTACATCTGCCTCGTGCATTACAATTATTCATGTTTTAATCTTTTTGAGTTATTTGATTATTTATGATTAAATCACAAGCAAAATACATAAATGTTTCTTTAGATTTTACAATTTTATATACAAATTTCTTCGAATTATTATATTTATTTAAATCAAGAAATGACAATGACAAACAAGGACCAACGATTGTTACAACTTAGCATGATTGGATTTTCTCCACAAAAGAAAAAAAGGATTTTATCCAATAATGTCCACCAAGTGTTTATAGTATTGCCTCATATGCTCTATTACTTATTTAAGTAAATGACAACACAAGTACTAAGATTTTGCCACATGTGTACATCTGCCGCATACAGATCTATAGAAATCTGACACAATCTTACCTTGGGTCAAACGAGAAGTATTTTAAAGCTACCCACCACATATTTGAAGATATTTTCTCTAACGGACTTATTCCTTCTACGATCTATATATAATTATATACCATGAGGTATCTAACGTAAAAATTACTAGAAACGCTGCACATTTGAATTCTCAAGCTTTCAAGCATTCTACTCATTCTCCCAAGACCACAATGTATTTCAAAATAAGGTCAGTCTCAAAGTGTTTACCAGCTATTTTCTGGAATTTCAAAATAAGATCTTCTAGAGTTATTATACAAATATTTTCTTAGTCTCCTTGGCTCAGTATTGCTTTTTCTGCTAAACCTTTCAGCACACTGACTACCAGCATCGCATTCAACATGTACATAAAATTGACCTCAAGTTTTATCTGACTCAAGTAAGTGATTTTGAACTCAAGTAAGTGATTTTGAACCGAACCTTGTCTAAGTTGAAAAGATAATTTAAAAGATTTTTTAAGCAAGTTAAAATTTACCACCACATTCCACACATATTTCAGTTTTCTAGTTTAATTGATCAGCTGACGAGCAATCAATAGGATTTTTAACTAATCACTTAGTTAGGCATGATTTATCTGGACATCAAACAATTTACATCAATTTTGCTGATACATGTCATCCAACTAATTCAGTATCAACTAGTCTGTCTTGAAACACTTAAGTTGAAAAAAAAGTAAAATTATTAATGATGTATTTCTCTCCCTTCCTACATAAGTACATATTCGTATTGAGACCAACAAGTAGTAATAATAATAATACGTTGTGTAGTCATTAAATATAAACAAAATTTAATATAGCCGTTGACCAGCCAAAACTGCCTGAAATAAATTAGGAAACATAATTTTTATGTCTATCCTGAAAAACCTTGAACGCATCATACATAAAGTCAGTTTTATATTTTATTATGATGATATCATAAATACTTATTATATAATATTGATTATAGTATTATATTGCAATACCAACCTTAAAAACTTCAAGAAATTAATCAGTAAAATATGGCATAGAGAGTATGAGATTAGAAATTGATCGATGCCCCAATATCTGATTAAAATTCTGTTACAATAACATGCATTATTTGAAAAGTTATTTATTTTTATATGAGAAGAGGAACCTGTGTGATTTGAAGTCGGGGATCTCAATATTTATTAATTGAATTTTACATTATTTGGATGTTCATTTATAGATTGAAAGTTATTTCTAGAACTATCTGTTTCTATTGTAGAGAAAATTTGGATTATATTGATCACCTTTAAAAGTATGGAATTATTTTTATTCAACTCACACACTCCAATTAATTTTGATTTACTCCATGTTTAAAAGTACAAATATATTTTCAATTTTTTATTTTTTTTACGATTGAATTTCTCCCATAATATTTTGACAACCTAAACATACAACTTCCATTATTCAAACTCTTGATTAAAATAAAAATAAAAAATCAAGGTATGAGAACTGACATGCTCGAGGATAAAAACATTTTGGCATATGAGTCGACGTCCAATACTTACTTACAACGATAAATTGGGGTGTCGAATCTAACAAAACATGTTGAAAACTACTTCCACGGAATTTATTGCTATCAGCAAAAATTGGACGTCAACACATGTGCCATATGCCATAATTATATTCATCTCTCCGAATCTGTCAAAGCCTTGAATTAAAATCTCGAACAATAAAATTTCATAGCTTGGGTCACCATAATATTTGGAGTTTTGTTTGCAAATGAAAAAAGTTGAGTATTGTTTGCTACATTCTAAAATGGGTGAAATTAAAACTACCCATATTTCATAGTGTATATGCAAAAATACCAATTTTCTATGAAAATGTGTTAAAATTATTCAAAAAAAAAAAAAAAAAAACTCTTGGATTTGACTCAGATTCGTTTGCTACATTCTAAAATGGGTGAAATTAAAACTACCCATATTTCATAGTGTATATGCAAAAATACCAATTTTCTATGAAAATGTGTTAAAATTATTCAAAAAAAAAAAAAAAACTCTTGGATTTGACTCAGATTCACTAGGCAGTCCACTGACTAGTCTAGTAGCAGACAATTACACTTGATTTATCGGCCGACAAAAAATATTTATCAGTTCCTTGCAGTTTTTGTCAACTCTCATGACCTTTTATTTATTCACTTAGAATTAGATAGTTTTAACATTATTTTTTTTTTTTTTTTTTTTGATCGGTCAAAGTCATGTTAGATGTTAGTAGTTAGTTCCCCATCCACTCCAAGAAATGAGTATCTTGATGTTAGAATTAGATAGTTTTAACATATACTCATAGAAATGAGTATCTTGATATATGAATAATCAGTTGTGAGTAATTTTACCCATTAACACATTCAAAGATCATGTCAAAATAGCAAGTTGAGTTATTCGTGATTTATACAACAATTATTTGAATAGGAAATTAACAAGGAAGTATGTGAAAGTTATACATAAATGAATATATAATGTCTCTATAGGTTTGTATATGTCACATCAAAGGTAGCAATTGTGGATTCCCATAAACGAAAAAATGGCATACAAAAAATAATTGAGAAATACTATACTCAATATATCTTATCGAATGTTATTCCTGATGTACTATATATGATTATAATATACATTTTTCATTAACATGTAATCGCGTAAACATCGTCGCGCATCCACTAACAAATAATACATGCATCATGCATGAAAATACTGCCTCTTTGAGAATGATATGTGTTTCAATAAAATGGTTGAGTGTGTTATGAGTAGAATAAGAATATCATCTTTAAGAGAGTATTAAAATGATCAAAATGGAGTAAGGGATTAATCTTTTATAGAGTTGTATGAAGTTATTTTATTAAAAATAAAAAGAGACATGCGTGAAATTGAGGGATAAACTAAAATAATAAAAGAAAAATGAAATTGGGGGATAGGGTGAGTAATTTTGTACTAATTTCATTACAAGATTGACCAACATAAATATCAATGAAAAACCTACCTGTCCGAATACACATATAAACTCTCGTAGATACCAGAGTTAATATTGAGCGAGATACTGCAATTTAGAAAGTAACAAGAACAATAACTGAAACGGACACTAGAAATTGGTAACCCAATTTGGTGATAGAGCACCTACGTCTGAGGGACCTCGCCCATAGAAAACGTTCCATTATGAGAAGATAAGTTACAGCAGGCTTTACAAAAAAGACTCAACTTTTCTACGCCTCTATAACTTCTCAAACCTTCAACAATAGTGAAATATTGAAAGCTAGAACCTTTTAGATGTGAACCCCGACGAACACACCTAATCCCTTACAACACAATACATCAAAGCACCAAGAAAAACACCAAGAAACGTACCTTGCTCAAGCCAACATGGAAAAGCAAAATACTAGACACATGCTGAGTAACAGTGCAGAAACAAAACACACAAAATATTCTGAAAAAATATGAGAATAAATTCTGGCTTGATTCACGAAAATATTCTGGAGATATACGAGAATAATGAATGCAGCAGCCAATCCACGTTCTTCTCTTTGTCTTTATATAGAAGATGTATAAATGAGTCCATCTTGATAAGAACTCTACCTGGATAAATTATTCTTCAAGAAATAAGAGTTCAAATCATATGGTGCTTGATAAATTCGTGGGTTATCAGATCAATAAAAAGTATATCCAATATAATAATTATACTTCAAGTAGGAGTCTTATGCTCATCTTTTAGAATATCAAGTCTGACAGATCTGGTAACGGTTAATGTAACAATCGTCTCTGATACTATATATGTTACCGTCTACATAATAACAATACAATATAGAATATCTATACTCTAAGAGTAGCGTTCACTTTGATGGATGGGAAAAGGAAGAATAACAATCGTCTCTGATACTATATATGTTACCGTCTACATAAATTTTTGTTATCCTTCGTTTTCCCATCCATCAAAGTGAACGCACCCTAAGAATCAACATTATCTTGAATAAAGAAGGGGTTGGAGAGCATTAAAATTGGTGGCAAGGCAAGTGTAGTGGGATTGGGAAAGAGGAGTTAGCGCAACGGCCGCATATGAATTTTCGTTATTTTCTTGGGGTGTCGTTCATGTAGCAACCCATGTGGTGAGAAAGTGGGTTTCAGATCCTTGAATTTATGAAAATACAGTATACGGTGAAATAGAATCACACAAATTGTTCAAATAATTTTAGTATGTGATGGTACACGTGCTACAGCAAGCCAAGCAGCACACGCTACACATGAACAAATTGGCCGTTACAAATCCCCCACACCACTTACCAAGAATTTAATTCTCTGCAATTATATTGCCTTCCCAATTATTGAGCCACCCAATTATTAACCTCCCTTTTGATTACTATCTCCAGTCAAATTCCCCGCTCCACATGGCGCCGCCTCATTGGCTGGTCAAACATCTAAAATCCCGATTTTGGCCCTTTAAGGGTAAGTCCTAGAATTTTACATTATTGTTAAATTAAATTGATTTCTAATCACAATTTTCGGACAATAAATTAAATTATTTGAATCAGTGCTGATAATTGTCAGTGAGTGAAAGGTTTCTCATGTACTGCTACTACAACTGCTTATTTTCTTTCCAAGAAGATCCAAAAATCGTAACTCCCCAAACAAATCCCACCCTTTTTTTTCTATAGTTTTTTTCTTTTTAAAAAGAAAATCCTTTTGTCTCATCAGCAATCATATTTCTTGCTTACTGGTGAGCCATTTTCTAGAGAGAGAGAGGAGCGGATGTACAAGAAACTAGAGAGAAAACAGTAGCGAAATTGACAGGAAGGTGAGCTGTTTTTCATTTTGCTAATTTCTTTGAAAACCGAGAGAGAGTATAAAGATTTGTCTTTTATTTTATTTTTTCTCAAAGGGAGAAAACATTCCAATACTAATCTAAGAAGGGTCAGAAAAAGAGTCATTGATTTCTTAATTTTGACTGCTCTATGTTCTCTTCAGGTACTGAAAAAAACTTGCCTGCCTAATCTATTATGCTCATCATTTACTAATCATTGAGTCGGATATTGTTTTGTTATTTTCCTTTTTTCCCTTTCTATTTTGCCATTTTTGTAATTGTGGGGAATTTATTGTCTGGGCCATTGATGTTTTGGTTCTAAATTTGAGCTGCATCCACCTTTTTCTTGTACCTGATGATGGTCCATGCACAGAAAAGTCCCATTTTTGCTAATATTTTTTTTTGTTTTTATGTAATTTTTCACTTTTTCTGGGTGCTGTTATCCTTATTCTCTTAGATCTTGTCGGATTTTAAGAATTGAGGAATTTGGGTCTCTATTCTTCTGAGTCGTTGTAATAATTGGGCTTTAATTGAAATTCTCCTTTGAATTGAGCTTGGCCATGCGTAAAGGTTTGGAAATGTCTGATAGAGTTACTAATTGACGCCGCCTCAAATTCATTATCGCTGATTCTTTTTTGTAAATCTGTTTTGCTCTTAAGCTTTGATTCTAAAATTGGTGCTGAATTCGTTCTTTTCGACATCCTTAGCCCTTCGTTGAGATTGTGTTCTGACACACACATACATAACTCTTTTTGAGTTTTGTGCCTTTGTCTTGTAATTTATTAGGTTCTACTTCAAGATGGATACAACCCGAAAAAGGGTTTTTTTGTTTTCGTATTTTTTTTTTTGTATGGGGTTATTTGAGAGATGGGTTCTGTTGACAAAAGTTGATCTTGACTGGTGTTAGGAGGTTACTTTTTCTGTGTTAACAAAATGAATGTGGATGAAAAAACTCTAATACTTGAAGGAATCTGATTTGCTTCTGCTGTCTATTCTATATGCCTACTGAAAAATGCCTGATTTTTGGCTTCTGAATCCAGCTTTGTGAGCTTGTGGTCTCTTATTGAGTGGATATCATTAGCACAATCTCAAGATGCCCATGGGTGGATTTGATGATCACGTCGCTATTATGGGAGAATGGATGCCCCCAAGCCCTAATCCGGGGGCCTTTTTCCTATCAATGATGAACGATGATGTTGGAGCACGACTGGCTGTGGAATCTGATAGTGGAAATAGACGTGGGCCTGAACAACAAGGTACCTCCAGAAATGGTGATCAAAAGGATCAGAGTGAAGCTAGTTTCGGAGATGATGAAACCAACAACTGCAAAGCAGCGGGCGAACCAAAGTTGAGCTCCCGAGGAGGTCTTATGGAGAGGATTGCAGCTAGAGCTGGTTTCAATGCCCCAAGGCTGAATACAGAGAACATCAGACCTTCCGACCTTTCTAAGAAACCAGAAGTTCGGTCTCCTTATTTGACTATTCCTCCTGGTCTTAGTCCAACCACTCTGCTAGATTCTCCAGTTTTCCTCTCTAATTCATTGGTAAACTCTCACTATAAAACTTGTGTGTTCTGTTTAGTAGGTAAAGCTCAAATCAGGTTTGTCTTCACCAACTGCTGCAAAATAAACAGACATATGGGAACAAGCTAGTTATTTACATGTTTGGGGTGTTGTACTGTCGTAGATTCTGGAATATGATGCTGCATTGCATTTGTGTGATTCTTATTTATTTGAGTCACTGAGTTTGTGTACTATTCAGATGACTGTTGGATGTCTGTTTGTATTGTGGTGAAATGAAACTGGAGCTACTATGCATCTCATGAATAAATGAGGCTGAGATTTTTGATGCACATAAATATCTCTGATTAGCACTTCAGAGAAGAATGGTCTTTTCATTGCTTCTTTTACCTCCTGTTGTATGTGAACATTTGGCTGATGTTGCATCAATATCGTATAGTTTGTCTTATGCCAAGAGGTCATCTAATCCGTATCAAGATGAGAAGGTATAGGACTAATAGAGTATGTTTTCTATGTGTATAAAATGTAGCTGTTTGCAGCTCTAGTGCAAGTGACACTGATACTTCGTTTATGATTAATGTGACTGTTCTCTATTGCATTATTGTTAAAGCTGCTATTGGGATTTGCTATTTTGCAGGTTCTGCCATCTCCTACAACTGGGAAGTTTTCTTTTGCCTCGAGTGGAGACTATCGGGACTCAACATTGATGATAGGCGATTCTGATAAGGGGAAGGAGAATAATTTTGAGGACATCAATGCCTCGTCGTTTGCATTCAAACCCATCACTGAATCTGCTTCATTTCCATACTTAAACGCAACAAATAAAGTAATTGATTGTTATCTCTTCTTTACTTCCCTTGTCCATGCAGTAATCATGTGTTTGTTTGCCCCTTGCCAACATGCACAATAGACACAATCTACTATCCATATATGTCAACTTGTTATGTTGTAGTAGTAAGTTAATGATGGTGGGTTTTGCATTTCATTTGTGTAGCATTTCCATTCACTGACCCAATTAGTCCATATGGCTTTGCTGTGCAGACATTTCCTAGTGCTGGGTTTACTGTTCATTCGAATACTTCCCTACAGCGTCAAAGTATAGAACCGACCAAATCGCACTTGGCAAACAACAGTACCTTGTTTCAGGAGGCAAGTTTCAGTAAATCAGATTTGGGTAACAATGGTAGCAGCAATCTGTTGCAGCAGACTCACAGCTCTGGTGCTATGGCGCATTCTCCACCTTTTGATGAACAAAACGACGATGGAGATCAAAGAAGCAGTGGAGATCCCAATAGTGGTGGAAGCACGGCTGATGATGGTTATAATTGGCGAAAATATGGACAGAAGCATGTAAAAGGAAGTGAGTATCCTCGTAGTTATTACAAATGCACGCACCCAAGTTGTCCCGTGAAGAAAAAGGTGGAACGGTCGCAGGAAGGTCACATCACTGAGATAATCTACAAGGGTGCCCATAACCACGCGAAGCCTCCTCCCAACCGCAGATCAACTCTCGGGTCCTCAAATGCGCTTGGAGATATGCAGCTCGACGCTGAAGAACCTGGAACCGGTGATCCCATCTGGTCGGCAGTGCAAAATGGAAATGCTGCAGGAGGATGGAAACCGGACAATCTTGAGACGACTCCCTCAGCATTGCCGGGCCAAGAATACAACAACGGAGGTACTACCGCCCCGCAGGCTCAAAATGGAACCACGTACGAGTCAGTGGATGGGGTTGATGGATGTTCTACTTTCTCAAACGAGGAAGAAGAAGATGATCGCGCAACGCGTGGCAGCATGTCATTAGGTTATGATGGTGAAGGAGATGAGTCAGAATCAAAGAGAAGGTTGTCTACTTTTTCTCTTGTAATTTATTCACTGAGGCAGTGACAACTCGATTCTTATCCTTGGCCCTTGTTTGGTATTGCAGGAAACTCGAAACCTATGCCCCAGAGATGGGTGGGGCATCTAGACCGATAAGGGAGCCGAGGGTAGTGGTCCAGACGACCAGTGAAGTGGATATCCTCGATGATGGATACCGTTGGCGCAAATATGGGCAGAAAGTTGTGAAAGGAAACCCGAATCCAAGGTTAATCTTCCGTCTCTTTGCCTCATCACATACAGTTAAAATCATCGAGACTATCACTGATCTTGTGCAACTTATCTGATGCAGGAGCTACTACAAGTGTACAAGCGCGGGCTGCAATGTGAGGAAGCATGTGGAACGGGCTTCTCACGACCTGAAGTCGGTGATAACAACGTACGAGGGCAAGCACAACCACGATGTCCCAGCAGCGCGCAATAGTGGTGCCCACGTCAACTCTGGAGGTCAGAACACACACCCTCCACAACAAGCTCATGCTGCTTCAGGTAATGTTCACAGGCCGGAGCCCTCCCACCTCCGTGGCAGCACAGCCTGGTTCGAGAGACCAGCACTAGGCTCATTCGGGCTAGGACCAGGTCATGGCTTCGGATACAGAATGGATCAGGCCGGACTGGGTATGGGGCCTAACCAAGGCAAACTGGGGGTCCATCCGTATTTAGGACAACAAAATAGAGCGGTAAAAGAGATGTGTTATATGCTGCCGAAAGGGGAACCTAAAGTGGAGCCTGTGACGGATGCAGGAGGTTTGAACTCCTCCAATGCATCATCAGTTTACGAGCAGCTTATGAGCCGACTGCCACACATGTAAGTATCGGCCACTGAAGAAAGTAGACATCTGGAATATATATATAACTCTTATTATATGTGATTTTGAACCGGGATTGCTAATTATAAATCATTCTTTATTTCTTTCTGGTATTAGAATCAATGGAATTATAGAGCATTTCTTTTTGGAAATTGCTAAATATGTTTCAATGCGGCGTATCTTAATATTATTGACGCCATGCATATATGGCTGTGTTTAGTTTCTTGTATTTCTTGAACCTTATTGGCATTCGCATTGCAACTCTCTGTTGAAGCCTTTCTACTTAATGATCCATTACTAAAGATTGCCACATATATGAAGGATTGTTATAAAAAAATGTCCACATACTTGAAATACCATGCCTTCTAGTTCCAATTGGTGAAAAAACATTAAACTTTGATGTTATTTGATTTGATGTGGAATAATTCCTGTACCCTATACCTATTATAGTGGAAGCCACTGTTTGATTGATGTGTGGAGATTAATAAATGTATTTAAAAAATTAAGGTTGGTGGTGTAAGAGAGTGTTTGGTTGAATTATAAGTTTTTTAAAATAGTTTATAAGTTGTTGACCTTATAAACTACTACTTCAAAATGTTTGACAAAATAAAATCTTAAAAACTCCCTCCATCCACTAGAATAAGCTTGTTTTCTATTTTGGGATGTATGAACAAGGCAACCTCGAGACTCCTTAAACTAACAGGACCCGCCTTGAATCTAGAATCTTAGACAGACAAAGCATAGCCTAGCAAGAAACTAACACCAAAGGTCAAAGGGGTTAATGCCTAAGGTCAAAGGTCTTGGGTTCGAGTTCTCTGGGACGCGACCTTTTATTTTTTTTATATAATATTACAAATTTATCAAAAAAATAAGATAAAGAAACTAACGCCAAAGGAACATACTTTAACTGGTCTCCTCGCATTTCCACGTGAACAGGGGAAACATCAACATAGGCAGAGAATATAGTGAATCGCTCTGCGAGCTCCTCGGTCTGACTTGACGTGGTAAGTGTAAGCCGAGTAACTTGTTCACAGGAAAGCCGAACTTACCCAAGTCAGCACCCCATAATGCCCAAAGGAACATGTGGAAGTTCCCCCAACAGAAAAGCACCTTTACCCAGATTCCCAAGACGATCGAGCAAATAAAGCCAAAAAACAAGCAGCTCGAAGAGGAAAGCAGAAGGAAGACGAAGGTTAAGAGTACGTATCCCAGGTGAACCAAGAGGTGAAAGGTGGGAGTCCCGCTGAAGAACTAGAACTATCAAGTCGAAAAAAAAGCCTTGAAAGTTAGGGGTCTCACTAGAATAAGCTCGTTTTTCATTTTGGAAGATTAATAATGTATTTTAAATGCTTAATTGGTGTGGACCATACTATTTTTCTCCTCAAAAGTAAGTTTTTTAATCTACGCGTCCAAAAGATCTGAGCCTTTTGTAATGGGATGGAAGAAGTAGCTTATAAGCCCCCAAGAGCTTATATAAATAATTTAATAAAAAAAAGAGCTTATATAAGCTCTTCAAAAAATAATTTTCTCTATCCCAATTTTTTTTTTTTTAATTTTATATGTAACAATTATTTTATAAATATTATTCAATTATAATTTGCTATTTTCATCATATATCCTTTCAAGTTCATCTATCTTCAATTTTCTCTCTCTAACAAAGATTTTCAATCTCTCTCACAAAAAATACTTTTTCTAACTTATAAGCTCAATTATCTAAACACTCTTAAGAAACTACTCTCTTCATCCCATTAATAATGTCTCGATTACCATATTGAGATGTCTCACTAGTAATGTCTCATACCCTATTTAGTAAAAAAATTAAGGTTTTAATTTGTTATTATCAGTGTGCCCCCAACCCACTAATTAAACACCACACTAATTACTAAACCTAATTCTCACACCACCCTAATTACTCCATTTGTTATTTACCTCTGCCTTCTTGATATTCTTCGTGTCTATCTCTCTCTATATCGCTCTGTATCTGCAACTCGAGAAACTTTCTTCTTCATCTTCCAACCCTCATCTCTATTACCCACACCCTCTCATAATCCTAAATTCAAAATCTGTGATGATTCAAAAATCCTAGAATCTGAGATCGAAAGGATCTTGTATATATCTTTCAAGGATGTAAAGCGTCTGTGTTGGAGCCCACATGGAGAAAGTAAAGGCTTATCTTGTTGATAGAACTCCTCTAAAGGGTGTACTTGTAGGATTTCAAATGAGAGAATCTGAAATTTTGGTAAAACAAAATTTACCTCTAAAAATTTGCTTTTTGTATCTTCATTGAAATCTATTGTGTACCAGAATTGGAACACCAAATAACTTTCATTAAATTGTGCTTCTCGATTCATTTTGATTTCTATTTTGACAAATTTTTTCTCGTATTTTTACTGTTTAAAGTCATAACATGAAAAATCGAGAATTCAAGTACATCAATTTATACTCTAATTAAATACGAATCTATAATAAGGTTCTAAAAAATAGGCGCAAAAATTTATTATGCAATGTGAATTAAAAATACATAAATAACGTGCCAAAAAATGAGCACATAAATTTGGGTTAGTCTTGTGTGCGGTTAACCACATAGGATGAGACGGGTCGGGTCCGTCTTGACCCAATCCGAACAAAAACGTTAAATTATTGTTTTCACATTTAAAAGCAAAATGAAAAGCTTGGTGCATTCGCTTCTACTTGCTCCTCATGTTCATACTAACCCCAAGGTCATGGGTTCCAATATCCCCGTGGATGCATTTTGAGATTTTTTTTTCATCTATTTTCTTTTTTTCTTTTTTCTTGCATTTTTTTTTGTTTTCTGTATGTATGTGTTTTTTTTTTGTTTTTGTTCAGTTTTTTTTTCTGATTTTTTTACAATGTTTTTTTTTGTTTGTATTTTTTTTACATTATTGCAAAGTAATTATTATTATGAAAAAAAATAATTATTGACAGAAAGAGAAAAGTAATGTTTTTGAAGCATTATTCTTCACCATTTCAATAATTTTACAAGTTTTGAATAAAAATAACAATTGTCGTGAAAAAAATTAATAATTTTGAAATATTACATTTCTCCATATGAATAATCACTTTTTATTAAGACAATAATTACTTTTTTTCTATTTTTTCCATTTACTTCTGTTCTTTTTTTTTTTTTAAATATTACCTTTATTCATATCAATGGTTATTTTTTTCTTAAGACTACAATTACATGAGACAATAATTAAAATTATAAGTTTTCATGAGTAAAAATAGCAATGTTCATGAAAAAGTAATAATTTTGAAATATTACATTTCTTCATATGAATAATTATTTTTTTTATTAAGATTATAGTTACTTTTAATAAATATAAAATGTACATTTATTAGCACAAATGTATATTATGTTAATATAAGTATTTACCTTCATTAAATATAAAGTATTATATTTTCTAAACCCTAAACCTTGAAAACTAAACACTAAATCTTGAGCCCTAATAGAAAATTTTACTTTTCATAAGCATTAGATATACATTTATAGTTGGAGATGTTAGTTCCTGTTTCAGTGACATGTACCTCAGAAGGCCTAATAAATAAGATTTGGAAATATTACTCTATGTTGGAGATCAACATGATTTTCTGGGCATGATTGACAATATTGACTGCTTGCATTGGGAGTGGAAAAATTGTCCTAATTCATGAGTTGAACAATATACAAGGAGAAGTAGAAAACAAACTATCATTTTGGAAGTTGTTGCATCATACGATTTATAGATACGACATGCGTTCTTTGGTACACCAGGTTCGTGCAATGATATTAATGTACTCCATTGATCTATTGTTTTTAATGATATCTTAGAAGGTCAAGCACCAAAGGGTACATACGTAGTGAATGATCGTCATTGTGATATGGCATATTACCTTAGTGATGACATTTACCCTTCGTGGACTGTATTTGTCAAGTCAATTAATTCCCCACATATCCGAAAATACAAGTTGTTCCTTCAACACCAAGGGTTTGTAGAAAAGATGTTGAGCGAGCATTTGAAGTACTACAAGCTCGATTCACATTTTCTCGATGCCCATATCTTATTTGGGACAAGGTTTTGATAAAAAAAAAAATATGATGGCCTGTATCATCATGCACAATATGATAGCAGAGGATGAACGATATATCTACTAAAATTATAATGATCCCACAAAATTGTTTATGAATATACCTACAAGAGTACAATTTGAAGATGGTGAACATTTCCGCTACTCTACTGAACGTATTGCGAGCTTGTCTGCTTATATGACTAATAAAGATCAACTTCACAATAAAGAAGCACATAGGACTCTTTAAGATGACTTGATTGAGCATATATAGGAAAAATTTGGCACTGGCAATTAAATATGTAATTTGCATATTTTAGTTGTATTTTGGTTTATTTAATTTCAGTTATGTGTTTAATTCTTTTAATTTTCATTTGTTATTGAGTGAAGTATCGATTATAATTCATGATAATATTTAATTTTAATATGATTATAAATTAAAATATTTAAAATTAAATTTTGTTTTATTTTTTAAGTACAATAAAAATAATACAGTAATATATATATACTAGACAATTAAAAATAAAATAAAATAAATATGTAGATTGAGTTGGTGTTATTAATAAGAATAGAAATTATATTAAATTATAGATTGTGTATGTGAATGAGAATCAAGATGGATCTTTTCAAGTGTTGGAGCGCATCAATGATAATGCCTACAAGTTGGACTTACCAGGTGAGTATAATGTGAGTGCTACTTTTAATGTGAATGATTTGAGTCATTTTAATATAGGTGACGACTTGGATTTGAGGACAAATCCTCTTCAAGAGGAGGGGAATGATGCAGCCCAAGGATAGTTAGTGCAAGACCCGGTGCATGTTCCTGTTGGTCCAGTTACAAGAGCTCGAGCCAAGAAGTTCAAGGAGAGCTTGATGATCTTAGTCCAAGAAGTGTGGATTCAAGAGTTGATGAAGAAGCCAATCAGAGATGGTGGAATTGGCGTTTTGGACAGCCCATGTTTAATTAATCTCATTACGTACGAGTGGGCCGAAGCTTGAAGATTTTATTTATTTTTAAAGACTTCATTTATTTATTTCAGCCTTGTTAATTTTTGCAGCCCATTAGTTTAAAGGCTTTCGCTATTTTCGAAGTTATAAGGACCTTGTTTGGCTGCTTAGGATTTTACTTAAGTTGTTTCCTTATTAGATTAGGTTTAGTGGGTTGGAACAGTGTGGTTGCTCTGGGAAAGCAGGAATGGTAGTCGTTTTCAGGACAAGGCTTGGGATATTGATAGACTTGTATTACAGATTAAGGGGAGACTTTGGAGTTGGAACGAGGCCTACAAAATAGTGGAGTTAGGAATTCCTTTTACTTCTTGGTGTTCCAAAGACTTCAAACTTGTTTTATTGTTTTGATTGGCATTCCTGATGCCTTGATCCATTTTCTTTCAATAAAATTTTTACTTTACTGATCAAAAAAAAAATTAGATTAGGTTTAGTCTTTGCTATATATAGGGCTTATGTGTTAGCCGAATTTCTCAGCTTATTCATTAATCAAATTGTGAGTTTTTATTCTCTCTTGAGAGTCTTCGAATTCTTCTTGATTTTTCCAAGTCGAATTCAATTATCGACGTAACGACGAGTAAACCAACCCTCGTCGGGTGTCATTCATCGTCCCCGAGTTGCTGTGTCAACATCACATTAGGGTATAGGGAATTTATTCGCCTATATCATTTCGTGGGTTATATTAAGAGGTTTTGGGATTTTTCCATCCGTTTGTTCGTTTCCAAAGTTTTCCATCCCCTCTTCTCTCCTTGTCTTTCTCTCACTCCACACTCACACATTATGTAAACTTCGCCGCCGCCACTACAATGCCTCTGCCGTCGACCCATCGCTCATCCTCCATCCAATCTCCCGCTATTCCACTGCCACCGCCACCGCCACCGCAACGGCCGTTCCCGGCGACTGCGAGTGGACTCTCCTGCAAGAATCCTTCATCTATTTTCCCATGATTTTCGCCGCCCCGCCGCCATCCTTTCCGCCCTAATTTCTGAGATCCGGCGTGGCGGTCTTGCGGAAGTAGAGTTTTGGGGAAAAATGGGAGGCGATAGTGGAGAACTCGAAGCACGATTCTGGGCGGCCGTCATTTGACGCCGGAGATCGAGGCGGCACGAGTCTGAGCAGCTCAAATGTCTCGTCGCCGCCGGAGCAGGAGCTCGCCGTGCTCATAAACCAGCCACTGCAGCGAAAGGGCAAGTTCCTGCAGGCGGTTATGAAAGCGGGGCCGAAGATGTCGCATTCCGACCTCAAGTACCAAAGAATTGTGCTCCAATGGCAGAACCCTAAATTGAAATTTGGCGATTTTCTTGGATTGTTGAAGATGAGGAAATGTGGGAGAAGTGCAGGTGAAATTTGCGAAATTTTTTCACAGTAGTTTGGTGTATGGTTAGAGCTAGCGTCGTTTTCTCTGACATGATTGCCGCAATGACGATGCCGACAACGCTGGTGAGGAAGAAGGAGGTGGTGCCTCTGTGTGTAGAGAGAGAGTAGAAAGGGGGTGGCACTAGCAACGTTTTTTTTCTTTCTTTTTTTTTTTAATTTTTTTATTTAAAAAAGCTTGACAAAACGACGTCGTTTTATATGACCGCCGGCACGTTCACGTCTGCAAATTCTAGGAGACACGTCATCTAGGATTTAAAGGATGGTCAACGCATGTGCAAATTGCAATTAAATTAAAAGGTGATGTATTGTGGAGCTATTTTTTAAGGTTATGTGCAAAATGCAAATTTGGTGATAGTTCGTGTAATTTCCAGTCATTAACCCAAAATTAAATTAGGTTAGGATAGATGTGTGCGACGAGTATCTATAGTATTAAGGTGCGTTTACTTTGGTGGTAAAAAATTTATTGGAAAATGATGGATAAGAAAAGATGAGAAAATATTATCCGTCTCTCTCTCTCTCTTTTTTTTATCCTATGTTTATTAGAGATGAAAAGATGAGAAAATGTTGAAAAATATTTTCACACCCCTACCTTAGAAAAAGAGTGAAAAGGAGCTGCCGAAGAAAATATTTCATTTTGTTTGAAGAAATTTCTCATCATAATAAATATATGAAAATGATAAAAAATGAGTGAAAAATATAATTTTTCTCTCATTTTCTATCAAAGTAAATACACCTTGGACAAAAATAAAGTGACGACTTGTGTGTGTGTGTTGGCCAAGCGGTAAGGGGTTAATGCCTAAGGCCAAAGGTCTTGGGTTCGAGTATTTGTGGCGTGACCTTTTAATTTCTTTATTTGATGCTGTAAATTTATCAAAAAAAAAAAAGTGACGATTCAATTTGATAGCTATGCCTATGCGTGTGTATGTAAACATTCATAGGCGCGTGGATCAAGTTCTTGTATAAACCTCGACTCAGGAAAGCCACCCAACAAGTACTCTTTAGATAAAAAAGATTATAGGAAAAAAAAAGATCAATAAAGAAAAAAGAAAAGAAAAGAAAGAAAAATGAGAAAGGAATGAAATCTATTTTGGTTTTGTTTAGTCCCTAAAAAAACGAAAATGGCAGAATCAGAAGCATACCTACCAATTTCACAATCCATCGATTGAGCGCATCAAAAAATTGCGAACATCTCTCGTCAAACTGAAATTGATTCTTGGACCGTGCCTAGACTGCGAGAATTGGCTTAAAATTGCCAGATTTTACCCACAAATTTATGCGCTTAACACACGCACAAGTTAGCTGGATAATGAATTTTGTTTCCTGTTGATGGAGTTGAACAGATCTTTTCCTCAATTGAATTCATGTGACGATGAGAGTGAGAATTGGATCTGATCTGAAAGACTGAAACCCCCTTAAATTTCAGCTCTGGAACTTCACTCAAATTTCGCAAGGTAAACCCTCGATGCCGAGCTGAATTTGAAATTTTTTGAATTCAGAATTAGTCAGATCTGCAAACTGATCTTTGCTCTCAGTGATCTATATGAACGAACGCCTGTCTCCCAAGAAAATCCTAAACATAAAATAATCATCTACTCATAAAGCAGGAGAAGACTAGGGTTTTGTAGGAAACCTCAGAAAGGATTCAAGACCTGCTTTCAGAAAATATCCGATCGTATCAATTAGTATCTTAATTTCTTTATAATTGATTATTTATTTGTATTGTTCATTAGTTCATCTCTTTCTTTCTGTCTCTGTGTGTTTCAGTTACAGAATAGAGGATCGAGGATGAAATGAATTCCACTGCTTCTAATACATTACTGATTGTAATTATATGTTGTAGAATGTATTATGTATGATTGGAATTGGAATTTTCATTTACAAATATTTGAAGGCAGCTTCAGTTATGGAATATTAGCTGGAAGGTCCATCCACTGGTCTGATAATTATGGCAATCCTGTGAAGTGCAGGTTGGAGAATTTTCAGTTGCTGTGCTAGCTGTATATACGAATATCGTATCACATCTCTGAACACTTGGAAGACATGCATGCGAAGCATCGAAATGGACCTGGGAATGGACACAGGTCAAATACTATGGGGATGGGGGGTGTCGCTGCTGCCTCACGAATTCCTCCTGAAGGTTCAATGAGAGGTTATCGGATGTACAATTCTGAGTACCGGAACTATAATCGTGGTGGTTATGGAAGTGGGGGTCACCCGAAGCAATATCAACCACCTCTGCCTCCTCAAAGGGAGACCGACATTTTCATGGAAGCTGGAAGGATGGCTGCTGAGTATTTGGTGTCTAAAGGCATGCTGCCACCAAATGCACTTTCAGGAAAGTGGCAAAGTGATGGCTTGAAAAACCAGGTTGGCAACTTTCAGGGTTACAAGTCTAATGAAGCAGAAAAAATACAGAGTTCTGTGGATGGCCGTGCATCAGCTCATTCCCGTTTGGGAAATGCTGCTTTAGACGTAGGTTCAGGTAGGAGAAAGTATTCTGATGAATATAATTCAGTGGGCTCTAGAACTTCTATTCGAGGAATAGAACGAGGAAGGAAAAGAACTGGATCCTTCAAAAATTATGGGTCGGAGGTTAGTAGAGAACTGGGAAGAAGTGGATCATTGACGGATAAGATTAGAACTTTCCACGGTCCAGAGGCAGAGAGTGATGCTTCTTTTGGACATTACGGAGATCAGCCTGCTGGTAAAGATGGTAATTGTGAGATGCTTAAGTCATCTCCTGATGAACCAGCTCGAGAAATTGAAAGTGAAACTCAAATGGTCTCTGGATTGGAGAAACGTAACCTAGTGGAAGATGCAGATGTGAATAATAGTATTTTGAGTAATGAGAAGTGTCTAACATCTGATGCAAGTGCCGAAGCCACAAAAAAACCTGATAATGAGTCGGAGTTGGTTAAAGCTGTAAATAGTGATAATGAATTGCAGCAAAAGAATGATGAGAAAAAGGAGGTTGCATCTTCTGGAATAGAGGATACTTTGGTTAGTGAGGACCATGTTGATTTAGTAAAGCAGTGCAAATTTGTAAATGTTCCTACTAAAGCTCGTTCATCATTGACAATGAAGGGTCTGAAGGGTGATCAGAATCCCATTAAAGAAGAAGATGGCATTTCCAAGAGAGAACCTTTGGAGGATACTGGGGTGCATATTATAGATGTTGACGTTGAGAATTTGGCTGGTAATGCTGCTACTCATCAAAATCATGAGCTTAAAAGCCTTCCGTCAGATGATCCCACTTTAGAAAAAGAGATGAACATTACATACTCAACAAGGTCAGCGCCGAGCATGAGGTCTGAGTCTTTTGCTGAAAGATCTTTATATAAAGAACAGCAACAAGATGAGGGGCTGTCAGGTTTTGGAAGGTCAAAGTCTATGCTAATGGAGCGAGGTGAAAAACGGGCAATAGATTGTAATCCTGATGGTAAGGATGATTTTAAAAAACTTAGACAATGGGTTCCTCTGCAGGATGCTCAATCTATTAGCTCCCCTCCAATTTCTAGCTCAATAGAAAACAAGCCACTATCACAAGAACCAAGTACTTCACAGAGTGCTCATCTGGCCCCATCTCTTGATCATAATAGTTTGGATATTTCACTATTTCCCAAAGATAATGCTGACTCGTCTAAGTTCATGCAAGAAAAACAGCTGTTTCCCAGTTCATTTAAGACTTGTGACCTGAATCTTGTTGGAGCTTCTGATGTCAACGAGAATCATGATGCCGATCCCATGCATGTTTTTCCATCTATCACCCAAACGGGAAAAGCAGCAAAACCTATTGATGTTGATTTGTCCATGGGTAACAATGGTAATATGTCGAATAAAACTGGTAAGTACAGTGTCAATGAGAAGGATATTGAGGTTATAGATTTGGAAAAGGAATCTGCACATGAAGACAAAACCTATGGTAATTCAGACAGAAGGTTAGTATGTTGATCAAACATGCATACACATACTTGTTAAGTACTTCTTTTTGGACACACAGAAAGTAAGGAACACGTAGATGTTGCTATAGGTAAAAGATTTCTTCGCTTTGATAGTTATATACTTAACCGGTGGACAGGAGCGATAATTTATTTTACTGCTTTTGTTTCTTGTGCCTTAATATTGTTATGTTTTTTGTCACATTTTACCCGCTTTATGATTTGCTATGGTTGTTGATATATGTCTTGGTCATTCAGGGGAGATACTGTATTCACTGACCTGGATGGCTTTCCTAATAATGTACACAATGCTAACGGGATGCCTGACGTTCAGGACGGTTATGGACTTATGATATCGGAACTTCTTGGAAGTGACAGCCCAAACTGTTCTTCTGTACCAACAGATTTAAATTCTTTGCACAATCACATGGCTCTACCAAATGCAGAGGTAATGGGATTGGCTCTAGGTCCCATTGTTTAGTTGTGATGAAATTGAAGGGCTCAATATGCATTTCCTTGTAATCAACAGGGAACTACTAATATTTGGAAAATGAAAAAAATAGTACTTTCGCAACTCATTTGGTGGACTGACTTGATTATCTCAAATACCTTATATTTGATGCCTTCTATTAGTCAATTCATATTTTTTTTCTCTCAAATTATAAATGACCAATGAACAATACCTCATCTTACTTATATTACATGATATATCTTATTCTATATTTGTTGCAGGGAATTCTTGGCGATGATGACTCAATTTATATGTCCCTGGGCGAAATACCAATAAGTATGCCTTATATTTTAATTTTACGATTCATCTTGTTAGCTCACTGCCATTGCATTTATTTTCATAATAAATTCGTCGATGGGTAATCAACCTTACAACACAATATGAAATTTATTTATATTCTGGCATGCGTACTAAAAAGAATTTCATGTTTCAGTTGTGCAACATTATCTAGGACAAAGATCCATAAACGCCTCTCTCTCTCTCTCTGGACTAGAACTAGTGAACTTGAAGGCAGATTCCAATTCGAATTAGCATATGAGTAGTTGTCTAGGAGTAGGCTGTAGGCTGTAGGCTGTAGGCTTGATCTGTTTAGACTTCTTCCTGAAATCCGAGCATTTATAGCTAAAGAGTAGTGGGAAGTGGGAAAAATTTGGTATTCAATTTGTTGAAAATAAAGGTATGGCTATTGTTGTTGATAAACCTCCTTTATGACATGGTATTTTCTCTGGGGACCAAGTTTCTCGTTGTAAATTAAGCTTTTTTTTCTTATATATATATATTTTGTCGTCTTTATCAGTGACACGAATCCTATTTCTATGGACAAATAGCAACTGTCCCTATGTTCGTCTAAAAACCCAAACTTGTCCTTTCGGCAGTTTGCATAAGCTGGTTTCTTCACTTGTTATTGTTTAAAAGTTGCAGCCTTGGGATTTTATGCACAAGTACATCTCTGATAATTTCATTCATGTAGTATTGTCCAGCCACAGGAACTAACATAGACCTTTTTATTATAGCAATAGTTTGAGCTTGAATTTTTATTTTTTATTTTATTTTTAAGGGCACAATAATCGGGATACCTAATAGCATGAAATACATGAAGTGTTTTGGCGTGCACCGCCTCCCTCTCTCTTTCTGATCACGTTAATATTAATTTGTTGTAGGCATGCTGGGAGCCTGGGAGCAGCCGTCGCAGGACTATGGGAAACCATTTTGAGCATGATAAGTACATTGATATCAAATCATGGTGCACTTGTCCAGACGTGCGCAGCTGTTGTTGCGCTCGACCATTTCTTCCTGATGTCTCATCAAGTGTTGATCAAGTGATGCAGTTGCAATGGTTACCTGTACTTGACCGCGATTTTTATCCCATCTCCGTTAATAACATGGATTGTACCGGATTTTAGTTGGATTTATGGTGTAGAGTACATCAGGAAGATGTGAAAATGGTTATTTTGTGACCGCGGATGCTCCTTAAAACCAGAATGGTGATTTTATGTATGTAGAGGAGATACATGATCATAACCATTAACAACTATATAAGCATTCTGTAACTTGTATTCCAAAGCTCCTTTCCACACAGGTTTGGGAGTTGGATAGTGATATAAATATTAATTGGCTTTGCAACTTAGAGGGAAAATGAATCAACTTTATTTGAAAGTTGGTAGAGTCTACTTCTGGGTCTTCCTCTCACCTAATGAAGTTAACTACATTCTTCACACTTTATCTTCGATGGAATTTCATGCTCTTTTCCTTCAGGTACCAACTACGCAATTGTGGTAAACAACTATAAAAGATTGGGTTATGTTATTCAGTTTAAGCTTTTAAATTTGTTTGGTGAAAGGAGAATGTTAATATCATTATACATTGTGTTTGATTGCGTAATAAATTTAGCATGCGGTTAATAATTTGGAGCCATATTTGAGGCAAATAAAAGATTAGGTGATGCGAATGTGAATGAGTGATTAAAGAGAGTTGTAAGTTAGTATTTGTTTATTCATTTATGGGTCTTTCCGCACATGCTACACAAAATATACTCACTTTTTATAGTATGATGTGTGAAGAGATCCCCTTCAGTATTAGGGCATTATTAGCTAATTTATAGAAGAACAGTGATTGCTTCAATGGACTAATAAAAAGGATGCGCGAATTTTGGTTGGCTGGCCCAAATCTACTCGTCTTTATATGATATAAGTATGAGTATTACTCCTAATTAATAATGATAAGGATGAAGAAGGCGGACACGCGGCGCCAGATAATAGGGTGTCATACGCCACGTTTATGTCCGCACACGTCTCGAATTACAACCCAAAATTATTAACCGGCACACTCGCTCCTTTATCTTCCAATTATGCACTTCACTTTCATTTCTCACGTCAATATACACGTTTTTAATAAAACAAAGTCGCACACAAAATCAGCCACCCTTCAATTTGTATACAGATTTTAAAATATATTTAATATTCTTTGAAAATCACAATTTACATATACTTTTCTATTTTGCACTTATTTCTTGTTCCACATATTATTTGAATAAATATTAGATAAAATTATTATTATAATAATAAATACTTTAATACAATTTCAATAATATATTAAACTAAATTTTGGAACATTTCAAAAAAAAAATACTAATTTTGTGGAATAACTTCAGATTTATTTTGATCGAACCATCAAGAATGCGTATATGATTCACATGCTTGATTTTTACCAAATCTGTAGTCCGATGACTTATTTAAACCAATTAAAATGCGTTGCCTCATTTTGAAAATACGTGCACATTTATTTTTTTTATAATGCTATGATGTATATTTCGTTTAAGATATTAAAATTTAACAACACGTTTTCTAAAAATATTTATTAATGTTTTGTCAAATAATACACTATTTACTTAAGAATAATAGGATGAAGGGTATATAATAATATACTAATATAAGAGTGGACTTAAAAAATGTCCAAATTAAAATAACAAAATTAAAAATTATATTCTCAGTTCGCAATGCTTCAAGCTGTTACAATGAGTGGGCCGCTGCCCAAAAGGTTTCACCGTGCTGTTAAGAATAATAGTGTTGTTTGTTGCGGGTGGCACAATCTCCCGACTAGTTGATTTAGGTGCTCAACTGATGCAGCCTTTTTTGCATCTGCTAATTGAACTGTCGTGGGTGGGTTGATCCTTCAATAGGTGAATGGTGAATTTGTTGGCGCCGAAATCTTCTCGTTTGTTGAGTGTATGCATGTACCAGAGGGTGAAGTTATGAGAGTTCTTGAGGTTTCTTGGATTAAGGAGAAAGGTTTGGAGTGTGTAGAAGTGGGTACCATTAGCAAGATGGTTGCCGATGCGGTCTCCTCGAGTGTACCAGATGATTTTGAGTTCGGCAACATAATTGTTAATTGTCGGCGTCATCTTGCTGATTTTAATAATGTTTGTTATTATTGGAGCTTACCGTCTAGTTAGAAATTTTTGTGATTATCCTAATGTATATGTCTGGGATGAACCCTCTACTCTTATGGAGGGTCTTCTTCATATTCCATGCATGTGTGCGTAATAAAATTAGATCTTTTCCTAAAAAAATAAATAATAAAATCCACTAACATGAAAGACTTATAAATTAACCAAATTTACCATTTTTGTCCTCGAATAATGAGAATGGTGTTTAACGTAACCAACACCTAAATCTATAAAGGGAAAACATAAAATTCTACCTAGTCGAGAAGGCTGGAAAGAGTAAAAATAGCTGATCGGAAACCTTGCACGAGAGAGAAAACAACTATTATATTCGAAAATATGAGATAGCGTAAGTAACAGTACACGAGCTCAGGCCCTATTTATAGATTTACAAACGGAGGGGTAAAATAGTAAAAACATCTTCGGTGCATGCGTCTTGCGTGGTGGAAGGGTACGCTGGTAATTTCGATAATACGCGGGGGACCTTCCCGCGCATTTAACAACTCCTCTGGTGGAAGATATCTCCTCTGGCAAAAGCGTCTTCTCTGGCGATGTAATCTCTGGTGGAGATGACCCTTCTGGCAAACACGTCGTCTCTGGCAAAGGCGTCTCCTCTGGCAATGGTGACTTCTCTGGCGAGGATGACTCCTCTGACGAAGGTAGTTCCCCTGGTGAGGGTGACTTCTCTGGCGAGGATGACTCCTCTGGCAAGAGCCATTCCTCTGATGGATGAAATCCCTCTGGTAAGAATGATTCTTCTGACCCATATGGCTCCTCTGACGAAAGTGATTCCTCTGATTTGTATTTTCTCCCTACTCTGCACATATTGCTCCTCACCAACCACTCCCCCCTCTAGTCTGGTTGAACCGGGTATTCTTCGTGTTCAACCAGTGATGTATTATTAGCATCATCGCTTTGTTGTTTTCCTTGACCCCTGTAAATCATAAAGACAGAAGCATTTTGATATTATAAGAAAATAAAGATGAGCCCTGTGAATTGTTCTCTGGCGTTTTTGTTACTCCCACCCCCTGGTCTGACTAGTTCACTTTGGAGTGGTGCAACTAGTCAGAGGACTCGCCCGCGTGGATGACGTCATCCGCATTAAATGCTTGCCCAGTCTACAGAATTTTTCCCGTACCCCGAGGTTACTTTTTAACCTTTGCGTCCTTTCGTCTCTCCGTAGAAATCCACATCCGTCGATTATTTCCCGTGTGCCACGCGTCGTTCATCCCGTGTGTTGGCGGTTGCCCGCGTACAATTTTACTTAGTCGATTCGAACTCCCACTTTTCACTATTCTTCTTCTCCAAGCTTTCCGAACGATTTTTCTGCATTTTCCGGCGATTTTCTCACTGTTCCGGCATCCTCCCGCGACCCTTCCGCTCCAGGTTTTACCGTCCATCTTTCTCTGGCCTAGGTAACTCGCGCATCCTCTTCACTGCAATTTTGTGTTTAATCGTAGCGTAGTGGTATAACTGTTGGTGCTCTGATTGAGCGTGTTAGAAACCCTAGGATTGGCATTTCCCATCATGGCCTGCACCTCCACCCCTCAACCCTCTCGCTCGCCTTCTCCTTCTGCCCGAGACCCTTCATCTTCCTCCCCCTCGCAGCAAGATCTCGAAAATCTTCCTTCCCCCTCTGTTTCTGACGAATCTCAAACTGCGCCCCCTCCCCCTCCACCTAAGAAAAAGGGGAAGAGGACCCCCCAACCCCCCAAAAGTGTTCCTCCATCCCGTCTTAGTGTCGCGGAGGTGGAAAAATTGAGAAGCAAATGTAGGCGTCCTGATGGTTTAAAGTTCGAGGCCTTCTCTAAGGGTTCAACGCCTCCCGAGAACCTTTGCCATCCCAAGATGATAGTTGTTTGGAAAGCCCAGATAGATGCTGGTTTAAGGCTCCCTCCTCCTACCTTGCTGGTCGATGTTTGTAATTATTTTCACATCCTTTTCTTTCAAGTCGCCCCTTCTGCTATCCGAAGGCTATATGCCTTCCATGTTTTGTGCCGGGCTCACGGTGTTGGGGACACCGCAAAACTGTTCTGTCAGACCCAGACCCTTCGCATGCAGGGCAGTCCCCTGTATAGCTTTGCAGCTCATCCAAAACAT
This sequence comes from Salvia miltiorrhiza, assembly GCF_028751815.1. Taxonomy (NCBI): domain Eukaryota; kingdom Viridiplantae; phylum Streptophyta; class Magnoliopsida; order Lamiales; family Lamiaceae; genus Salvia; species Salvia miltiorrhiza. Next base: position 12,535,274 of record NC_080391.1, read on the forward strand.
CCTACTACCTTTCTCTCCTCTTTGAATTCTTTCGATAAAGGCTTCCTGAAGCATTATTGTTATGTGCGCACCCTTTTCGGCACCTGGCGCGATTATCACGCTTTGGAGCTGGAATGGCATAAGCTTCGCACTACTTATAAACCAGCTTCTCCCGAGGTCCCTTCTACCCGTGACCAGAGTATCATAGCCCACCTTAACGCTATGAACAAGGCCCAGCCCCTAGACTGTAGGTACCTTGCTGAGAATAATTCATCTCTGGCATACAATGGTCTATTTCCCCTGTACCCAGAGAAATCAATAGGTAAAAAAAAATACATTAAAAAACATATTAGCTTTTGTTACCCTGATTTTAATGTTGTGAAATTTTGGTTTGCAGATATGTCTTGGAGGCGCAAGTGTGGGGACAATTTGCCCGACATTCCCTCTCTTGCTGGCAGCGGGGAACACGGCACAGGTGGTTCTGCTTCCGGGACAAATCCCTCGGAGCAGCCTACTGGGGCCAAGCTGACCCCTATTCTTCCTGTAGTTGAAATCCCAGAGGGGAATGTGGAAGCCTCACGTCCTTTTGACGCGGAGGAAGTTGATGCGGGAGCCCTTGTTCATAGGGGTAGACGCTCCAGCGCTGGTGATGCCGCTGGCACCTGTGAAGAAGATATCCAAATCGTGGATATTACTGATGAGGTTCCTTCGCCTGATTCAGCTCCCGGTGCCCCCCTTGCTGAGCTTTCGAAGAAAAGGAAGAGGGGCTCCCTAATCTCTGTAGGTGAGAAGGAAAAACAGGAGGGCCTGAAAAAGGCCGGCAAATCTTCAGAGCCAGCAAGGAAGTCTGCTGGTGGTGTAAAGATTCTCCCCTCTGCTGGGGACAAGGGCAAGGGGCCAGCTAAGAAGTCAGCTGGTGGTTCTAAGGTTCTCCCCTCGGCCGGTGGAAAGGGTAAGGGCAAAGCTGTGGTGCCCTCGGCTGATGAACCAGAGGATCTTGTTCCTGGGCCCATTTTGAGTTTATCGGGGCAGGAATTGATTGATGCTTTGATAGCTCGTGTCCACTCAAAGGACCAAGAGAAAATGGAGAAGCTATCCCGACCGGCTTTAGCTACTCAGCTCTGCCGGTTGGCTCTTCAGGTATCCTGCATCTTATACTCTTTGTTAAAAATTCTAAATTACTAACCTTTTATTGTTTTGTTGGAACCCATTTTATTTTCTTGCAGGTGGAGTCGGGGATGTGGGGGGCTGTTAAATGCATCCATGACTACGAAGTGGCAGAGAAAGAGAGAAAGAAGGAACAAGCGGACGTTGCCAAGCGTGATGATGATGTCGCTGGAGTGGTGGAGCGTCTGAGTAAGGCTGAGGCAGAGATTGCTGAGTTGAAGGCTCGGCTGGCTCAAGTAGAGGTGGAGAAATCTTCCCTGGTTTCTGAGCTAACAAGGACGACCAAGGAAGGTCATGAGAACCTGGCCAGGTTCAAGGCGGGATACGAAGAAGCCTATAATGCGACTCGGCGTGATTGGAAGAAGACGCTTGCGGAAGCGCAAAGTCGTGCCTATGTCCTGGGGGCGCGAGATCAACGTCTGGAGTATTTCTTGTCTCCGCAGGGCCAACACTTCCTGGGGGTGATGCTGGAAGGCACTCTGGGGGCTTTCAAAAAGACTCCTGAATACCTGGAGGACTTCGGACCCCTTTTTGCTTACGTGATAGAGCGTACTGCTACAAAGGCCTTGGAGATGGCGGGAGCCACCCTAGAGCAACTTGCTACCCTGAACCTGCACGCCTTGATGGACAACCTCAAGGATGAGGAGATAAATGCGTTGATGGGGATCCCTGCGAATTCTCCAAGGAAACCGGAATGGTGGTACCCAGTGCTGGAGAAAGCCATTCCCTATTTTACTCTCGGGATTGGATTTGACTCGTTGCCCTCCGCACCCATGTACATGCCTGCTTTCTCTGCTTCTCTGGTGCGCTTTGTGAACCAGCTGCGAGATCCCTCTGGCAAGAGCACCCGGAGATTTTCTCAGTTCAGCATGGAGCCTCCCCTGCCCTCTACCTTGGCGCCTTCCGCTTTTTCCGACTCTGCCTCCTCCTCTGCTGCGGTGGACCAACTGTTTGAGCTGTATCGAGATGAGAACCTATATGTGCGGGAGGCTGCGAAGCTGTTGGATCTGGGAGCTCGTCTTCCGAAAGTGAAGAAAGCTGGCATGCTGCCAGTATTTGCAGGGGGAGCCTCTGCTAGCCAGCCCTCCGCAAGTGGTGTCCCTCTTCTGGTCTCCTCTGCCTCTGTCCCTGCTTCCTTTACCTCTCCTGCAGATGCCTCCGTCCCTCCTGCCTAACTTGATGACAGATTTTGTAATTTCTCTAGTTTATATAAATTGGATACTTACTTCTCGTTTTGGGGTGTACAGCTCTGCCTCATTGGCATATTTATGTGAAGTTTTCTCCTTGCTTGTGCCGCTTTTCTCCCTTCGTTCTTTACGTTGTTCTCACTGCTCATTGATGTTTGAGTTTATATTCTCGTCTTTCCCCTGCTGATTGGAGTTGACTTGTTATGCTTGTTGTTGATGCTTCTCTGATCCCCTCCCTTGAGATTTCTTTTAATTTCTGCTATAAGGATTCCGTTGACTCCTCTTGGCGAGGATTTGGACGACACCTCTGGCGAGGATTTTGATGACTCCTCTGGCGAGGATTTTGATAACTCCTCTGGCGAGGATTGTGATGACTCCTCTGGCGAGGATTGTGATGACTCCTCTGGCGAGGATAGTGATGACTCCTCTGGCGAGGATGGTGATGACTCCTCTGTCGAGGATTGTGATGACTCCTCTGGCGAGGATGGTGATGACTCCTCTGGCGAGGATAGTGATGACTCCTCTGGCGAGGATGGTGATGACTCCTCTGGCGAGGATAGTGATGACTCCTCTGGCGAGGATGGTGATGACTCCTCTGGCGAGGATGGTGATGACTCCTCTGTCGAGGATTGTGATGACTCCTCTGGCGAGGATTTGGTTAATTTCTTTGTTAGCGATTTCGTGCTTCCCATCCAAGCTGCTTCCCATCCGCGCTGCTTCCCATCCAAGCTTGAACACTCTGCGCGGAGCATGGAAGACCCGGGGGGTGCAACCAACTTTCGCGGCTTACGATTAAATAGTAACCCTCTGCGTGGAGCATGGAAGGCCCGGGTGGCACTTACCAACTTTCACGGCTTACGATTAAATAGTAACCCTCTGCGTGGAGCATGGAAGGCCCGGGTGGCACGACCAACTTTCACGGCTTACGATTAAATAGTAACCCTCTGCGTGGAGCATGGAAGGCCCGGGTGGCACGACCAACTTTCACGGCTTACGATTAAATAGTAACCCCCTGCACGGAGCATGGAAAACCCGGGGGGTGCGACCAGCTTTCGTGACTTACGGTTAAGGACAACCTCTGCGCGGAGCATGGAGGACCCGGGGGGCGTAACCAACTTTCGCGGCTTACAATTATGTGCCACCTCTGCGCGGAGCATGGAAGGCCCGGATGGCACGACCAACTTTCGCGGCTTACGATTGAAAGAACACCCTGCACGGAGCGTGGAAAACCCGGGGGGTGCGACCAGCTTTCGTGGCTTACAGTTAAAGCAACCTCTGCGCGGAGCATGGAAAACCCGGGGGGTGCAACCAACTTTCGCGGCTTATGATTAAGTGCTATCTCTGCGCGGAGCATGGAGGGCCCGGGCGGCGCAACCAACTTTCGCGGCTTACGATTGACAGGAACACCCTGCACGGAGCATGGAAAACCCGGGGGGTGTGACCAACTTTCGTGGCTTACGGTTAAAGCAACCTCTGCGCGGAGCATGGAAAACCCGGGGGGTGCAACCAACTTTCGCGGCTTATGATTAAGTGCTATCTCTGCGCGGAGCATGGAGGGCCCGGGCGGCACAACCAACTTTCGCGGCTTACGATTGTCAGGAACCTCTGCGCGGAGCATGGAGGGCCCGGATGGCACAACCAACTTTCGCGGCTTACGATTGTCAGGAACACCCTGCACGGAGCATGGAAAACCCAGGGGGTGCGACCAGCTTACGTGACTTACGGTTAAAGCAACCTCTGCGCGGAGCATGGAAAACCCGGGGGGTGCAACCAACTTTCGCGGCTTACGATTAAGTGCTATCTCTGCGCGGAGCATGGAGGGCCCGGGCGGCACAACCAACTTTCGCGGCTTACGATTGTCAGGGACACCCTCTGTTCTGTGAAGCGTGATCCCTCTGCTCTGTCGGAACTTAATTCCTCTGGTTTGCCCTAGTCTTGCTGAGAAACAATTTTTGAATTTAAAAATTAGGACCTACGGGTATACACCCTATTCCCCCCTCTGGTAACATGTGCAATACTCTGTTATGAACATGTTGGCCCAATTATTTCTTACTCCCTTTTCCGGCCCATAAGTTCGTGTGGGCCCATTACCCCCTGGCCCCTTACTTAGGCCCAATACCATCTCTATATATACCCCTCCATTCTTCATGACCTAGCTCAGAATCCCTTATTTTCTTTCCGCCGCCCCAAGCTGTTCTCTTCTCAAACCCTAGATCTCCCGTCTTTTTGGCTCACAATGCCGTCTTGTCTTGGTTGTAATGCCCTCAGTCGGGGGAGCGAGTCCTTTTGAGAAAGTACGCCGGCGCCCGTTGGTGACTGAAAAAACAGGACTCCCCCCCGCCTGAGGGTTTTATCTCCAAGATTCTTGAAGAAAATTTTCTCGTTGCCCTTTCTGATCTCTCAAACCCTAGATCTGCCGACATTTTGCCTCCCTAGATCGGTTGTAAAGCACTTAAGTAAGGGAAGTTCCCCTCTGAACATTCACATCCCTAAAGGCTCCGCCTTTTCCTCTGTATTTCTGGTGCAGATCTCTAGCTTTGTGGTTGTAATGAGCGGGCTTCCCTTGCTTGAGAGCGTTATTGCCATGTTTCCCGGGTCTGGCCGTTGTTTCTCCAGATCTGAGCGTTGATTCCCCGAATCTGGACGTTGGTTTGCTCCTTTTTTGTATTCCTTCTCTGTAGCATTTTGACTTGTTATTTTTCTGGATATTCTGCAGGCGTGTGGTGGAGCTGAAGTAGATCTGAGAAGTGAGCATGTCCCGGCAGCGAAAGAGAACTCGAAGTGTTGGATCGTGGAAGAAGAGACGTCCATCCCTGATGCTTGCTTTCCCTTTGATCTGCTAAGAAGCAGTTTTTGTATTTGTTTCTCCCTTGTCCTGCTAAGAAGCAGTTTGTATTTTGAATTTAAAAATTAGGGATTACGGGTATACACCCTACTCCCCCCTCTGGTGACATGTGCAGTGCTCTGCACGAACATGTTAAGTAGCATATGTAATGTAAGAAAACAAGAATTGAAATAAACAAACACAACACCAGGGAATTCCCTAGAACCACATATCTGTTTTATTGATATTATGGCCCTGGACCTCGTTAAAACCCCTGTGGGGAAAAAGAGTATCCGGTCTACAAGTGATTACTCCTGCTAAGAAGCAGTTATACATAGAACTTTTTGAGTGTGTTTATATTCCATGGTCTGGGGAGAGCTCTGCCATCTGAATCCGACAATATGTACGCGCCGCCTCCCAAAACCTCTGTGACGATATATGGCCCTTCCCAATTGGCTTCGAACTTACCCACCGCCTTTAACGCATCAGCTCGTTTGAGAACCAAATCGCCCTTTGACAATTTCCTCACTCTGACTCGCTTGTCATATCCCGCTTTGATAATGCCTTTGTACTTGGCCGCTCTGACACGGGCTTCCTCCCTCTGTGCTTCCACCAAGTCCAGCTCTGCTCGGCGGAGCTCCTCATTGTGCTCAGTGTCATACGTGGTAATCCGGTATGATTCTAGTCGTGCCTCTGCTGGTATCACCGCATTGGATCCATACACCAGCGTGAATGGTGCCTCCCCTGTCGCCGTTTTTGGACTAGTTCGGTGAGCCCAGAGAACGGTGTCCAGCTCTTCTACCCACTTCCCTCTGCTCTGAGTTAGCCTCTTCTTGATTCCCTCACATATGGTCCTGTTAGCTAATTCCACTTGTCCATTTGCTTGTGGATGAGCCACTGAGACAAACCTCTGTGTAATATTCATTCGATCACAGAAATCCGCGATCCTCTGCCCTGTAAATTGAGTCCCATTATCAGACACAATGATTCGTGGCACTCCGAATCTGCAACAGATATTCCTCCAGATAAAGCGTTCCACTGTAACTTCATCGATCTTGCTCATAGCCTCAGCCTCGACCCATTTAGAAAAATAATCTACTGCCACGATGAGAAAGCATTTCCCTCCCGGTGCTGTAGGCAACTTCCCGACTATATCAATGCCCCATTTGTCAAACGGACATGCCGCGTACATGACACCCATAGGCTCCCCTGGTACATTGATTCGCCCTGCATGTCTCTGGCAAGCTTCACACTTGCGAACGAACTCCCTGGCTTCCTGGTTGATATGAGGCCAATAGAACCCTGCCCGAATAATCTTGCGTACAAGGTCCCGAAATCCCGTATGCCCACCACAGCAACCTGCATGAATTTCTTGCAAAGCAAAATTAGCTTCCTCTGGAGATAAACATTTTAGCAAAGGTTGAGTGAAAGATCGTTTGAAGAGTTGATCGTTGATTAAGCAATAGTTCTCATAGCGAGCCCTCTGATTGGATTCTCTGCTCAGCCGCTCCCCTGTCTTTAGGAAGTGTATGATCGGAGCCCGCCAATCATCCCTGATCTCTACCGAGAACACCTGCGAAGTCTCCATCTCTCTGGTATCACAGAGTAGAATAATCTCATCATTCCAAGTTTGCTCCACCGCGCTAGCCATTCGCGCCAGTAGATCCGCTTTTGTATTCTCCTTCCGTGAAATCTGTTCGAGCTTAAATTCCATGAACTTTTCTTTCATTCCGTTAATTTTGGTATGGTACGCCTTCATCCTCTGATCCTTGATATTATAACTTCCCGAGAACTGTTGTGCAACCAGCTGGGAGTCCGTCTTTATAATGACACACTCGGCTTTAAGCTCTGACAAGATGTGAGCCCCTCTGACCACGGCCTCATATTCTGCTTCATTGTTGGATAACCGACAAGTGAATTTGATGGCGAACTGGTATGTCCCATAACCTGGTGAAGTGATATAAACCCCGATCCCACATCCCTCTTTCATCACGGACCCATCCACAAAGGCCACCCAAAACTCTGGTATAGGACGGCGAGTTGTTTCTTGTATGAAGTCTGCCAATGCTTGTGCTTTGATTGCTGTTCTCGGCTCATATTCGACATCATACTCTCCTAATTCCACGGCCCACTTGACCATTCTTCCCGACAAATCCGGGCGCCCCAAAACTTGTTTGAAGGGAAGAGGCGTGCGTACTATCACTCGGTGTGAAAGGAAATAGGGCCTCAACTTTCTGGCCGTGACTATGACTGCCAGAGCAGCCTTCTCAATCTCTGTGTAATTCTGCTCAGGCCCTTGTATGATTCTGCTGACAAAATAGATGGGTCTCTGATGACTTCCCTCCTCTCTGATTAGCACAGAGCTGATTGACTCCTCCCCCATAGCTATGTATAGATACAACGTTTCTCCCGGAACTGGCTTGGTCAGAGTTGGGAGTTTTGCTAGGTATACTTTAAGATCCTCAAACGCCGCTCGGCATTCCTCTGTCCATAGAAACTTGGTTCCCTTCCTCAACACTTTGAAAAACGGCATGCTTCGCTCTGCCGATCGCGATATAAACCTGCTCAAAGCAGTGATACGCCCATTCAGAGTCTGCACCTCCTTGATTCCTCTGGGCGGTGTCATTTCTAAAATAGCTTTGACCTTGTCGGCGTTGACCTCAATCCCTGCTGGTGTGACTTTATACCCCAAGAATTTCCCTGTTGTGACCCCAAAAGTGCACTTGGCTGGGTTCAACATGAGTCTGTGATCTCTGACTACTGTGAAGATCTCTTCCAGATCAGACACATGGTCCTCTGCCCTGTTACTCCGTACGAGCATATCGTCTACGTACACTGAGATATTCTTAGCAAGCTGTTCTTTGAAAATTTTCTCCATCATCCGCTGATATGTGGCTCCTGCATTCTTCAGACCAAACGGCATACTCTTCCACCCGTATACTCCACAACAGACGGCAAATGCCGTTTTGGCGATGTCTCCCCTGTTCATTTTTACCTGATGATACCCTTGGTACGCATCCATCATGGATAATAAGGCACATCCTGAAGTAGAGTCCACCAATTGATCAATCCTCGGCAGAGGATAGTGGTCCTTCGGACAGGCAGCGTTTAAATCTCTGAAATCCACGCACATCCTCCAAGTATTTGTTTTCTTAGGTACCATTACCGCGTTTGAAATCCACTCCGGATATTGCACCTCCACAATATGCCCAGCTTTCAATAGTTCATAGACCTGCTCTCTGATGGCAGCGTCCTTTTCAGCCCCAAAATTCCTTGTCCGTTGCTTTACCGGCTTGACCTTAGGGTCCACGTTGAGGCAATGCTCCGCCAACCCTCTATCGATTCCCTTCAAATCTGCGGTGTTGAAAGCGAACACATCCGCATTTCGCCGAAGACAACCAATGAGCTCCTCTCTGACCTGATCACTCATGGCCGATCCAATCTTAGTCTGGAAACCCTCTTTCCCTGGAAACAACTCGATCATGTTGCAAACATCGCTAGTGGACACCAGCGCGGTTTTCTCTGTGGAGTCTCTGTCTTTTAATAAATCTGCCAACTCTTGGCGCTCCTCTGCTGGGGCATGCACCTCGCCCACTTTCCCCTTCTTCCGGGCGTTCGACCCCTCTGTCCATCTTTCCCTTTTCTGCCCCGCTGACTGTGTGAGCATTTGTACGTGGCATGCTTTTGATGTCGTTTGATCGCCACAAACTTCTCCCACTCTTCCACCCTCGATTGGAAACTTCATTTTTAGGTGAAACAAAGAGATAACCGCCCTGAACGCCGTCAAGGCGGGCCGGCCGAGTATAACATTGTACGAGGGTTTAGGCATATCCACCACTAAGAACCGTATCATCCTTGTTTTGTTGCCTGCAGCTGTATTGCCAAGAATCAACGGCAGCTCTACATACCCCATAGGCATGACCATTTCTCCTCCAAACCCAAACAGAGGAGCATTTGTCGGCTCAACATGAGCGTTAATTCCCATATTTTGGAGACATTCCTTATACAAGATGTTTACAGCGCTGCCTGAATCCACGAAAATACGGTGAATAATGCAGCCGGCAATGTCCGCCGTGATGACCAGCGCATCATCATGCGGATACATTAGTGTGCGTATATCCTCTGCTCCAAAAGTGATTGCCGGCTCCTCTGCCGCGCTGGTGACTTCCATGACCCTTTTAGGATAATACCCTGTTTTAACCTGCTCTGACGACTTGCTTTTTAGCCCTATTTGATGTGGGCATCCCGTTCTCCCCACAAATCATGTGAACTTCCCTTCTATACGGGGGGGGGGGAGGAAGAGCTTGCCTGTCTGCCCCCTCTCTGCGATTATCCTGGTTGTCATCAAGCCTGCGATCTCTGTTGTTGTTCCCCTATTCTCGCCGCTGATCCCGGTTATTTCTTTGATCCCTCTGATCTCGCTGATCTCTCTGATCCCTCTGATCTCGCTGATCTCTCTGATCAGTCCTCCTCTGACCTTCATTTCCCCTGTCAATGAGATGGTCGAGATATCCCTGACGCACCAGTAATTCCAATTGGTGCTTAAGGTGCCCACAATATTTCGTGTAATGCCCGAAGGAATTGTGATATTCACACAACTTATTGTTAGGCCCTTCCTGCGGCGGCCCAGTCCGGTAGGTCCCCGGTGCCCTAAAGAACGGCTGATCCTTTATCAGATGAAAAATTTCTTCTTGTGGTTTAATCAAGGGCGTGTATTCGGTAAACCGCGTTACTTCATTCACTGTGCGCTGTTGATTAGATGGCATTCCTCCCTGGGGTGGGAGTAGAGTTGTCAACTGGGCCGGGCCGGCCCAGCCCGAACCGGCCCAAGCCCGGCATGGGCCGGCCCAGGACCAGCCCACTTGATCGAATGGGTTAGTTGGGCCGGGCCAGCCCTTTGAAATGGGCTCCATTTGGGCTATTTATCAAACCCAAGCCCGGCCCAGGACCAGGATCGTTAGAAGCCCAGCCCAAGCCCGGCCCAGGACCAGGACCAGGCCCAGCCCAGGACCAGCCCAAGCCCGGGACCAGCCCATGCCCGGTTCAATAACCGGTGCAAACCAAATATATATATTCAAATTTATTTCACTTACTATTTTTTTTGTTATTATTCATATGTATTATTAACATGTTATCTGATATTTTGGGTTTTTATTACTTCTCGTTTTTATTCCCAAATCCCAAATGAATGACACCTATACTACATGAATGACTCATAATATATTATTGTTCCAAGTGGCAAAAATAAAAAGGATTCAAAGATATTAATTAGATATCTACCAAATAAAAAGAGATTTTGCTGGGATGGGATGCATAGATCGCAGAGTCGTAGATTTCTAGCCCAAGGTTTTGTATCCGTTCTGTTTCTATTTTCTAGCCCGTCTCATCAATCTTCTCTCTCAACTCTCAAGACTAGTTTCTACACCGTTCACAAACGACTAGTATTTGGTGTATATAAATATACAGATTGTTTATGTTTATGTTACAACACAATCTTGCAACTGAAACAAAAAAATCTATCTTGACCTCGAATTATTTCGAATTTGTATTCTGTTTTCATTCTTCTAAATTTCGATTGCTGGGTTCGGTTGTTGAGTTCAATTGTTGGGTTCGCTTGTTGGGTTCGATTGCTGGGTTCGATTGCCAAGTTCGATTGTTGAGTTCGATTGTTGGGTTCGTTCGAAATCCGATTGCTGCTGGTGTTGCTTGTTTGAATTTTGGATTGCTGCTATTGTTGCTTGTTCAACGACTTCTGTTTCTGCAGTTTGGTTCAACGGGTTTGGGCTTCTTTCTTATTTGTTTAATTGTATTTGTTGGTGTATCCTCTTCTATTTCTGATTTCTAAGTGTTTGAAATGAAAAGACTACAAGGAAATCCTAGTAGTTCACCATCTTCTAAATCACAACAGAATCCACAACTGACGTATGAAAATGAATCTGTTAATGAGGCACCACACCAAGAAATACCTAGTTCTAGTAGAAAAATACCTGTTAGAAATAAAACTAGTAAAGTCTGGTCTTATTTTGATTTGAAAGATGAAAAAGCAATTTGTAAATTATGTAAAGCTAAATTTTCTCATAAAGTCAATAGTGGCACGGGTACTCTAACTAGACATTTGAATAATATGCATAAGAATTGGGATATAAATGACTTGTTAGATGATGACATTATTTTACAGAATTGGGCTGTTAATGCCATTTAATTTTGTACAAAATCATTATTTTACAAGTGTAATGCAGAAGGCTCAACCTAAAACGATTCTAGATAAGACGATTCTAGATAAGACACAATTAAAAAAAATCTTAGAAGAATTATTTAGTAAATATTGTGAAACGAGGTCAATAAGTAATAGTATTACAAAAGCACCTTCTAGTAGCAAAACTATTGGTTCTTCCAGATTTTCACTTTTAGATAAACTAAAAAAACAAAAGAATGATTTTAGTGAATTGTCGACATATGAACTTGCACACTATTTAAGTAATCCATTGGTAAATGATTGTGAAGATTTTGATATTTTGAATTGGTGGAAAGTAGAACAAAAGGTTTTTCCAATTTTATCTATAATTGCACGTGATCTACTAACAATTCAAATGTCTAGTGTTGCATCCGAAAGTGCTTTTAGTGCAGGTGCAAGGACGATTACGGATAGAAGGACTCGATTAAATCCAAAGTCCATCAAATGTTGCATGCTCTTGAAGAATTGGTTGGATGAAGAATATCGATTGAAAAACTTGAAGAGATTAGAGAGATATAAGATAGCCGAAATGAATGAAGATGAAGATAGTGAAGACGGTGAACCGGATATAGAAATTAGAGCACAAGGCGACGAAAATGAACCGGATATTGAGAGATTCTATTTTCCAACTATGGATTATACCTATTCAAGTTCTCAAGATCCAGATTTTACTTATGAATGGCAACACATTCCGGATTAAGTATTTTTCATGTATTTTTTTTTTTACTTTGATGAACATTCAGATTTTAGGAATTTAGTGTTTTTTGGCACATACTTTTAATGCTTCTGTGAATGAAGTTTTCAAATATGTAAGGAATTTATGTTGAATAATATATTGAGTTAGAGCCCATTTATTTGGTTTCAAATTTGAGTTTTGATTGAATGAAGTTGCGAAAGTACTCTGTTAACCGAAACCCATTTGAGGCCCGACCCAGTTGAGGCCCGGCCCATTTGAAGCCCAAGCCCACTAAACATGTGGTCCTAAACCGGGCTGGGTTCAATATTTTCTAAAAAGCCCGGCCCAGGACCGGCCCATTTCAAATGTGGTCCTGGGCCGAGCTGGGCCTAACTCCATGCGGGCTCAACCGGGCCTGGGCCGGGCCGGGCTGGCCCAGCCCAGTTGACAACTCTAGGTGGGAGTACCCTGGGAGGCAACCCTCTGAATGGGGCCCTATCTTGCTGTCTCTGTCTTTCGGGTGCTTCCTCAGCTTTCTTGACTCTGTGTTTCTCATTTTCCACCTTCCTCGCCATTTTGGCATCCTCCAACTGTAGATAACCCGGCAGCCTTGCCATGATGTCATCAAAATCCCTTGCTGGTCGAATTTGTAATTCGTCAAAAAAGATCCCCGGCCTGAGTCCTCTGACATAGGCGCAGTTTTTAATTTGCGATTCTGCCTCTGGCACCTCCAGAGCGGTAAGGTTAAACCTCGCTGTGTACTCCCGTAGCGTTTCTCCCTGCTCCTGCTTAATATCCATCAGCGAAAGGGCTGACTTCCCTACCCTTCGTGAACTCGCGAACTGCCGCAAAAAACGAGTCTGTAGTTCTTCGAAAGAGTGAATGGAATTTGGGGGCAGCGTCCCAAACCATAACTGAGCCGGTCCAGTAAGAGTAGTGGAGAAGATTCGGCACTTAATGCCCTCCGTGTACATGTGCAGCGTAACCAACCCTTCAAACCGATTGAGGTGTACCTCCGGATCGGTAGTGCCATCGTAATCCAGTGAGATGGGCTTGTAGCTTCTAGGTAAGGTATCTGCCAAGATATCGTCCGAGAAAGGACTGCGGTTGTTGATCGGGTGGAGCCTTGATGTTTTAGCTCTCTTGTCCCCCTTATGCCTCCCCTGCTCCCTTCTGTCTCTGGGCGCATCACGAGCATGGCGCTTGTGGACTCTATATTCATGTCTGCCAGAGGAATACTCCAGCTCCCTTTCCTCTGACCTCTCTGTGTAGCGCGATTTTTCCGATCGATGGGACTTCTCCACCCGGTGCGATTTTCCTGACCTTGGTTCCCTGTCCTCCTTTCGGGATTTCTCCCTCAGTGATTCCTCCAGATCCTGGAGTTGATGTTTTAGCTGAGACACTTGGTTTTTTAACCGAGCCTTCTCCCTCGGTCTCTCTTCCTCGAACACCAGGGAGACGGATTGACTATCAGACTCGTCAACCCTCTCCTTTCTCACAACATTGTTGAGTCTGACCCAGCTCCCCTCTGGTCTTCTTTCCACTTCCCTGTCAGCCGGGTCCCCTTGCACTTCCAGAGGCATCGCAGCTTGTTTGTTGATTGCTAAAGTGTTTACCTCCTGAGCAGCGGGAGGTGGGGCCTCAGTGCCCTGCAAAATAGTCGTTCCTACCAGTGGAGCTACAGTGGAAACAGTGGACAACATGGGAGTTCGTAGTGCCTGACGCACAGCGGAGTAGTGAAGCAGCGCCATCATCTGTTCCATCGACCCAAACGTGAGTTGTCCCGCTCCAGACGCGGGAGTTAAGCATGGCATGTCAGATCCTGGAGTCACCAGAGCAGATCTCTGGAGGCTTGCATTCAACCCTGTCAACGGAGTGGCGGAGATAGCCTGAAACCCTGGTGGGGCAGTGAAGGTAGCATTGCCCTGTAGGCCGGTGAACAATGAAGGAGGCATCTCAGTGGTGAGAGCAGCGGAGTCGAACTCCTTCTCCAGGTTGCGGTGAGCATATGATGATCCCATGGTACCTACATGTAAACAAAGTGAGAAACCATTCTAACGACGAACGAATAAACCCCTTATTACCGATTGGAGTCCCGATGTAAGAAATCCAATAAAGAATCCCGAGCACCGGTACAAAGACCGTTAAAAAGTTTCGAGTAATTCTACACTCTGAAAAATAAACCCAGAGTATAGATTGAGAAAAACAGAGCCCTCAGTAAAATCCAGCAGACGCGAGATACCCAGAGATAAGTACAAACAGAGCAACCACCAGAAGATATGTTAGCACGATTCATTAAACATGATAAGAAAAGGAATTATGTAAGAAAACAAATACTGCCATAATACGAAGATTAGTCAAGGAAAACATGGAGAACATGAATAATAGTTTCCCATAAGTGAAGATCGTCCACAAAACAACAATATGAATCTCACCACAACTAAGACAAAGTGTTTAACTATCATATTATTGAGGTAAATCCCTTGCATCAACGACAATAAATACTCTTGAGATCGAAGACTAGCCACAAAACCCATAGATCCACAGCAAGAAACCCCAATATATCAGGAACAGAACAGAACTTCCAATTCAATCGTCAAAATCGAAGATTAACCACGAAAAACATGGAAAACGCCCATAAACCCCCTCCCTTAAACGAAAAACGTCTATAAACCCCCGGCACGGAACCAACGTAACAAAAACAGATTATCACCCCCGATTCAGCGATACAAAGCGAGGATTAGTCACCAAAACATAGGATGTAACGGTAATTATCAATTGCAAACAAAGAATACCCACGGATTAGCAACACGAACCCGAGCACAACAGAAGCAAAGTACTAATCGGCGTATTATCGATGCAAACCCATGAATTAACAGTAATAACCACACGCTTCACCGAAAACAAGATAAAACACGAAGATCGCCCACAATTATCGTATTAACACGCAAAACAACCACATACAAGCAACATAAACCCAAAATATCGAGGATCCGTAAGGAAATGACGAACACAATCGGAACAGAGCACCCAAATACCATTTCCTCATGCAAAACACTAGATCGGTGAAGAAAACCTCAATTCTACAAGAGAACCCCTTATTCGCAGATAACTACCCCAAACAAGCGGTAAATAAACGTAAATTTCCCCTGATTCATGTTTTACGCCCGTCGCCACCTTTCCCCATGCACCCAAAACACAAATCAACGCAGAGCTCAGCAGATTAACCACATATGAAACCAGAAAACGCAATTAAACGATTAAACACAGCTGGATATCCGGATTATCGGACCAATCGGTGCCAACGCCCGCAAATCTGATTGGATTCACAGATCTGCGTACGCCGGCGACCGTAACCTCACGTCTTAATTCAGTAGCCTTCCCACAGACGGCGCCAGTTGGTGTTTAACGTAACCAACACCTAAATCTATAAAGGGAAAACATAAAATTCTACCTAGTCGAGAAGGCTGGAAAGAGTAAAAATAGCTGATCGGAAACCTTGCACGAGAGAGAAAACAACTATTATATTCGAAAATATGAGATAGCGTAAGTAACAGTACACGAGCTCAGGCCCTATTTATAGATTTACAAACGGAGGGGTAAAATAGTAAAAACATCTTCGGTGCATGCGTCTTGCGTGGTGGAAGGGTACGCTGGTAATTTCGATAATACGCGGGGGACCTTCCCG
The DNA here is from genome assembly GCF_028751815.1 of Salvia miltiorrhiza. Taxonomy (NCBI): domain Eukaryota; kingdom Viridiplantae; phylum Streptophyta; class Magnoliopsida; order Lamiales; family Lamiaceae; genus Salvia; species Salvia miltiorrhiza. Next base: position 12,551,030 of record NC_080391.1, read on the forward strand.
CGCATTTAACAACTCCTCTGGTGGAAGATATCTCCTCTGGCAAAAGCGTCTTCTCTGGCGATGTAATCTCTGGTGGAGATGACCCTTCTGGCAAACACGTCGTCTCTGGCAAAGGCGTCTCCTCTGGCAATGGTGACTTCTCTGGCGAGGATGACTCCTCTGACGAAGGTAGTTCCCCTGGTGAGGGTGACTTCTCTGGCGAGGATGACTCCTCTGGCAAGAGCCATTCCTCTGATGGATGAAATCCCTCTGGTAAGAATGATTCTTCTGACCCATATGGCTCCTCTAACGAAAGTGATTCCTCTGATTTGTATTTTCTCCCTACTCTGCACATATTGCTCCTCACCAGAGAAGAACACAATCAATAACACGAATGATGAGAAATCTACATTATCGATGCCTCGGAAAAAAAAATAGAATAAAAGAATTTTTCAAATCCTCAACAATTCAAGCACAAAAATCACCAACAAGCACAACCTATAATTATATTCAACCTTGACATTCCAAATAATTGAGTCTTAAAAGTATGTGTATCACTCAACTCTAAAGTGATGGAATGTGACGTGTATACTCTCATCGAAATTCAATACAATATAGATCACTTCCTATTGGCTTGCCGATGGTCTACAATCTCCATTGCTAATAGTGTGCTAGGATAAAAAAAGGTCTTTTATTTGGTTGTAATCTATGGACATTAGTTAAGGTGGAGAAATTTAGGCTATAGGTGACTCAAATATACATCAAGACACAACACCTTATATCTTCACAAATCAAGCATGAATTAAACTTCATCTTCCTCCCAACTATGTCACCACAAGCAATTCAAACAAAGAGATTTAATATCAATATAACACAAAATTAAGAACTCTCTTATGCTCTACACTCATTCCCAAACAAAGTCGATTTCTAACCAATTTCTCAATGCAAATTCGACTTTCACAAATTTTTTTATTTTTCTTTCATTTCAACAATATCATTTTTTTTCACAATTTTTTCTAGAGCTTTAAGAGTGAATAGCAACACAATATCATCATTTTTTTTTATTCTACAACCTGCAACAAACTCTACAAAGGTTCCCATAAACTTCATCACCCCCTATTAGCTGGCAAAAAAATAAAAATTAATTAGCTTCCAAGTGGATAATAAAGGATAATTTTTTTCGTTAAGAATAGTGTTTGGGTAAAAATGTGGCTAACAAATGATGGACTAAAATCACATCCTAATCCTAGACACAACAACAACCTCGATACATAAACCATGACAAGTTCTAGAAGATCGCCACATGCATGACAACACTCAAAACAAAGAATAGACAGTCATGGCTCAAAATCTAACAGGTTTATTCATCGTCCAAAAGTCAAGGCTAAAATCACTATAAAATTATGAAAATCAGCTCAATTTATGCTCAAATCATCAAGAAATATTAGAACTCAAAATAATTTCAAAATAAATCATCATTAGCATTTTAACAGAAGCAAACAACTCAGACACCAACCAATCAAGCTAAGCAAAAATAAGACAATAAAAACAGCAAACATGATAAAAGTTATACATATATCTAATTTCACATCTTTCCTCAAACTTATTACAGAACAACAAGTTCGAAAATAAGTTTAGAGGGAAGACTAAATAAAAAAATATGTGTGTCATTAGACTCATTACTCACAAAATACCATGCTCAAAGGTGGTAGTGTGAACGAGACTCAAAATCTGCATATTCTAAGTTCTGCTGCGATCTTCTCCCAAAAAAATAAAAGAAAAAAAACAAAGAAAACAGAAGAAAAATGGAAAAAAAAACAAAGAAAAAGAAAAAGGAAAATAAAAATAAGAAAACAGTTGGGTTACTTCCCAACAAGTGCTTAATTTAACGTTTGGAGCTTGACGGCACCTCATGGCTCATCCTATCCCCACATGATGGAAAACAAAGAGGGGCATCAAATCGATGCAAACCCCTAAATTCCATAACACTTTGAAAAAGTAAACCACCAATCACACAAGCAACGGTAAATAGGGGTGAGCAAAATATCCGATCCGAATCAAACCGAAATTTAAAATTTGATTCGGATTTTTCGAATTTTCGGATCGGATCGGATTGGCACCTTAAAAATCCAAAAAAAATCCGAAATCCGAATTATATTTATAATATAATTAATATTATAATATTATAAATAAATATATATAATTATTAGTTTTTAAATAGTTAAATATTTCTAAATTCTAACCCTATACTCCCATTATAATTAATGGCTTGTTAATTATGTCCTTAATTTGATTGTAATTATCTAATATGTTAGGTTCACATCTATTTCGGATTTTTCGGATTTTTTCGGTTTTCGGATTTTTTTTTACATTTCGAATTTTTTTTCACATTTCGGATTTTTCGGTTCGGATCGGATTTTATCCGAAATTTTTCGAATTTTCGGATTCGGATTTTCGGATAATACGGTTCGGATCGGATTGAATTTTAGGAAAATTTTGGATTTTCGGATCGGATCGGATCTGGCAAAAATCCGATCCGAAATCCGAATGCTCACCCCTAACGGTAAAACGTTCAGGATCATTCTGCTTCAAAGGTATCTCCATGAACTTGGCCATCTTTTCATCGGTCTTTGGCTTGGCCAAGTGGCTCAGGAATTGAGCAACAAGCTTGTACTCGGGAATGTGATGATCAAGAATAAAAACAAGCTTCTTAGCAGCAGAAATCGAAGGAATGCTAGCTAGAATCCTCCTTCGGAGTAGGTGGCTCATCAGCTGCTATCTTCTCAATATCCTAATCTTTCTCCTCGGCTTCCTCCAGCTCTGAATAATTCTGATATGTAGTGTCGCTCCTTAAATGAATAGCATTACACGAATTTTTTGGATTAATTTCAGTGTTGCTTGAAAAATGTCTTGACTTGTGTTGTGCAACTGCCTAATTTGCCATTTGACCCATTTGAGTCTCAAGCATCTTCATCTGGTTAAATTGAGCAGCCATAGTGGATTCCATAATGGCAATCTTGTTGTACATCTAACTAAAAGAATTGGTCTGATGCGCTATCATCTGCTGCATCATCTCCTCAGGTGACGCCTTCTTGAGCTCATTAATGGCTTGATGGGTGAATGAGAACTTTGGCGAAAATTGGTGGGCATTGTTCAGATTGGCATATGAGAAATTCGGATGATTCATGTTGTAAGAATGATTTGCCATGTTTCTTCATCCATATTGTTCGGCCTGCACCATATGAAAATAAGTAGGCTGTTAATCAAAGGTGCTGATATTGCTAGTGATTCTCCATCCTCCTTCTTGAAACTGATATGTAGAAGGTGAGAACATTGTTCAAAGGCAAAGGAGGTCGTGTTTGTCGATTCAACTTAGCCATGCCATGCTTCAAGTTAGCCAACTGTTGCATCAGGTTAGCATTTAGATCCTGATTGTTGGTTATGACTTGTGTTATCATTTCTCCTGCAATAAGATATTGGAAGTCATAGGGTAGCAGAAGAAAATAAAATAAAAAGAAAGAAAAATAGGAAAAAAGTGCATGAAATATGACGAAATACTAAAAGAAATATTAAAGTGTAATCTAAACAGTCTCCGGTAACTGCGCCAAAAAATGATCAATATTTTAATAGCAATAAAAATACTGCAACTAACCCGCTGTAATTGAAGTATAAACAACAAATTGAGTATCGTATCCATAGAGACTGAAAAAATGAAAACACAATGAATAATCCTAATAAATAGTACTATGTTAATATCCAGGCAAGCAAACAAAAATATGGTGAATAACTAAAACTAGACTCAAATACTGCAAATAAATAAAATCAAATAAAAAAATCAAAGATATAAAAGACTGATTCTAGGAAATGCAATTACATTAATTTAATCCACACAATTAACCTATTAATCCAAATTACCAGTTTAATCCAGCTATTATGAAAGTTCACAAAACTTACCATATACTCTTGCTAGAGCAGTTTATGAGAGTTGATTAGAACATTCTCTATATCTGCTAGGTCTCAAGAAAATCAGTTAACTACCAAAACCACATTCTTAGAACATAAGAATATATCTCTATGATTCAACTATCTTCGCTAGGTCTCAAAGTTTAAATCATATCACGCATTCTTGAATAAGTTAAGCAGTTATCTCTGATGGGTCTCAAACTAAATAGCTAAACATGCAAAAAATTATTGGCCAGATAATTTACAAGAAACAAGCATCATAAATTGCGAATCAGAAACTTGTAGGCAAAAAGGTTTCAATAAGTCAATAACATAAATTCAATCAACTATTTACAAATCATAAAATCAGATAAAGAAGTAGCCAGACATAATTAAATAAAATATAAACATAATTAAAAAGAACGCAATTGAAAAGACTAAAATAAATAAAATCCAGAATGAATTTCGAATAAACAAGTTGAATCTTGAATTCTTGCAGAAAATAAATATAATCTATGAAAGCAATAAAGTTCTAAGGCTAAAAATTGAAAAAAATAAATGAAATGAGGAAGAAGAGAAGTGAAGAGAGATGTGTAATAGGTCAATAAAATGACTTATATATAAACACAGACGATAAATACAATACAGAACTGAAAAATACTGATAAAATCTCAAAAATTTGCAAAAATATTGAAATCTCCACGAACACTATTAGGGGTGTAAGTGAGTCGAGCTAGCTCGCGAACTCGGGATCGACTCGAAAATTACTCGAAATCGACTCGGTATTAGTTGAATCGAGCTCGAGCTACTCGATTAGGTATCGAGCCCGAGTTTCATCATACTCAACTCGTTAGGCTCGCGAGCCTAATTAAGCTTTTAGAAGAATTTACGATTTTATCCCTGTACTATAGCTTAATTACTAATATAGCCCTTTGTATGAGACGAGCTTAAACGAGCTCGAGCTCACCGAGCATAAACGAGCTCAAACTCGATTAAAATTCAACAATCGAGCCAAATCGAGTCAAGTTCGAGCTCACCAAATATGCCATTGAGTCGAGCTCAAGCTCGAGCTCAAAAATATCAAACTTGAACAAGTGGAGTCGAGCTCGAGCAAATGTGGGATACACGTGAATATCAATTTTTTCCTAAAATTGATCTATTCTTATATTACGTACCACTCCTTATTTTTTTGAACTGAAAGACATTTAACACATATCATATTTTTATGTATTTACATAAATAAAATATATAATTCAAATTTAATATTATATATTATATTAAGACATGGTACTATAAAAACTTGAACAATTCATACGCTTAAAATATATATTTGCGCTTCTTCTTCGGTTGAGGCGGAGGATCAAATTTGATAGTACTTGCCACTTGCATGAAATTGGAAGCAAGTTCCATGAAAAATAATTCGGGATTGACATTCGGATCGGGCAATTGAACATGATCTTGGTTAGAAATTTCTTCGTCGGATGAAGATGAAGAAGAACTGATGGAGGAATTGTTTGAGGATGACATGAACTTTGAGTAGAGATGAAATTGAAGAAAATGGATAGTGGAGAAGTGAATGAAGGTGGAGTAGTATTTAAAGGAGAAGAAATAAAATGAAAAGAAAGAAAAAAAAAAGAAAAAAAACGGCCAAAAGGCCCAACAGACGCTTGCCATCCCCAACGTTCGAAAACGGTAAGAATTATAAATTTTTGTGATTGGGGCGTATTTCACATGCGCCCCACAAATTTTGCTTCTGCGCCAGACGCATGGGGGAGGGCTTGGCGCGGGGAGAGGAAGCACGGCATTGGGGGGCGTCCGAGCGCCCTATTGTGCATGGCCTAACTAGAGGTGGCCACGGTTCGGTTCCCGGTTCGAACCGGAACCGGAATCGCCGGTTCCCGGTTCCAAAAACTGGAACCGAAACCGAACCGAAAAATAACCCTCACGATTTCGGTTCCGAACCGTGAACCGGCGGTTCCGGTTCGAACCGTTAGAACCGTCCGTTTTTTTTTTTAATGTAATTTGTATTATTTTATGTATTGTTGTGTAAAATTTAATGAAATTTGCTTTAATAAAATAAATGACACAAGAAAATATAAAGTCCATATACATTATTTTCTAATTGAACTTATAATTCAAAGTTACACCTTACAACTCTTATAAATAAAATTTACAAATTACAACATTTGAATGCTAAAATAAAATTAAGGCAATTTAGTTTACTTTTTACAACTAAAATTACAAGTTTTCATGAGTAAAAATAACAATTATCGTGAAAAAAATACTAATAATTTTGAAATATTACATTTCTTCATATGAATAATTATTTTTTATTAAGTCAATAATTACTCTTTTTCTATTTTTTTTCATTTTTAAAAAATATTACCTTTATTCATATCAATGATTATTTTTTGTTACGACTATAATTACTTGACCAAATCATCAAAATTACAAGTTTTCGTGACTAAAAATAACAATTTTCGTGAAAAAAGTAATAATTTTGAAATATTACATTTTTTCATGTGAATAATTACTTATTATAAGACAATAATTACTTTTAATAAGCATAAAGACCACGGTTCCACGGTTCTACGGCTCCACGGTTCTAACCTTGGAACCTTCGGTTCACGGTTCCAAGGCGGTTCTGGCACGATTCCATCCCGGTTCCCGGTTCCCCGGTTCGGTTCCGGTTCGGAACCGGGAACCGGCGGTTTGAGAAATCCAAACCATAACCGAACCGGCCGAGCACGGTTTCGGTTTCGGTTCAGAACCGTGTATCACGGTTTCGGTTCCAGAACCATCCCGGACGGTCCGATTTTCCGGTTCGGTTCCCGGTTCCGGTTTTTTTTTGCCACCTCTAGGCCTAACAATGATCTCATCCAGCTATGTTAATAATAAAATTATGGTATTTAGATTTATTCCTTACGCTATGTTTTAACTCCTTTTCAGAATTTTCGTTTGAAACTAGAATCCTGAAAGCCTCAAATTCCAATACAATGTAGAGACTTGCACGAAACATACTTCATTAAACACATTCTATATATATCCAAATTTCATATACACTTTTGTTAAAGATAGACTGGGAGGATACAAAAAAGAGTGCTAACCAATCAATTTTTTTCTAACTCAATTTGGTTTTTCTTTTCCAGTTGGAAAAAAATAAACATAAAGCTTTACAGTTTCTCAACTTGCATTTAGTGCAGATTCAGTATATAACTATATGCTCGACCAACTATTCACACCTTTTAAACTTCCTTTATGTGCTTCAACATAATATATAGGGGTTATCATAAAAATCATCCTTAATATTAGAGTTAAAAACTAATCTACACTTTCACATCAATGAAAAATATAAGCCTACGATTTAATATAAATCTTTGCATAATGAAAAGTATTTTAATGTTATTTTTCACCCTCAAATTTAATAATTACAGTTTTACCGTCGCAAGCCAAAAAAGATCCTCCTCCTTCATATGTTTCTAGCGACGGTTTGCACTTAGAATACGAGTTTCGTAATTCTGTATCAATATAGTATATTGATCGTGCGACTAGAAAATATTTGTTATGTGTGTAGTTATTTTATTAGTGGGGCGATGGTCAGGCCGGAGTTCTACGGGCCTCTGTATATCTTATGTCATTGTTTTGTTATGTTTCAGTTTCGATTGTTCTTTAGACATGCACTCTTTTTCCTCTGTGGGTGCGTTCTATTTGATTGTAAATTTATCATGGGAAAATAAGGGATAAACAAAATGTCAGCCTTTAAATCCTTTCAATCGTTTCCATCATTTCCTACTTGATCCTTACTCATTCGTCATTTTCACTACAAAAGAGGGATAATATTATCCCTCAAAAAATGGTGTGATAATATTATCCCTCCTTTGTAGTGACGATGAAGCGCAGTCTGTTGGTAAGACGCTTCCCCTCCAACCAATAGGTCGGGGGTTCGAGTCACCCTAGGAGCTAGAGTGTGAGTGGGTTTTTTCCTTTCTTTGGTTGTAACAAATTAAAAAAAAAAAAAAAATCCCCCCTTTGTAGTGAAAATGAGGAATAAGTAATGGTCAAGTAGGAAATGAGTGAAAAAAAAGGAAGAATTTAAAGGGTGAAATTTTGGTTATCCCTAATTTTCCCATGATAATTTTACAATCAAATAGAACGCACCGTGTAAAGTTTTTTCCATTTTCTTTACAGAGGTTTTAATGAGGTCTGACCCTTAGTCTGTATCTTTCTGCTTTCATGGGTTTTTTAGGTTTCTTTCTTTTCCTTTTCTAATATAGCCAATATTTCATTCATTTATTATGTGTTTATATAAGTAATTGGTCATGTGGATAGAAAATACTTTTCGTGCATGCCGTTATTTTTCAATTTTTATGTTTGCGTACTGGCTTAAAGCACCCACAATGGGGCTCAAAATTTGGGAGCGAGCCCGCCCCATCCGCGCCATCCACATTGGCGAGCCGGAGGCTCGCGCTCCGGGCGCAGAAGGGAGAAGGAGATGGCGCGTGCATCTCGCCGCCAATTTTCAGCCTTTTTTAATTAAAATTTCAAAAGTGACGTTGCAGATTTTCGGTCGTTGCCAATTTTCGGCCGTTGAGCCTTTTCTGTTTTTTTGTTTTTGTTTTTATTCTTCTTTATTCTATATACAACTCATATGTCACCAATTTTATTTTACATCTTTTCTTCCATCCTCTATCTCTTCTTTCATTCTATATCTCTTCTACCTTTGTTCGTCTTGTTCTCTTAATTTTTTTAAAATCATGGAAGAAGATTGGAGAAACTTTCGCCACAATCTCTCATGGATTCTAGAATTTTATTTTATGTTTTTTTTTAATTTTTAAGTAATTTAGGATTTTATTTGAAATGTATTGCAATTTTAATTTTCAATCAATGTAGGGTTAATTTTCAAATTTAATTGAGTTTTAGTTGTTTTAAATTGAAAACAACAATAAAAATAAATACAAAATAAAAATTATAATTAGAGAGCCAAGGGATGGACTCTCCCATTGTTGAGAGTGAGCTCTCCATAGTGGATGCTCTTATTTCGTTGGGAATTTACATAAAGAAATAATCTACACAACAACATACACATATATGCACTACCACGCAATTAGACAAGCATACAACCACAATTTACAATATAATATAAAAAAATCGTCATAAGATAATTTGTTTCCCATAAAAAAATCGTTAATAATGATTGCTTTAAATAAAAAATTTACTTAATTAACCTTACAATAATTATCAGTATTAGAAAATACTACTACTTTCTGTGTCCATAAAAAATATAGCACTTTTATGTACAAATTCATACATAAAAGTGCTATACTTTTTATGGACGAAGGGAGCATTAATTAATCATAATCATTGATAAACAAAGATAAATGAATAAATTCTAAATTCCTTATTTCAACCCATCTATATATATGTCATATATGCAACTATATTATCCATTTGGTGACATCTTTATAATATATTTTATTTAAACAGATAACACGTATACGAATAGGATTGTAAATTCAACCTAAAACTCGTGGATATATTGATCTGAATAGATCAATAATTCCAGAGGATTAGGGCTAAAATTTCTCCTTCCCCGACAAAAGTTTAGCTCGAATAGCCCGACAACCTTATAAGATTGGCCCGATTTAATAATGCGAACCCTATAGGGCTGATATGAAAATAATGTATTCGCTTGATATATATGAATTTTTTTCGTTATTTGGTTTTCCAACTTCATTACTTTGCTTCTGAAAATTAGTATAATGAGATTTTTTTTCTTTCCAAATATTTGTGAAATATATTTTGATTCAATATTCAACAGTTATTGTATTTTTAATCTAATACTTAACATAAATATTTAGATGTTAAAATTAGAAAATAATAATTATTTAAGAAATATGGTATGCATCCATATCCCTCTAAGAGTTGCATATTAGTTTCTATATAAATCAGTTTCTATATAAATCGTTGTTGAAATATCACTTATTTACACGTGTATTTGTTAATTTGTTACAAATTAAATATAAAATTGTCAATATAAACATATTAGTATAAAAGAAATTATAATTTTTTCAAGTCCAATTAGTTCGACGAGTTAGTCGAATCTTGAAAATTTAGGATTGAAGTTGAGAATTTATTTACCCGAAATATCCAAAACTTAGAATATTATTATAATTTACTTGCCTATATATCTCGATCGAGTGCCTTTCAAATCTTGAAATTGTTATAATCCATTCGCCAAAAAGCAAAACGCGAAACACGGAGTGCTTAATTCTTTTAGACAAAACTTATAAACTATATATTTCACAATATAACCAATTAATTAAAAGGAGCATTAGTATGCCAGCCAATGAAGCTTAGTTCAAGTGGTAAAATTAAAATACTCAAATACTCTCTTTTGTGAGAGCGATATTGGATTTAATTTTATGAGGGATATTGGGTTCAATTCCGTCTGCGTGCGAATGATTTTTTCATTTTTGTGTGGATATTAGTCTCGTTTGTGTATGGATAGTTGTTTCCACTTTTGTGTGAATAGTAATTTCGTCTGCGTGTGGATTATTTATTTGATTATACAATAGATATCTTTTGTAATTTTAAATATAAAGAAGAGAGTATTGGTTCGTTAAATGGTTGAGATTGGGGTATTTGTAATAATAGGCGAATTTGGGGTTGTGAAAAAGTAGATAATATTGAGTCGACGGTCATTAGTCGTATATATATAGAGAGAGATCATGCATATCTAAGACATTAATACAAATAAAAAAAATATAATGGTTGAATAGCCAATTTCGAGCTGAACCGTCCAGCCTATGATTTGGCCTGAAATGGACTGTTCATTCAAAGGTGGCTATCTAGTTTTTAATTTTCTTGGCTCCTTTTATTCAATTTATTTCAATTAGGCATATCCCGAATTATAAATCATCATTGTAGTACCTAGGTTTACAAGAATTTTATTAATAAATATTTTTTAAAATATATTTGTGAGTCTTGGTTGGAAGACAGGTAAACTCTCCTCAAGAATTTTGGTCATTTTTGTGGCTTGAATATTATCACCATCCACCAATCCGAATTTGAGATATAGAGATGCACCATCTCCAAATTACAATATATTCAAAACATTGAAACGAGATGATATTTGTATTCCTATTGTGCCATTTTAATTATATTAGTACGTCTTCCATGCGATGCACAAGTAACGATATATATTTATTTTAAAAAATTTAAATTATGTAAAAATATTAAAATGTCATGTTATGAGTTAAGTTAATCGGTAAGAAAAAAAAATGTGCTAATTTAAATATAAATATTTAATTTAAAATAATGTATAATAATAATATTGTCAATTTAATGAGTTTAATATTAAATTTAATGAGTATTGTATAATAATAGTTAAATTTATAGATTGTAAAACAAATAACACTAAACCATCAATATAACAAAATTAATAACTGCCATTTAATAAAACAATTTTGGGCTCTTAAAAGTCCAAAATGTATTATTTTAAAAGTTCATATATAAATAGCCCAAAACTAATTAAAAAAATAGGAAATATATGAATAATATAAAAAGAATATAACAACAAATATGTTGATATAAATAAATAAATAATTCGTACACATAATTAAATAAATTTATATAATATTTTGGATTCTAGTTTTAAGATATAACTAATTTTTTAGTTACAAATTTATATTAAAATTATTCTCCTTAATTTCATTAATTTAAACTACTACTATAATTTAAAAATATTTAAATTTAAAATAATTTTAATTAAACAATCATGTAAACTTTTCTAAAAGTAAAAAACAATGGCATCTATTTATTTTTCACGAATAAACGAAAACAAAATGTAAAAAAATAACTTGAAATGATTTTGACACTTTAAATTATCATAACTTATTCATTTCAATTTTATTTTTTTTATAATTTTTATTCTAAATTAAAGATCTTTTCGTAATCTTTAATTTAACATCTATATTGAATAGTTTTTTTATGAATCAAAATTAACATTTTTTTAAAGAATCAAATATAAAAAAGAAAAAAGAAGACAAAAATTTTGGAGGAAAAAATTGAGAGGAGTGAGAAAATTTGAAGGTATAAAAAGCTCTATTTTATACTTACTAGTACGGCCATTCGTGCGATGCACGACAAACATTGAAATTAAACGATATATTTAAATTAATAAATATAAATTTTAAAAATAAAACAAAATAAAATAATCCACATCAATTACTCAATTAAATCATAAATTTGAAAATATAAATTTTTAACTTTGTATAAAGCGTAATGATAATTAAAGTTATTACATAAATTTCAAAAAATCGATAATAAAATTAGCATTACACGTTATTATAGAGTATTACACGTCATAATAAATAAATAAATAAATATTTTCATACAAAAATATAAATAAAAAATTTTAAATTTTAATAAAGAGAGAAAATAAAATATTTGATTTTTTTCATAATTTATTCATTTAAAATTCATTTTTCATAATTCTTTTTATACTATATTAAATTTAAAATGCATATCGAATATTTTTTCATGAAATGTGACCATGTTTAGAAGAGAATTAAAATATAAAAAAAAATAGTGAAAAAATTGATGGAAGAGGAGAGAGAAAAAAAAGAGTGGGAAGAAATAGAGGAAAAAAAACTCCTCTTTTATATATTATATAGATATATAGATATCAGCGTCAATTTTTGCCGATTTTACACATCTTCTCAATCTTGTTTTAATATTTTGAAAATCATCTTATTTGCTTCTGATCACTCAAATGTGTGCTTATGTAACAAATCTATACTAACAGAAAAATAGCCTAAGGCATCCTAAGGCACAACTTGTCTATTTTACCTCTATTACATATTTTATTTTTAAGTTAGTTTACATATTATATATTTATAAGAATATATTAATTCATTAGATATTACACTTAATCTATGTGATATATATATATATATATATATATATATAGCTATTGATAAGTCTTATAGATAAATATATCCATTCAATAAATTATCTAATAAAAGTAATGAATTAATAGATTTTATAAAAAAAATAGATTATTAAATAAAATAATATTAATTACACGTATAACGTACATTCTTTCTGCTAGTATAATAAAGGACTTATAAAGAATTGCAATGTATGTTACTACGAAAGGTAAGATATTTTTAGGTCAAAGTGATTTTAATCCACAACTTTGTTGATTTAACCAAAATATTCCTAATATACCCCTCTTATAAATGCCCTTAATCTATAAAAAAAAAAAATGTTCCCTGTTAAACCATTTAACATCTCCAACATTTTAAAATTGTGTATGTTAAAAAAAGCTAAAAATTTATCTTCAGTTTTATGTATCTATATTTAGCACAATAATCAGCATTAGTAGACTAACTCCACAGCAATCAGCTTATAGTAGTGTACACCAACTACACATGTGTTTGTTTGTGTGATGTGAGAGCACCTCCAACGGAGATGTGCTACCATTTGACACCAAGAACTAATTGCATGGGACCAAATTAATATTATTGCATTTCAGCTTCAAATTAAACATCATTAATTGTATTATTTGTAACTTATATATATGTATATTGTATTTTAAATTTCGCCTCTATTGTTTAGGCATGCACCCGACGTTATGCACTTTCGATTAATAAACTATTTATTAATTGCTTAACAAATCAATTTCGAGTTTTCAAGGAGACACTAAGCGGTGCGAGCTTCTATCTACGAACACTGAAGTCCAGAGTTCAAACCCCACCACTCCCTCTCTCCCAAAGTAAAAAAAAAAAAACAAAAAACAAATTAATTTCGACTAATACCTTTCTTCATTTTATACACATCTCTAAACTATTTATTAAAATCCATATTCTCTAAAATACACCACACTTTTGATGGACATAAGGAGTAGAGTTTAATTTTTGAAATTATATGCTACTCGATATATTATGTTAATTAATATTCTGTTACTATATGTTTTGTTAATATTAGTGTTTGGATTTTAATATAAGTAAGTTGTGTAAAATGAATGAGAATTACTTGATAATTAGTTTCGAGGATAATTTAGAGAGAAACTTGGAGGTGAAAACACCATTGTTTATTGATTTATTTATTTGAGAACGCCATTGATAATAGTAACAATATACTAGTAAAAAATAAGAACCTAAAAAGTCTAAAACTAATTTAACCTGTGATTGAAGATGTTAAGAGACCTCACGTTTAAAAAAAATTACAGAACACGTATCAACAAACTTTTAATTTATTTATATATTAAAGCAAAATAAATCCTATCATACTTGGCATCGTATAATCACTCCATTCTAATTTTCCTCAATTCTCATTCATTCTTTTTTTTTTCTAAATCTTAATCAATTTCTATATCTAAAAATCATTAAAAATTTAAAAGTCATGATATATTTAAAAACTAAATATCTAAAAAATCATTATATAAATACTTCAACAAAATAAATTCTATCCTACGTGGCGTTGTATAATCACTTCATTATAATTTTCCTCAATTCTCATTTATTCTTATTTTTTTAATTTTTAATCAATTTTCATATCCAAAAACGGTTAAATATCTAAAAATCATTATATATCTAAAAACTATTGAATATCTAAAAAACATTATACTAATATTCCACTGATCAATAAAATTTTATTTATATCCTTACATGAAAAATAGAAAATACATAAGTATTTGTAATTTTGAGCAAAATAAATCATATCCTACGTGGCATTGTATAATCACTCCATTCTAATCTTCCTTAATTTTCATTCATTCTTTTTTTTTTCTAAATTTTAACCAATTTCTATATCTAATAACCATTAAAAATCTAAAAGTCATGATATATTTAAAAACTAAATATCTAAAAAATCATTATATAAATATTTCAACAAAATAAATACTTTGTCACAAAATGCGAAATTAGATAAGTATTCTTAATTATTAAATCTACAAAAAAAAAAAACACCTTTGGAATAGGATTTAATCATATCCATTAAGATGGAAAAATAATTAATTTAGTTCTAAATTCTTACAATAAAAATGATTTTTAATTGAACTCCCCCCCCCCCCCCCACACACACACACACATATATATATATATATATATATATATAGGGAGAGGTTCAAGAAAGAACCATAAATAAAAGAAGACCGGAGAACCATTTTCAGCCATTCGATCATCAAGATCTACGGTGGATGCATCATCTTGTTGGATGAATGCAGATCCTGGGTTCGAATCCTGAAGGGAGCATTTTTTTTAAATTTTTTTAGTGCATTAATTTTAACAGCGAATGCATTAATTTTTACAGTGGATGCATTAAATTTGATGGTTCTCTCGTTCTCACAAATAATGTAGTTCTCTCTAGAACCACACCCTATATATATATATATATATATATATATATATATATATATATATATAGGGTTAGGTTTTATTGAGAAGCTCAAATGTGTTGAGAAGTTGAGAAGCAATCTAATAGATGAACATGTCAATTAATTTTTATGAACGCGGGTTTGATCTGGGGTTCGATCCTTGGTGGTGGCGTATTTTTTAACAAATTAAATAGATTCGTATGTTCGTCAGTTATATTTGGTATGTTCAAAGAATTTATTGATCTGGGGTCTAATTGCCATGTTCATCAAAATGTACTGACATGCTCATCTATTAGATTGCTTCTCAACTTCTCAACACATTTGAGCTTCTCAATTGAACCACTCCCTATATATATATATATATATATATATATAGGCCAAGGTTCAATGAAGAAGGCCTAAATGTAAGAAAGAAGAGAGAAGTAATCTCATCCGAAGTAATCTCATCCGTTGATCTTATCTAATCTAACGGACATGATTTGTTAATATTTTTTTCCTTCAAATATAAATAAATTGATTCCATTGTTCAAAAGAGCACTGCTGAACTTATACAGTTGAATGAATTGAGTCATTTCTATCTTCCGATGCACTATCCGCTAATATTCATTTATGAAGATGACGGGTTATAAATTCTCATTCATTCCAATTACTCCATTCTAATTTTCCTCAATTCTAATTCATTCTAATTTTTTTTCTATTTTTTTTTTATCAATTTCCATATCTAAAAATCATTAAATATCTAAAAATTATGATATATTAAAAACTACTCCCTCTGTCTCACTCCAATAGACTCATTTTCCTTTTTGGGATGTCCCACTCTTATAGGCTCGTTTTCCATTTTGAGTAAAAAATGTGTACTTAATTGGTGTGGACCACACTACTTTCCTACTAAAAAGTAAGTTTTTTTAATCTCCGTGCCCAAAAGAAATGAGCCTATTGAAGTGGGACGGAGAGAGTATTAAATATCTAAAAATTATTATATAAATATTTCAACAAAATAAATTCTATCCTATGTGACGTCGTATAATCACTTCATTCTAATTTTCCTCAATTCTCATTCATTCCTTTTATTTTTCTAAATTTTAATCAGTTTCCATATACAAAAACCATTAAATATCTGAAAACTATGAAATATCTAAAAAATATTACTCCCTCCGTCCGTCAAGATTATGTCACAATTACTATATTGGGCGTCCGCCAAGATTATCTCACTTTCCTTTTATGGCAATGGTCCCACCATCCTCTTTAATATTTTATCCTTACTAACACTCTTTATTTACAAAAAACCACTCAAAATTCAATCTCAACCACTTATCTCATAAAGTGGTGGGACCATTTCCCCACTACATCAAAATCATCATCAATTTTATTAAATCTCGTGCCCAAGCAAATTGCCATAATCTTGACGGACGGAGGGAGTATATTAATATTCCACAAATCAAGAAAAATCTATTTATATTCATAACATAATTAATAATGCATTTGATACAAAATTGTTTAAGAATATAACTATCTTGGCCCCCACTAATTAATGAGATGATTGATACGATAAATGATTACGTCATGTCTCTAATGTCTATCAAATAAAGGGTTTATCTAAGTTCAGAAAGTATTTGCAAAGAAGATGGACAAATTGAGCTCGATGAACATGTATTATCAATTGAATATCTCGACACGATCAAGTGTTCAGGATTGTCAAACCATGATTGAAAGAGGAATGCATAATCACGCTTATTAAAAATATGATCAATCTAATGAGCTTTGCAATGACACCAAGCTGATAGTAACTCAACTTGGGGAACACATAAGTGAAGAGAAACTCATTTAATAAAAAAATGAGCGCAACAAGTTTTCTATAGCTAGAATGATTACGATTTCATCGCATTTCACTAAATTTTCAATTCGATTTCAGAGAAGGCAATTCTCTATGAGTGTTTGTTTTGCTATGTCGACAATAAATAAAAGTCATGGACAATCTATTTCAAATGTAGGATTATACCCTGCTGAAACCTATTCTTATTTAGTTATGGATAATTCTACATGGCAATCTCAAAAGTCACTAAAAAAAGAGGTCATATGCAAGACGCAACAACTAACGTGTTATATGATGAAATTTTCGATAGATTATGAGGTAATTACAAATTTAATAATTTATTCAAATTTTTAAAGTTTAAGTCATTAATGATATTATTTAATTATTTTTTTCTTATTTTTTAATTATTGGTTCCAACCACAGACATCTAATATAGATACGTTTCAAATAATTGTTCCAATTTCTCTTTTAATATTTTTTGGATCGAAACTCTGATTACATATAAATTTTATAAAATATTTAAATTAAGTCAATTTCAAATAAACATTATAACTTTTTACTTTAAAATAATTTTATTAAATTCTCTATTTTTGTGAAAAATAATTCACTAAATAATAAATACATTAATAATTTCATAAATTTATATTTTAATAAATTCCGTGGAATAACCCGTTGTTACTAGTTTAGTATTAAAACAGAATAGGAAGAAGTAAGATCCCGTTAAAGTGCAATTAATTATGAGCAGCAAGGAAAACCAACAGAAACATAGCATATACGTAAAATAAATAGTTTAGTTAAGCTAAAAACAAGACATCATTAATTTTGAAACATGGGCGCTGCTTTTATCATCATTATTATTATTATTATTAGTATAACTTAAAAAACAACACCAAAAAACAAAATACTAATAAAAGTAGTAGTTTGGTTGTCGCGTAGCGATGGAGCGTATGTAAAATTGTAATTTGAGAAACAGGCGGAGGCTAATTCCGAAACAACACACAAATTCATGAATCATGCAAGAAAAAAAGAAAAGGAAAACAGTTCAAATGGGTATGGTATTAAATAATTAGAGGAAATGGAAGAAAAAACCCTGCAGTAGGGTAGGTATAGGATAGGACAGCTTTGTTTAGACTATGACTGCTCGTTTTTCTCTCTCTCTATCTCTACATTTTGGGTTGTTTCTTTCTTCATTATATTTCTTTATTTCCTATAATATGATGGCTTTTCTTTTATCTTGTCTCACGCATATTCACAGAGGGTGAAGTGAATCGTGGGGTGTTTAATGGTATAAACCTGCTTTCTGGTGGAGAGAAGAACCTGATGCCCCTTTTGATGTGTGAGTGGGTGGTGCCTCTTTTCTCTTCTTCAATTCAATTACCCTTTACCCTTACCCTGCCCTTCTCTCTCATCATCATCATACATACATCTCTCTCTATACATGTACATCTACATCTACATATACGTAAACACACATCCCTCTCTCTCTCTCTCTCTTCTTTTCTTTGCTATCTCATTCAGTGTTTTCTATCTAACACTGTTAACCCTCCTATAATACATCCGATAACCTCATTTCCACACCCACTTCTCCTCCCCTCTCAAAGGCTTTCAAAGCTAAAAAGGTGTGTAAAATTCGTATGGCCTAAGATTTCATGCTGATTTTTCTTTTCGTGTTGGAGGGTTTTCGGGAACCAGATTTTCTTCGGCTGCTTGCTTTGCTTGGGTTTCGTTTGATTTTTTCTCTCACAAGAATTTTTTGGTTTATCGTTGGTTATGTTATCCTCTCACATCTTCTTCTTTTTTTTCTTCAACTTGGCCTCCCCTTTTTTTTTCGGATTTTCGTGATGAACTGTAGTAACTATTTCTGTGATTTTATGATCTATAGTTGTAGGTGATTTGATTCTTGGTGTTTTTGTTTATAATTCTTTGACGGACTTTGCTCAAGTCTTCCCTTTTGTGAAAGCAAACTAGTAAATCTGGTCTATCTTCTTTCAATGCCGGAATTTTCTAGTCGCAGTTGCTACTGTTCTCAATCAAATCAAATTTTGCGATTTTGAATCCTGCCTAGAAAATCTTTCTCCTAACCTAGAAAATATTTCTCACCGGTGACTCCGATTTTGAGCTCTACTTATCTACACGACAGTGTGTAAAAAGCCCCAAATTTTCTGAAATCTTTTGAGATTCATCTCAAGTTTTACAAATTTCGCTTTCTTGATATTGTTTTTTGGAGTGCGTAAGCGCTTAGTTGTCTTCCATCCAGAAAGCTTGACGAAATTTGTGTACTTTGTCTTGGGTTACCCACATAAAATGACGATTGATTAGGGTCTTATCATTACTTAATCTCCCAAAATTGGCCCTTTTTCTTTCTCAATCAAGCTCTTCCAAACCGCTTCAAGTTCAAGTGAGGCGTTTATATATGTTTGAGATCACTCATTCCGACCACATAAAATGACGTCGCAAAGAGGGGTCTAGAATCTACTGTTCCTGTCTGGAAAATTTTCTGCATCCCTTTCTTCAAACTTGTGGTGGGTCTTGTGTTGACGCGTTCTTTATGTATGTATTCTTTGCAGGGCTGATGGATTAATTGTAAAAAGTGAGATCTTTACTCTCTAGGTGAGGTGGGGTTGTTTAATTCTGCGGTGGTGGTGGGGTAGCGGAGGCGCGGCCTACTGGTTGTTACATTCGGCGTTTTGGGGGCTGAGTGAGAGAGAGGAAGTTCTTGTGACTGTTTGGCAAAACAGCACAAGAAGGAAGACAAGGATAGCAGCAGATGTTATCCACTGCAAACCCTCCTCCAGATCTCTGTGAAATCTCGCAACTGAAAAGTGGTGATGGTGGCAGTGATGAGAGGGATTCTGATACTAATCAGCAGCAGCTTGGGGTAGATCTGTTCAAGTCAGGCCTTGATTACAACAACCCACTTCCCAACTTCTCCATAAGGTAAAGTTTTTCTTAATCTCTCTCTACACCACATGAGTGTTGATCATGGTCATGCTATTTCTTGGGGCCTTTTTCATTGGTCAGATCCAACCAGTATCTAATCATCTGATTATGATTGATCCATTTCTGGGCTTCATACATAAATATATCTGCACTGACTTACGATTTGCTTTCTTGATCGTTTTCTGATTTTGTGTTGATTGTGTTGTTGTTGGCAGGTTTTGGCTTTTGAGGGCCTTCTCTGTCTAAATAAAGCTTTTGTCCCTTGTTTAAGCTGACCGCCGTAGTCAATTTTGAACCCCCTCTATTTGGGCAAAACTTTCTTTTTTGGTCATTTTATGCTGCGGTGACTCGGGATAACAAAACCTGCTTGAGATATTCACATACTCTTAGCTAGCTAGCATTTGATGAGATGAGCTATTTTTGTGTTCATCTTATCATCTTGTGTATTGGCCGTTGAATCCTCTGTCAAGAGCACTTTTTTGTAGTAGTGTTTCTGTTTGCTCATTAAAGGCCCATGTTTCATTTTGATGATCTCTTCTGTGATGGAAATTGCTGCAGATCGTGTTCTCCCAAATTTTAGTTTTAGTTTTGATGAGTTGCATATTTTACTGCAGGGATTATGTATTCAATACAAGGGGCAAAGATATCAAGAATAACTGGCCATTTTCTCAGAAGAATTTGCAGCTTTGTTTGAAGCATGGAGTGAAGGATGTATTGCCTCCTTTCCAGTCTCTGGGTTGTGTGAGAAACCCATCTATAGAGGAACAACCTGTAGTTGATAGTCTAAGGTATTCTGATGTGAGATATCCTGAGTTGAGCGACCGTGGTGCTCGCAAAAGGTCAGCTGTGAACGTTGAGAACATCAACTCGAGTGATTGTGAAGAGGATAAAGAATTCCCATCAACCACAACGAGCCAATCGTGTTCTGATATAAATTCTGTTCCCCCAACTAAAAATAGTTGCTCGGAACCAGAAGCTCAATATCTGCCAGTATCTCGGAGTGAAAAGCCCGGGTTTGCAATTCGGGAGTCCAAGAAGGCTGAAAGTAATATTCAAAGCCCAGTTAAGAAGTGCAGATTGGTTGTGAAGTTAAACAATATTGCTGAACTGAGATCAAACGAAGATTCGGCTGTGATTTCAGAAACAATGGCTTCGAAAGTGTGCCCCGTGTGCAAGACATTCTCATCATCTTCTAACACCACTTTGAATGCCCACATAGATCAATGCCTTTCTGGCGAGTCCACGGTCAAATGGACAACAAATACCAAAGTGATAAAGCATAGAATAAAGCCAAGGAAAACAAGATTGATGGTGGACATATATGAAACAGCCCTATGCTGTACATTGGAGGATCTTGATAAAAGAAATGGAACAAACTGGGCTTCAAATATGGGACTTCACCCTCAGGATCTGGAGGCATCTGCGGAGGAGGAGGAGGAGGAGGAGAAGAAGAAGAAGAAGAAAACATATTCTCCAGTCGATTTTGAGGACATCAGTCAGGAAGGTGCTGTATATATCGACTCAAGTGGCACTAAACTTCGAATTTTATCAAAGCTCAACCATCCACCTTCAAAGCCAAATGTTAATGATTATGGAGCATGCAAGTTTGTCAAAAGTGATAGAGGAATCAAATTGCTTTCAAGTAAGAAGAAGAAGAAGCATACTGTCCAGAGACATGAGGTTCAGAAGAATTCTCTTGATGGCCAAGGAAGTTGCTCTCCCGTTCCCGATCAACTTCCCTACTGTCCTCCACATGGTCTGAAAACTTGCTACCCCAGGGTTGAGGTATGTCATTTCTTCCTTTACTTTCTGTTGAACGACTGCAGTGATTAGGACTGGTACTTGTTTAGTTAAATCAGGTAGATTTATTTTTTTGCTTCTATTCCACGAAACCAATAGAAAGATTTCTTTGAGGAAATATGTTTCTAAATAGTTGTTTCAAGCTAATATATGGAGATCTGTCACTTTGGGTTTTCATCATATATAGTATTTATCTATATTTGTTCTAAATGGATCATGATTTTTGGAGTCACAGCTCTTAACACTTTCATGTAACTGTAGAACAATTGGTATGTATCGAATGCGTAAGATTTTTGTCACGTCTTGTTTGAAATATGCTCCGTGTTGTTTACAGGTTAGTGATGATGAACAGAATGTATATCCTCCTGAAGGTCACGACGGGGATGATCCTACAAAGTCCCCCACAGCCTCTGATCATATGAGGTCAGATGATTTTGGAATGATTAAACAGTGGGTAGGGTCCAAGCGTACTGGTCTGAAAAAGAAGATCAATCATGAGCTTGAAAATCAGCATCCAGATAAAAGTTTGAAGAACTTGCGAATAAAAAGTGTTTCCTCACTTCGTCATAGAGGAAATAGTGTCCCAATATCCCCAATTTCATCCGATGAAAATCCTGTGTTACCTCCTGAAGGCCTCAAAAGAAAGGAGAACCTATGCAGATCTCTTGATGGATGGACAGAATTGCCTTCTTTAAGAAAGGGACCCGGTTCTTCCTTGTTGAAATATGGACACACAACTGCAAGGAATAATCATTTGATGTCCTCCAAATTTAATGTTAAGCAGTCGAGAAAAGACAGCACATCAGTTCACAAGCACCATGTGGATTCTCGTGCAGAAGATCATGCTCCTTCTCGCAGTAATAAGAGAATTGGGATAAGCACCAGTCCGACTGTGAAAAATGATGGCTCTTTTATTGGCTCCAGCACCTCCCACAATCGTACCTTTTCTTCCGATTGCAAGATAGCTACACCTCAAAGAAAAATGTCTTTGGGCCATGCAGTGTCATCTGGAGGTAGGAAATTTTCGTCTTTGAGGACAAAGTTGTTGTCCGTCAGGCATGCATCTGGTGCAGAACCAAAGAAGAATTTGGGGAGAGATCTTTCAAGTTTCAAGAACCCTAGGCTGCATTCCACATCATTATCAGATGATGAGGCAGTAGTCTCACAACCTACACTTGATGCAGAAGATAATTTGGGAGAGACTGCAACTCTAATGGAAAAGAACTGTGGCGAGCCGTTGACCAATAGAACTAGGGTTTTAAAACTTCGTAAGAGGATGGGGGGATTTGCCAACACAGGTGAAGGAGACATGATGTCTAAGGGCTCAGAGTCATCACCCGAGTCTGATAGTCATAATGTTGGGAACAACATCGATTCTTTTATTGGTGGCAGTGTTCCAGTTGATACATCCAGTGTCTTAGAAGAAGAGGCTGAAATTATGGATGATTTTGTTTGTGAGCCAGTTGAAACTGATGGAGAAGCTTTTGTTTCCTTTAGCAAATCGTTGGATTCTGCATTCCCTGGACTTTCTGGTTCTAACGTTGAATGTGTTTCACAATATTATAGCAAAGCATATGATGAAACTGAGCTAGTGTTCCATGCTGACCAAGAGATGTTTTGTGCAGACAAGAATTTGGTCACTCCTGATAGTCATGAAATGGCAGAAATGGATGGTGATGAAGCACAAGGAAACTACTTTGTTGATG
Source organism: Salvia miltiorrhiza (assembly GCF_028751815.1). Lineage (NCBI taxonomy): Eukaryota > Viridiplantae > Streptophyta > Magnoliopsida > Lamiales > Lamiaceae > Salvia > Salvia miltiorrhiza. The sequence goes on from NC_080391.1 coordinate 12,574,590, forward strand.
TAGATCCTATTCCCATACCGGGACCACCGGGGTCCTTTTTGCCAAGTCCCGGGCGTATGGGCTCAGAAGAACTATTGGGACATTCATCATTAACCACCTGCAGGATACAATCTTCTGACGATGGGCACGAAGTTGTTGATATGGATTCATCAGATTCTCCCATTTCTGCAATGTCGACAGTGTCGAATTCTATTGCTGGAAGATCTAGTTCGATATCCACCACTAACTTGTCTGCACAGTCACAATTTCAACACGAAACTCAACATGACAACACAGAAGGGAGGGGCAATCCTGTAGTCGAAGGTTCTCCTTCCTTTGAGCGGATTGCGAGTGGAGAAAAAGATCCTAACCTTGTTAAGTCGAAGGCCAACTTGATGTTACCTGAAGTGAGTCGCGAAGTCCAGAATATCCAGCCATGTTGTTGTTCTAGGAAGGATGTATCACTGCAAGGTGGTTCTATGAGTTATCAAGAGTCACAAATTTTAAGGCGACGAACTATGACTCCTCTCTCGGTTCTTGCCAAGGAAAAGCAGATAGATGATGACGCGAAGAATGAAATCCGTTGCATCAACTTAAGAGCAGACACACTCTCCGAGAAGGAGCCAACTCCTCCTGTAACCGGGAATTCACCTATAGGTTACGCTCCCATGCCTGTTCCTCATAATCCCGATGCAATGTTCCGAGCTTGTGGCGGTTGTGAGTTTCCGAGTCCTTCTACTTCAAATCCTGTCTTGAGACTAATGGGGAAGAATTTAATGGTGGTGAATAAAGACGATGATCTGCCTAGCCAGTCGAGTATGATGATAGAGCATCCTGGTGTGAGGTTATGTGTTGAAAATGGTCTCTCTACCAGAAATAACCTGAATGAGCCCAACTCCTTTCACCGTATGTTATCTCGAGGCCCTTCTTCCATGTTGGACATGCAAGCCCGCGCACCTGCACACCAGTTTGATTTCAATTCATCTGATCCCTTCAAGATTCCTACCAATTATAGGCCATCGCAGCTGTCTTGCCATCCATCAACAGTCATGTTTCCAAGTATGAGCTTTGGTGATAATGCCACTTGTGCTTCGGGATGTAATGAATATGGGCATGGGTTCAGTTTGATGAGACCAGATGCCCGGACAATGTATGATACTGAGAGAGTTGGTGCTCACAAGGCAGATTCTTGTGGTGGCAAACGCAAGGAGATAATCATCATCGATGACTCACCAGAAAGTGAAGCTGTGACAAACATGGAGTCGAGGCATGTGAACCCTTTCTATGGCTACCAGATGCGGGTGCATCATCATCCCTTTAATGGATCTGCAATGGTTCCACCTTCCAGGGGAATGAATGGGAATTTAGGCAAACGGAATTGCACTCCAGAAGGCTCTAATGTAAGGCATTCAAATTCTTCAGCTGCTTCGTTGCCATCATCGGCTCACCTGAGGTCCTTGTATTACTCTCCTGGCTTTTCATGACGAACTGCACTGCACTGCACTTCACTCATCATTTTGCATCAAAGTATGTATCATGCAACCTTGATGGCTTGAGTTATTTCATATTTAGTGACAAGATATAGAGTCTGATGAAGGATGAGTTTAGAATCACTCCAGTAGTCCTTCTATACTGTATACAAAGCACCAGAAAAGTGTTGCTTCTCTTAGGTTGAAAGCACTTTTTTGGGGGCTTCTTCTCTTAGGTGACTCAAACCCCTCCTCGAGGCTGATATGTAAAAGGAATGGATCTCTTTGAATAATGAGTTACTCTAAGATAACTCTCTTCTTTTTTGGCCATCAAATGTTTTCCTCTAATACTTGTTAGCTATATGGATCAGTCTGTTTTAGTACCATTTAATTAGAGGTAAAAATGTAAATTAAACAAGTAGATGTAGGATTGGCTTAAGCATTCGTTATTTCATGTAAGAAAATTGAAATGCATGTCGGCAAATAATTCTACCGCTCATAATATAACAAAGTAGAAAACCCCACGCCGCTCTAATATATATATATATTCTTTTTTCCATCCAATTTTTTCTTTTGCTTCAATCTTCATCATCTGTAATTCGAACACCAAGGTTTGCCGTGCATGAAATATAGCCGTTGCAGCATGTAGAGAGAGAGAGAGAGAGATCAAAAGTCTTTTGTGGGGGCCGGGATGAACAATACACTATCTGTGGCATAAAACTCACAATCGGTATATCATACGAAAGTAGCTGCTTTATACATTCTTGTATACAAAACTGGCTATATGAAATGCGGATTTTTAAAATAACCAAGTTGATAAACTCATAAAATTTGCCTTCCAGGAGTTGTATACTAATAATAGGGAGAAACAAAATAAACGTGTGTTCAATTTTGAGTTTTACTTGCTCGTAAAGAAAATAATAATTACAAGCATGTGAAAGAAAGTTAATGGCCGCCTTTACAACACCAACTCTCTACGTGTGAAATTATATTCAAAATAAACCATCCCCTACATGTAGCTTAGTACGTGGGATGAATTGTTTGAATAACTTCAATTTTCCAAATATAAAATGAAATGAAAAACTTTGTTTCTTTCCAAGTGCAAGATTCATTGAATCAATTTTTCCAAAAATAAAAAAGTGAAAAGACCGTTACATCTCGTGAGTGTAGGAAGTTTGACCGGTGGTGTTATGTTTTTCTAATAAAAAACTCCATCATATACCATAAACCATAAATAAAAGAACAATAAATCTATGCAGCCACATTGTGGCCACCCACATACTAATATAATAAGGATAATCTTGATTTATTTAATTTATTTTTTTAAATAAAAATAGGATTTAGTTATTTTATTCTATTCTCTACATTGTACTTATTTTTTTATTTTTTTTTTGCATTTTTTATTTTTTATTTATTTTTTAATAAAAATAAAAAAGTTACCAAAAAATTGCAAAAAAATAACTATAATGTAGAGAATATGATAAAATAATTAAATCTTATTTTTATTTTAAAAAATAAGTTAAATAAATTAAATTATTTTCTACTTGAGTAAATTGTGGGTAGCCACAATGTGGCTGTTTAGCATTACTCATAAAAGAAGCGATAGTATTTTACCATCTTATTATTTGATAATAATAATTCCATGTATTTTATTGGTAACGCACATACATGAACATGATGGATGAAATGTAATGTTTTTTTACAGTTGATATTTTGGGGGTTGGTGATGGAATGTGTATTGTATGGCTGAGTGTGCACGGTAAAAGGTGGACAGCTACTCCAAAGTAATAGTAATATGAAAATGGGACCCACTTCTGTCTCTCACTTCATCACCTTATTCTTATTATATTCCTTTCTATCGTTTTCAGAATCGCATACGTTAAAATAATCAAAAGTTGTCGCCCATTTTTTCAACTCAACGTCCCTATTATCTTTGCTAATACTAATATAGGCCCTACATATTTTCAGCTCAACTAACTTCACTCTCTCATTAAATAATTATTCTCTCAAACATGAAACTTGAAGATTTGCATCCAAATTTTACTCTCCCTCTACAATATACTAGCATTTGCATCCCGTGCCATGCACGAAAAAATAATTTTTATTTTTATTTTTATATTTATATAAAATTAATAATAATTCAATTATTATACTTATAAATATAATAAAAAATAATTTTAATTGAATATATTTAAATTAAATATTGATGAAACAAAAAAATAATTCATAATTATAAAATTTTATATTATGAAAAACAAAAATAAAAAATAAGTTAAAAAAAATTAAAAATAAAATACTAATTAAAAAGAATTAAAAATATAGGAGTATTTATTCAAAATAGATGAGAGATGAGAGAGAAATTTATAAAACTTTAATATTTAAATAAATTTAATTTTTACATTTTAAATCAAATATTTTCATAAAATATACGTATTATATTAAAGCTCTTATCATGATCTTTAATTTGATATGCATATATAATATTTTATAATTAATTGAATTTCACAATTTTGGAAAGAAATGTAACAACAAATAAGAAGTTAAAGAAAATGAAAATAAAAAGAAAAATATATAGTTTAAACATAAACCTTCAATTTTATTATAACTACAAAATTGCCACTCAATTTTAAAATTAATTTGAAATTGATTTAATTGAAAACTCCCTTTTTAATATAGTATAGATATATAAAAAAATACTCATCTTATTATTTTGATCTATTCATACAAAATATACCTCAATAATCATAATTAATAATATTACTTCTTATTAATATTTTTCTATCCTTACATTAATTAAAATTTTATCTTTAACTTCATACTCCATCCGTCCCGTAAGAGTGTATTATATTTTCTATTTTTGTTCGTCCCATAAGAGTGTATCACTTTCATTTTAGGACATGACCCGACTTTCTTTTTATTTAACAACAACCACTCATTTTTACATAACCCCGGAATCAATTCAACTACAACCACTCATTTCTACTCAACACATTAACTATCAATTTTTTCTTAAAATCCCTGTCATCCTATATGTAATACACTCTTACGGGACAGAGGTAGTACAATAAAATGCATATAAACACATAAATTATAATCCAATTTTCAAATTGCACACAAACTTTTAATTTTATGTTAAAAATACATGCATGAACTTCGTACTTATTTCAAATTTTCCACTATTTGCTTTTTCGACCAAATTGAAGCTGATTTGGCCACACGCGGCAATTGAAAGTGTGCCGAATAGTCTATCAGCGAGAAAATAAAAGGACACAATTTCAATAAGTACGTCGTTTAATAAGTATATACTACTTCCTTCGTCCCACTTCAAATGTCTCATTTTCTATTTTGGGTTGTCCCACTCCAAATGTCTCATTTCCTTTTTTGGCAATATTCTCTCTCTCTCTCTCTCTCTCTATATATATATATATATATATATATATATATATATATATATATACTTAGTTCATGTTTTGTTGGGTGTTTTCAGAGATTGGAAAGGGAATCAAGCAATTGAATCCATTAATTGTTGTTTAATTTGGGTAATGAGATAATTATTACTCTTACTTGAGAGTAACCCAATCACCAATTTCTTACACCTCAAAATAGAGAGAGAAAAAAAAAAGAATCTCTTACTAGTGATTCATTTCAAATCATTTTGTTCCAAATCATTCTAGATTTGAAATTGCATCTTAAAATTCTTGTAAATATCTTAAAATCCTAAAACTCCTATAACTCATCGAAGAGAAAGGGGCTCAGTCACAGAGAGAGAGATTTAAAAAAAAAATGATCGAATTATATGGTAGTATATTGATGGCGTGCGTTGGAGCAAAATTTTTAGTTGCAGCGAGATGATTAAGGATTCAGAGCGGTGAAGGCACAAAAGATGAAGGGTTTCAAAGAGAGAGAGTGCAAAAATAAGGAAGAGATAGAAATGCTGTGTTGTTTTATGTAGAAGAAGGAATGGATGGGGATAATTCCTTTCAAAACTTTTAGTGTTGATTATAATTTATTGAAATTATATTTAGAGAATAACTATTGACTTTTAATATTTTGTACGACTAATATACAAACCGCCTCATATTTCTTTTCCCACCAAAAAAAAAAAAAATGTGTACTTCGAATGAAAAAGAAGTTGTTTACATAACAAAAAGTAAAAACAAAGAGCAGATAAGTTGAGTTATTGTGGGAATCATATGAAATCATTTTGTATAAATTAAGTTTGCCTAGACCGAAATTTCATGCTTATAGTCAATTTTGGTTCAATGAGAAAAATCAAATTGAGTTGGATCTTCTAATAAATTAAGAAAAAATATATATTTACTTTTTTTTTAAAGAAATGGAAGTACATATACATACTTAGAGGGTGTATTCGTTCAGGAATTTTGTAGATTTTTAAAATCTATGGATTTTAAAAATGTACAGATTCCACACAGATTCTTCATGTATTTTGGAATTCTAAACAGATTCTGAACGGATTTTGTAGGGATTTTAACAAGAATTTGACGTGATTTTTACGGATTTGAAATCTACCATCCGAGCGCTCGTTGGAATTAATTGAGCGTTGGGGCAGCTCGTTCCAGCGACCGCTGGCTTCCATCCCAAATATCAGCACTATTCCACCCAGCGACTGTTGGTGAATAAAATGTTATCAGCACTATTATGATATTTGCTTTTTATTTTTCTTTTTACGCTAATGAGATGAGCTCTGTTTCAAGCTCAAGCGCCTGCATCAATGGCGGAAACCCACCACTCCAATTTTTTTTTTTTTTTTTTTTATCAGTAAAGTAAAATTTTTATTGAAAGAAAATGGATCAAGGCATCAGGAATGCCAATCAAAACAATAAAACAAGTTTAAAATCTTTGGAACACCAAGAAGTAAAAGGAATCCCTAACTCCACGATTTTGTAGGCCTCATTCCAGCTCCAAAGTCTCCCCTTAATCTGTAAGACAAGTCTATCAATATCCCAAGCCTTGTCCTGAAAACGACTACCATTCCTGCTTTCCCAGAGCAACCACACTGTTCCCACCCACAAAGCTTTAAGCAGTCTTCTTTCTCTCTTCTTTTTTCCAACCGCAATGAAAGAAATGAAGTGTTGAAAGATATCTCTCGGAATTGCCGTTTTGATGTCGAGCCATTGAAAGATCTGGTCCCACACCGCCGCTGCTTTCGGGCAATGGAGGAACATGTGTTCCGTCGTTTCCTCACTAGAAACACATGCATTGCACCATCTCTCCTCCACGCTGATCTGGACATTTCTTCTACTCAAATTATCACATGTTGCCAATCTGTTTCTAAGACATCTCCATGCCGTCACCTTGGTTTTATTTGGTGTTGGGGCCTTCCAAACCTTTGCCATCTCCAAAGGTAAAAGTTGTTGGTCCTGTCTTGTTTTTGCCACAATTTCATATGCCGACTTGATTGTGAAGCATCCATCTGTTGTCGCATTCCAGTTCCATCTGTCTGTTTCATCTACACAAGGAGCAAAATCAGCAATCACCAACCGGAGATCCTCCACAAGCCCTTTCTCCCTCTCCCTTAACTCCCTCCTCCACTCCACCCTCCAAACCCACGACCCTCCCTCCCAAAACCCGCTTTCACCAACCAGTCTTTTCTTGTCCAGGCTCAAATTATACAATCTCGGAAACACAAACTTAAGGGGTTTGTCTACCGCCCACACATCCTCCCAGAAGCTGGTCTCAAGTCCATCCCCAATTCTTCGCCTCAAATTATTGATGAACCACCGATCTCTCCTTCCTCCTCCCTTATCCACAATTTTTTGCCACCACCCTTTCTGTCCACCTCTTCCCGCCACCGAACATTCTCCCCCTTCCCCCCACACTAGCTCCCCATAAAGCGATTTGATCACCCTTACCCAAAGAGCTTTCCCCTCCCCCAAAAACCTCTAGAGCCACTTACTTAACAGCACCTGATTGAGCCAATCGATATTCCGGAACCCCAGACCTCCTGAATCCTTGTTGAGACACAAGGCATTCCACTTAAACCAAGTGATAACCCCCGTCTGTGTACCTCCTCCCCACAAAAATTTTGAGAACAGTGAATTAAGCTCCTTACTCACCGCTTTAGGTATGAAAGCGAGGGATAATTGATAGACCGGGATGGATTGCAAAACCGACTTGACTAGAGTAATTCGTCCTGCCAGCGAAAGATGTCTCTTCTTCCAGCTTGCCACTTTGTTTGAAACCTTTTCAACCAAAAACTTCCAATCTCCAACACCATTGCTGCCCCCCCCCCCACTTTAGTACCCAAGTAGTTACACGGAAAGGATCCGATCTTGCACATGAGGAGCGATGCCCATCTCCTCTCAACTGCTTCATCCACTCCCACTGTCAGAAGACAACTTTTGTCGAAATTTACAGCTAAACCCGAGACGAACTGGAAGAGAATCAGGAGTTTCTTCACGCTCTCCAAATTTCTGTCATCTACCTCCAACAAGAAGATAGTATCGTCCGCGTACTGTAGATGTGAAATGGGCACTTTATCCATGCCAATCTTCGCCGGAACCAGGAGCTGCCTCTCCGCTGCTCTTTCAATGAACTCGTTGAGGCCTTCTGCCACGATAAGGAAAAGGAAAGGTGACAACGGGTCACCCTGTCTCAAACCTCTCTCCATTTTGAAGTCTCCCGTCGATGACCCGTTCACCAATACACTTGCCGTTCCAGATTCCAGACTCCCTTTAATCCACTTCCTCCAAACTCCGTCAAAGTTAAGTCGATTGAGAAGCATATCCAAGAAATCCCATTGCACAGAGTCGTATGCTTTTGCGAAGTCAATCTTGAAGAAAATACGGCCTACTCTCTTCTTTTTTGCCTCAAAAATAGCTTCATTCAGGATAACCACCCCATCTAGGATGAAACGACCCTTGACAAACGCACTTTGATTATCGGAGATGATCGACCCCATAACCCTCTTCAATCTCTCAGCCAGGATTTTAGCCACAATTTTATACAAGCTGGTGATAAGAGAAATTGGGCGAAAATCATCGAGCGACCCAGCCCCTTCTTTCTTCGGAATCAGAACAATAAAAGAGGCGTTACCACCTTTCGGTATTTTTCCATTTTCGTGAAATTCTTTCAAAAGCTGGAGTAAGTCCTCTTTAACCACATGCCACGCCGCTCTCCAGAATGTGAAGTTAAATCCATCGGGTCCCGGACTCTTGTCTCCACTACAACTCCAAACTGCTTCTTTAATCTCGTCCAGCTCAAAAACTGCTTCTTTAACCACATTTTTGTTTTTATGATATTTTCTTTTTATTTTTCTTTTTGTATTTATTCATTATATTTGTATTATTTAACTAATGTGCAATCACGCCATTTTTTAGTAATTCATGTAGCATTTTATTTTTTTCATTATTTCAAAACCTGTACATATTAATTTGGTTCTTTGTGTGATAATAAATAATTATATTGTATTTGAATATTGTTCAAAACGTACCAAAATAAGAATTATATTTTTGTGAATAGGGATACTAATTTGATGAATAACGTAACTGTTACTCATAAATTATAAATAAGAAAAATATCAGTTGAATAAAGTAACATTATTCATGAATATATCGTTTTCGAATAAAAATCATAATTATCTGAATAAGGATAATAGTTTGCTGAATAATTTATATGATACTCATAAATTGTGAATAAGGAAACTATTTTGTTGAATAAAATAGCATTTTTCATGAATAATCGTATCTGAATTTTGTTCAAGATTTATCGAATAAAAATCATATTTATGTGAATAAGGAATAAAGTTTGCTGAATAATTTATATAATACTCATAAATTGTGAATAATAAACAAATATGACATGACCACACATAATAAAGATCAAATTTATTTGAATAAACTACAAAAGTTAATGAATATACATAGAAAATTTAAGAATAAACTACACAATATACTGAATTTATAACGAATATTCAATGCAAAACAAGAAATGAACAATTTTTCCCAGCACTCAACGAAATTAAACAGCAATCTATAGTATGAAATCCAACAATAAATGTCTTTGCTGAGTTTCCTCGCAAAATTCAGAGAATTGTAGCTACAAACCTTAATTCCCACAAACCCTTCTAGCTGTTTATAGGAGCATGAACGAGATTGAAATATATAAAAAACACATCATATGAAATAATTTGTGAGCCAAATCTCGAGGAAATTACATAAAAGAGCCACCAAAAATACAAACAAATGAATTACACAAAAAGGGGAAATCCATGAGACATCGAAAGACAAATACCAGAACCAACAAAAAATTAGCGTGAATAACGGCTGAAATTTTTTGAAGGACAAATATCTAGAGGTGGCGGCGGTGAAGATCTTTTTACAAGAGGTGGCACGGCCGGCAGAAGGAGGGCTGTAGCGCCTCGCCGCGTCGAAAACAACGAGAAAGAGAAAGAGAGAGTGGAGAGAGAGACAGACGGTGGGGTTGCTAGGGCATGGACTATAGAGATGGCTCCGCCGGTGATGTTCAGTCAACAATAGAAAAGGTGTCGAGGCGGTAGACGGAGGCGGAAGCTGCGAGAAAATGTGAGACGGCGCGGAAGAAAGAGAAAGAGATGGCAGAGAGAGTGTGAATGGTTGAGATATGAACGAAAATAATATGGAATATGGAGGAAAATTAGGGATATGGAGGATTGATGATGCACAAATATACACATTTACCCCTCCGTGGCTGCAAATAAGAAAGAGAGTAATATATTGAATTATTAAACAATTTAAAAAGTGTAAATCTGGAACCGTTAGATTTGATCAAATAAGTGGACATAATTTATTCTTTAATCTTTACTCTAAGGGGATTCTTTATAGATCTCAACCATATATATATATATATATATATATATATATATATATATATATATATATATATATATATAGGGGAGGGCTACAGTGAAAACACTTCTTAAAATATAAATATAAACGTTTTTAATGTACGAATTTTATTCAACATGGTTACGAATTGTGAAAAATAAATTTTTGCTACCTTTGGAATTCGAACCCAGGACCACGACTTCATCCAACAAGGTTATGAATCAACCGTAGATCTTGATGATCTAAGGGCTGAAAATTGTTTATATTTTATATTTTAAGAAGTGTTTTTATTTTAGCCATCCCATATATATATATAAAGTGAAAGGTTCTATAAAGAATGCTATATATTTAGAGAATAGAGAATGTATGGGAAAACATCGAACAAGTCAATAATTTCTACGAACAATTCAATATACCGTATGAACAAGCATTTTGGTCTGGATTTGAATCCTGGAGGAGGCGAGATTTTCACCATATTTACTAGATACTTCTGTTCATGAGTTATGTTGATTTGTCATAGAATTGACAGATTTATTCGTTATTTCAAAAAATATAATTCTCCACACACACACACACACACACATATATATACATATATATATATAGGGAGAGGTTCAAGAAAGAACCATAAATAAAAGAATATCGGAGAACCATTTTCAGCCATTCGATCATCAAGATCTACGGTGGATGCATCATCTTGTTGGAGGAATGCAGATCCTGGTTCGAATCCTGAAGGGAGCATTTTTTTTTAATTTTTTTAGTGCATTAATTTTAACAGCGAATGCATTAATTTTTATAGTGGATGCATTAGATTTGATGGTTCTCCCGTTCTCACAAATAATGTAGTTCTCTCTAGAACCACACCCTATATATATATATATATATAGGGAGAGGTTCAAGAAAGAACCATAAATAAAAGAAGACCGGATAACTACTTTCAGCCATTCGATCATCAAGATCTACGGTGGATGCATCATCTTGTTGGATGAATGCAGATCCTGGGTTCGAACCCTGAAGGGAGCATTTTTTTTTTAAATTTTTTGAGTGCATTAATTTTAACAGCGAATGCATTAATTTTTACAATGGATGCATTAGATTTGATGGTTCTCCCGTTCTCACAAATAATGTAGTTCTCTCTAGAACCACACCATATATATATATATATATAGGGGGGGGCCGCTCCAATGAGACCCTCTAATTTTAGTGAGATTTAGGGCACGATCTGGTGCGTTTATTTTATCAATCCTATGGCTGATATTGTATCTGGAGGGTGATTTTTTTTCGCAGGGTTCGAATCCTGGAGGGAGCAAAATATTTTAAATTTTGTTATTCATCAGTATATACTGCATTGTTCATCAGTATATACGGCCTTGTTCATCAGTATATATGCCTTATTCATTACGAATTTTTAAAATTTTATTTTTCATCAGTATATACATCTTGTTCATTAGATATACGTTTTGTTCATTAGCATTATATGTCTTATTCATTGTCCTAGTGTTTCACGAAAAATAGGGGGTCTCACTGGAGCGCGCCTATATATATATATATATATATATATATACATATATATAAATAGTCAGGTTTATGTAGTACCTTGTCTTTAGGTAGTATGTAATACTCCCTCCGTTCACGAAATAAGTTCTCATTTGGTGCTCGGCACGGGAACTAAGATAACTGAAAAATGTGGTGTAAAAGACTAAAAGGGTAGTGTTAATGTAGTGTGATTACTTTTACTAATCTTTCACTAGCTATTTGATGATAACAATAACAATAATAATAACAAAAACAAAAACAATAATAATAATAATAATAACAATAACAACAGCAACAACAACAACAACAACAACAATAATAATAATAATAATAACAACAACAACAACAACAACAACAACAACAAAGTTGCTTTTAGACGGATCCTTTGTGACCCGACCCTTTGTTAGCGTCTGTGCTCTCAAGGTTTTTTCAGTCTCTTTTTTCTTTTTAATAAAATTTCTATTTCAGCAACAGCAACAGCAACAACAGCAACAACAACAACAACAACAGCAACAACAACTGCAACAACAACAACAATTAGTTTAGGGGGAGACTAATTACATAAGTAATGGTGGAATAAGGTGGGCCCAGTAGGTAAAGTGTAGTAATTTTAAAAGTAAGGGAGGGTATATATGTCCAAAAAGGAGAGTGAGAATTTGTTTTGTGGACAAAAATTTAGAGCTAAGTGAGAACTTGTTTCGTGGACGAGTATTAAATTTGGACCACACATTTTTATTCATGTGAAACACTTAAAATGGGACACGTGGCTGAGCCTTTAGTACCAAAAAAGCAGAAGGGTAAAATAGTAATACAAATTTTAGAAAAAAAAAAACAGGTGTTCGGTCACTGCTGAACGCGACGAGAGCTGCACTCGGCGGTACCTTGATTGCAACATAAATATGTATAAAGATAAACACAAATATGCATGTTGTTAATACAAATATGCATGATGTTGGACACATGAATAATTCTTAATCTATTACTCGACGAGTCACTTGGTGCAACTATTGCTGAGTCTCGGATCCCCTACATTGAAAATTATCAATGCATATTTGTGCGCAACATTATGTATATTTATGTTTAAATATATGTATATTTGTGTTTTACTATGTGCATAATCAAGGCGTCGAGCAATGAGCAGCGATGAGAGGCGTGTCCGCGCGAGCGCTGTGGTCGCCAAACATAGTTGTTTTTTTCTTTTTTTGAAATTAGTTTTCTTATATTACGTACTCTCTCCATGTTTTTCTATTTTGAAAGATCTTCGTTACGTGTCGCAATTTTATGTGTTTGTGTAAATAGAATGTATATTCATACTTGATATTTCGTTTATTTCTTTGGGGGAGTTGGGGATGGGGAGCAGCCGAACAGTGGAGTTTGAATCCAGGACCTCCCTGTTCACACACAAGAGCAACAAGGAGGTCGCACCGCTTGGTGTAATATTAAATTATATGATCTCATTCCTATATATATTGATGATTTTTAAACGTGAAATACCAAAAATGTTTTAAACGTTTGCAAAGTAAACAATTTTGTATTTGTGTTAAATGTGTTAGATGTACCAAATTGTTTGTAGACTATAAGGGTGTGTTTACTTTGATAGAAAATGTTATAAAAAATATATTTTCCATCATTTTTCACATGTTTCCTATGATGGATAATTATCTTCGATCAGGCTGGAAAATTTATTCGGGCAGCCTCTTTTCACTCATTTTCTCACAAATGTTATAATATTATCCTATTGGGAGGGTGTGAAAATATTTTCCAACATTTCAATTTGTTTATCCATCTATTTCTAACAAAGTAAACACATGATAAAAAAAGGAGAAAAAGATAATATTATCTCACCTTTTCTTATCCATCATTTTCAAATGAAAATTTTACTACCAAAGTAAACACACCCTAAGAAAAATATCTCAATCACCTTTGTTGGCATGCTTGATTCAGTAAAATTTTTGCTCCTTGCATATTTTTTTGAGATTTTTCACTTAAAAAAATATTGATTTAAGAATTTAGTGAAGGTTGATTATGCTTTTGGTAGGACTACGAACGAGTCGAGTTAATTATTAGTAGACTTGAGTACTTAACTTGAGATCAGCTTATTTAAATATTTGGGTATTTGAATTTGGCTCGAGCTCGATTCGAGCTTCTATCTTATTGATCGAACTTGGTTCGTCATCTATTTGTCGAGCTCGAGCTCGGTTTGAGATCGACTCGTATATTCGATAATGTCAAATTTGAGCTAAAGCTCGTTAGACGATCGTATTACATGATATTTGAGCTCGAACTCGTTAAAAAAGAAAAAAAAACTTGATAAATGTTCAAAATGTGCTATTGATCTTAATTAATATGTTACTCGAGCTCGAGTTCGTTTAAGACTCAATTTAAAGTTCGTGAACAGGCACACAAACATGTTCACGAATTGTCGATTTTGAACATATTTGCAAGCTCAACGAGCCGAGTGCTATCAAGCTTGAGCTCGACTCAATAAAATTATCAAGCTCGAAATCAAACTCGAGTTCGAGATGAATATCAAGTAGCTTGCAAGTAGCCCTATTTATTTACGACTCTACTTTTGGGATGGAGAGTTGATCATTCGATTTATTTTTCTAAGACACTAAATGACATCGTTATTTTTTCGAGACGAATCTCAAGTAGCTTGCAAATGTTTATGAGACATTTTTATTTTGTAATTATAATATATTAGCACAAAATTATTGCTTTTGAAAATATTAGATACTTTTCAATATTAGAATATATATATTTTTTAGAATTTTAATGTTAGAATATTATCCAATAGTTTTGTAAAATTTTATTTAATCCACCTCAAATTGTCGAAATTCGAAATTTTGAGCAAGAAGATAGGTTGTGTTGGTTTAGGTTTTGGTTTTGGTTTTGGGCCAGAGACGCTAATTCGAAACATTTTTGGTTTAGGGCCGAATAAACGTGGCGACCACTCGTCCTGTAAATCCAAACCTACTCGGCTAACAAACAAACATATCACGACGCAGCGAGATCTACCGAGGTTGACCCGCAAACATTTCCCAAAATGCCCTCCTCCCCCGCCGCCGCGACCTACACCACAATCCCGATTTCCGGCATCGACGTCATTTTCCGATCGACGCAGAACCTCTCCGCCTCCCTCTCTCGCTGCCGCCCCTGGCCGGAGTTCCTGTCGGGCCTGGACCTCCCGCCCTCCCTCTCCGCCGCGTCCCTTAGGTTCCGGCGCAACGCTGCGTACTTCTCCCTAAACTACGCCATAATCGTGAGCGCGTGCGCCGCCGTGTCGCTCATCACCACGCCTCTGGCGCTGATAGTGCTCGGATTCGTGTTGTTCCTGTGGTTGATCTTCCACTTCTTCCGGGAGGACCCGCTGTTGATTTGGGGGCGGCACGTGAGCGATTGGGCGGTGATTGCGGGGCTTGTGATGCTGTCGATTTTGGCTCTGTGGATCACCGGCCCGTTGCATAACCTGTCGATCGGCATTATCGTGGGGCTGTTGATCTCCAGCATCCATGGCGTGTTGAGAAACCCCGAAGGGCTTTTCCTGGACGAGAACGACGCCGTCTCCACCGGTTTGATCGCCACTGCTGGACCTTCCTTCACTCCGCCTTTGTGAATCATTGTTTTTGTGTGCATATGATTGTTTTGTGTGATTCTTTGATGAGCTTGTAACTTTTGAGTGGTTTATTTATGAAAAGCGGAGTAGAGCATTTGCCAAAATACATAAAAATGTGAATCAAATGTTTGAGGCTGTTGTGAGTTGAGTTGGTTGTCCAATCTCAAATCTTAAATCTGCTGCTGCCTTGCTAATCATATCAATTGCTCACTTCCTAATTTCTATTTCATCATGCTGGATCTCGCCAAATCTCATCAACATTCCATTACTCTTTCTCGCATAATTATATCGGTGACCTTAGTTAAAAGGTATTGAATTTTCGTTGAAAGGGACATGTTAAACCACAGTTTGCATTGAAGAAATGTGAGCAAGTCTTCCTTACTTTCTGAAAATAATTTCATTTTGTTTAGTATCGTGTTTTGTACGCAAGTATTTTTATTGTTTTCTCCATTGAATTTGAAGCTTTCATTAAGTAAATCCAAGATTGTACATAATATTTTCGCGGATAAACATCTTATTAAAAAAATTCAAACTATTAAATTTACGGTGGTTCAGTTTTTCAATATTACTATGGCTTTATAAACCTTTCATTTCTCCATAATAATTACGGATAAAATAGCTAATTTCCTCAAATTCTTAATATACTGAAGATCGAGGGAGTAGAACGCGAACACTATGTTTACATAGTCGGTTGTTTTCAGAGGGTTAATTATAATATACTACTATTAATTATTAATTCAAATTTAACTAAAAATATTAAGATTTATATGGTCCGTTTGTACGTCCGGCTAGGAGAGCGCTCGACACAAAATTGCATTAAACTTTTTTTTACTACAAAATTTCATACAAACAACAAATAAACTTAACGGGCAATTCACCATAATTGGAAATGGAAAGACCAATAATTTGGCAACCGATACGAATTTCGGAATCATTCTTTGATAGCTCCAAAAGTCAAGATTTCTCCCTTAACTCTTCATTCACTCCAAGTGCAACAAGATAGCAGCTAACAAAAATTCATAATTCAAATTACAAAAGTAAATATATTAGTATAATATAAAAACCACATATATTCGGATGCACAAAAGATGTCTGTCTGAAAAAGTAACTATGATACACCAATTTTGATAATTTAATTAAATTCCTTGAATGTTCTTTGTAAAAGTGAAAGACTTCAATGTGATTAAGAAAAAAAAAGTAATTGTGGAAATATAATAAGGAAGTAGTGACGTGTGTATTAGATTAGAGAGATGGAGTGGGTTGTAGGGCGGGCCCACATCATTCACGCTCACCCATGTTCCTTCCACCCAATTCTATTTCCCGCACTACATTTTCCAACTGTTTTTCTTATTATTTTATTTCTCTTACATACAGTGATCGACAATCCGAATCCGAATCCGATCGTAAAATATCGGACTAATATTTAACTCTTGTCTCTAAATCCATCTAGGGTTTCCATTCCTCCCCCAAAACTATTTCTACCTTTTTTATTTATGGAGACCAACCCCAAGGTACGCTCATCAATTCCTCTCCCCCTTAATTATACTTCACTTGGAATTTAGTATTTCATGAATTGTTTCTTTCAACTTTCCTCTCTTTTGGGGGCTTGAATCATTGGAATCATAATTCCACCAGTTGATTCGAGGCGTTTCCTTGTCTTGGATAATCCCATGATCTGGAATGATGGTTGGTTGTTCTCGATCTTGATCTGGATTATTATGCTGGAATCTCGTACCTGAGGTAGCCGATTTTATTGTAGAGGGATAGATATGGAGAGCGATTGTTGGGTCCGTGAATCAGTGGAAGATAATGAGGGAATTGCTAATGATTCGATTTCGGACAAACTGGGGACTACAAGTGAATCTAAGGTTCAAATCAACGGGTCCTGTGCAGTGGAAGATAGCGATAGGAATGAGTTGAATCTCAAGGGAGCTCATGTGGAGCTCAAACCCAAAGGGTATGGGTTGAAGAAATGGAGGAGGATCAGGAGAGATGCCAATAGGGATGGGGATAGCAGCACTGATACTGGTAATGCGCTTGCGCAGGAGTCTCCGCGTGGCGGTGGTAACCCAAGCAAGCGGGTGCAGTATGCCGAAAGGAAGCAAAAGAGCGAGGGTTCTGTTTCTTCCACCAATGCTGTGGTTAAAACTTTTGATGGTTATGCTCTGCTTGATGATTCAAGCTTGGGGGCGAGTCCATCATTTGCAGCTGGAACTGACTCCGAGAATAGTGAGGATCGGAGTAGCAAGTCCTCCACTGCAGCAAGTGCTCCAAAGATGATTGGGGGATTTCCACGCGATAAGAGCAAGATGAGTAGTTTCAATGGCAAGAATTTGATGCATGCTGTGCAGTTTGGCCAGCATGGAAAGGGCCGAACTGAGAACAGCAAGAAGGCTAGAGGGGAAAGGGTCAAAATCGAGAAAGAAAACTCTCATTCCAGCGTGGAATCTGACTCGCGAAGCTCCAATTTTGTTTTTATGCAGGGAACTTTCTCTGTGAATAATGGGATACGGAGTGAAGGAGCGAATGAGTATGATGGAGAAAATGGTGACGAAGTTCAGGGCATTGGGAAACAAGTAAATGATGGACTTCGAAGTGGTTATGGCAAAGGTGGTCGGGGAGGGTCACCTGAAGATGTAGTTGCTGATTCTTCTTGGGCGGAGAAGGAAGAAAGAAGTGAGAATCATGGTCCCATGAGAGATAAGGATCCACTATCTGAATCCATGCGTGCACTCCAATCTGCACATGAAGCACTAGAAGCAGGTTCGCATGCCATTTTTCTTTTCAATCATCTTGATTATACATTTTTGCAAGTTTTTCGAAGGGTTAATTACGCCAAAAACCATGAACTTTGGGCCCATTTCCAAATTTTCCATGAACTTTGATTTTTATCAAATTTTCCCTGAACTTAAAGGCGTGATCAATTTTTCCATGATTTTCGAAAATCCCCAATTTGACTGCTGACTTGGCACCATTTAAGTCACCTGAAAGCTGACTTGGCACCGGCGACGATGTGAAGAAACGACGTCGTCCTATACTCGTGAGGGATTGGGGGAAGAGAGAGAGATGAACGAGGGAGGGAGGCAGAGTGAGATAGAGGAGAGGGGAGCAGGGGCGGCGGCGCAGTCGCGACTTGCCGGATCTTGCAGAGCTTGTCTTGAGAATGCTTCTCGTTCTTTCAAACCCCCAATTTAATTTGGTGTGCATCTATTAGGGTTACAGAGCTTAGCAACCATGAATGAAGTAATCGAACTTGACGAAAACTGGGAGCGGCAAGACGACGGCTTTCGTCCTCCCACGGCCGGCGGAGGGGTGTCGTCACTGTTTGGGTTGATCTGAGAAGTGGGGGAAGGCCTTGATTCTGCTGAGTTGAGTCGATGGAGGCGGCAGACGGTGGTTGTTGCTATTGGCGGCGACCTCGCCGTTTGTCGCCGGATTATGGAGAGAGTAGAGGGAGACGGTGTTGTAGATCTGGGTCGTAGTAAGAGGAAGAGGCGCAACGGCGGCGATGAGCCGCTGTGGTCGCCGAAATTTCAATAGGGGAGAAGAGTTATTTGGGGATCTAGGGCGGTTGTCGCCGGTGTATGCAGAGATTAGGGGAGAGTTGAGAGAGTAGAGGGAGGCAGGACTCCGGTGGCGGCTGGGTTGTTGTCAATCGGAGGAAGAGAGATAGAGGGAGGCGGTGGCGCCTCGCTGTCGCCAAGGAGGAGGAAGGCGGAGGCGGCGTGGAGGTTGTTTTCGCCGGGTTCGGTGAGACAGAGGGCAAGTGAGGGGGAGGTGGGTTTCGAGAAAGAGAAGGGAGAACCGGGGGTATCAGTGGCTGTCGTTGTTGCTTCGGCGAGCTTCGGTGGCAGCGAATTTTCAATGGTGAAGGGGTGGGTTCTGGCGTGAACCGAGAGAGAGATGAGAGGGGACACAGAGAGGGACCAGAGGAGAGCGAGAGAGAGACGAGAGAGATGAGAGAGAATTGCTTTTTTTGTTTTTTTTTTTATATATTATTTTCCATGTGGCAATTTTTGGTCCACGTAAGCGCCATATCAGCTCGTATGGCCTACAAATTGCCAGGTCAGACCGGAGTATTACCGGAGCTGAAATTCATGGAAAAATTGATCACGCCTTTAAGTTCAGGGAAAATTTGATAAAAATCAAAGTTCATGGAAAATTTGGAAATGGGCCCAAAGTTCATGGTTTTTGGCGTAATTAACCCTTTTTCGAATAATATGTTGTGAGGTTTATTGAAAAAGAAATTACACCGTTAGGCTAGATTGTGTAACAAACTAGAAATACTTTTTCTTGGATAAAGGAGCACTATACGTATAGTTAGTTATGTCAATCGGGCCATTGTGTAACAAACTAGAAATACTTTTTCTTGGGTAAAGCAGCACTATACTTATAGTTAGGTATGTCAATCGGGCTAACCCACAAGTTTCGGGTTATAGTAATAGTTTCTTGAATTCCTATGCATATAAAATTTCTATATTTTGTGTTATTGCTAATGAATGATTTATCATGGTCTATGCAGAGGTGCTTAAGTTTAAGGAAATTGGAAGTGATGTTTCAGTAGACGGTCCTGTTTCCGACTTATGCAATGAGTACATAGATGTAGAGCAAAAACTTGAAGAAACAAGCGATGAGGGTTCGCAATCCAAAGTTATACAAAGTGAAAACAGTGCTGCGGTAGCAGAACTCGAAGACATCTTCAAGCAGAAGGTTGAAGCTGAAGTGGAGTATTTGGCAATATCAAGAACAGTACAAAAGATGAGAGTTGCTGCTGTCGAGCAAATTACTGTATTAGAAGAACAAAAGGATCTGAGTTCAGTGCAAGCTCAGGTACTCACCGAGCTCGGAGATGCTGAAAACAAGGCTGCATCGCTTAAGAAACGGGCTGAGAAGTTGGAGAACTTCTGTGAAGACAATGAAAGTGCGGATGAAATATTGAAGCTGCAGAAGGGGGCATGTAAGTACGGTTCGTGTTTTGTGATGCAGCTAGTTTTGTTGGTTGTCATCTGGGGCGTCTTTATACTCCAATTTTCGCAAGATTATGTGGAGGTTGTTCCCACCTAGTTGTAGGAGCTCTTCTTCACTTTTCTTTTAGCCTAATGAATTTTATACTATATGTTTTGGTGATGGCTGCATCTTTTTCTCCCAGAAGTAGATGTGTAGATCAATCCCTTGAGTAGCTCTCTTCTTATAAAGAATTTCAATGTGTATTACCGCTGATTTTGGCAGCCTTCTATCATTTTGTTTCTTCTCTTTTTCCTACAATAAAGATTATCCCTTTATACAAATGCAGGGAAGAGGTTGATTGTTGGTGAGAATGAATTTCAGCTCAAGGAGTTTTTTGTGAATCTATTTTCCCCTTTGTAATGTATGTCAAATGGTATATAAATTTGTTGTTGCCTTGTTGGTACTAGTTCCGATTGTTTTGGTATGGACTTTATTCATTTTTGTGTGGATATAGAAGCGATTGCGAAATTTAGAGGTTACGACTAAGATTAAGTATCTTGTTCTGCACAATTAATATAGAGGAACATGATAGCTCAAATGGCCGAATTAGCCGAAGTCATGTTATGCAGATTATTGTCGAAATAAAAGGACCCCGCCTTTAAAAAATGGTTAATAGTCGGTAAATTGATGAGAAATTTCCATTCTCTAATATATATTATGACCCTAAAATTTGACTTTCAAATATACCAATTTATAATTTAATAGGTTTTTTCCCATAGTGAGAACCTCCAGCCAAATTGAAATTGACGTGTCTCCTAGGTGGCAAAATTGAAATTGGTTTGGAGGGTTTGTTGGAGGAAGCCGGTGGATGAGGAGGGTTTGCTGGGGGTAGACGGTGAAGATCGTGGAGAAAGGAGAAGGATTCGCCGGTTGGAGAATAAGCGGCGGAGATCGTGGAGGAAAGAGGGTTTGCGCGGGAGGCGGCGGAGGCCGTGGAGGAAGGAGAAGCGTTTCGGGCTGGAGAAGAGGCGGCATAGGTTATGGCAATGGGGGATCCGACTCTCCTTTCTCTCCGCATCTAGGCTTAGGAAAATTGGAGTTGGAGTTGGGGAATTGGGTGTTTGGTTTGGAGAGTTTGCTAGGGTCGTGGAGGAATGAGGAGTACTGTTCATTGACTAGAGAACAAGCAGCGGAGATTGTGGAGGAAAAGGGAGGTTTCGTCGACTGGAGAAGAGAATAGAGACTCGAGCTTTGCTCGCCGAGGAGGGTCTGCCGCCTATGAATTCGGGTTTTGGTTTTGAACGAGGGAGAGAGACCGAAGGAAGAAGAGGGTCTGCTGGTGGGGGAGAAGTGGCAGCGGTGGTGGTCGAGAGATGAGAAAGAGTGATGAACCTGTGACAGAGATAGTGGTGATGTGTGTGTGTGTGTGAGAGAGAGTGTGTGTGTGATGTGGTGATTCTGATTGCCACGTTGACGTTTCGGGCGCCAAATCAGATTTGATTTGGGCGAATTTATAATTTGTGGGAAAATTGCGAACCAATTACAAATTGATGTATTTGAAAGTCAAATTTTAGTGTCATGGTACATACCGGAAAATGAAAATTTCTCATGGATTTTCCGACTATTTTAACCCTTTAAAAACACACACACACACACAATTATTCATAACTTTAAATTAATTTCTTCTTTATTTTGAGGTGAACTTTAAATTAATTTGAAGACAAAACAGGTTTGAACCTGAAATAACAGTTCAACTTCTTAAGATTCCTATTTGTCAACTACAAAAACTTGTATAAGCTCTTCCTCACCATGAGCCATCTCCTAAATAAAGGTAATTAGAATTTTAGAATTAATTAAAATTGAAACAAAATCAAAAAATTGAAGCCGCGGCTAAGACTGAGCCGGCTGCCAAAGCCAAACCTGCTGCAAAGCCAAAAGCTGTAGCTGAAAAAGCCTACTAAGGTTGAGAAGAAACCGCCCGCTAAAGTGGCAAGGATGTCCACTAGATCAACTCCAAGGAAGGCGGCGAAAAAGGCGACCCAGCTGAAGAAAGCCCAACGAAGAACGTCAAACATAAGGCAAAGAAAGGGAAGATTATGATTTCTGGGTCTGTAGATTCTACTGTGACATTGTTCGAGGAAAT
Source organism: Salvia miltiorrhiza (assembly GCF_028751815.1). Taxonomy (NCBI): domain Eukaryota; kingdom Viridiplantae; phylum Streptophyta; class Magnoliopsida; order Lamiales; family Lamiaceae; genus Salvia; species Salvia miltiorrhiza. The sequence continues at coordinate 12,597,105 of NC_080391.1, forward strand.
GACATTGTTAGTACTTGGAACATTATGATTTTTGGGCATAATCGTCGTGAATTTTTGAGAGAATCCTTAAGTTTGTACAATCAGATGGTTTTCCGATGTTTTGTCGAGAGTTAAGATGTTTGTTAGTAGGGATAGTATTGTAAATTTACCTTGGTCTCTTTCTAATGGTAATAGATTGTAGTTGCTTTTGTGTTGCCCTCAGAGTATGATACAATAAATACATTTTCTATATCATAAATGACACTTTTAATGTATACAAATGATACTTTTAAATGAAATAATAAATGATACTTCACAAATAATACATTACAAATGATATTTTTAATAACAGAAATAATACTTTAATGTATGTAAATGAATGATACTCCCTCTATCTCTCAAACATCTTCATATCTTTCTATTTTAGGTCATCATCAAAACATCTTCCTAACCTATTTTTGAAAATAATTGCACTCACTATTACTCTTGCAATCTTCACTTTTTGTGGGACGTATTCTCCACTCACCAAATACACAATTAACTTTTATTAAAATCTGTGTCACTCTTCCTTAGAAAGATGTTTGAGGGACGGAGGGAGTATTTCGTAAATGATATTTTTTTTATAAAATTAAATGATATTTTTAATAAAAACAAATGATATATTGTAAATGACACTTATAATGCAAGCAAATTCCACTTTTAATGCATGCAAATGATACTTCCGAATGGAACAATAAATGATACTGCGTAAATTATAGTACTACATTACAAATGACACTTTTAATAACAAATAGTCATACTTTTAATCTATGTAAATAATACTTCGTAAATGATATTTTTTTTATAAAATCAAATGATGTTTTTTATAAAAATAAATGGTCGTATATTACAAATGACACATTAAAAAAAGTGATATTTTTAATCCATACAAATGATACTTTCGAATGACCCGAGAAATAATAATTCACAAATATTACATTACAAATGACATTTTTAATAATAGAAAATTATACTTTTAATGTATGCAAATGATATTTTGTATAAAAATAAATGCTATATTTTGAATGACACTTTTAATACATGAAAATGATATTTTTAATACATACAAACAATACTTTTGAATAGGCTGAAAGAGGGGTCTAGGCAATAATAATAATAATAATAATAATAATAATAATAATAATAATAATAATAATAATAATAATAATAATAATAATAATAATAATAATAAAACTCTATCCGCCCCACGAATCTTGAATCACTTTCCTTTTTTGGCAAAAAAATTTCTCTTTATTCACCTTTTTCACTTTTTCACCTACTACAATTAACACACTAAATGCTATTTTCTTAATTCTCGTACCGAAAAAAATTGACTCAAGATACGCGGGAATGCGGGATGGGGGAGTAATAAATAAAAAAATGAGTGAAAATTTAAAATGCCCTATTCTTTAATTTATTTATGAAAAATGTCCTCTTTTATAAACATAAACTTCTTATGCCCTATTTTAAAAATACCCTTGATGTTGATGAGTTTGCTTGATTTTTTGTGAAATTCTTACACATTTGACTGATTTGCAGTCAACGATTTGACATCTATCAGTCAAGTTTTTTGCACTCTCTATTTCTATTTATTTTAAATGCTCATTTTAAGCCTTCTTAATTCATAGTACTTATTTTATAACTTTTAGTATTTAAATACTACTAGTATTTTTGAAATTTCCTTAATTAAAGATTGTTTTTCTAATTAATTCTAATTCCTATTTTTTTATTTTTATTTGAAATTTGACATTATTTTTTAATCTTTTATATTTGTATTCCCTTTGTCCCGATTGTAACGTCCCAAAACAATAGTATTGTCCTATAGCTTTGGGACGTTGTAATCGATACGGAGGGAGTACTATTTATTATTAATGTTTACTAATCTTCATTTTTGTATTGAGATGCATAATTAATTATTTTAATATTATTAATAGGTTTAAATAGATGAAGGTATTTAACAGGTATTATTATACTAATTTGAGACAAGAATGTGTAACAAATTATTTTTTAATCGAATTTATGACGGGTATGTGTATATAGATAAAAAAATTTAAACATGTAAATTTTAAACAAATCGAAGAAACACACTTTTTAACATAAGTTTCTTTTATAATTTTATTTATTTTCCAACACTAATTTTTGAATGATCGAATACTATACCGTCAACATAAAATATCAATTTATCTTCTAAATTTATACTCATATATATTTTATAATGTAAGTGATTTTCCATCGCAATTGGACTAGTAATAACAATATAAAAGAGAATTGGAGTGTCGCTTAAAAATTAAGCGATGAGATTATATACATATTGACAAGGAACCACAACTTTCAAACTATACATATCAAATTGAATGTGTCATTCATAAGATAAACATGGGCAGGGCCGATCCTGACAAAAATAGGGCCCGGGGCGAACTATAAAAAATGGACCCTTTATTTATTATAATAAAAATACAATATGGCAATTATGTATAAATAAATAAATTATTTTTTTTATTATACAAAATGATTTCTTCAAGATTTTTGACTTGCAAGGTCATTTATAATCTCATTTGTTTCTAGCATTTCTAAAACATCTTTTTCAATAGATAAAATTGCTAAACATCTTTCAACTCCCACTAGCCACTGCAATTGAACATAATTTCTGTTACATAAAAAAATATATAATTTATTAATTTACTAAATAGAATCAACAATCATTCATATAAAATAAATACTGCAATTATAAATGAATAGAAAGCTTTGTTTTTTTTATACAGTTCACATACACATATCAAATATGTGGCCTATTATAATAGCCTATGCCAAACGCCTAAGAATCATTAGTCATTTATCTATTATATTTTAAACTTTACCGCAAAGAATCATTCAAATGCAATTAGTGATTTTAATTCTAACATTTAGAATCATTCAGTTTCAAAAATCAAATATTTCAACAGAAAATTAAATTGTACTAACCTGAAAAAGTGGAAATCAAAATTGATGATTGCCTTCAATCTTCTTTTCAATTTGATCTCAATTTTTAAATACAGATGATCACTCACTTGATTGTAGAATGTAGATGAAGATTTTCAGTATGTAGATTGCAAGGAATCGATAAAATTGTGGTTTGTAGATTGAAGAATATTCTGAATATATAGTTCATTGTTAACGGTAGAAAATTTTTGGGAAAGATTTCTGGGATTAATTTGGGCGGCTGACTGTTTGCAGAAAAGAGGAGAAGATGAAAAGATTATGGTGAACGGTACAATCCCATAATTATATCTACCGAATCTGATCTGCTAAATAATATTTAAAGTTGTTTTATTTATTTTAAAAGAGTATTCATAATTATGATTTTTTGAGCCCTAATTAATCAAATGGATTCAATATTCTTGGGCCCAAATAAAAACATATCAATATACAATTATATTTTTATTTAAATCGGGCCTAAAATATAACATATATATTAAAGGTATATAATTTTTTTGAGGCCCCCAAAAATTGTAGGCCCTGGGCGGTCGCCTATGCTCGCCCATGCCCAGGGCCGGCCCTGAACATGGGTACACAAATTATTTTAATTCTATCAAGTCCAAAGTCGTAACATTTATAAGACAATAGGAATAGTCAAAATGAATGGTTGGCAAAGAGTTGCTCTCAGTTTCATGCAAATCACGAGAATTTGTGCAGAAAGTAGTTGAAGTTTTCTATATTTACTACTTGCATTTCCATTTCTCAATTATTCAACCACACACAAATATACATATGACCACGCACTAGTAATTACAATTCAATGTCAAAAATAAATTAAAAGCAAATATTTGGGTGTGGAAAATAAAGCACATCATGAATCAATGTGAAGCATGGAGCAACGTGGTATTGTTTTCAAGGATATGAAAAATTCAACGTTTGACCTGTTGCAAGTCAAGAAGAGGAAAGTGGAGGGGATGCAATGCAATTATTAATTAATAGTAAATTACAAATGGCAACTTCTTCAAGCTAATTCCCTTTGTAATGCGTTGATCACAACACACGCATATAATTATCAAATTGCAAGCTGCTCTTTGTCAAATTAAAGAAGCATAGGTTTGCAAGTAACACGTTTGAGACGATTTATATATGTTTGTTGCAATTTTTGCTCAACATATATAGGATGATGATAATCAATAACACGAGATAATCATATCATATATATCTTGTCCATGAAGAAAACAATTAATTAAGCTGTCAAGAGATATGAAATTAACATTCATGTAAACATAAGTATGATTATAATTATAATTAGCAGGAAGAAATTGATGGAGGCACCTCATTGAGGTCGAAATCTAGCAAGTTGGTGTGGTTGTTTTTATCATTCTCCAATAAGTTGAGATCGCATAGCTTCACCTTCTTTCTCCTCTTCTTCTTCTTCTTCAATACCTTCAACTGCTCAACTGATTCTCCCCCGATTTGCTCGACTTGAGGCGAAGCCAGCGTCATTAGAAAATTGACGGCGTTGCGAAGGCGATGATTGGGGTTGCGGCGGCGCTTGGCGGTGAGCGGCCAGCCCCTCAATGATTCGGGCGGGTTGATTCCCCTCCAATCCCTCTCGGGATGGCACCTCATGTGCCCAAACAACGACTTCATCGATGGGAATTTCTTACCACACTCACTGCATTTCTTCATCATCATCTCACAATCCATCTTCTTCTTCTTCTTCTTCTTCATCACGTGACTTCTCATGTGACCTCCTAGAGCTTTACCTGACCTAAACGCTTTCTCACATATACAACAAACCCTTTCCTCTTCTTCCCCCAAAACATCTGATTTCTGCTTATCTTTCTTCATTCACACCCATATACCCAACATCTAAAAACAATTACGAAAATTCACAAATATATTACTCGAAAGGAAAAAACTGATCAGCTTTAGCATGAATTTTCGGGAGCTGGAGGTTGGACAGCATACATAGTGGCGATGAAAATGAAGAGAAAGAAAAGTGGAAGAAAGAGTGAGAGGATTTTGATGAAGACGAGTTTGAGTTAAGTGCTATTTACAAATGAAGCGTCACGTTCCTCCACCCTTACTTTGCCTCTTATTCTCTCTCACAACAATACGTGTGTATCTCACGTTTTTAATAATTACACATCAATATTCAGATTTTATTCCTTCAATTATTTCCTTCATTTTAATGTATAATTAAACTCCACGTATATTTTCACTAAATAGTTAACCTTTACCTCAGAAAACTAAAAGTTTTTTTTTTTTTTTTTTGAGAAAGAAAATTAGTAGCTTTTGATTGGTTGTTATGTTCATTTAGTAAAGGATAAGTACCAAATTCCCCTCTATCGATGGCGTCTAGAGCTGTCAAAATTAGCCCGGCTCGATGGGTCGGCCCAACCCGCCCGAAATTAAGGTCGGTTGGGCTCGATAAATTATAGGCCCAAAAAAGACCTAAAAAGTCCGCCCAGACAACAAGATGGACCGACTGGGCTTCGGGGCTAAAAAGCCCGGGGTTTTTGGGCTTTTTGGCCTGCTCAATTTTTTTAATTATTAATTTATAATATTTACTTTTATAATTATATATTTTGAAATTTAAAGTAAAAAAGAATTAAAAATAGATTTATGTTCAGATTTTACTTTTATGTTAACTCATTAATTGAGAAATTTTAGCTTCTTAATTAAAAATAAAAAATATTATATATTGAATTAAATACTTGGTATAAATTAATTAATTATATATATGAGTAATAAGAACAATTCTATTAATTTTGAGTTTGTTTAATATATTTACTATTAGGACTTTAAATTTGTTTAAATACTTTGAAGTGTTATTTAATAAACTATCTATTATAGGATTTTTTTATTTATTTTTTGTTGTGTTTTAACTTACAATAGCATGATTTAATATTTTTATTTTATCTTTAATTATATTTGTGAATTGATGATTTAATGTTAGTCGATTTTTTTTATTATTATCATTTTTATAGCAAAAAATAGAATTTAAGAGAAAAAAATTATTGGGCAGGTTTGGCCCGACCACCCGGTGGGCTGATAAGGGTCGGGTTGGGCTTGCTATTTTGAGGCCTGATCAAATTTCAGGTGGGGAAAGCCCAGTAGGGCTGGGCCGAGCTGGCCCATTTGACTGCTCTAATAGCGTCCCTATCGCGTACAGGACCCTGTAGTCTTGATAAGCGTTATTTACTACCTCAACGTGGCAAAATCGAACCAAATTCCCCCCCGGTGTTAAAACGCCGTTACATTTTTTTTTTTTTTAAGATGGTCCCATATTTCTCTCCCTCACTGAAATCCGACCGCTGCGACCCTCCTCCGGTGAAGGGTCGTCTTCCTCACTCGGCCTTTTTTTTTCCTTCTGAAACACACACAAAGATGCTGACTCGGCAAAGGCGTCAACCTCCTCATCTCCGGCGAGCCTGTTGTCTCGCCATCCACCCACATTTCTCATCGCTCTTTCTCGCCTCTGAGTTCCTCCTAAACCTTAGATCCTCAAATCAAAACTCCACTCCCTTCGATCTCTGGCGATCGCGCCCACGCGCTGCCCTCGTTCGATGAAGGCTTCCGTCTTCACCATCTCTCTCACCTGGTTCGATTGACAACAGGAAAATCGCCGTCGAACCTCTCTGTTATTTCCTCCCCTTTCTCAACTCCAGCGAAGCAGCAACGACGAGCCATCGCTTCCCTCTGATTCTCCGGCAACGACACAACTACTGGCCATGCCTCTGGTCCCAGCCACCTCTAACAGCGACAAACCACCGCCTCCACCGACCCTTTTCCTCCCTCCGACTCGGCTCTCACTCAAAAATAAAAATAAAAATTATTTATTCTAACGGTGTTAACGTTCGTTAAGTGGCGGGGGGGAATTTGGTGCGATTTTACCACGTTGAGGTAATAAACAGCGCTTATCCTAACTATAGGGTCTCGTACGCGATAGAGACGCCATCGATAGGGGTGAAATTGGTACTTAACCATTTAGTATATATCGATAGTAATTTCTTTTGAGATACTTCAGTTTCCTAATATCTTTTATATTCAACTAGCACAAATTACGTACGTTGTACGTGTATTTGATAAAGGTCGAAATTACAAATATACATATTTATTATGCTTAATTTTTTATTAATAATTTAATTTATTTGATTCCATAATTATATTAAAATTTCTTTAAAATAATATTCAATAAATTAATAAGTTTTATAAATTAATAAATTTCTCCAATCCCAACTTGGATCATTTCAAAAAGTTATCAATTTTAATAAAACAACAATATTTTAGAGAACCCCTTTATAAATATAAGCCAAAATGACTTGATAAATACATGCATTTATTTAATTATCTTTCATTTATTTTTAAATATTATAACTTGATTTAAAATCATAATTTGTGAAATTAAGATAGAACTCTATAAATTAAAAAGTTATCAATTCATCCATATATTAATAAATTATTAATTTATCGATAATATTCTTAGGTCCCAAATTATTAACTTATAGAGATTTTATTATAATTTTTAAAAAATCTAGCTAGTGATCATACTAAATTTTAAAATACATATGTATCAAGGTATGATGACAAATATATACATATGTATCCTATTTATTTATATAATAGTGAGTTATTGTTATTTACATTTATCCGGTTAAATAGTTAGATTCTATAGGATATTTATCTTTTTAGAATTATAAAATGAGTTATAGATGTATATCAAATAGGTTTATAAGGTGATATAGTAATATATTTTTCTAATATTTTGATATCTAATGAATTTAGGGTTGTAAATGAACAGAGCTACTCGCAAGTTATTCGAGATTCGGCTAAAAAAAATTTCGTTCAGAGCTCTATACAATAATAAATGAGCCGAGCTCGAGCTTGACATCACTCGGCTTGTTGAGTTGGCGAACATGTTCAGATTCGATTGTTCACGAATATGTTTGAGAGCCTGTTCACGAACCTTCAGTCGAGCCTTCAATTAAGTTAGTGTACGAACCTTAAACGAGTCGAGCTCGAGCTCGAGCTCGAGTACCGTATTACTCCCTCCGTCCACCAAGAGTGTAACACAATTATTCGATTAGGCGTCCACAAATAGTGTAACACTTTCTTTTTGGGATATGACCTCATTTTCTCCTTTGAACTATAATCACTTATTTCTATATGACTCTACACTCAATTCAATCACAAACACGCATTTCCACTTAACACATATCTACCAACTATTTTCTTAAAACATGTGTCCACAAAAGGTGTTACACTCTTAGAGGACGGAGGGAGTAATTAAGAAGCTTTTTTAAAAAAAATAACAAGTTCGAGCTCGAACATCATATATATGAACAACTAATGAATTAAGCTCGAGCTCCAGCTCAACCTCGAATTCGATATTATCGAGCATCATCCAAGACGAGCTTGAGCTCGGTAAATGGGTGACGAGCCAAGCTCGAACAACACGATAAAAGCTCGAATTGAGCTCGACCCGAGCTCGAACACTCGAATATTTAAACAAGTCGAGCTCGAGCCTGCTAGTATTCGGCTCGACTCGTTTACAACCCTAAATAAATTAGTATATTCTTCTAATTATATAATACTCTCTCCGTCCACAAAAAATAGTCTCATTTTGCTATTTTGTAACATCCACAAAAATTAGTCTCTTTCTATTTTTGAAAACTTCCTATCACATGGTGGGCTTCTTTCTCAACTCACATTACAATTAATTATCATTATTAACACTACTTTTAAGTGGGGCTCATTCTTCACTCACAAAACATTTAACTATTTTTATTTAAAATATGTATTGTCAACTTCTAGGACTATTTTTTGTGGACGGAGGAAGTATATAATTTACATAATACCTTTAAAATTAAATATGTAAATATGGATATAATAGACAATTTGTATTTTATGCCCAAAAGACCTTTTCTATTAATATAGATTATTAAATAAAATATTCTTTTATTAATAACACATAAATGATTGAGTTCAACAAATTTTTTGTGAAACTTGGAATGGATCAATGATAATAATCTTTCCATCCCTAAAATAGTTATAGAAGGAGAGGACACGAATTTTAATAAAAGTAGTTGAATGTATTGTAAGTGAAGAAAGAGTTTAGAAATAGTGTTAATAATGATTAATTAATTATATGTGAGTGAAGAAAGAGGTCACCATGTGATAAAATCGGTAAATAATAATTTTGAGAGTAATATGTTGTGTGATAATGTGTATAAATAGAAAGAGATTATTTTTTGAATACATACTTTTTTTTTATTTGGGAGAGTTGGGGAGGAGGAACAGTGGGGTTTGAACTCGGGAATTCACTGGTCACACACAGGATGTCACACCGCTTGGTGTCCCCTGGGGACTTTTTGAACACGTACTTAAATGATGAAAATATACTCCCTCCATAATACAAACCATAAACTGTGTATAAAAAACTGCAAAACAACTGCTGTTGCATTTTGTTTTAATATAATAGGAATTCAACAGAATCTGCAAGCACAGTATGGATTTATTTTTACACATTACATTCCACCACCAAATAAACCACCCACAAATTGAAAAAAATGCAATTCTAGGGTAACAAATTGTGCGTAGAACACATAGTACAAACATGACAGATTTGAACAACACTACACCATCCAGGAAACTGAAACAAATCTGCATTCCCATGCGCAACTGAAACAACATTAGATGATCTCCTCTCTATTTGTCTCTGTGCATAAAACAAATATATACTATAATTGTTTTTATTCCTCTCTCTGTGTGCGTAAAAGGAAGTGTAGTACTTTTTGTTTTGTAAAATAACTTCTACTTCTTTTGTTTTTATTTCTCTCTCTCCATGTGAGTAAAAGGAAGTGTAGTATTTTTTCTGAAAGAAATAAAGCGGCACCTTATTAAATTTTGTTTTAACTTCTGCAGCATTTTTGTTTTAATATAAAGAGACACTTCTTTTAGATTTTATTTTAACTTTGTTTTTAAAAAATTTAATTATTTTTTATAGATACCCCTAAATAAATTGTTAGGAAGAGATAGGGCGGCGCTCTATTTAAATTTTGTTTTAACTTCTGTTGAATTATGTTTTAATATTAAGGAACGCGTCTTTTAGATTTTATTTTAACTTTTAACTATTGTTACATTCTTTTTTAATATAGTAGATAGATTAGGAAATGGTCTCACGGTAAAACTGGTTTCCAAACGACACTACTTCAACATATATGTTGAAGTAGTGTCATTCGAAAATATTCAAGTGTCATTTCCCGAACGAAATAGTATCATTCGAGAATCCAATTTCACTGTGAAACCGATTTCACGGGAGTTTTGTGATAGATTAGCTACCAAGCACGTGTTCTTATTACAATATTTCCTAATAGGAAGTAGAGCAACAAGCTCAACACTTTAGGAATGAGATCTTGATATTCATAAACAGAAGTTCACACCACTTGAATGTTCACTCAATATAACAAGTTCTATAACTGGGAAATAGCAAACAAATTATTCTTGGAAGATGACACGGCGCGATGAAAGCAAAGCCACCGTGAATATGGTCTTGAGTTGAGCCGCAGCCTTAAAATTTTCTTTGTTTTTGAAGGTCTGATGTATATATTCAACATTTTCAATAATTACGGATTACAAACGTGTTGTTAAATTAAAAAGTGAAATCGTGGAATGATAAAATAGGAAGATGAAAAACTTATGAAATGTTTAAAAAATTGACCTAAAATTTATGATACCACCAAACATTACTAGTCTCTGGTAAAAATGGAATTATACATGACATGTCCATGGAGCTATGGTCTGTGGTAAAATGGTTGAAGTTTAGATACTAAAATGGAAGAAGCAGCCATCCTACAACATAGTATGCGAATGGATCACATCCAGCCGTGGCCAAGGGTGAAACCAATGGTCTCGGCATCCTTTTGTCGACCAATTTCCACAGAAATCATAGACTAAATGAAAATGCATGGTGCAGTTGACAGCATCTGATTTTAAGCCGCACAGAAAAGATCATGAAAAATTAAAGAACATCAATAGTTAAACGTAAACAACAACAAACTACAGTACAGCACATTCCTCAGGAAAAAAAATTCTATTTCTGCCCATACGAGTTCTTCTTTGTTGCCAATTAGAAATATAACAGTAACGTCTCAGTCGTTTCTCTACAAACAATATCAAAGAGAGAGAGAGAGAGAGAGAGGAAAATGAAAGCCTAGAGAATTAATTCCGTCGAGAGGAGACACCCCAAGTAACCAACAATAAAGCCTATTAACCTTGCACATGTTGGGATGACTTGTACTCCAACATTTCAGCTTTGTATCTTTCCTTGTCTCGCAAACCCTTATCCTGGTATACCTGATACCACCACAGGTTAAACAATTATTTGCAAGATACAATCATGTCATTTTATCTCAGGATTTCAGAATCAATGAGTACAAGTTTCAGGATTAGCATATTTCTATTTTGTATGCACGTGTATGAGTTGGAACTGAGGGCTCCTACCAATGACAATCACATAAGCCTTTTGCATTGTACAGAAAACACAACCCTGAAGTTCCAGGTCAAAGTGATAGTACAATTCGAAAGCAGTTTTACCAAGGCCTGATGAGAGAGACAACTATTAGATTGTTTTCTTTTTTCAGCGTTGGGGGGTTGACAATAGACAAAGGGTTGTGCAAACGAGGCAGCAAGAGTCAACATAGATAGATCCTGCCTTGTTTGAACACCCCATTATCTATTAATGTTATTACTACAGACACAGGAGGAATTAGACCAACAAACAGAGATCTAGTAGCTTTTATCATTAAGGTTTCCACAAGGGCCTCTCAAAACATGCTTTGCAAAGGAAAATGTTACAGGAAATATGTCAAAAGAGAAATAACTCGAATTGGCTATTTACAATTATATCAGCAGCTATAATCTATTTTAAGCAGAAATCTGAAGATGCAGCAAATAAGTTTCCTAACTATGTCAAGAGTACTTTTCCTTTACCTGTTTTTCAGCCTCTGTCATATTGCTCCATAGTTGCCCAATTTTTTTGCTGATAGCTCTTTCTTGCCCATGGTATGAAGGCCTCAGTATCTGGTATTGCTCAGCAAAAAAGAAGGTGTAACCACTTCTATTTCGCTTGGGATGAGCTGGATCTTTAAAGGCCGTATGGTTCTTTCTCCGGGTTAGGTGAACAGGCTCGTCAGAAGTGCTACGACTTTGGGATGCATCTGGTTCCAGAGGTGTGTGATAAAGGACACCTTTCAGAACCTCAGATCCCAGCTTCACTGTAACTAAATATCCATCATCAAATTTTCCGTCTATTGTTCCAGAGACTAAGCTACCATCGCCCAAGTTAGAGCTTGCTGCATATCACATAATGCGATCCCATGTTAATATTTTCACGAATAAGCAAGTCATGTAGCATTGAAATAGACCAGTAAAAATTCTTAAACAACACTATCTACATAGTAGCAAAGAATACCCACCTGATAGTTTCTCAGATGCAGCACCATCATCATCGCCATATGACAATGTTTGACCTATTGAACAGTTTTGGGCAGATTACCAGTTACACACCAGGGAAAACTTGAAGCCATAGAAAAATAACACTATAATCAAGTTGTGAAGGTACCTGCTTCTTTATTGGGTGGTTTTTCTTTCCGGAAATAATAAACCTGCTCGAAATGATAAAGGGATGAGAGATAATACTTTCGTAAAACAAATGATGCACTTGTAATAGAAGTTGGGAAGTTGAAAGCTGCAGTGACTTCCTTCCATCTGCGGTCTCCTATAACCTGCAGTTAGAAAAGCACATCAAAATCAACGTTAAGGAAATAACTAGTAATCAGCTTCAGCAATCAGTATGATCTCGCCAACTTTGCCAAGTTACTAAAGAGCATCCATTAAATACCATTTTCTCCTGGCACTGCTGCTTATAAAATGGTGCTGCAGAAGAATCAGCTAACAATTTAAGGTTCACAAAATTTTCATTGTTCATCCAAAAAGCACCATTTATCTCCTCTACAGAAAGTGTGATGTAAAATTCAAATCCACATGCTAATGTCACAAGTCCCCTTAGCCTTTCACCAAGGAAGAAAGGTAAGTCCACAGATTGAGTCATACATGTCGGTCAACTAACTATATTAAGTTTAACATACATTAAAGTGATCCCAACCTTTAAAGTAATTTCTTTATAATTAATCAGAAAAGGATAGAGAAAGTTTACTGTGAAGTGCTGTAAAATCTTAACACAAATGCAAAAAAATTGTTCCTGATATCATGATTTTCATAATTTCATAATGTTACTTTTAAACCTCAGGTATTTATGGGATATTACAGATAACATTTCGTTCAACACAATAGGAAAACAAACTTAATTATGACTGGTAAAAGCAGCATCACAAGCAGTCATTTACTCCATCTAAAATGCACAATAAGAAAGATACAGGGAGTAATTATTCAAAGAGCTAAGAAAGCATACTTTTTCAATACCACCTCGAGAGGTCACCTCTATAAAAAGTCGATGTAGATCTAAAGAACTCCCTCCCACAGTAGGGATCCTAAATAGCAAAGCACAGAAGTTAATACAGGATAGTGAGTGATTTCTCATGAATTTTGCATGTAGTTGCAATAATCCCCAAATTTACGTCAAAGCAATTACTATATTTTTTTTATTGTGACCAAATTAGGTTTCAGATGCATGCAACAGGAACATGCAGGCGAGAATACGTGAAAGCTTATGTTACTCTAAAGGCAGTAATTATAGCTACTATAAAAAAGGAAGGTGTTTACAAAACAAATCTCAGATATGAAAATTTATTCACATACAATGGTATTGGAGCAACTAATTTCACTTGAACTCAAAGTTCAAATGACTGCCACTTGATCTGATCCTACGACATAAGTGACTTGCTACTACTCCCAACATCATGAATTTCTTCATGGATCAAAAAATGATTTTCTTCTTCATGCTATAGTTTTGTAAAATACTAGCCAAAGAATGCAACAAAGATATACATAAACCATGTTTTTGATAAAGAAGCATGACTGTGCATAGCCAAAATAGATTTCCTGATTTCTTTAAAGGGGAACCATGGTACAATAGGTACAGCATGTCCCTGAATCACAATAGGGCAAATCATTTTACCTCTCCCAAACGAGGTCTTTATCCTCTAAAACCTCCTCTCTTTTTTATAAATAAATGCCATGTGTGACGTGATACTAACACTCCAAGAGCTAAAAATTTATAACCACATGCAGTTTTTTTCATTTTCTGTACACTATCATTTTCTGTACACTAAGCTAAAACACAAACAAGATCCAAAGACCAGCACCAGCACTAGAGTGATATGATTACGCTGGACTAAAAGTAGGATCACTTTATTTATTTCTATAGAGATAAGACATTAAGTACATGCCCTAGCTGCATTACCTCAGAGAAGATACAGCATAAACTTCATAAGAGTCAGACATCTTACTGGTACTAATACATAAAATCCAATCTATAATTGAAAGCCAATTGACTACAAAATGAAGTTATGATACAAGCAATTAGTTTCTACTTGGTTAAAAAATAGCAGCACCGTCTGTTGAACTAACACAGTATTTACAAAAGTAACACGTAGAACTCAAATGTACTCATTTTGTAAATTAACAAAATGAGTTCCTTAAATAAACTTGGATGAGAAATATATTAGCAGTCTGTATAAGTATCATTACTATAGTGCAGACATAGGTTTTCCTTAATTAGCCCAAATATCATCAAATATTTACTGAAACATATTACTTCTACTAATTAATTTTCCCAACCACAACACGAGAAAGAAAACCGCAAGCACTCTTTTCAAACAACACCAGATATTAGAAACCCCTCCTCCCAAAAAAATAGTTGAAGATATTCAATCAAAAGCAACCATCAACTCAAAATCAGGTCTACCACCATTCTAAGACCGACAAACAACATGCACAAGCAAATTATGCACCTCGAAGTAAACTATTCAATAAAAAAAAAAGTAAGTGCTATATTTCTGAGCAGAAAAACCCCAAGGCAGCACAAAAAAGAGCACTAAACAAATAGAATGAGATAGAGCATGAGAGTCACCGGAATTTGGTGCCGTAGAAAGCGTGAAAAGCGCGAAGCTTCTGCAGGAAAATATCTGGGTTTTGAATAATTTGTTGATATTCAGCTTCGGGTTTGGGATAGGAACTGTAGTTTGTCATAGGCGTTTCCGAAGATGGGCCGTTTGACATTTTATTAATTTAGGAGAGCAAACAATTATGGTAGAGATAAATAGGATTTTAATGATTACTGTGTATTAGCGATTCCAAAATTATGAATTAAAATGGTTTTTTCACTCTACCCCTAAAACCCTTCCATTTCTTACCCCCTTTTCAATATTCGAAATCGACGCCGCTCTTCAGCTACTCACAAAATATTTGTACGTATTTAAATATTAAATTGTCATTCAATGAATATTAGCTTATATAAAGATCTCACTTAATAAATTAAATTGATCTACGGTTTATATCCCTAAATATCTTATTCCCTTCTGTAAAAAAAAACACACCCCACTATATTATTCCCTGAAATTTGTGGTTAAGGTGCAGTTTACTTGTAAATTGATAATTTGTAGGTTGTTTATTTAATTATATAATAGACACTCCTTGTAATTCTAAAAAAAAAACGTCTGTCTAATTCTTAAACTATACACTCTTACAAAGTTTCAATCTTATAAATTGATTTTAAGTTTGAAAATAAAATTTATGTTGATCTGACATGAGAAAAATTATGTTGTGTGGTGAAGAAAGAGAAGTAGAAGAGTACTGCTTCTGAGAAGCCTTTTTCAAATGTAAGTTATTATTCATTATTATTGGTTCAGAGCCAGAGGAACAGTCAATTTGGCTAAGGACTGTAATAGATGAACATTTATTTTTCATAAAAAGATGGTGAGTTGTGTATATGATCGAATAATCAGGTAAAGAGAAAATTATAAATACACTAGCGAATTTGAATTTAAATTAGGATAAAGCTATTATTATTATATGATAGATCTTGACCGATAATCTAAACTAAAGTAAGAAGTTATCAAAAGAAAACATGCATTTGTCTAAGTTTTATGGAAATATGATTAATTAAAGAGAGAATAATCATGCCAAACATTTTTTTTCTCAAAAGAATAAATAAATAATCATGCTACATTAGGTGTGTATATATGCTAGCTTGCTTCAGATTTGAGTCACGGGTGTCATGTTTAGATAAAGAACTAGTACCCAACCCTAAGTTTCAGTAACTTGTAGTATAAAGTAGTTCTAAATAAATGAAAAAAAAATTATTTGAATCGACTAATATATATCTACCACTTAAAGTAATGCATCAGCATCGACCTAACTTTTGGTTTGATTTCATAAATAAATAAAAGATGTGATTTTATTCGTAACTTTCCTTTTATTCACTATAATCTATAATCTTTATTTGAAATAATTATAAAGTTTACTATTTTAGCTTATGATTCTAGTCCCCAAATTAAATATTCCTTCCGTCCCACAAAAAATATTTGTATTTCACTTTGGACGTACAGTCATATTATAAGTGACTTGTTTCTATAAAATTTAACCCATAAAAAAGCGTAGGTCCTACCACTTTACATATTCTCTTTATTTTACGTGCAATAAAATAATTTGTCAATTTTAACGAGACAGATAAAGTATTTAATAATTTGTTGCACGAATTGGCGATGACAACACAAATTGAGGGAGGCTATCATGAGTTCGATCCATTAGGTCCATCAATTTATTCAAAAAAAAAAAAGATATTACTCCCTTCAAAATAACTTCTTATTAGGGGACGACACGGGTTTTAAGAATAAATTATAAGTGTATTGATAGTGAAGAAAAAGTGTTATAATTAATATTGAAAATGATGAAAATGTGTTATAATTAGTATTGAGAATGGTGAAAGGTTGAAAAGTAAGAATAAATAAATATTTCTCTCAAAAAAAAAAGAATAAATAAATATTATTAGTGGCAGGATAATGTCCCAAAATAAATAGGAATTTAATTGTTTGGGGTACATCCCAAAAAGGAAATATAGGAAGTTATTTTTAGTGGCGGAGGGAGTATATAATAATTGATTGCAATTAGAAGAAAGAATCTCAAATAGACCAAGATCGAATTTGGTGAATGGTGAACGTCAGTAGTCATAATATGTTGAAATTGCAAAGAAAATACAATATATAATCGTCCAAATATAATAAGGGATTTTCTCGTATATCACGATCGTGAATGTAGAAGTGTTTTTTGAATCATGTAAATCGTTGATATAATCAAACTAACTTGTAGCTCTAAAATAAGAAATCTAAAGAAGTTAAAGAATTCTCATGTAAAGTAGGACCGATGGTGTAGGAGTGTTTTTCGAACCACGTAAAATTGTTTGTGTTCGTACTTTCAGTCTTTACTTTGTTTTTGTTCTTTTTGCTTAAACTACTTTTCAAACTGACTATCAACAAATCATGCAAATTTGATTGTGGTTTTACAGTCAACACTTTATTTTAGTATTGCTTTACCTGCTTAATTAATTAGCACACTGACCACAAGCGTTGCAATCAACATAAGCATAAAATTAATTTCATAATTCGTCAAACTGACTTAAATCACCAATCATTAAACTAAACCTTGTCTAACCTGAAAAGATAACTTAAAAGATTTTCTAAAAGCCAGTTAACACTTATCACCACATTTTGCATATGCCTTATTTCTTAATTCAACTTACCAGTTTATGAGTAGTCAGTAGGATAGGATTGGTAATTGATTATTTAGTTAGGCGATATTTATTGACCTTCAATCAGCTGACTTCAGTTTATTGATCTGTGTCACCCAACTAATTCACTATCAGCAAGTCTGCCTTAGAACACTTAATTTGGAAAACAAGCAAAATTGCTAACTGGTGTATTATCTCATACACCAATACATATTAGCCTCGGGACCAACAATAAATGATACTCACTCCGTCCACAAAAAATAATCCATTTTTACCATTTTAGAATGTCCACAAAAATTAGCCCATTTATATTTTTAGAAACTATAATGGGTCATATTCTACATAATAATACTACCTTTTAAGTGGGACAATTTCTCCACTCACAATAAACTAAACTATTTTCATTAAAACCTGTGTCGTCCCATATATTCTAGAACTATTTTTTGTGGACGGGGAGAGTACTATATTACAAACGACACTTTTAAAAAATGATATGTTTAATCAATGCAAATGATACTTTTGAATGGGCCGGGAAATGATAATTCGCAAATGATACATTACAAATAATAGAAAATATACTTTTGATATATGTAAATAATATTTTTTATAAAATTAAATGATATATTGTATAAAAATAAATGATATATTACAAATTATACTTTTTTCATGCAAATGATACTTTTGAATTAACTGAGAAGAGAGAAAAAAATCGATATAAAAAAATGTAAACTAATAATTAAAAAATATAAATATATATATATATATATATATATATATATATATAATAGAAAAAAACTGTAATTGAGATTAAAAAAATCGATCTAAAAATAAAAATAATATAAATATAAATTGAAAATTAAAAAAACAACTGTAATTGGACGGACATAAATATAATCAAGCAAAGCAAATTGCACTTTGTGGGATCTGAATCCACCACTTTGTGATCTAATTCATTTAATATAATATATGGGCTAATTATTACTCGCTCGATCTCATTATTGTTGTCTCGTAACTTTTAAGCACGAGAATTAAAGAGTAAATGTAAAATAGTTAAAAGTAATATGACTCATAATTTTTGAAAAGTTGATTGTTATTTTTTACGAAAATGAGACAATAATAATATAATAATAAAAAATTATACGTGGGACAATAATAGTGGAATCGAGAGAATATTAACTAAGTTGTTCTCGCGTGAGACCGAGCTAAATGGGGTGCGCCTCATTAAATAATAAATTTACCAATTCAATTTTCATATAAGTTCCACTACTATAATAAATCTCCAAATTTAATAAAAAAAATTACAATAAGGTTAAAAAAAATACTCCCTCCGTCCCATGAAGCATGACACAGTTCTTTTCGGCACGGGAATTAAGAAATTGGTATTTTGTGTGTTAAGTGTGGTAGGTGAAAAAGTGAAAATGTGAATAAAGGGTAAATTTTTTGCCATTTTTAGAAACGTGTCATGCTTCGTGGGACAGACCAAAAAGGAAACTGTGTCATGCTTCGTGGGACGGAGGGAGTAGCTTTCAAATTTAGAAGTTCGTTCCAACTTCGAACCTGCTCACATTTCACCATTTGAAAGTGCAAAAATTAGGACCCTCTTATTGGCTCACATTTCACCCGAGAGTTCGATTCTTTTAAGTTTCGTTTGTACTTTATTTTATTGAATTGCCCACAAAGCAAAAGGAGAAATCGTGATGGGTTGAAAAAAAAAACACCTTCCGTTAATTGTATAGGGATCGTTTACTTTAAAAAATTAATTTTGATAGATTAAAATAGTAATATTAATTTTTGAGGAATTAAAATTTTGAGATATTCAAGACTCTTTTCCTATCGTATTGAAAGGTTGGATTGAAGAAATTGTGCTCTCGAAGATAAATATTCAATCATGCATATTCTTATGCAAAGTAAACTCACTCTTCTCCAAAGATTGAAAAGAAAAAAAGTAAAATAAACATGCATTTCTTCTTTAGTAATATCAATATGATTTCCGCTTCAAAAAAAAATATCAATATTATTTCGGTTTCAGAAGCATCGATCAAATATAGAGAGATAATTAATGCAAGAATAAACATTAATTATAGCCGGAAGCAATACAGCTGCATCTTTGAGATCGATGTGAATTTCTCCCGTCGGCGGAATTAAAGTAACGATTCATTTCCCCAAATAAAATGTGAGCTTAATTATTAATTATCTGTTTGTTTGTTTAAATTGATTTTGGATTGTTTTACAGATGAGTGGAGAAGCAAATAATGAAAAACAGTGTTTCAGTAGATGAAGCGAAGAAGACGAGAGGTTGAAAAGTAAATTAGAATGTATAGACAAGAGGTACAATGTTTGAATTTAACCGAAGAAGCTAGGATCGTAGCCATTGCTAGAGGTGGCGAGAATGTAGTAGGCGACGATGTGGCCGATGGAGCCCCAGGCGAGGACGTCGACGATGTTGAATCCGACGGGATCGTTGGATTTGAGGAGGCTGACGTACTCCTTGGCGCGGACATCGCCGGCTTCGAAGTGCGAGATCCCGTTCTGCTCCGGCACTTGCTTCGCCACGTTCTCTCTCTGGAAGTTGAAGAACACGAACCTGCCTAGGAAGAGGGACAGCCCCGTGCTCAGGCTTATCACCAGCGACGGGTTCAGCTCCGCCTTCACGCCCAGGCCGCGCTTGCTGCTGCCGCGGCGGAAGGCGGCGGACGCCGGCTTCGAGAGGACCACGGAGGAGTCGGTGGCCTTGTTCAGAGGCCGGAGGCCTTGGAAGCTTGGGGCGGAGAACAAGGCGGAGGCCATTGCAGATTGGATTTGATTTGGATTGGATTGGATTGGAAGTGAGGTGAAGGTGAGGGATGGATTAATCAAAGATGAGGTTTATAATTAGAGAGATGATGGCAGGGATTTTTGTGAGGAGGGGAGCGAATTGGAGTGGCGCTACTAAGATTATGCATGCTGATCTGGCTCCGCCTCATTGGTTATGTCTGGATCACAGATTTTTGCTACATTTTTGTTGCTCATTTAACCTACTTATAAGGTTTCAAGGTGTAAGTTTGCACCTAGGATCCGTGGCGCAATGGTAGCGCGTCTGACTCCAGATCAGAAGGTTGCGTGTTCGATTCACGTCGGGTTCAATCCCCCGATCCATACGGATTTTACTTTTTCATTTTTTTTTTTGGAAAAAACTTATTAAACATATATATGTGTGTGTCTAAATTCATATAATCCGTCATGTCTTCAAATTATTCTGTTCTCAAAAACTATAAATTTTTTAACACTAATTAAAATTACAAGTTTATGTCAAATTTATAGTTTCACATTTATTATTTATAATTTATTATTTATATATGTTTTTCTTTTTCAAAAATTGATTACACATTTGATATACTCTCTTCGTCCACAAAAAATAATCAACTTTTGGCATATCCAAAAAAATTACTAGTATATTTTAGTTTTGGACACTTTCTACTACATGATAGGTTCCTTTATTCACTCACAATATAATTATTTATCATTATTAACATTATCTTTTAAATGAGATCATATCTGCACTCACAATACATTTAATTATTTTTGTTAAAATATGTGTCGTTCCCTTTTAAAATTATTTGTCAACGAAGAGAGCGTATAAAAATACTTGATAAATCATGTGTTGGTTCACATAATTATCCACTTTTGATAACAATAAATTTAAAACACTAACTTCTCTATTTTCATGTAGAAAAATATCCAAAATTAGGGTAAATGGACGAAGCTTTAGAAGTAGAGTGGGATGACAAACACTAGGGGTGAGCAAAAACCGAGCCGACCGAAAAAACCGAAAAAAAATAAGCCGAACCGATCGATTTTCGGTCGGTTTTTTTGCTATGGTCGGTCGGTTCGGCCCATTTTTTACAGAAATCTCGGTTTTTTCGGTCGATTCGGTTTTCCCGAATTTGATCAGTCGAAAACCGAACCGACCGATAAATATATATAATAATATTTTTTTTTACTTTCCTAAAGCTACGCCCAGTCGCCCACCTCCCCACCCCAATTTCCTAACCCTAAATTTATAATCATCTTCATCTCACTTCTCTCTCACTTGTGGCGCCTCCCCTCCCCTCCCCCCAACCAAAACCAAAACTTGCCTCCCTCCACCCCCAGGCTCCATTTCAGATCGGCGACACCTCCGGCGAGACGCACTCCATTCCAGACCGACGAGCCGCCCTCCCTTACCGCCGCGCCTCGAGCCTCCCGGCAAGACGCGCTCCATTCCAGAGCGAGCCGCGTCTCTAGCCTCCCGGCGAGACGTGCTCACTGCTCTGTTCCAGAGCGGTGAGCCTTCCTCTGCGCCGCCGCCTCACCTCCACACCAGAGCGAGTCTCGCCGCCGCCTCACCTCCAACCGTTGCTTCTCCGAGTGCGCCGCCGCCGCCAGTTCATCCAGCTATTCGACTCGGCTCTATTCGGTCGGTCGAAAACCGATTATTTCCACGGTTGCCGGCTGGTCTTCAAACGTCGGTCGGTTCGGCCCATAAATCCTCCAAACCGTCGGCCCATCGGTTTGTATTTTTTTGGTCGGTCGGCCGGCCGAACCGACCGATGCACAGCCCTAACAAACACAAATACACAATCTTACCCATATTGTACTTGTGTCTTTAGTAATTGTGCCGGTCAAAATGCCTAATAATTGTAGGAGTTAACTACTCCAATATTAAAGGTATTTTTTTGACGTTGTAGTTTTTATGTGCTA
Organism: Salvia miltiorrhiza; assembly: GCF_028751815.1. Lineage (NCBI taxonomy): Eukaryota > Viridiplantae > Streptophyta > Magnoliopsida > Lamiales > Lamiaceae > Salvia > Salvia miltiorrhiza. The sequence goes on from NC_080391.1 coordinate 12,619,552, forward strand.
AATATCTCATTTAAATTTAATTACATCCATATACTTAATATTTCAGAAAATTCAACTTCACTATATTAGAGCATCTCCATCCACGAGCCAACATGTCGAGCTCGTAGGTGAGCCCCTTCAGGAAGCCACCACATATTTTTTTATTTTTTATTTTCTTCTTTTTTTGGACGGTGTTCCGCGTGACTTCTCTCTCCTCTCTGCACCCACTCGCTCCTGTATGCCAGCATCGCTCCCTCTTGGCTCGGCAATGGCATGGGACTAGGGATGACAATCTACCCGCGGGTAGCGGATATCCGCGAAAACCCGAACCCATTAGGGTGGGTTTGGATACCATTTGATATCCACGGATAGTTTCGTGGGTACAATTCACTATCCATTTAGTTCGTGGGTATGGGTTTGGATACTTACTATCCATACCCGCGAAACCCGTTTACCCGCAAAAAATACCCGCCAATTACCCGTCAATTATCCTTCAATTACCCGTCAAATATCCACAAAAAATTCTATAAAATATGGGCTTTAAATACATATTTTGAGATTATGGGCTAGTATTTTATATTTTAAAATAGGCCCAAACAATAAGGCCCAAAGTCTAATATTGAGCTAAACCTAAACCCTAGTAATTCCCCTACGCCCCTTTCTTCAGCCGTTTCTTCCCTTCAGCCGTTTCTTCCCCAGCCCTGCTCGCGAAGTCGCGATTCCAGCCACCAGTCGGCAGCCACTCGACGGCCGCCGCTCGCCGTCCGTCCAGCAATTATAGACATTGTTCTTGAAGATGAAGAAGAAGAGTTCAATGAAGAGGGTTCTATTTCTACTGTCGAGCAATTATAGACATTGTTCTTTGTTGGATTTTATATTTTAGTTGATGAATTTGAACATTGTTCTTTGTGAATTTGAATTTAAACATTGTTCTTTGTGGATTTGAACTATGCTATTTGTGTTGATTTTTTTTTCTTATTAAATCTGTTGTAAATTTATATTTAAATTCTATTTCGTGGGTATCCGGCGGATAGCGGGTATCCGTCGGATAGTGGGTGACGGATACCCGTCGGATAGCGGATTTCGCGGATACCCGACGGGTAGCGGGTATCCGCGGGTAGCGGGTTTGGATACCATTTGATATCCATGGATAGTTTCGTGGGTAGCAACCACTATCCATTTAATTCGTGGGTATGGGTATGGATAGTCACTATCCGTACCCGTCGTACCCGATTGCCATCCCTACATGGGACTTGTGCGAGCCTGGCGCGCATTCGCTCTCTGCGAGCTCCGCTGCAGATGCTCTTACTCACGTGGCCGATGAAATAACTTACAATCATATAATAGGCGATAGTGCCAATTTGTCAACAGTGCACTTGATTTTCAGGGAGATTTTGTATTCAAAAAATGGTCAGCAGTCAATCGAATCTTGAAATTTGACTCTCTCTTTTTTTTCTTTTTTCTTTTTTTTTTTTTCAAAATCTGCAGTTAGTTTGTGTGTTTGAAGTGCAGGTCATAAAAAAGGAACCTTGTAAACTCACTTTTACCACTCTCTCTCTCTACCTAAACAAGTCCATGGTAATTACCTTAATGCTAGTCAAAGACATGGAGATTACACGAATTCTGGCCAAACATCAAAGCAAGAACTTGATGTTGTGCTACAATGATACTTGGTAAAGAGAGAATAGTCAATTACTTATGATGGTCTTCTTATTTCTTTTTTATCGATTTTGATTGAAAATTTGATAAATTTCCAATCGCTAATCGTCATGGTGATAAAGAGAATGATGCTAAGAAACAGCAAATCCAATCAGAAACAATATTAAAATTGTCCCTGACCAACACAAGAAGCCAGAGATGAAAATTAGGGTTTTATTTTCTTTTTTAATTCAAGTTTATGAAGGATAATTTTATCCCTACACTTTAAGGAACATTTACTTTGAGGATTAGTCAGAATAAATAGAAACAATAAAACTAATTTATTATTTATTAAAATAAACTAATTTTTCTTGAAAACCCCCATTGATATATAAAAATAGTACTATAAAGTAATCTTATTTAATAAAATAGATTAAAATTTTAAAATATCTCAAAGCCTTTGATAATTTCTACAATTTAAACAAATTTTGCTTGATTCATATGATAAGATTGGAGAAATACTAATATAAAAATATTCAATCATATATATGATCAATGATAAAAAGTAAACGCTCAATAAGAGTAATTAATTTCATGATATGTTTGGAGAAAAATTGATATTTCATATTTGTCAGAGTTCAAGGTCCTAACACTTGCAAGACTATCAAGCCTCATATCTATTTGTCTCTAGATAATAAACTTTTTTGGCAGATTAAACTACTTGATAAATTTTTCAAACAAGTAAGAAATGAGAATTGGTAGATTAAAAACACATTTGTGAATTGAAGCAAATTTCGCAGCATTAGGAGAGATTGAGCAGTAGTAGAGGGACAAAGACAAATTGATTGAATAACATCCAAATGTAGCAATGTAGTGCAACAAGTCCCATTTATCACAAGCTAAATATGACAACATTACTGACCTCCACATCTAATTTTTGTTTTAAAATTAATCATGACACACACTCATATCCCTAGTTGGATATGCACAACCACTTCACCATAACTATCTATCCTCACTGTACACCCCCCTCACTCACTCACAGCATCTGTTCAACACTTGACCAAACCTCTAAACTACGATACCAACTATACACCTTCAACCCCAATTCCTGAGCACACACACTCACTAGTGCTGCAAATAACAAAACCCGCTCAGACAATAGTGTCGAGATATGAGTACTCCCTACGTCTGCCAAACTCAAGAAGGCTACCATATGTACGGTCCCACACTCCAATGAAGAGGGATTCTGTATCAGGGCTAAATGACATACCGGATATCTCGCCAAAGAAATCAATTTCCTGCTCCTTCTCATACCCACTATCAACATCAAAAACATGGACGAAATCTGCAGGCTCTGCCATAGCCATGAATCTGCCATCTGATGTATAGCGGATTGAACGAATGGCTCCAAGGTTTCCCTTCAAGGCAGTGACTGATGCTGAAAGATTCCGGATATCCCAAATTCGGCAAGTTTTATCCTGGTTCCCGGTAGCAAAGGTTAATCCACCTGGGTGCCAAGCTGATGCAAATGAGTAGTCCAAGTGACCCTGAAAAGATGCAATTTCCTGCAAACATAGACATAAAAAATTAGGATCCCAGCATCAGTATACATTGCTTAACACATTTTCTCTGCCGTGCAAGGAAAAACTCGTATACCTTTCCAGTCCTGGAATCCACCAACATACCCGCTGGGTCATCACCAACAATAACAAGAAGCTTACCATCGGGACTTAGGGAAGTATGCTGCATGAAGAGTAAAGTCAGGTTAACGTCATCACAAAATATTAAAGGACTACACTTTCATTTGAAAATAATTCTCATGCAATTGTCGGCATAAATGACAATCTCAGGTTAAGCAACGGGATTTTGCACCCCAAAGTTAAGAGAAAAAATGTTGAATTGGTCCCACCCCAATTAGCTGACTAGACAAATATTCCAATTCCAAATTGCAGTTGGGTATACATTTAGATGCAGGTGACGAACTCACAAATGCACACTCATAAGACTTGTGTAAGTGCAAGTGTGTGATGTCAATCTGTAAATTGGTTAATATCAACACACATGCATGTTCGCACATGCACAGGAAGATGGTCAGACTCACATTGACTGGCCATGGAAAGCGAAAATGGTTAGATGGTTGAAATTTCTCCATATCAAAGTCTCTAACTCCATTGTCATTATTCGAAGCCACAAAATGCACTGCACCACTGGAACAAGAAAGACACTTTCATGAATGTCCTTCACCAACAAAAAAAAAGGGGTCACAGGTAGAGAGAGCAAAACTTAAAATGCACAAATAGATAAAGAGCAGATACCTGCTAGATGTATATATCTCAACTGCATTAGTGATGGCATTATCTTCATATGTAGTCCGAGTACAGTAGGACACTCCAGGCCTATCCAGATACTGCAAGGAAACAGGAGGAACTGAATAGCTCAATATTCTAGCAATAGTCGTGTGAGAAACAGATAAATAGTCGATAAACAATTTAACGCAACTAACCAAGAACAATATTCTTGAAAAATAACACAATTGTATTCTCAATCATCAACCAAGAATAATGATAAAAGTAAATAGGCTGTATCTTTCATATACATAAAAGAGCCAGATACATATTTTCGAATGTTTGGCGAGTTGAACTAATTTGGAAGAAAAGTAAAAGTCCAGATAACTAGTGGAACATATTGAAATAATCTACACATTGCATGTCTTTGCAAGTTAAACTTTACCAATAACAATTCAACTATCAGCGGAAACCATACCACCTGTCAGTTAAGCAAAACAATTGACCCTCAAATGATAAGGCCAGAACATGCTAGACAAAGCAAAAATAAATAAAATTGCAACACCGTTAAACAAACATATAGTAAAGAATGCACACCTTGCAGATAAGTTCTCCCTGAAAACCTCCAGCAACTAGCAACTTATCTTTCACTGCTACTGAGCTGACCTGAGTCTGGGTAAATCCTTCCAACAAGCTCCCAGGGTGTTTCTGCATTAGGTAAGAAAGATGAAACAAATTAGAATCTGAGACAACTGCAGGATAATACTATGAACACACACACACAAAGAGACACATCCATATGAGCAAAAACAGAGAGTAGATGCTAAAGTGAAATCACTAACCTCAGAAGGCGCTACATGTCCTGATACATTAAGAACTTCAGACTTGTTGCATGATAATGATGACCAATGCATAATAGAGAAATGAGACAGGAGGTAGACATCATGTTTTGATGTAGCCCATACCAAATTTCTCAACTGCCAAAAGATTCACATGTAAGCAAGTAAATTAGTAATCCAATTTCAACATTGGCTAGAAATGTCATGGTAGAAAGAGAGAAATAAAATACACACATATGCAGGGATGATACACAGCCCAACCTGTTCAATTTCAGTCCAACCCTATCCGGATGTAGGGCTACTAAGACTGAGCCAATCGCTCCCCTAACCCTAAACCTCTGGTTTCGATCTAGCCCATCGGGCCAGTAAATTTACGAAAATGTTCAGTGTGGTGTAAATTACATAAATTTACAAAAATATTCAGGGATGAAACAGAAAAGTACCATGTATTATGCATTATTCAGGCAGAACTCTCAAGTCTTAAGGCCTATACTTAAGACCACAAAAAAGCATAACAGGAAAATAATATTTCCAAATAACCGAATAATCTGGAAAATAAATGCTCTCAAGGAACCTTAGACAAGGAAGAAGAATTATCAGATGAGATCGGAAAAGTACCCAAGCATTGTACACGGATACACTTTAAAAGAAAAGTTTTTGCAATCATAAGATAAGCATCTAAGCCCTTAAAATGAATTGATAAAGCAAATATCCTACGTAAAGCTATTTCAAATACCTGAAAATGTAAAATTGTAGATTTTGCAGATCTTGAATTTCGCCTGAACACATAGTACGAGCCTGTTTTTTCAGTGGATTTGCAATCCTATTTGTAACAAGGAATGACAAATAAATTAAATTGCAAAGGAGAACCAAAAAAGAACAGAGTAAACAACTAGTTCAACAAAGTAAAGAATCCACCTTTTCTGACCCCTCTCCAGATTTAGGAATGTTTTCATAATTCTTATATTGTTCTAGTCTAGTCTGTCTATATTTCTCTCTTGTTATGCTCAGCCCCTCCCAGGGAATCCCTTGGATATCTCTGCCTTTTCTAGCTTCAGCTGCAGTTGTGTCTTGCATTCTATTATTCTGCGAGGAAAGAGTGGATGTTCAGCAATTCCTATAGTTAAAATCTAATTTTCAGTAAGGTAAAACAAGTGATAGTATCAGATCAGTGCTAAATGGACAACTCATCTAAAAGTTTCTACGGGAAAATAGGGCTATCATGCTAAATGAACATCTCATCCAAAAGCTTAAGTTGGCAGAGAGGAATTTTGTAATGTAACTTTCATTTTTCAACATTCAGATAAATTGAAAACAAAATAGCAGCCACCAACAGTTCAATTCGCAAGTAAAAATAATGAGCGAACCATGTATTCATATTCATCCACATCAGAATCTGAGCCACCAGCATCTCTCGCATGGAACTCATCATCCATATCATCATCTGCATCTTCCATCTCAAATTCCTCCTCCATTTCTTCAGCTTCGTTTCCTTGTTGATGGGACATGATCTAAGTAGAAAGAAACCAGCAAGAAACTGATCAATGACTACATATTCAGTATCATTCACTTAGTTACAAACATCAAGACAACTATAAGGTGTTTTATATGACTGCACCAAAGTGTTAAATGTATTTCAGGTTTCATGATACAACATGAACAACCAAGTCAAAAAGAACTATTACAAGAGGATAAAATGCAATAAATGACACTTCAAAAAAAAGTCACTACGCAGTCAGCCTTATCTAGTGGATAAGAAGGTGCTGCAAATTATGACAGTTCCCAAGTTTTAGAATCTCATATAGGAAATGACTGCAATATAAACGGGTTCTATAGAATCATTCCAGCTTATGATATTGTTTAAATACAGCGCCTACAAACTAGCCACGAAATTTATATATTATTAATGCAGTCCAAGAATAATGTTTTTTGAGATGAAAACTGACTAGAGGCCGGAGGATATAGGCTACATCCTCAGTGCCCCTATTACGTCATTCATTATATTAATGAATACCTGTCTCTCATGATTCCTGTAATAACATCGAACAACCAGTAGACCAAAATGTAAGAGTAGAGATAATCTGAGCTTAATATTAACAGACAATAAAGGTAGTTCCTAGCGCACACAAACAGAAGCAAACATAGAAAACTAACCTAGACACCTGTAGAATAAGTTAAGAAATTTTGCTAAAAGCCCATGGACCGTGTGGGCTAAGTCTAAACCTCATTTATGCAGGATCCTAGACCTCCTGCTTCAAGAAAACCAGTAAAGTAATAAAAACAAAGTTCAACCAACTCTACGACTCTAATTAAAAATTAGGGTGCGTTCAGTTTGTTTGTAAATTTAGCACAAGAAAATGAGAGATCAAAAGAATCTCCCTTTAAATCCCTCTTTTCTTTTCTCTCATTTTCTATAAAAAAGAATTTTACCATCTCTTATTCCTCTTTTTTTTCACTCCAAGGAGGGACAATATTATAATGAGGTATTGGTGTGATAATATCATCACTCCTTGGAGTGAAAATGAGGAATAAGAAAGGGTGAAATTCTTTTTTATAGGAAATGAGAGAAAAGAAAAGAGGGATTTAATGGAAGTTTTTTTTTATTCCTCTTTTTCTTGCGACAACCAAAGTGAACGCACCTTAGTGAATTTCCATAATCACCCAAAATTAATGAAATACGTAACAACTGAAAAATAATAACCTCAAGTGCAACAAGAAAGACAAAAGATATCTCAGAAGTTTAAAGGCAACTACTTTAGAACTAATGCATTTATTATTAGGATTCAACGCTTTAGCAGCATTATCATTGATAGCAATCAACACACTAGAAAACAAGCTACAAGAACAAAATTTGTGCACAAAAACGAAGGAAACAACACAGATGATGCTGCAGAGCTATCGGTTTGGCAATATATCAATTGAATTCCATAATGAGTACCATTTTAAAGACTGAAAAGGTGATATCAGTCAAATCATTGACAAGCAAGAAAACCAACAATTGTGATCCCATTTGCAGTGCACACTGCTACAATCACAAAAATTCCTTCCCGAGTTCACGAGGCTCACACAATTAAAGACAATACAAAGCAGTCGCTTATCAGCTACGGACAATAAGGCAATATGGTAAACATAAACCCTAGCGTGATAGCATAAAAGTAATGGCACACAAGGAAAAAATAACACCACGACAGAAGCATTAAGCATGCTCGTTGGTGAACAATGCATAAGAGATTAATGGTTCTTCAAAAAATGAAGGAAGTGTGGAGATTCTGACCTTCGTAGAACGGATAACCCGTATAGAATGACGAAGCTCTTCGAATTCCGATTGAGAGGGGTTTAATCAGACAACAATTCGATAGGAAATTGGCCAAATATCTCCGATAGGTCTAGAAGGAGGAGAGAGAGGGGGGGGGAGGGGTATATATGATATATATCTGCCAATCTTTATCCACTGGTTTGAAGCGAGTTTCCAAACCAACAAGAAACGCGAGTGAATGATAGGGACGCTTAATTTTATGCATTGATTTGTAAGTTCGGCTTTGCCCTTCGAATGTTTGCGATTATGAGGGTGAAACTCGAGATTACTAAACAAATCCAGGAATTCCCCCAATTTTTTCCTTTTTTTGCTGCATAATAATACTTTGTTGGTCTCAAAAGAGTATATAGTATGCTCACTTTTATTCTTTATTTATCTTGCAAAAATATATACATTACTCTATCACTTATTTTCTAATTTGTATCCTTATTTTTAATATTTTCTTTTATAATTTTAATGAATCTCTTTCTCCACTCATTATTTCTATACTCTACACACAAGAGTAGTCCCTTTTCTCTGCTCACAACACTTACTAATAAGATATTTTATTTTGTTAAATAATACTCCATCCATTCCACTTATAATGGTACAATAAAAATAGGTACGGAGATTAAGAATAAGATGTTAAGAGTGCAAAGTGGTAGGAAGTACTTATTTTATATATATATAGCGGGTAGGGATCACATACTATTTTTAGAAAGTGTCATTATAAATTATATAAACTAAAAAGAAAATTGTGTCATTATAAGTAGTACGGAGAGAGAGTAATAACTAGTTCACTCACCCGTACGATGTACGACAATCATCAAAATTAAACGATATTTTTAATAAACAAATATAAATATTAAATATAATTTACAACTAAGTCAAATTTTCACTTGTAGAAGAATAAAAAAACTTTCTCTCGCTCTAATCTTAGGGGCGGCTAGGGTTATCTTCCCGCATTTGGAGAGTTGTTCTTTAACATTTTCGTTACTTTTAAGAGCTCGCTTTAGTAATAAAGGTTGTCACTATATATCATGGACAAGAAAGAAGAAAGATAATAGAAAACATAGTTGTCGACAAGATTTTAAACTTGAAAAAATATATTAACTGTGAAGTACTGTGCACAAATCTCCAAATGGTCCTTAGACCTATAGGAGGAATGGAGGTTGAAAAATTCGGATATAATATGTTAGTCACTTCGTTTTCCCTTGCGGCAGACAAAAGGTCAGCCCGCCATGGCACTACGTCAATGACCTTATGGTCCTACAGGAGACAACAACAATGGAAACCCTTGCTGAGGTTGAGTTTTATGAAGTGACTATATGGGTGCAATGTCACAACGTCCCAATAGCATGCATGAAACTGAAGATGATCAGAAGAGTCAGTGAATGTATAAGTAAGGTGGAATATGTTGACGTGTTGGAGAATGAGGATTGTGCCTTGGAAAACATGCACAAGTCAGAATCGCCATAAACATGGAGAACCCCCTTGTCAGGTGTGTTCTTATCACAAATAAAAAAATAGAAAACGAGGTTCTTGTAATACCCAATACAAGAAACTACCACAATTTTGCTTTATGTGTGGGCGAATAGGCCACAAAAGCTCGTGGCTTCAAAAATAAAACGGTTGTTAAATCAAAACACACTTTCGGAAAGTGGTTAAGGGCAGGCAAGACAACAACAGTGAAAAATGATGAAGCTACTAAAATGGGGAACCAATCACTCAACAATGCGAATTTCATAGATGATAGAGAGGAAATATGTGAGAGAGCAGTAGTGAGGCGGGAGAGAGCGTATGGGAAATGAGGTGATAGCGGGTTGGAGAGTATTGAGGGAGACATGAGCAAGTTCGAAGAGGAGAAAACGAAAAGCGGGAAGGATGGAGATGCGAGATACCTTGCCATCAAATATGGAGGCTCTGAATCGATGGAGGTTGTCGACGAAACAAGAGTGCTTAACAAGGCTGAACCTTTCGGGGACATGAGAAACTCAAAAGAAAATAAGAAAAAATAGAAAGAGAAATAAAATTGATAAAAATAGATGAAATGATAGAAAATGAGAAAAGCTCTCCATTGAAGAGTTAAAAAAAAAGTGAAAAGAAATGGATGGAAAATAAAAGCTCGGAAAAATGAGAATGAGAAGAGAGAGAGAGAGAAAGAGTGAGAGATAAGAGCAACACGGATTGAGGAGATGAAGTTGGGGCCTACCCATGTTGGTGCTAAAAGTAAGGATGTCAATCCAGCCTGAAACTCGTGAGCCGACCCCAATAACTCGATAAATTAGAGGGTTAGAGTTGAAAAATTGTATCCCGATTATGAATCGAGCTAACCCGTTCAAGCTGGCGGGTTAGCCGGGTCTACCTATCGGGTTGGTTAAATTAAAAAAAAAAAAAAAAAAAACTAAGATTTGAACTTTGAAATGGAATTAGGCTTTGGTCCACTCCATTCCTCACATTCAATTGCAAGAGGCGTCTCCAAATCCATTTCCAAACTTCCATGTTCCAACCATCTGCCTCTGCTTCAGGCTTCAGTTGACACCTGTCACACCTCCAGGCATCTCGCACATCACTGCTCCACGTTGGTGGCTCTGCTTCAGTCGGCGCCTACATGTCGTTCACCTCTGCTTCAGCTGGCGCCTCCACACCGTTCGGCTCTCATTCAGCCAGTGCCTCCACTCACGGCGAGCCCATCCTTCATTTCAGACTTTCAGTCGGCTCCGCACACCACCGCTCTACGTCGTCTACCTTTGCATCAGTCGGCGTCACCACTCGCAGCGAGCTCGTCCGGCCGTCTGCTACCACTTCAGCTCGAGTCGTCACCGCCTCGCTCCATGCTATCATCACGCCTTGCATTCAAACTCATTTGCAGTATATGTCACTTCAAACGGTAATTCTATTCTAATCATTTGGAGTATTCTTGAGATATTCTCTCTTTACTTACTTTTTATACTTCTTCAATCATATCTATATATTTATTTCAAATTATATATTCACCCCAAAACATTTAATTATTCTTATGTTATATTATTTTTATATGTCATGTTATTAAAATTAGTTCATTTTTTTATTTCAATTAAAAGTTCAGATTAACAAACTTAAAAGCCTGGATTCATAAAATTAATTAAACTAATTTTTATCAACAATCCAAATCAATGGATGATGAAAAACTAAAAAAAGCCCAAAAACTAAACACAAAGTAATTATAAAAAATCAAACCAATTGCCCTAATTATTTCTTTTCTTCATCGTCGCGTCGTTCTGCAATTCATATTTTTTCTTATGTCGTGCTTACGCTCTGTTGTTACTATTATTTTTCCACGGTCCTCCCCATCTTCTTCTTAATTTCTATGAATAGTAGGGGTGAGTTTGCAATTTTCAAAAAATAATAAAGTGGTTTGAGGAGATGAATAGTAGAAATGCAAATTTGGTGTTGTACTTTGAGTTTGAGTTTGCCGCACAATTGGAGAAAATCTGGTACTGCAAAATAAGTTTTGGCGTACCATTGGAGACGATCTTACTATCTAAGAGCACTCCCAGCAGATCACCTAAATGCATCACTAACTCTAAATTTAGGCTAAAACAATTGAAAATGAGATAAAAAATGTATCCAGCAGATCCCCTAAATTGGATGGGGCCCATAAATTTTTTTACACCTACCTAAATTCAATCTTAAATTTACACCCACCCTAAATTTATTTTAAGCTTATAATTAGTAGGACCCACACATAATTATTCTTTTTATGTAGAAAATAGGAGATCTGGTGTATGCATTTATAAAATCGAGATACTAAAATTAAATAGGGAAGCTTTAAGGAGGAATATAATAGCATAATTTTGGGATTTCTGCTGGGAGTGCTCTAACATAGTGAATACCCTTAGAGCATCTCCAATGTTACTTTGTTAGCTATAGATCAATAGCTAGATCATCTAGCCACCCGGGCGGCTAGATCATTTGACTAGGTGGGTAGATGATCCGGTCTCCAAAACTTGACTGTTTGTACAAAATTTGAGATAATATTTTCGGGATCATATTAAATAAAATAAACATTTATTAAAAATACCAAATAAAGGAAGTTCATTATTTCTGATACATTGATAAATAGAGTGAGACCTGCTTGAGAAATAGAAAATAAAAAAAATATATAAAAAATATTTGGACAAGTTAAGTGTCCGTCAGGAATATGAGAAAATTTTGCACTTTTTATAAGATGTTGAGAAGCTAATAACCTAAAATCAAAAGATATGTTAAGAAATTATTTGATGTGATAGAGGTTATTTGCTATTTTTGACAGTGCTGAATTTTTAGACCACTCTTATATTCAACTTATCCATAAATTTATATCACAAAAACTTGGGTACAACCAGGTGTACTGTACAATCGGGTTGACCCGCACTCAAATCTTGACCCGCATCTTAATCCGAACCTGCATTCTGACCCAAATCGTATAAATGATATTCGGTTATACTTATACAAATGACACTGCCTATAATTGAGACTATTCGGTTATATAAATGACATTGTAATATTTTAAAATGTTATAGTTTCATTTACAATCTTATAGTATCAATTATAGGAAATTGCCATTTATATTTTTGAATAGTGTCAATTATACATAATGTCATTTATAATGTTATAATGTCATTTATACGAGATGTCATTTGTATAACACAATAATATAAATTATAGGTAGTGTCATTTGTATAATTAAATAATGTCATTTATATGAATTGAGTCGGGATGCAAATTTGAATTAAGATCGAATCAAAATTTGAATACAAATCAACTCAGTTATACGATACACCCGATTGTAACGAAGAACACCTCTCTTCATATATAGGCATTCAAAGTGATTTGAATTTTCCAATATTTAAGGGCTGTAAAATATGACTACACGTGCGGTAGTGGTTGCAGATTCCAGGGTTCTTATAACGGACACGTGTCAGAAGTCTGCGATGCCTCCAGTCGCTTTCACTTTCGAAGATCGTCAAACCTCCGCCCACCAGAAATCCAAAATTGTGCTCGCCAAATCTAATCTAAGCGATGATAAAATTCAATTAATTCCTGCCTAATCCAGTTCCAGTTGTGATGCCATGAGCGCTCTGATTCGCAAGGTTTGGGAATCGGTCGCCCACCGAGCGGGCTCCGGCTACAAATCCAACCCGAACCCGAACCATGCATCCGAGTACGACCGCTTCCTCCATATGTATATTCAGTCGTCGTCGACCGGCGAGTTCGACCGGATTCCCATCGACATCTTCATGCAGATTCTCAAAATTCTCGGCCCAAAGGAGTCGGCACGGCTGAGAGCGGTCTGCAAATCGTGGAAATTTTTGGTGTCGGATAATCGCTTGTGGATTTATTTTCTGCAGCATCAGCCGGAGCCCTGGGACTCTGTTTTCTTCGCCGAGACTCACTTGCGATCGGGTTATCCTCTGCAGTAAGATTAGCTTTTAATTGTTGACTGACTCCGATGAATTACGAGATACATGGTGTGAATGTGCTAGTAATCGTGATTTCCCAACGCTTTTCTTATTTATTTACTATTTTCTACTTTTTTTGGAGGGAGAATTACAACTCTGTACTGTATTTAGAATTCATCCACTATATATATGACAGAGATGAATATGGTGTTTACTTACTTGGCTCTGATGTCTGTCTTGCATTCCTTTTGTTGCCTCATTAATTTTAAGACGCTGATTCTCACAGCAGGCTTATTAACCTAATCATTGTTGAATGCTGATCAAAGTTATGTATACCGTATACAAAGGCTAAGGTCTCGCTGAAAATTTAAAATATCCACTCCCCAAGTTTAAAAAAAAAAAAAAAAAAAACAACTTAAATTATGATGGAAAACTCTCTATAAACTATAACTGTCAATCTTTTTTCAGTACCGACCAAAAGATACGCTCTTCCTGGAATTTGGAAAACTCGCCATAAACTATTGACTGCTCCTTTAACCTCATAAAGTTGAAAACTTTTTGATGTTTAATTGGACATATGTGATCGAAGATGCCTCTTTTAAGTTGAACTTCAATGTGTCAAAGCATATTGTTTACTTGATGTTTTGAATATCTAACTGAAATCCTTTTGGTGAGCTAGCTACTTTGCTTATTAAGTGCATTTGATTAGAATAGTAACTTTTTAGAATCATTGTATTTGCAGAGTGTTTCCTGCCCAGATGCATGACCTGTCATTTATGCATGTACATGGTCAGCGTGTTGAGGTTCCTGGAGCTCTCATAATTGATGGTATGTATTCAGTGGTCAATTCATGCGTCACTTCTACAAAGTTCTGAATTTTTTGTCGAAATTTATTTGAAAGGGAGTGTGTGTGTGTTTCTTTCTTGGCCACTCTTCTTTGTGCTCATTTACACTTGAAAATGGGAGCTAGAAAGACAAACACTGAATGAAAGATATAATTATAGAGATTTGAATACGTTTTTCAGATCAAAGCATCCATATCTCCTTAGGTTTTTGGGTATAATTTTTATTCACAAAATCACACAATTTCCATATTTTATTGTCATAGGTGGCTCAGGTTATTGTAAATATGGATGGAGCAAGTATTCCTCTCCATCTGGGCGGTCAGCAACATTTTTAGTAAGATTCCTGCATGTATCTGGAATACAATACTTTTTCAGGCTCCATCGCTGAATTGGAGCTTCATTGCCCTCTGAAATGTGCAATGCTATGTACACTCATGTCCATGTTTCTGTTTTTGTAGGAATTTGGAAATATTGAGTCTCCTATGCCTTCTAGACTTCGACATTTTTTTTCAACAATTTGCAACAGGTTTTTCTAGGAACTTCTCTATTGACTTTATATTTGCAACATTTTCTGGAGTATCTTTATGTGCTGTATGACTCTGCATGGAATTTTGCTTGATTTGTTGTATTGATTTTATTTGAATTCTGATGTTATTAAATTAACATAGATTTGGATGTAGGTTATTATATTGTGGCTTCCTTTTCTTCGTTTCCTGTTAACTGACCTTTATGGCATACAGAATGCAGGTGAAAACATCAACACAACCAATTGTTGTATCAATACCCCTCTGCCATTATGATGGTTAGATTCAAAATACATGTGTATTGACCTTTTTTCTTTTATCATCAGATTTCTTTCCCCGATTTTTTTTAACTTCTAATTGACTTTTAAAAAATTGCTTATGAAAATACTTTGCTCTATCCCTTATGCAAAAAACGTTTTAATATTTATCTCATCTACTTTTACTTTTCAAATCATGGTAATGTCAGATCACTCTACACCTTGAATAAAGGTGTAGAACTAAAAAATAACTTATAGCTTGTTTGATTTTGTTATTGAATATGCATGTTTGCTTTTTTTTTTTTTTAATTCACTTTGGTTGGTCAGGGCCGTCAGGCATTCTCACATACCCTAGTAATGTTTTTCCTTGGTCTGAGATAACAATCAGATACTGAGTCCGCAAAAGGTTCTCGAAGACAGCTAAAGGATGCCATCTACTCGACACTGTTTGATATGAATGTTCCTGCTGTATGTGCCATCAACCAGGTATTTCTTCAATAGGTCCATGCAGGACTTCTCTTCAATAGTATCTTGTTTGATCAACTACATGTTATGGAAAACCTCTTAACTAGTCGGTTGGCATCTTCATGTAAATGTAGTGAGAATCTTCTAGTTGTGTGTATTTAACTGTTAGCCGCTAATTGGGTTTAAGCACTCCATGGAAGTAAACTTCCTCCAAAGCATCTTTTGACCTCCAACCAGTGTGCTCCTTGATGGGAACACACTAATGGGGGTAACTTGTGCATCATTATTGGAAGCACCATGCATGGACAAACACATGCGCTTTTGAGTTTTGATGCACATGCACTATCTTCAAAGTGGTGGCTTGTTGCATTTGAAGTTTGTAGTCATTATGCTGTTGATAGGGTGAGGCTTCTGAAGTTGACTAGGTGAAAAAGATAAGCTGCATAATGCACAACGCCCATCACTCAACAATTAAAAAAGGAAAAGGAATATCTAAAATAAAATATGTGATTGTTAAGTTATAAATTAATGATTAAGATAGATATCGTTGCTCTTGTTGATCATGTTGTGGAATACTATGTCTTCATCTAGTAGTTCTTGAATATTTCAATGTGGGTATGGGAGACTCCCTACCATAGGAGATTACATTCTTTTTTCTTTTTTTTTTTTGGCTCTAGCTGTTTAGATATTACAGTTAGTTCCAGCACTTTCTTTTTGTTTCTTGCAAGACATTGGTAATCCATTTTTTTCTAAATAGATGTAGCAACAGTGAAAATCACATTTGTTAAATGTATCAGGACTAAAATTTATGTTATCATTATTACCTAAGTCCTACTTGAAGGAGGTTGTGAATATATAAGGAACATAAAGAGTGTTTCTGGCCTTGGGCTTCAAGTTTTCATGAAGAACTTAGCACAAATTTCAATATAATAGTTCTGTTTCATCTTTGATCAGATATAATCAAGTTTGGTATCAAGCTGTAACTTTTTCTCATCCTCGACATGCAGGCAACTCTGGCTCTGTTTGCAGCAAGAAGAACATCGGGAATTCTTGTAAATGTTGGTTTCCATCAAACCTCTGTCGTTCCAAGTATGTCAATTGAGTTCGTAATAGTGTTTGAAAAGTCTATGATGTTCAGTCATGCTCATGCAGCTAAATCTTTGGGCATTTTTCTGAGGTTGCCCGCTTTGAATGATTTGAAGATGAATTTGAAATGCATAATTGTGAATCCATTTATGGTTGTTTGGATCATTGCATAATAGATTCCAAATCCACCATGCTCATTTATCTTTGGAGTGATTTTGATGTTTGAAAGCCATCTTATATGGACTCATTTAAAGTCCTCTTTCAAATCCGTGACCAAGTGCTGCAATCAAAATGCTGCCTAAGAAGCCTTCATTTCTCATGTCAATCAATGAACTTGAGCATTTGCTGAGGCATGAATATATGCACATTTTTTGTTTTGACAGTTTTACATGGCAAGGTGATGCGTAAGGTTGGTGTGGAAGTTGTAGGGATGGGAGCTTTGAAACTTACAGGATACCTCCGAGACCGGATGCAACAGAATAATATACAATTTGACTCGCTGTATACTGTCCGCACATTGAAAGAGGTATGCAATCTTTCTTATTTGTTATTAAGGGCTCAACTTCGGATCCACACGACCACACAACAATAAGGAAGGGGGATTTTATTAACTGAGAACTATGGAATTCAAGGAAATGAACATGTCCATCAGGGGAAAGTTCCTTGACCTGCAACAGCTGTTAAAAACACTTAATATCCACAGCCTTCCTAGGATAAGTATGCCCTAATATTCCCTACACATGAATTGCTACAACTTGTAGATATCAATGACTGATAAAACTAAATAGAAAGTTATTCAGATCATCCTTGGGAACACATACACTTGCATTTGCCCAGCCGCTTCTCTTTCCTATGCATGTTGGCTGTTATACACCCATAACCTGTTATCGTTACTATCTTTTAACCTCATTAATGGAAGTGTTGCCTCTTGTATCTCTTGTTTTCTTGAATTTGATCTCATAAGTATTGTGTCATTTCCCTCATTCATGTGATTGATTCTTATTAAAGAAATGAACCTTCATGTATTTTTCTTCTTGGATTAAATACAAAAAACAAGAGATAAACTAAACAACTTTAACTTTCGTGATTCATATATATGACGCCTAATCATATCTTTTTACTGTTTGAGGTTTCCCGGGGCATTTAATTGCATTTTCACTGCCATTCTCTTGGGTGTTTGGACTTGCAGAACTTGTGTTATGTTGCCCTCGACTATGAAGATGAACTATCCAAAGACACTCGAGCATCTTTTGCAGTTTCATCTACCAGTTGGTTTACACTTTCAAAGGAGCGCTTTCAGACAGGAGAAATATTATTTCGGCCTCGCATGGCAGGAACGTATGTACACTTATCTTAACAGTTTCTGGTTGTAGTATTCGATGAAACCAACCCCTGGAGTTCTAATTTTCTAGTATCTCTGTGATAAACTTAGTTATTTATAAGGGTCATCCAAGGTTTCCATGGGAATATTCTTCAAGGTTCATTCTGGTGTATTAGAACGGTTAAAATATCAGTAGATGGAATTCACAAGGAAGATACTTGATAATTTGTCCTTTCCTTATCGTTGTTTGGTATCTGTTGTTGATTTGTACCATATTATGTCTTTACAGGCAGGCAATGGGTCTGCATCAGGCGGTGGCGCTTTGCATGGATCACTGCCATGATGCTGAATTAACTGGAGACGATAATTGGTATAAAACTGTTGTGCTGGCCGGTGGCAGTGCATGTTTGCCAGGAATAGCAGGTTTATATCCTTCTGCATCAGCTCATTTTCTTAATGAAAAAGGCTGAAGTTTGTAGGCCAGGAACATGCAAGTTTTTATTTTGCTACTGGGAAAAAATTAAAAATATCAGAATTCGGACATTGGTTTTTCAGAAAAATGATTTGATGATATGATTAGTGTTTATTTAATATTCTGAAGAGAACTTTCAATGTTTGGGAAATGGGGTTATTTTGGGAATTCTTTAGAGTAAAAAAATTAACATGAAATTGAGAACCTGGCAATCGGAAGTTCAAACATCACTAGAGTCATTGACGCTGGAAATTGATCTCATTGTTGTTTCTTACCAGAAAGACTAGAGAAAGAACTGTATGGACTTCTGCCAACTTCCTTGTCCAACGGACTTCGGGTTTTACCTCCCCCTTATGGTGGAGATTCTGCATGGTTTGGAGCGAAGCTCATCAGCAATGTAAGCGATGGCTGTATTCACCAAACTCTGCTACTCTTTTCCATTGCTTGATGCATGTTTTATATAATTATTATTTGCTGTAGGTCATTATTTTACGACCACCTCTCCTTTGCCTATAAATAAGATTTTTTAGAAACAGGAATATCTGATCCAGTTTTGAGCCATCAACTAGGATGATCGGATTTGCTTTAGTACTCAAATTGCGCTTTGCACTAAACGATTGTTGTGCAGTTCAACTAAAAGTTACTTGAACAATTCGATGTTATTTATGCCTTAGATGCATGGTTTATAATCATTTTCTCTTGGATACAGCTGAGCACCTTTCACACATCTTGGTGCATGACTAGAAAGCAATTCCGGCAACGGTCCAAGCGGAAGGTGTTGTGGTGAACGCTCTTCACATGAATTCTTCAAGGTTAGACAATGCTACCATGCATGAATAAGATCTTTTATTAAATAGAATGATTATGGTAAGACCTGAAAATAATGAAAAGTGGTATATAGAAATACTTCATATTTCCTACTATCAATCAATTAGTCCGTTTGTTGAGATATTCTTCAAACGTCAAACCCGCTCTAAATTTTTGTTTGTATCATTACAGATAAATGTATACATAAATATAGATATATAGAAAAATTTATTTTCATTTAATGTAAGAGAAATACTCGTGTGTGTTCTCTTTGAAGTTCCGAGGATTGACTGTCTCTTAGAGAATGTGTTGACATTTGGGAATGTCGGAAATTGTTACTCCATTTGGTAAACTTTTTATGCCATATAAAGAAGTGTTGAAAATTTACTCTTTTCCTGCGATTGATATAGCATGTATGTGGACGATTGTTGTGAACTGGCAAATTACCTCAAACAAGACAAAAGCCTCCGCAAATTTATCTGATCATGTGCATGTATATAATATAGAGTTGAGCTCTAATACGAACCATCTTTTGTAGGAATTAAAAACTCATCTGTTCTTCAACTCATAATATAGAGTTTAGCTACAAATGACGGTGTTTTATTGTGGTTTGATACTATG